>NC_045640.1:22392440-23041190 GCF_009829145.1 Chiroxiphia lanceolata
ATATTTTATGTGTTAGGTACTTGCTCCTTGTTCATTTTGTTACCCTTAAAAGCCTCTTTGTCCAGATCTAATATCTTTGACTGACTGCTAGTGAGTTGTTTATATTCCCAATGTCAACCAATGTTATTCTTTGCCTCTTCTATTACGATGCTATGGCTACATTCCCTTGCACTGCATCCTCCATTTCCTCTTTCAAGGGACAGCATTGTGCACCCTGGTTTACAAATACATTTGTGTTAAAGAGTAAATATGTATAAACTCAAGAACAGCAATATTTTTAAATATCCTTTAAAATTTTAGAATATTTATGTGATAAAGATATCAGCCCACCAATAGTTATGTTTCAAATGTTCACACACAAAATCAGAAATGTTAATGTGATTATCTATAGTATAAATGCTAAAGTATCAATGCTATCCTATGTCAGCTATTGATAGGTTAGTACGTGAAGAATTTTGTGATCTTCATAGCTATACAAGATGGGTAATCGGTCTTGTTAACTGAGCAATATCCTATGTACATCCTCCGTACAGAAGGAAACAAACTGTGATAAATAACAGGTTTGTAATGTTCAAACAGTGAAGTGTCACACACAAAAACAAAGTAGGTAAAACAGTTTTATCCAAGTATTACTCCTTTTTTTTTCTTCAGAGCAAGTGTAACAAAATTGAAGAGAAACATCACGGTCAGATTTTTTCTGGTTGATGCTCAGTTCTGCCTCTGAAACTCAAATGAGGTCTGCTTTCTAGGTAAAGAATTCCTGATGGTGTCTGCAAATATAAAATAAAATATTAGTTTTAGTGTAATTATATCATATTTCAGTTCCTCAATAGTATTGCAGAAATGCTTGCTGTACATCACCTCTACTTCCATTTTGACATGCTGTCCATTAACCTTTGGTTCACAAGTGCAGAGAAGTTAGCATTCACAGATACTGCTAGCCACTGTAGAGAGAAAATCCATGCAGCCAAAGCTCAATCAGAGTTGAAGCTGGCCAGAAATGTGGGGGACAATAGAAAGAGTTTTTTCAAATATATTAATGGCAAGAGACAGTATAGAAATATCATTGGCCTATTACAGAAAGAAGATGGTCACCTAACAAATGGGATAGAGACAAAGCAGATGAGTTTAATACATCCTTTACCTCTGTGTTCAACATGGATGATGGGTCAAGGGGGTCTCAGTGCTCTGAGCTGGAGGACCATGACTGCCAGAATGATCAGCTCCAGCCGATTCTGAAGAATATGCTGCTCCAGCTGGATCCCTAGAAATCTGTGAGGCCTAATTGGGTTCATCCCAGAATCATCAAAGAACTGGTTGATATCATTGCAGAACCTCTCTCGATGATTTTTGAGCTGTCTTGGGAATCTGGAGAGGTTCCATCTGACTGAAAGCTGGCAAAGATTGTACCAATTTTCAAGGAGGTCAAGAAGGAGGGCCCTGGAAACCACAGGCCTGTTGGTCTCTCTTCAGTGCCTGGTAATGTTATGGAGAAGAATATTCCGGGAGGTGTTGAAAAACACCTGGAACACAAAGCAGTCATTGGTCACAGCCAGCACGGCTTCGTGAGAGGAAAGTCCTGCTAATCTAACCTGATTTCCTTTTATGACAAGGTAACTCACCTAGTTGATCAATAGAAGCTAGTTGATATAATTTTTCTGGATTTCAGTAAAGTTTTTGATACTGTCTCTCACAGGACCCTTCTGGATAAAATGTCCAGCACACAGCTGGATAAACGCATCATGTGGTGGGTGAGTAATTGACTCACAAGTTGAGCACAGAGGGTAACAGTGAATGGGGTAACATCAGACTGGTGACCTCTCACTAGTGGGGTTCCACAGGGCTCCATCTTAGGCCCAGTGCTCTTCAACATTTTCATAAATGACTTGAACACAGGACTGGAAGGGATACTAAGCAAGTCTGCATATGACACAAAAGTGGGAGGAGCTATTGACTCCCTTGAAGGCAGGGAGGCCCTGCAGAGAGACCTCAATGAATAAGAAGACTGGGCAGTCACTAACCAGAGGAAGTTCAGCAAGGGAAAGTGCTGGATTTTACACCTGGGATGGGGTAACCCTGATGTTTGTATAGACTGGGGAATGAGATGCTGGAAGTAGAACCTTGGAAAGGGATCTGGAGGTCCTGGTCCACAGCAAGTTGATTATGAGTCAGCAGTGCCCTGGCAGCCAGGAGGGCCAACTGTGTCCTGGGGGGCACCAGGCAAAGCATCACCAGCCACTCGAGGGAGGGGATTTTCCCACTGCTCTGCATTGGTGCAGCCTCACCTTGAATATTGTGTGAAGTTTTGGGCACTGCAATATCAGAGATATTGAGCTCTTAGAGAGTGTCCAAAGGAGGGCAATAAAGATGGTGAAGGACCTTGAGGGAAGCCGTGTGAGGAGGGGGTTGAGGTCACTTGTTCTGTTCAGTCTGGAGAAGAGGAGACTGAGGGGAGACCTCATTGCAGTTACAACTTCCTTGTGAGGGGAAATGGAGGGACAGGCACTGATCTCTTCTCTCTGGTGACCAGTGACAGGACCCAAGGGAATGGCCTGAAGTTGTGTCAGGGGAGGTTTAGGTTGGATATTAGGGAAAGGTTCTTCACCGAGGGGGTGGTTGGGCACTGGAACAGGCTTCCCAAGGAAGCGGGTCATAGCACCAAGCCTGACAGAGTTCAGGAAGCATTTGGATGATACTTTAAATCACATGGTGTGTCTCTTGGGGATGTTCCTGTTTAAGGCCAGGAGCTGGATTAGATATCCTTGTGGGTCCCTTCAGCATATTCTGTGATTCTGTGATTTACTTCTGGGGAAGTAAGGGAGAGGGAGAAATGCTAGAGAAACACACATTAGCATATTTCCAGGCTAGTTTATCTCAAATGTTAACAAAGAACAAGATTTTTTTTTCTTCAGAGAAAAAAGTCTCAAAATAGTCATAGTTGCAATGTTTGCAAAGACCTGTCTTAAGCAGATGTCATCACTCATGGTCATCTTCCTCTAGCTGCAGATATTATGATGCACTTTGCAGATAATTAGCCTGTGGAGAAGCTGACTTCTTAGCAAATACACAGAAATATATCCTTTTGAAGACACTTGTTAAAACTGAGAGCAAGGAGAGAAAAATAGATAGTCTTTTGCCTTTGTTATTTTCAAGAGAAAAAAAAGAAAATATGTCACTTTTCACAGGCTTAAAATCCCCTGTATAAAGGTTGAAAAGTGCATTGCAGTGTTCCTTTTATCTTTTTAGGAATGAACACTTGTGCCCATAACATAACATGAAGTATTGCAAGAAACTATAAAGAAAAGTCAATATTATAATTGAAAGGGAAGAAACTTAGCAGGGAACCAATATCAAAGATGTAAGACTTTAAATTATTAGTGCTGGAAGCATAGAAGTGATGCTGATCTGCAGACAGGCCTCTAGTTGAACAGTACATTCCTCAGAATGTAATGGAAACAAGAACTAAGTGAAAGAAAATGAACACGCTGAACTAGTGCTTTTATTGTGTCACCTAACCCTCAAACCACTAATAGTCATTACCTTATTTTTACCTCACCCTGTGTCACATAAATTTAAAACCCCATACAGGTAATGTTCCTGTGAATGGCTGACAGAATTTATACTTTTAATCACCATTGCTTTCTAAAGGTGATCTCAATCCTGGAGCTGCTCTGAAATGACATGCCAAATCATACATGTACCATTTTTATAGCTGCATATTTTGCATATTAAAACAATTTTAAATTGCCATTTCAAAAAATAATGCCTATAAACAATTAATTAGATTATTTCTGTGAATATATGCTGTGTAAGTACTGTGTCTTTAGGTCACTGAGGAAAGCCACTTGGGAAAAAAGAACAGACATCAATTCGATAAACAGACTGAATTAAACTCATATTGCTCATAGAAAGACATTGCAACAAACAAAAGATAGAGCCACATAAATAATTTCAGTTGTTTGATTCCTTCCATTTTTTAGTAATTTTACAGACAAAAATACTTTAAAAAAAAACCTAAAAGAAAATAAAATATATTTTAAATAATTTTATTTAATGTATTAAAAATATATTTTAAATAATTTTAAAAACCAAAACATATGGAATTTAAAGTTTGGAAGTAAACTTTTAAGTTTCCACGTGTAGTCATTGGACTTAAGAATTTTTCCAGGTGGTCAGAATCAGCACCATGCACAGAATAGTATATATAGAATACCCACCGTACTTGTTCAACATCTCATTTATCTCTTTAATGTGGTACTTGTCCTTTTTTTAGAGTTACAAGTACTTTAACAAATAACATAATTGTGAAGCTCAATGCTCCTTGTGAATAATTTTCTATTTAGCTTTTAATTTTCTTTAATAGATGACAGAAGTGTAAGGAACAAATGCAGGGCCAACATAACAAGATGACATTGGCATCAATTCCCAACCTGGAATTCATATCAATAAGCACTGAGGTTTCTTCAATATTATCAAAGTTACAGAATTACAGTTGGAATGAAAGTTGTCACAACTGCACGTTGTTGTAATTTTTTTTTTCATGCAAGAAAAGAATATTCTGCATTAAATCTAAAAAGTTTTTCCATGTAATAATTTAATAATAGGATTTTTTATTATATGTTTAATATGTTTTATCATATTATGATATACCTTATATAAAACTATTTTTCCAGTGGCCAGGATTTATTTAATTAATATTTGTTTTGAAGTGGTTTGCCAGTCTATTGAAAGAAATACATCTGAACCAAAATGTTAATTTACATTATTAATAGAATCTATTCAGAATTTGAAACACTGTAACTTGAACTAATGAGTAGATAGTAATGAGTTCACCTAAGGAAGAATAATAAATATTTTTATTGCAATAAGCTATATATTATGTAGCTACAATATCCTTCTATAAAATCTCACATTTCAGAAAGACTGAACATTGCACATTAGATTTTGCAGGTCATTGTGATGTGACAAAAGATTTCAGGTGTATTTTTTGTGTGCATGTGAAAACAAACTACTTTTTATATAAAATGGCATGCATTATTTAATCGAATTCTTACATAGCATTAGTTTTCCCTACTTATTTTCTACTACTCCTAATTTAAATAAAATATAGAAGCTGCTATTTTTTCATACAACAGAGAAGTGATATATTTATTTTCAAATTATACCTGCTAAAAAATTAACTTTTAAAAGTATTTTAGCTGATGCAGCTGAGGGCTGAGCTTTACATGACATGCAAACAGCTGTCATCGAGAAAGAGTATATAACCCTGTTTTTGAGGAAACAGGTTTTAAATTGACAGTGTGATTGAAATAAAAATAGGAGAACTCTAGCAATGGAGAAGACCTTGGCATAAATGGGATTACTAACATAACTGGGTTGTCAAGATTTGATACTGTATTACCTGAAAATATATATATATATATATGTGTGTGTGTGTATGTATATGTACATATGTCAGTGCATTCCTTTTTCAAAATATCTAATCATCTAAAATTTCAGTATGCAGTATTTAATCTACTGTGGTAAAAATCCTTTTTGAAGAATGCTATTGCACGCATTTATAGAAATAACTGGCCCACTCTGGGGAAAAACAGAGTTGAAGGAAATCAGGCAGTAAGTAAATAAAAGTAACAACATATTAGAAGTAAAGTATGAACTAAGTATTAACTAGTCAAATACTAGCTAAGTATCGCCAGAGGACATGGTCTAGGCAAGTAACTATTTCACAGCTTAAAAAAATTATATTTCTGTGGTACAGAAGACTAACAACATGATTCAAAGAGGAAGTTGTATTCAGGCCACTAAGTAATAGGTAGCCAGACAGATCAATCAATCAAATTATTGATCAGTTCTGCACAGTTGTGATAATTACCAAAATAGTTAACATTTCTCAGAAATTAAAAGGCTATATTATTTCATGGTGAATATTCACTTTAACACTCCAAAGGGGAAAGCCTCCTAAAGAAAAAGGACACTGAAATGTCCCCTTACAAATGTACTCTCTGATTTATAATTAAGGCAGAAAAATATACTACCAAATGCTATATTTTGAAGAAGATATTTCCAAAAGGAGATGTTTCAAAGATGTCATATAAGTTGTGATAAAATATGTGCTTGAAAAGCCTGTAAGGAAAGAAGTAGGGTGCAACCTGATACCTTAAGGCAAATTGTTTTTGCTGTGGTGTGAAACAGCCACAATTTCTGTTAAGCATCTGCAAACGACATCCAAGAGTCTAATTCCCTGCCAGTCAGTCTTGATGCTGCCTGTAACCACATGACAGAAATCTGTCTGTTTCATAAAGAACACATGCTGATGAAAAAGACTTTCTTCCCGAGCTCCACTGACAGAGCAGAGTAGAAAAGATGACACTACAAATATATGTAATTTTATTTTTGACATCTCTCTTTAATATTTGATATTTAAGGAACTATACCTTAAATGAAGAACCTCACATGAAACAAATGGTGTAGGGTGATCTCTTAGAATTACAGGATTCATCTAAGAACCAGAGGATTCTCCTTTTAAGTATTAGAAAAAATTGCCCAGGGAGGTAGTGGAGTCACCATCCTTGCAGGTGTTCAAGAAATAATGGGACATGGCATGTGCATTAGCCTCTTACATGAAGCAGCAAAGTTACACATAAAGCTGGAGCATCCACATTTCCAACACAGGTGCGTACAGGTAGGGGACCACATGAAACGGGATGTCTGCTTGTAGCCCATATATTCTGTAAGATCTTGTGTGTGTGTGTGCACATCTGTGTGTATGTGTATGTCCTGATAAGCATTTCTTGGATTTATGAAGTGCTTAGAGTAGTGTTTAGAAGCTTGCTAACATTGTGTTACCATTTCAGGTGTCATGACTTGTTTCTTCCATTACCTAAATTGATTCTGAATGTGTTCAAAACTCAGTTCACTGATTCCCAGTGATTTATGTGCCATAATAAATTAAGAAACAGCTTCAATCCTGAGTTGGCTTAAATTACGTGACTATTTTATGTGAATATTTATGTGAATATTTTTTTATTAAGGAAGACAAATAGGAAAACCCCTTGATATTTTCAGAATTTAAGCATCAGTAACTCCTTTTCAGTCAAATATATAACTTTTATCCCTTTTAAAGAGGGTTTATTCTTTACTACGTTACTTACTTAACTGAACAGTGTGAGAGGGTACAGATAACACTGATACTGCATTTTTTGCTCCTGTAGCAGCAACCTTGTTTTTTAGAAAGCCACAAAACAAGCCCCATGGCAAACACAGGAGCCTGCTGTTTACTAGCTAAATTGCGCTAAAAGATGTATGCTCAATCTATCCTATCTCAATCAAATCTGTTGTTAGCCTTGTTGTTAACCCTTCGAGCTCCACATTGGGCACCAAAATGGACTGTCATGGCTTAATCCCAACCAGTAACCAAACACCATGCACTTCCCCACTGGAGGGATCACGAAGAGAGCTGGAAGTGTAAAAGCTAGAAAACTTGTGGATTGAGATAAAGAGAGTTTAATAGGGAGAGTAAAAGCCATACAGACAAGTAAAGCAAAACAAGGAATTAATTCACTGTTCCCCATGGGCAGAGAGGTGTTCAACCATCTCCAGGCTAGCAGGGCCCCATCACATGTAACAGTTACTTGAGAAAACAAACTCCATTATTCCAAACTTCCCCACCTTCCTCCTTCCCCCCTCCTCCATTATATACTGAGCATGTTGTCATGGTCTGGAATATCCGTTTGGTCAGTTTGGGTCACCTGTCCCAGCTGTGTCTCCTCCCATGCACCCCCAACTTCCTCATCAGTGTGGCAGTACGAGAAGCAGAACAGGCCTTGGCTCTGTGTGAGCACTGCTCAGCAATAACAAAAAACATTTCTATTATTCTATTATTATGTTCAGCACAAATACAAAACACAGCCCCATATCAGTCACTGTTAACTCTAGTTAACTCCACCCCAGCCAAAACCACCACAGTTCTGCTTCTGGAAACTATGCTAAAATTATTTTTGCCATCTCCTTTATCTGCATACTGTCTTATATATGACAGCCATGATAAACAGTAAAGAAATATCTATGTTCATGAAAATTATTAAATCATGCAAAAGTCCTTTATATTCATGGGAAATATTCATAGGAGTTATAGAAAAAAAAAAAAAACCAAAACCCAACAAACCTCCAAGAAAAAAACACATTTCTGATCTTTTACCTAAGTTTTGAAAGGATTGTTACTACTGCAGTCATCACCAGAAAAGAGATACCCACTCGTTATTGAAATGTCCCGCTTCAGGTTGTGATCTTTGTTGTTCTGCACTTATGCACTAAATGTACCTGGATGCAATTAACTACACATTACTTACCTTAAAAGGTGTATCTATACTGCAATCCAAATACAAATTACTTTAGATAAACCACAGATGCTATTTAAAAGTATCTTTAATGTACTTTTTCCAATTTCAATGGTAAAGTCATTATATAATATCTTTTAATAACAACTAAAATATATATAATACTATATAATATATTTATCTTTACATTATATATTCTATATACTGGATATTTATACTATATAATGCATATTTTTATCAAAATGATATAGTTTTGAAAACCACAAAAAATCTCCAAACCCTAATCGATCAAGAAAGACTTAGTATTCCTTGATTTTAAATATGTTATAAAATGTAAATAACTGCTCTTTGTGATTGCATGTTCATCTTAAACAATTATATATTTTAGGTAAAATGAAATACTTGCAAACATAGCTCTGTCTCTCAACAATGCCTACTAAGGACTAAATACTCACAAATATTCTTTCAGTTATTCTCAGAGCTTTACATCATTCTGTCAAGGTTTCTTCTTGCTAGTCTTACAAGAGAGTTTGGAAAATTGTAGGACACATATTTGTTCCAATGCTTAGAGCTATAAATTGTGTACATAGCTATTGTACCTCTGAAATAAAGAATATTCACTCTCATACATGGACAATATTTTCAATAAACTGTGAGGGGGGCATTGTACTGGGTTTGAGTGGTAAGGTTTTGTAGTGTGGGGCTACCAGGGTTGGCTTCTGTGAGAAGCTGCCAGAAGCTTCCCCCGTGTCTGACAGAGCCAATGCCAGCTAGCTCCAGGATGGACTTGCCACTGGCCAAGGCCGAGCCTATCAGTGATGGTGGTAGCACCTCCAGGATAATAGATTTAACAAGGAGGGGAAAACATCTACTGCACAATTGCAACCACAGAGGAGTGAGAACACATGAGAGAGAAACAGCTCTGCAGACACCAAGGTCACTGAAGGAGGGGGGGGAGGTGCTTCAGGAGCTGGAGCTGAGATTCCCCTGCAGCCCATGAAGAAGACCATGGTGAGGCAGCTGTCCCTCTACAGCCCATGGAGGTCTACAGGGGAGCAGAGATGCACCTACAACCCCGTGGTGGACCCCACACCAGAGCAGGTGGATGCCCAAAGGAGGCTGTGACCCATAGGAAGCCCATGCTGGAGCAGGCTCCTGACAGAACCTGTGGCTCCATGGAGAGATAAGCTCCTGCTGGAGCAGGTTTTCTGGCAGAATGTGTGACCCCCATGGGGGACCAAAGCCAGATCAACCGCTTCATGAAGGACTGTATTCTGTGGAAGGGACTCATGCTGGGGCAGTTTTTTAAGAACTGTGGGACATGGGAAGGACTCACACCGGAGAATTTCTTGAAAAACTGTCTCCCATGAGAGGACCTCACACTAGAGCAGGGGAAGAATCCGAGAAGTCCTCCCCCTAAGGAGGAAGAAGTGGTAGAAACAATGTGTGAAGAACGAATGCAACCTCATTCTTAGTCCCCCTGCACTGCTCTGGCAAAGGAGGATGAGAAATCAGGAGTAATGTTTAGCCCATGAAGAAAGGACGGGTAGAGGGAAAGTCTTTTTAAGATTTGCTTTCATTTTCTCATTACACTTCTCTGATTTGATTGGTAAAAAATTTTATTACTTTCCCAAGCCAAGTCTGTTTTGCCTGTGACAGTAAATGGTAAATAATCTCACCCTCTCCTATCTCTTCTTGTATTTTCTTTCCCCTGTCTGGTTGAGGAGGGAGTGATAGAGCAGCTTTGGTGGGCATCTGGCACCCAGCTAGGGACAACCTATCACAGCCATTATAGCGAACCATTTTCTCTTATACTCTTTTCCCTGTCTGGGTTTCAAAGGATGATAATGAACAATAATCATTATACCCTTTAAAAGTCAGTAGATGCCCCTTTTGTAAGCAATTCAATAGTTCACCATTAGAAAAATGCAGAAGGAAAAAAATTAAGGCACTGTGGCTCATTTTTGCTAAATCAGTCGGAATTCTACACTGAAATAATGTACTGACAGCTAATACTGCTCTGCAAAGTTTTGAGTGATTCACCAGTATCATCATGACCCAGTTCAAACTCTTACATTCAGGAGAAACACATACGAGAAAGTACATTCCTTACAACAGAACAGGCAGACATTTAAATTAGCAATTGAAAGAAATAAGTGATCCCTTAAATGGGAAGTGTTTGGCAATTAGCATGAAATTATATATGATAGAAATATATTTTAATTTGATGGGATTGCCTGCATTCTGTTAGGGTCTCAGATTACCTTCTTTATCTCTGTTGAATGATCTCCCACTGGTGGCAGGAAAAGCACCTCAGTTCTCTCCTGGTCACAGAAGGAAGTTAGCCATATCAATGATCAGATCAGCCACACATTTGTCTTCCTGTTCAAGGCTGAACTGTTTGAGAGGAAGCACTGAGTAGCCTCAATTACATGGTTTGCTTTACCTTACAGTTTCACTTCTCCCAGTCCTAAACAAACAGCTGATCCTCCCTCTCTCCACTGACCTTTGTTTTACTGATTTTATATCTGGCATAAGTCACAAATTCCTAGTAAGCCAGCATTCCACCATGCCCTATTTTTCACATCCTTCTTCCAAGTATTCCACTTCACCATCTGTGAAATCTGAGTGTTTCTTTTGGTTTTGTCTTACTAGTTTAGTCCCAGGTCAGTTTTGACCAATCAGTTTTCCCCTTCTATGATGTATGAGTTTCTCATGATAAAGTTTAATTTATGGTCATGCACAAGTGTTCTTACTATATTAAAGTCTAAAAAAAAAGTGTGTACTTGCATACCTACGGAATGGAAGAAAACTAGAGGAAACATGAGACATTTTACCTGAGAACTGGGTAACATCTCCCTCATCTTCTCTACTTACCTTCTGGCTTACTCATTCAGTTCTCATCACTGACATGTTCCAGCTCTTCTCACACTGCTTCAGTCTGTGTGCCCAGATATGGAAAGCTACTTCTTTTTCTGTGCGAGATGCAGCTCTGCTTCCAATTTTACAGTTCTTGATAGAACTGAACTTTCCATTTGAACTAAAAATAATGAATATTCTGAAGTGATCAGTAATCAAAACTTATCTCCATCATTTGCTATAGCTCGTTTTATTTCTCACTCTTCAAACAATGAAAAGAAGTATTTCAATTGTATTTCTGTCTTTTTCATTAACACTTCATGCTTTTGTCTGCATGACAGTGTTCATTTAAAGACCACAGAAATTCACATTTTCCTTCATGTCTCAGCTAGTTTCCTGAAATATCCCATCTTTAGCCCTCATAAATCCATGACTTTTTAACCCACTCCCTGTTGGACTCAAATGTGGGGTCATCATAACTGAAAACCTGAACAACCTAATTAAAATAGGGTAAATGGTTATCCTTAGTCAAACTACCCCTTTTCTCTCAAGTTATTCTCCCCATTTCAGCAGCCCTCTGAGTCCTGAGTCAATGGAGGTGGCTTTCCCCAGACAAAATGCGGCACCAGGACTAAGCAAGTTGTCAGCAGCCTCAGGGCTCTGCAGGGCGAGGTATGTCAGTGTTCATGGAGGGAGCCCCCCCACCTTCTCCTTAGTCAGCAGTTCTCAGGAAACTAGTAGAGTACTGGCTTTATCCCAGCTGAAGCCTGGAAGCTGATAACAGCCAGACTCAACTGAGAATGGTGCAATGGTTTGCTGTGCCGTGACTCCCTCTGTTGGTCAGACTTGGCCACAGTCATTCACAGCGTTTCACCTCAAACAAGTGATTATTTGGCTACCAGCCAGTTCAAACAAGCTAAACCAGCACAGGCCACGGCAAGCCCAGACCTCCCCTGTAGCCCCATGCCCGATCATTGCTAGAAAAAGGCAATGGACTTCTATATTTTGACAGAATATTGCCTGGCGTACTCCGCAGTGTATTCATATATATAAAAGCACAAGTGCTGATGTCCAGACTAAAGGAGGAACAAAATGAAAAAGTTGACTTTCAAATAAATGCAACTACTGTTAAGTCAGTGTCTTTGTTAATTAGTTGTTAAACAATTATATGCTGATTACTGTAAAGGTAAGACAGCTATACCACAGATGAAGGAAGAAGGAAAACAATGTATCAAGGTTTTAAAGAAATTGTTCTAATAGTACAACAAATTCTAATTCAATCACTAATTTGTGAAATTAAAAATTCTTTCCTCCAATAATTTCATTCAGAGGACATACTAAGACAGAAGTGCTGAAACATCAGTCTTGTACTCTAATTCTCACTTTGAGTCATATTGCCAAACTTCAGAACCTTTAGGTCAGTCTGAGGTGAACACTGTTGAGGTCCTTGAGGTCTTGGTGCACTTCCCTTGCCTTATCCTAGTTTTTATTAACTTTCTGTTTTATTCCTATTTCTTACTCAGCTTGAATGATGGCAGCCCTACTAAAGATTAATTCTGCAATCGCTTTAAGTTCGTTGTCCCTTCAATACCTACCTTTTCTGTTCTGGTGTTCCAAAACATCCATTCGGGGCCAGCTAAGTTCAGAAACATCCACATCTCACTTAAAACCAGAGCCAAAACAAACAATTGCTCTGTGACTAGTGCCACACTACATACTGATACCTTCCTTTCATCTGCCGCTTCTTTTCCCTCATCCTCCTTCCACACAGAAATTCCAGCTCTCTTAGCCTTTGAGAAGCTGCTTCTCCAAGAAGTTCTCACCAGGCTACCTAGTTATTCACAGCAGATTTCTTTCTTAGCTGGTTAGTTACTTCTAGAAGTTCTTGGGTCTGGAGTCATCAGGTGCTATTCTTTGTGTCTTCTCCCTCTTTAGCATTCTCCATATGTTATGCTATTTGTTGCATACTATATATGCATACTATATGCATATTATATATTCATTATCTTTGGAATAGAAAATAGAGTTCATTTTCTGAATGAGAATTATCAAATGTGGCTAAAGATTTTGTACTTCCCATTTTTGGTGGTCAAACTGTAGTATTTCAAAGTACAGAGAAAATCTTAATTTCAAAGTCTCAGAAATTCAAGTCTATTAAGATGTTTCGATTTGAAAGAAAAAATCTGCGGTGACTTTTTAAAAAAATTAATTCTTGCAGCAGAAATGCAGTTCTAGATAGGTTGCAAGATGTTATTATAACCAATTGGTCACAATAGTAACTGCAATTGCAGTAACTAGGAGTTATTTTTTTAAATTTTTCAGCTATGTCAAGATTTTTTTTCATACCATGAAAAGGATCTGAGCTATTGGTTACTATTTTCCTCTTTTATCTGTCATATTGAATTGAGCTGTGGAAATGATGTGGTCAAGGTCAAGAGCTAGCAACATAACTGATATATAAGGAAAATTTGAACATAAAAATTCAAAAAACCACACAAAGCTTCATCAGCTTCTAGCTCTTCCTAATTTACTGTTTGTTTACTCAAGAAGAATATGTTATAACTTATAGTAATAATAAAATTAAGAAAAACAGACTTATCACTTATGTTGATACAGCAGACTCTAAATATGCCATTTTCTCTGTGTGTTAAAACACTGATCAAGAAATTTATTTGGCAATTCTTTGGGAAATACTGTACAAATAATTTAATACATAAACAACATGGATGCTATCAAAAGTCATAATCTTTTTTTAAGTTCTTATCACAATGCCCAAAGGCAAACATTTGAACCTCTTCCTTTTTTAAAATTTTCTCTCTTAAAAATAGACGTAGTTTTTGAAGAAAGGAAGAAAACAAAAGTTTTCTTCTATTAAAATATAGAAAAAATAATGTATTTTTAAAACTGAATTTTAAGGACTTTAAAGAATAAACTCAGAAAATATTTTCTGGTGATAAACATTTCTATGCAATACATTTGGTCTGTAAAGTAATTTTTTCTGCTTAAAAAATACCTTAGCTTTTTTTTTTTTTAAGATAATGGTGTGAATACAGAAGTGATTCACCTACTACAGTACAGCTGGTTGAAGATTAATTAGTTGTTTCTTTGGGTTCAAGTTTTCCACTTGTTTCAGCTACACATTAGTGGTATAATTAATTTCACAACACCAGGTTTTTGTCACCTAGCACTTCCTGAGGAATTCTACTACGGTAAGTATTCTTCAATTAAACCTTTAAAATGTCATCAATGTTGCATACTACAGCTGAAATGTAAAAATACCTTCAAGGTCCACAAAATCTTTAGCATTCAGTGAGAGAAGTATTAGGACACAGACGTAGCCTCTAGGCTGATGATTTTTAAGTCTGTTTGTCTTGAAAATGCTGCAAATAGTTAATGAAGTGCTTTTTACAATTTTACTATGAAAGATTTGGCATTTAAGAATTATCAAGGTGAAACAAAGTAGCTAATCTTTTATATTCTTAGTGCTGAAGACTATCAGATACTTCAGATTTCAACTGAAATCTGAAAGTCTCAGCATGGGACTATTCCCATTCAAACTGTAGTATTCTTTGAAGGTGGGAACCGAAATTAAATCTCCATCTGACTGTGCTGTGAAGTGCAGGCTGCATATACCATTCTTAAACATAAAAATAGTTGCAGGTTTTATTATTTTTAAAAATATATCAAGTTTTATGACCTTAACCTGGATGTTATAATAATTTTCTCTTTCTTCCAGACAAGGGGAAAAAAATTTTCTTAACTGTCCTTCCATGCCCAGCAGGTCAATGGAGTTGATTCTCCCCCTCTACTCTGCCCTCATGAGATCCCACCTGGAGTACTACATCCAGCTGCGGGCCTCCCAGCATAAAAAAGGACATTGACTTGCTGGAGGGGGTCCAGAGGAGGGTCAAAAAGTATTTCTCCTATGAGAAAGGTTGAGACAGTTGGGGTTGTTCAGCCTGGAGAAGACAAAACACTAGGGAGACCTTATAACAGCCTTTCAGTATATAAAGGGGGCTTATAAGAAAGATGAAGAGAGACTTTTTATCAAGGCCTCCAGTGACAGTACAAGGAACAGCAGTTTTAAACTGAAAGAGGGTAGGTTTAAACTGGATGTTAGGAAGAAATTTTTTAAGATGAATGCAGTGAGACACTGGAATAGGTTTCCCAGAGAATTTGTGGATGTCACATCCCTGGAAGTGTTTAAGATCAGATTGGATGGGTCTTAAATACTAATGGTGCTATTTTTTCTATGTCAGTATTTGATTAAAATATCTAAAATATTGAGCACCACCTTATTAATTTATTTATTTTATTATTTCCTACTTTAAATAATTTATCTGAACACTGTTTTTCTTTGGATAGAACAGCATCAGTCCAGAATGTAATCAAATCCATTCTTATTCTAAGAACCATCTATTTACATGTTTGGTTACATCTTAAAGATGGGACTACTAAAGATGAGACTGTTATACACCCTATCCCACTTCACTTAAAACAAGTTTGTTACATGTCTTCCATCGTGGGAGACCTGTCTTTCCTAGCCCACCTCTACCAAATGTGCCTACCATTAGACAATTAACACGGCATGAGTTGACATGGATTATATATGAGATTCATTGTCTGAAGTGTCTGGGTAAGAAATTCACATCTTCAAATTCAATGGTGTCAAGGAGTTGGAATGATGATACTACTAGATGCCTAAAATATGGGTCCAAATATTATAAAGATAGAGAAAAGGTATAGCTAGTGCATGAAATATTATCCTAGACTGAACCTGTCTTAGTATGACCTACAAGTTTTTAGAATTAGGCTGCTATTTCTATTAGACCTATGGCAGGTAGATGCGCTTTGCAAACAAAACATTTGCTAAACATCTAGATTTCCAAATGTTTTATTTATATTCATATCTGAAAAAGAAAATATTCAGAAATAAGAAACCAGGTAAGAACTACAAACTCTTTGGATGGAAGACTTCTAACCAGACTGATATTTTCTGATCTTTCCTCATCCTTACTCTAGGCTTCACATATCTATTCTGTTCTCAGTCACAAAATGCTCAAGCTTCAAAAAGACTTCTTTGAAGCAAGCCTTTGAGATAACTAGAATAACTAACTTTGAGGTGGTTATTTGGTCACAGAAGAGAGAAAAGTGGTCACATTCTTTTTCTTATGCCTTCTTTTTCTTTAGTCCGTTAATATTTCAAAGCTTGAAATGCTGTTCTTTTTGTAACTTACTGAGTGAAAGATTCATGGCTTTCATTTGAATGATATCATTAGTCACAAAGGAAAAAAGTGACTAAGACAAAAAGAGAGATAGTTTCATGGGGAATAAAATGTCATTATAACCTAGCCACAAACTTTTCTAATCTGAAAGAGTACCTACAGTACCCTACAGAAATGCTTGTGAAGTGCTCAGCCCTATCAAATGTCCCCATGGTTGTCCTTTGAATTCTTTATTTTCAGCTTCTCTTGCATGCATATTTAATCAGACATCTCACTTCTGTATATGCAAAGGAAATTTTAAATAAAATATGCTCTATAGAAGGCAAAGAACCCATTAGCTCACTTTCAAAGCCGATGATTAAAAATTCAGTAAATACCTTATCTGAAATGGAGTTAATCATAATAGTGTCCCATCAAAAAGATTCATGATCACCATCTTGTGCCACTGAACAACACATTGCAGCCACTGTCTCGATGTTTAACTAATAAGAGCAGTTTTATCTAAATATTTAGTAAATATTTTACTCAGTTTTAATGAATACTAATTATCCTGTGCAGTTTACTCATTATCATTTGTAGATGGTTTGTAAAGCGAAAGACAATACAGAAGATATAAACTAGACTTTTAATACCAAGGTGATTCATTTAAAAGAACTATCTGCCTTCATCACCAGACCAAAGTCCTCGTGATATTTTCACGTATGTATCCCTGGGAAGTTGTTCTCCATGATGTTTGATACAAGTTAAAAGGGAAGCTGAATAACACTTCTTGTCATTCACAGAAACTCGAATAGTTTTGAGATTCTGCAAGAAAGCACATAGAGCATGGTCTAGTAGTTTCTCTTCTTTAGACCTGCACTAAAAACTACCTCTCTGGGTTCTGAGAAATCCTCATATCACATATAATCTCCCATCAAATACCTTTTTTTCTTAAGTGGAATTGGAGGATGATAGGATAGTTCTGTTTGTCCTGATTTTCTTAGGTATTTTGTCTTTTAGCTACACATCTATTAGAGATCAGAAGAGAAACGTCCACTGCACTTCAGCAGTTTAGAAATTTTACTTTGAGGGGGTAGACCCATGCCTAATACTTCTCTGATCATGCTGTCACAAATGTAAGGCCAAATTTCCATCAAGACTCATTCTGCACATCACTGAGTAACACATTTAAAATGAAGAAGGTGATAAGATCCTGGTTGTA
Source organism: Chiroxiphia lanceolata (assembly GCF_009829145.1). Taxonomy (NCBI): domain Eukaryota; kingdom Metazoa; phylum Chordata; class Aves; order Passeriformes; family Pipridae; genus Chiroxiphia; species Chiroxiphia lanceolata. Next base: position 22,410,062 of record NC_045640.1, read on the forward strand.
GAGAGGAGAGAGTATAGAAGTGTCTCAGTTTTTTGGACAGGTGGGTGTACCCTTCATAATCTTCATACTTCTAGATTTGAAAGCAGCACCTAGGTTTCTTGCAGCTGACAAATCCTATGGCTACAGAAAAAGGAAGGGGACAAAGGCATGATCTACCATAGATAAAACAGCCTTTTTAGTAAAGATTTAGTGACATTAGACCAATTTGCAGTAATTTTGACTATTTTTATGAATGAACTATTCACTCACTAAGCACTCTAAGTGATGCCAGTTGTTATGTTTCAGTCTGCATGAGGACTGGACTTTTTTTATTGACTTAAAACATTGATATTGTAACAAGATGTCCAAAGGAGATGCTGCCAGGAGATTGAAGATAAGGCTGAGGGAAGGAAGCCATAGCCCACAAACTCTTAGATTTGTGAGACCCTAGGAGTGAAGTCTTGGGGGTGTGATGCCTTCTTTTAGGTGTTTGATGTTTGTCTTAAGGCGACCAGTGGCACCTTCTGTGCGCGTGACGCTTGTCTCCTATGAGCCAGGCTGTGTCAAAAGGGGCCCTGTATGCACAGAACACCTGACTCCCATGGAGGAGGCCTCATAGCAGGGGTGCCTTCGAAGAACCATCTCCCCAAAACCTTGAGAAAACCAGTGCCTCCAGCCTCTGCAAAAGTAGCCCCTTCACACAGAGGGGGAGGCACCAAGAGGGTTTCTAAGTATAAACCCACTGAATTTTGTGTTTTGTGGGCTTGTCTCCCCCATCACTCCCTGATGATCTGAGACACCAGGGACAACAACAACCAAGTTTGTCAAAGACCTCTGAAGTGGTGAGTATAAACATTTATTCTTTTCTCTTGCTTGCTCTCTCTTTTCCTGAGTCTTTTTTCTCTCTTTCTCTTTTCCCTTACACTTTTTCTTGGGTGGCTATATTACAACCAAAATGGCTAAATACCCATTTTCCTTTGCAATACCTTAATGCTTTATATTGCCATATTACTGTAGATAATAACAACCAAAACAGCTACACACCTGTTTTCCTTTGCAACCAAAATTGCTCTAAAATAAATCTGACATGTATATCTGAAAACACTGATCATCTAGTATAGTTTTACTTTAGTTCACTCCAAGGAATTTAATAATACAACAAAAGTTACTCCTACCTGGTAGGACAGGTCATAGCAGTTTGCTGGCATGCTTACATTAATCAATAATTAGATTGCAAGATTAAATCTTTGTAAAGTTTGAAGAGAATGATATACAAAATGTAGTTCAGCATTTGAAAGATTAACCTACTATATTTAAATCTCTGAGTCACTGACACAATGACTCAAATTTATTGGACTAAACATTTTAGTATGTTTTTACAACTTCTGAAGGTTGTGGTAGTGTTTTCTTTCTTTTTGTTTCTTTGTTTTTCAGTGGGAAGATTGGAAGATTGGCATATTAGGCATTCTAAATCCTTCTGGAAGATAAACCATTGAGGATAGCTTGAAAGTCACAATTTTCACAACAGTAATTTTTTTTCCTAAGGCTCAAGTTGTTGTCCATTAGTATTTGATATTCAGGAAAAACACCCCTTATTTTAGGTAAGAAAGGTAACTCAGAGCAATCATATATTGTGGCCGGTGTCTTTTCTCCACCTGTCAATATATGATTGCATTTAAGCTGTCTACTGAAGAGCTCCTTTTCTGCTTAGGTCTGGTTGTCATGGCCCACATATTTATTTCATAAGATGAAAAGCGTTCATTAACTGGAATGATTCTTATATAGAAGAAGGAAATCTTATAAATCGTACACTAAACACTGGCAGACATTGAATACAATTATTTTTGTATTGTTATATTTATTTTATTTTAAATTTCTTAACTAAACTCCTCTACTATTTAAGGAATGAGCTGAACAGTTGAGAAATACATTGCTCTATATCAAAGAGTCCATGTATTTCATGAACCTTTTGTATTTTAGAGGGGAAGACACTACTAACCAGTCTATCAACTCAGCAGAGAAGAAGTCTAGGATTCTTTCAAAACCAGGAATATAATAATAGGCTAACTATATCTTGTGTAATGATTTTCAGTAAATCATTTCAATTCCTCTCAGGTTTTTGTTAAGAGTGGAGGAATGATACTCAAATTTTTGCAAAGTGATGAGATATCCACACAAACACATACATAGAGAAGAGAGGAACTAAATATGGTATTAAATGTATGTATGTACATGAAACTATTTTTGCCTTAGTAAAAAACAAAATATTTTTTATTTGTAGTAAATCAAATATACCTACTAAAACCATAACTTCAATTATGCATTATTAGCTAATTTTATTGTATGAGTACCTTGATGTCTTCCACATAAACCAGTAAGGGATTGCTTTTTAAAATACCTGCTATATTGGACTTTTCAATTACCTTATAAGAAATACAAAATTAGAAAGATAACATGCAGAGTGTGTTTGTTTATATCCTATTAAGAAAAATTAAAGGGAAATAATTGTCTTCCCCATATTTTTTCTCTTCTTTTGATTTGGTAGCAATGAGATCCAAATATTTCTTCTTTTCAGTGCATTACTTAGAAACTAGAAAATATATAATGGTATTTCAGTACTTTTTTTGCTAGTTTATGATATTATAATCCCCACAAATACTGATTTCTCTAGTTTATTCCTATGTAGCACTGCATTAAATTAAAAATTTTCTATGCAGCATCACACAACCATTTCGAGATACACTTTTTTTTTAGATTTGCTCAATTGAAGAGCCTTGTAGTCCTGAAGATGAAGCCAATGAAGAACAAAGCCTCAGCAATAATAATAGTGCTGCCTTAGACTAGCAGAGTCAGCACTTGTGGGAACATTACTTGTCAAACTACCATCACAAGACCAAGACAGCAATTTCCATATGAAATTATTTGCTGTGCTAGGTATATTGCATCTCGTCTTGTCTTTCAGTTAAGCAGTCTGCCCTTTTTGAGAAGTCAAAATTAATGTAAAATAAAATAGGTGGGTTTTTTTTTCATATAGACCATCTGTTTAATATTTATCATGGACTGCTTTCTTCAACACCCATGGAAATCACTCACAGTCACTGTTCATGTCAGTGACAGATAGAATTAAGACTTATGATCCATTGATGTCTTCATTTTCAGTAGAATAATGGAAGTAAAAAGTAATTTCCGTAATTTTAATAAATATATAGAACCAAAAGATATTGTTTGTCATCTGATCTTATTCCCATCTATCCTAGTTATGTATTTCAGCATCTATACCACCTACTACTTGTTCTATGTGAATTTAACTGGTTATAACTGACACACTTGCAAGTTTGTTATTTATCCTGTGCTATTTTTCTTTCAAGCTGCGACAATAATTTTAGTTCTATTTTCATAAGAGTTGTAAGAACTTTATATAATGTTCTTAATAATATTTTATTAATAATATAATTTATTAATTTATTTACATTTTTCCTTTTAACATTATTCTTGTCTTTTTCTCTAATTTTTATTCTACTCAAGTACTACAAATTTACTAGATTATTAGTCAGTTACCAGTTAAAAGACTATGGATACAGGATTAGTCTCTTATCTACGATTTCTAATTCTTTTGAAATTTAAAAATTATTTTTGCCTTAAAAATGTCAATAAGATTGCATAAACAGCCACCTTCCATAGCTTCCAGAATTTTTCTGTGCCATTTTTGTACCAGATACTAAGTCTTTAATCCTGTCATCATTGCTAGCAGAAGTTCTCATGTCACAAACATTAGAATATTTATAGTGTAGGCAAACAATTGTCACCATGGTAAAGGCATTGCTGATTTCATGTTGTGGAAGAGGGAATGAACAGCTCTTGACACAGTCTGTCATTATTATATATGATATAATGGCACCTTTATTCTGGGCTTACAGAGGTGTCTGATATTTCCATCATGGAGTGCTGAAATACGACTAAAAGAAACTGTATTACTGAAAACTGTAATCAGTGGTTGGTATAGAGCTAATATTACCAGTCTCTGCTAGTGGTATTAGTTTTTCTTTTGTTTAATGTGTGCTCTTGTCATGTTGTATACATGCAGGTGTAACTTAATGTAAAATAAATTGACACACGTTTTACTCCATTTCTAATCTTCATTTAGTTACAGAAAAGGAATACATACATAGATATGTTGATCTGCTTTAGGAGTACTTGTCTGACATCACTAAACGAACAATTGTTATTGCAATACATTAAAATATTACCAAGTTTTGGAGAAAAATGTAAGTTTACTAGAGCCTTTAGCTTCTGTAAAACAAAGATTGTGGGAACTAGACTTTATAAGTCAGTGGCACTGTATCCTACCAAGCAAATAAATTAAAACAAATAGTTACAGTAATAGCTAATGTCAACAAAACAAAACAGCAAAATAATAAAAGAAAAATGCAATAGTCATAACTGAGTACTGAAAAGATTTTAAATTATTTTTTTAAGTGATGACTTAACCCCATCTCAGATCTTACATGCTGGTAAATTTCAAATAAACAGTATTTATGTGAGTATAGGTATATATTCCACATTCTTTAAAAATCAACCACTTTTCCAGTGGTTCATTAAGAAGTTGGGAAGTGTGATTTGAAGGGTTGTAAAATGTGCCTAGTCTATTTCTTACAACTACAAATAGTAGTAATATGTATTTAGATTTTGATCAGATTTTATGATAACAGGGATATTTGTATACTTACAATAACTTATTTGCATGTTATGATTGTAACACAAGATTTTATTTTTAAAAAGTATTATAAACAATATTGAACCGTTATGAGGAAATGACAACAGGTGCTATACTTCTGCCTTTAAATCATGATAAAAATTACATATTTCAAGGATTTTCACATTTATTTGTTAGATAAGTGTCATACAACAGAAAAAAAAGTCTGCTATGCAAATTATATTAAATAATATAATATATTATATGCAAATTATTATTAAATAATAAAGGGTAATTTGATAGACAGTTCTATCACTGCCTAAAAGACATACATTTTAAAAAAAAAAATTATTCTCTTCATTTTGTTTTACAAACAAAAAAAAAAGAAAAAAATCCTATCTCACAACTGGAACAACTCTAAGAATGTCTTAAATCCATCTTCAGAAAAATTATTGTGTATTGCATTTTATGTTCTTTGTACTTTAGAAACCTATTTATTTTAAAGACTGACCCAAATCTTCACTGTAAGAGTCAGCTGTGAGACATTTCTCAAGAAAAATACATTTTTTAAGTTGTCAGCTTTCTTGTTCTTCTAAACATTATTAAAATCTCATTGTTTGACTTAAGTGGTCAGCCTTGAGAACGTTCCAAAAATTAGTGTTTGAACATGCAATTGTGATAGCAAACAGGATTATTTTTGATACTTTTTATTTTTAGTGGTTTAATCCGTTACATGAAATATTTTTTTTGATGTGTTGCATATGTAAAAGTGTACTGATACTAATACTTTATACTAATCAACTGTATAAAGTAATTCACAAGCATAACCTTTTATTTGCAAGAAAAAGTCAACAGCTGGCTCTGCTTGTCCGAATTATATTTTTAAGCACTTAATTGAAGAATTCAGTTAGAAGCACATATGTTCTTAAATTAGCTGACTTTTTTATCAATAAAACATGCCTTGATTTGAAGCCCCATTTTTTTTGTAGTGCTACAGCATCATGAGAAATAAAAAAAGGACATCTAATTTGATGATGTCACAAACACTGACATTTTCATGTGGTGTTAAGTCTCTTAGAAAAGACACCTTCTTAAATATTGGTTACTTACAACCTGATCTTAGATGTTGCTTACAATTCTGAGCCAAATGCATGATCTAAATTCAAGTTCAAGTTCATGAATCAGGAAGTTCTTTAAATTTTTTTCAGTGTTATGAAAGGGATGATTTTGCCAGTTTCAGCTCTATCATAAAGACTGTGTATACGTTCAGTATGTTACTTTAAAGTTGATAATATTATACTCCTGTCAATAAATTGCGGTAATTACACATTAAAAAATGGCTACTGAAGTCATGACCATATCTAGTTAAAAAATGAAAAAACGCACTTCATTTGTGAACTAAAACAATAACATGATTTTATTCTTATTTTCTAACAATATCAAAATTCATTGTCTTTTTACATGTTCCTTTTATTGAAAAATATAGGCACCTAGCTGGAAGGATTATAACACTCCTTTTGACAATAAACCTCTCCAGTAACATCCACTGCTCCTACTTAGGTTGCTAACAGTTTGTAGTGTTTCTGATCATAATCATAAACACCCACTGAGTTGTTTTCTACGAAGTTGTTTCTGGCTTGTCTAAGCTGCATCGAGGACTATAACTAAATATGGTCTAAAAATCAGGTATTTTAAAAGAAAGGGGGCTTCTGGGGATCAAACCTTCTTTGGTTTTTTTTCTTGGCCCTGTTGTGAATAATCTTTGTATGTCAGTGATGAGGCCAGGTAATATCTTTCTACTGTTTTACTCTGCGAGTCTATCAATAAGAATGATCTAACAACCTTAAAGGACTTTTAAATTTCTGCAAATCAAAGGTATTCCCCCTAATTCAAATAAAACCCCAATAATGTGTTATCAATTTTTGACAGAAATAATTAATATTTTTTCAGATTACTGTACTTCCATTAACATATCTGAAATGTAAAAAAATTAGGGTACATTTCAGTTAAAATTTTAAGACTGGCTATAACAAAAATTTAGTAGTAATTTTCACAGGCATTTCAGCAATTTCTTGGATTTCAAATGTTTAACTCAATAATAGAATGTCACAATTCCTCTCCTCTGCTTCTCCTTTTTCTGTGGAAATGGCAACGTATTTCGACTGTAAGCTGCAATAGTTATTCTTCATACCATTTGTAACTCTGTTAGAGATGGGCTTGGTGGATTAGAGAACGGTGATGCTTAAACTCTGCACTATACTTGAGTGGTGTCCTAATCAACTGTTGTAATTTTTAAAGAGTTTCAAAATACATTTATGATTGTATTGGACTATGCTTTGACCTTCAGAGTTCACTGTTTACATATTAAAAAATCATAAATTGCCAGATAACTTTGACCAACTAAACCTTTGCTGCTAATGATCTGTAAAGCATCTATGCAGCTCTGATAGCAAAACAAGACTCACTCTGTTACACGCTGGGACAACAGTTCTTTCCTCTCTCTTTTAGCAACACTTCTGAAGTGTGACGAATGTAGGTAGAGTTACTACCTCCATTTTGAGTGTTTCCAAAGACAAAAAAAGTATGCCTTGAAATCATTTGCATCTATTGTCCTATCTACATAAAATCCACATTTAAGAATGTCTTCATTAAAGCAAATTACCTCCAAAGATTTTTAATATCCATATTCCATCTACATTCCATTTCTCTTTATATTTCCTGTGGGGGGGAAAAAACCAGTCAACATTTATTGACTGAATCCCCAAGGTAAATTAAAAGATTGTTACTCCTTTATAAAAGTCAATCATCTTGAATATATATTTCTCTTAAACATTTGCAAATTCCTCTCTATGGCAAAGATTTTAAAACACAGATGTAGGAAGACAGACTTCTAAGTGAGCATGCAGGTTACAGCCAATCTGCAATGTATTTTGATCTTGAATAGAGAATGAAATTTAAAGATGGGTGAGATGTGTTCAACACCTCTGAGACTTGTACTGTTCAGTTGCTGTCTATAAAAGCACCTCTGAGAAATGTAGCTCTTAGAATTTAAACAGTTATCTCTATAGAGTAACAGCTTTGTAGGGTGGTAGTATTTCATGAATACCATTTTTGTAGAGGTTTGGCCAGATGTTGCTCTTTCTTTCATGTGACTCTGCTGATTTAAATAGAAAAGTCATCTATTCCACTGCTTGATGCAACTGGGGAAAAAAATAAATTGTTGCTTTGCAAGTTCCCTTAGTCTAGAGTTCAGCATCCTCTGCTCTGAAGGGAGTTTGAATTTCAACCTATAAAAAAAATCATTAGCAAATAAGACTGTTGCCATTTGAACAATAGAATGTCAAAATCTGCCATATTAACATTATTATAAAATATTCAACCCTGAAGCAGTTCTAGCAAACTTTAAATATGCTGAATAGGAAATGTAACAGAGACCAGGTGGGCTTCCAGCAGCAGGAGGCAATATAGGAGAAAAACAATCAGAAACTCAAAATGTATAGTTTAGGATATTTTCTACCGAGATTTTTTACAACTCTCTGAAGTCAGCACCTGCAATTTTCTCCTCTTCAGCATTTACTGAAACTTCTGCAGAGCTAGTAATTATTTGATTTGAAATTCTTCCACAATCTCCAGTGCTCTTGCTGTTATATTTTCACTTCTGCCTCTCAGCTCTTCTGTTAAGGAGCCTCTAGTTTATTATTAGGAAAGAGTGTTTCTGAGAACACCTTTACTATGGTATAGTAAGTATGGCACTTAGTATATTTCTTTAGTCTCCTTTCAGTGACTTCATTATTCCTAATTATTATGTACTGAGAGCTGTGAGTGTTGTTTATGTGGTTGTCATAACATAGGCATTATGGAAAGTGAAAAAGGGCCTGTCAATGAGGTGTTATAGACCTATACAGGTTATAATGTGGATATGGTGATTAATAACATTTTACTTTTCTCCACTAACATAAATGAAGGAAAGTGAAGCTGCAATAGACATTCAAAGATCTTTTCTTGGTGGTGAAAATAAGATCAAGTTTCTTCAAATAAAAATATAGAACATGAAAGAAAGAAGTAATCTCAATCATGGATTTAAAATTCTTATAATGTAATAATCCAGGGATGTAAAGATAGAGTCAGACACAACACAATAAACCCCTGAGGCAATAATCCATATTTTTCAGCGAAATGCTTCTTTTTCAAAGTAAAGAAGAACATTCTGCTCAAACCTTTTCAAATCTGTCTGGGCATTATACTAAGAAGTATCCAATACCAGCAGGAAAAAGGACTTTTCCAACTCACTTCATTCCTTCCTGAATAAGAATTTGGGTTAAGCACCACCAAAAGTTTAATATGAAGATTCTATAAAAGTGACAAGAGTTCTACACTTTTTCAAAAAATGTAGAATTCGCATTCTACATTTTTTCAAATATTAAATTGGTATCCAGATAGGCTTCATACCACTGGTCACCATACTCTGAGCCTAGCAATTTAGCCAGTTTTCAATCCACTCCACTGGCTGCTCATGCAGCCCATCCTTCACCAGCTTCTTTGTGAGGATGTTATGGAAGTCAGTGTCAAAGACCTTCCTGAAGTCTAGGTAGACAGAATCCACTGCTCCCTACAAGGCTGGTCATTTCATCATAAAATAATTTAGGTTGGAAAAGGCCACCAAGATCATTGAGTCCAACCATTAAGCTATCACTGCCAAGTCCACAACTAGACTGTGCTCCTAAGTGTCAGACCCATATATTTTTTGAACACTTCCAGGGATGGTGTTTCAACCACTTCGCTGGGCAGTCTGTTCCAGTGCCTGACCACCTTTTCAGTGAATAAATTTTTCCTAATATCTAATCTAAACCTTTCCTGGTGCAACTTGAGGCCATTTCATCCTCTTACTTGTTACCTGGGAGAAGAGATAAACTCTTACCTGGCTACCACCTCCTAAGCCTCCCTTTCTCCAGCCTAACTTACTCCAGTTCCCTCAGCTGCTCCTCGTAAGACTTGTGCTCCAGACAATTCACCAACTTTGTTGCCCTTCTCTGGATATGCTCCAGCATCTCAATATGTTTCTTGTCAACGAGAGGGGTCAGAACTGAACACAGGACTGAAGCTGCAGCCTCACCAGTGTCAAGTACAGGGGGACAATTGCTTCCCTAGCCCTGCTGGCCACACTATTTCTGATGCAAACCAGGATGCTATAGGCTTTCTTGACCACTTGGACACACTGGTGGTTCATGTTCAGCCAGCTGTCCACTGGTACCCCGAAGTACTTTTCCACTGCTCAGCTTTCCAGACGCTCTTCCCCAAGCCTGTAGCACTGCATGGGGCTGTTGTGACCTAAGAGCAGGATCGAGCACTTCACCTTTTTGAACCGCATACAATTGGCCTCAGCCCATTGGTCCAGCCTTTCCAGAGCCTGGGTCAACACTCCTGCCCAGCTTGATACCCCCAAGAGGTTTATCAAGTCACTCAAGCATAGCTTCTGCTTTATGAATCCGTGTTGACTACTCTTGATAATTTCTTTGTCATTCATGTGCTTGGAAATGGTTTCCAGGATTACATCCCAGGGATCAAGTGAGTCTGAGAAACCCGTATTTCCCCAGGTCCTTGTATTGCTGAAAGTTGAGTTTTGTTCTTCATTTTGAAAGATGGTACATTGATATCAAAACCAGAAGAGCAATTATTTTTACAAAACTTGACTTACAATAAGAACTTTCTTTCATAGGGCACCTTCACCTTTTTTTTCTTATGAACAATGAATTATGGATACACAGTAAGAGTTCTGTCACACCCCAATTACCTCATTTCCAGCCGACTACTCATGACTGCACCTCTGACTGAATTAGAAAATATCTTGCAGGTTAGTGAGATCTCTGAAGCTGGACCACGGAAACCATATTTTTCCATATTTAATAAAAGTATATTTAACTCACAGAAAAGCAGTAATGGGGATTGTTTTTAGATGCTCTGAGGATTTTAAAACAACAAATGAATTTCCTTTCCTATGTAAAACTCACAGTATCACTAATTCAAATTTTTGTCTTCAGGAGGAAAAATGTATTTTTTCCTCCCTTTTAGAGGACTTGTAATGACAGAAAAGTACAACATTTGAAAAGAAAAATACAAAAATACCTGTAAGTACCAGGTATTAATGCCTGCATGTCCTGATGTATAAAAAAAATGTTCTTTTCAAATAGAACATTATAACTTTACCTGGAAACACTAGTATTACAGAGAAATAGGAAGAAGACTAAATTAACTTTCTAGAATTAATCTAGGAAAAGTTCTCTTGGTTTCTTTTCCAGAAAAAAAGCAAAAAGAAAAGAAAAAAAGATAGAACATTAAGATGTGGAAATTTCAAGAAGAAATTTCATTTCCAAGTACCAAAAGGACTAAAAACATAGCATTCCCATAAATAAAAAAAAAAATCATCTGGGTTGAAAGGGGTCTTTGAAGGTCACCTAGTCCAACCCCCCTGCAATAATCTCCAACTAGATCACATTTCTTGAAGCCCAGTCCAATCTGACCTTTAATGTTTCCAGGTATAAGAGATCTACAACCTCTCTGAACAACATGTTCCTGTGTTTCACCACCCTCATCATAATTTTTTTCCCTCATACTTAGTGTGAATGAATCCTTTTAATCTAAAACAACTACTCCTTGTTCTAGCACTACAAGCCCAACTAGAAAGTTTGTTCCCATGTTTCTTTTAAGCCTCCTTTAAATATTAAAAGGTTGCAATAGGGTATCTCTGCAGCATTCTGTTCTCCAGGCAGAGCTACCCCAACTCCCTAAGCCTGTCCTCACAAAAGAGGTTCTTCATCACTCATCATTTTTGTGGGCCTCTGGCCCCTCTATAATAGCCTATGTTCTTCTTGTGCTGAGATTCCAGACCTGGACACAGTGCTCCCCATGGGGTCTCAACAGAGTAGAAATGCAGAATCAATCTTCTTTTCCTGCAGCCCTGGATGTGGTTGGCTTTCTGTGCTGCAAGTGCACAGTACCAGTTCACATTCAGTTTTTCATACACCCAAACCTGCAAATCCTTCTCACCAGAGCTAACTTCTATCTACTCATCCCCCAGCCTCTATTAATACCAGAGGTTGCCCCAAGCCAGGTGCAGCATGCTGGGTTTGGCCTTGTTAAACAGCATGAGATTCACATGGGCCCACTTATCAAGCTTCTCCAGGTCTCTGTGGGTAGCATCCTATTCTTCAGTGTGTCAACCACTCCACTCACTGGTGCCATCAGCATAGGTAAGAATGAATAAATTATCATCTTTGCTTAACAAAATACCTGATGACTAAGAATCTCAAATAAAACCCCTGGAAGTGAGAATATGTGGCATTTTACAATGCCTGATTCATGTACACGTTTTACCACAACTGAGTTTGACCATATCAGAACAGGTGCTGTTGTCATTACAGATACCAAAAAATATAATTTTTCATAAATTCTAAAACACTGTTACAGTGAATCAATTCCATTCCCTCTAGAGCTATGCAAGCACTCTTATTCTTGTGTCACTGTAGTACCTTGTTTAAATATGAAACATCTTGTTGTGTTGTCATGGTTCCTAAGCACAAAAAAATATACGTTATCTCAAGGATTAAAGAGAAGAGTACACATTTTTATTTGAATATATCAGTACACAATGACAAATAACAGCGTTTTATCTAATAAAATTTAAATTGCTTCTTCCATGCTGAGAATTTAATATTAAAATGCTTTTTCTAAAGACTAATATTTCTTATAATATTTCCTGGAGTATTTGCTTCTTAGAATGAATCAAGCTCGTTCATTAAAAAAAAAAAAGGAAAAAAAAATCAAAAGCTTTACCACATTTGGAAAAGTCAAATACTATTTTGTTTTGTTTTTTTTAAAAGTCATTATTATTATTGAGTTGCCTTAAAAAAAAGCGGAAATTTCAATGACACTCCACATTTGCAAAAGTATTGTTCAGGATGAGCATTCCAGTCTTATTACAATCAAGAAATACTTTTCCACCATAATCCTGAAAACTAGTAAACAGATAACCTGACTTTCAGCATCAAAGATTAGGTCATCATATACCAAGCCTTGTGCATCACCATCCACTCAAATTATCATTTGTTTTCTTCTATTATTATTTCATCAACACCAAATCCAGTTTAAATCAAGGACACATCTGTGTTTTCATTAGTCACATTTGTCAGTAGTCAATGAACTGATTATGACTCTCCAGACATTAGTGCAGAGTCCAGCACCTTCATGACACAAGACTAACTCTCATATAATTTCACTACAAAACTACTCCACAGCTATCTATACCTGAGGTAGCTATTTAAAACCACCTCTAGGTCTACCAAAAGTAATGATATCCTGCAGTAAGTGTTATGTCTTCTCTCTGATTCATATATCCAATTCCCTAGAAGGGTATAAATGTATACAGAAATTATTTATGGGCATAAAGTGTACACGTGATCAGTCATGATCAATTTCTGGTATAACATGAAAGGATTAAGCAGACGTAGTTTGGTAAAGCAAAAAACTATGCTTGAACCACAAATACAATAACCTCACAATATTCTGGTGTTAGAAACTCAGAGACAGTATTTTAATTTTAATTTTAAATGAAAAAGCATTAGGCCCAAACTCTTTCATGAAGAAATATTGACCTTGGATATTCCTGGATGTTGGGAATATTTTCATATGGAAAAATTTCTGACTCCCACAGAAATCAAAGTTTCTCATTTCAACAACTTTGTTTAGTAAAAAGACATTTTTCCTAATTTTCTGTTTAACAGAGATCTAAGTGGTCAAAATGATATTTTGAATTAAAAAATAATCAAGATTACAATCTAGGATTTAAATTATCTCAGATATGACAGGAGTTAACCTTTTCACTTCATTAACTCTGTTACTCTATTTTGTTATGTTTTTTAAAGCCTCAGAAAAGTTAATCATCAAGGTGTAAAACTCTAAATTTGAGGTAAAACTCTAGAGGTCTTAAAACTGCTCTGGTACCATTTTAGTCATCTGTAAAAATGAAACCACAGAAAACAATAAAAAAGTGAGAAATAATTTCCTTTGTAGAATAAGGTTCTAAGATTACTGTCAATTCTTAATGATTAATAATCACAAGGTTTGGGCTTAACATATATGGATAAGGCAAGTAATTTAATAGGTATATAAGTGGAGTTTCCCAGATCGAAATTTTTATTTTATATTCTCACAAAAAGTGATACAAAATAAGAAAGAAAAAACCCAACCCATAAATAACTGTGAGAATAGACTTGCTTACAGATCTTTTCCTATAAGATTACTTGACAATATTTATATTGCTCTATATTCCATCAGCAAAAGACAATGGAAAAGGAAAACACTGGCTTTGTTTAAAGTATAAGCACAAACTATACCAGCTGGTGCAGTCTGTTGGGAACTGATATGTGGGTCAGCACATTGCATTATCAGCACTTCTTCAGCAAATCCACCTGCTTGAGTAAACAGACAATATGGGGACCCAGTGTAGCAAATTACATTATTAAAGAGATAACTTCCTAAATTTGTGGCCTTCTTAGCATTTTATTCCAGATAATATTAACCCTCCTTGAATAAAAGTATTTCATTTTGTAACTAGCTTGAGTGAGCTGATAGGTTCTTTGAGATAGTATAAGGCAAAAAGTTACTTTGCTAATATGGCTATAGTGCAGAAAAAATATGAACACAATATTAAGTTTATTTACCTAGATATTACCTTCTACTAAAATAATTGACAACTATTTTATCATCCTAAACAGAGTCTGAAACAGATGTTGGAAGGTTAATTCAAGTTCTTTTACAAAAGAATCTTCCCTATATCACTACAGATTAATATATAGACAAAAATACCTGAGACAAGACCCATATTAACATGCTTTAAATAATTATGCATTTAGTTTTCCTGCTCTATCTTGGAAGATGTTTAATTCCAGGGGAATCAATTCTTCTTCATCTGAAATGACATGCCTATCAAAAAGAGAGGACCACATCAAAATAAAAACACATATAGTCATAATAACTGAAAGCAGATGGGATAAGCTAAACACAGCATAAGCATAAATGAAGACTGAAAAAACTCATGAAAATCTGAAAGTCAAAGCTTGTCTCTTTGGGATAAGCTGCCGCAGGTTGGCCTTCAATGAAAGCTCTTGATGTTTCAAAGGGTAGTTCAAGATCTATGCCTTGTGAATTAATCAGCATATTCATATTTTGGAAAGGTTATAGAAGGTATAATGTTGGCTGAACATTAATTTCTGAAAAAAAGTAACTATTTCTTCTCAGGAAATGAACTGTTTCATATTGAAACAAAATGCGTTTTAAATTAAAAACTTAGAAGCTATTTAAAATATTCCAGCAATATTTCTGTTTTATTTTTCTTGTAATTTCTTTTTTGCATTTGAATTTGCATGTCTAAAATCCATGTTGGTTGATGCTGTAAATATTCAACAGAAAATGTAACAGAGAATATTCATCTTTTATACTATATTATACTGTATAATTTTAGCTAAATGACAGGTGTTAACTGTTAGTTTTCTGGAGGTAATTCAGTAGTGTGCCCTCACAAATTCTCCTGATTAGTGCAGATATATATCTCAAATAAGTATATTTTTGCTTCTTTTTCTGAAGAGATACAGAGAAATTGTTTTCCCTAGATTATGCTCACACACAATGAAATTATGTATCTCTGAATTCATTATAGTTGGACTTTTTAAATACAAAACATCAGCAAGCGAACTCATATTAGAACTGACAGAAAATTTCTAAAAGATACGGAATTTAAGTGGGTTTTTCATTACTGAGAACAGCCGTCCACATATCAGAATTCAGAAATAGAAAACTGTACTACAAATATGTCCTTTTGAAGCTGTGAGGACAAAGTAAAACAGTATTTAAAGATAATATGTTGAGGGGAGCACATTTTGATGCTACCATGTTTAGTTGATATGTCTACATCTTCTGAGAAATAGAATAGTAGGAATGGGGAAGATATTTGTAAACACAAGTTCTACAGTCAGTTGGATTTTAAGTACTAGAAGAATAATTAGATTCCCACAGAGTTCTATTGTGTAGGTTTAACAAGCCAAATTCCTTCAACTTTTCTTCATACATCATGATCTCCAACACTGCAGTCATCTCAGCGACCATTCCAAAAATCCTGTCAAAATTTCATCCTCTTTCTTGAATTGGGAGAGCCAAAACCTGATACAATATACAAGATAAAAAAGCCTTGTACATTTTATGTGTAACTTAACAAGCGTAGAGTCATAATGGCCAGGCTTCGCGAACGAAGATTTGGGAAGGGCTCTACCCACACAAGTGTAAAGTAGAGAGGGGATGATAACATCATCTGATCTACTGACTATACTCTTGCTGATACAGCTCAGAATAAGATTTTATTTTGTTGCTGCAATGATGCACTGTCATTTTATGGTTTTATATGATCTATATGTAACAAAACTAAGTGAAATGTCCCCTGTTAACAGATGAGCTTCTGGTAAATAGAATGGTGGGTTTTTTTCTATATTACTTAATTTCATCACTAATTAGAATATTATTCAAACACCTTTAATCCTACTTTGGAGATTAGAAATCTAGAGAACAGATGCAGAACGATGCAGATGAGACTGATGAAGGACAGTGCAGATTATATACATAACCCTTCATTATCAATTTAATTCCTGATAAGATTTAATCAAGATTGGTTTTAAGCCCTGCATAAACTTTTCTGAGAGAACACTTGATCCAAAGAATGGATTACTGTTTTTAGTAAAAAAAAAAAAAGAGAATAATTTGGAAAATAATATATGTATGGCTGCTATTTGGTGCCACATGACATCCTTCTCTCCAGATTAGAGAGACATGGATTTTATGGATAGACTGTTCAGTGAATAAGGAGTTGGGTGGCTGGATACAGCCAGAGAGTTGGGATCAATGGCTCTATGACCAGATGGAGGCCAGTGATGAGCGGTGTCCCTTTGGGCATTGCCCTAGGACCAGTGCTCTTTAATGTCTTAAGCACTGACATGGACAGTGCAATCAAGTTTACAGCAAGTCTGCAGATGACCTGAAGCTGAGCTGAGCAGTTGACACAACAGGAGGAAAGGATGCCATCCAGAGGGACCTGGACAATCTTGAGAAGTGAACCCATGGGAACCTCATGAAGATCAGCAAGCCCAAGTGCAAGGTGCTGCACCTGGGCTGAAGCAATCTCAGACCTGGGCAAAGACTGGGGGGAAGAATTAATTGAGAGTAGCCCTGTGGAGAAGGACTTGGGGACCCTTGTGGATGAAAAGTCGGACATGAGCAAACAGTGTGTGCTTGCAGCCCAGAAAGTCAACAGCATCCTGGGCTGCATCAGGAGAGGAGTGATCAGCAGGTCAAGAGAGTTGATTCTTCCCCCTCTACTCTGCCCTCATGAGATCCCACCTGAAATACTGAGTCTAGATCTGGGATCCTCAACACCAGCTGGACCCATTAGAGCAGGTACAGAGAAGGACCACAAAAATTATGAGAGAGCTGGAGTGCCTCGCCTATGAAGACAGGCTGAGAGAGCTGGGGTTGCTCTGCCTGGAGAAGAGAAGGCTTTGGAGACACCTCATTGTGGCCTTTCAGTACTTAAAGGAGGACCATAAAAAGGAGAGAGAGCAAGTCATTTTTCTGAAGACCTGGGGAACTTATGATTCTGAATATAGATAATACTAAAGAAACATAAGAGATAGATTATTTGTAAAATGGAGAAAAAAAAAGCTTGTGTCAAATGTCTACTCTGATAGAGAGAAAATTGAGTATTTGTTTGCCTTTCTTCATCCAAAATCCATCCCTTTCCTCAATTCTGTCACCTTCCTACTCTCCAATGTAGCACAACATTGCATAAGATTGATGGATATGAAAAAGAAAATATAAATATACATATATACATTCAAAAGGAAAGTGTAAGGTATAATGACATTAAAAATCAAAAAGGTATGGTGAAGATATAAATTATATGTTTTGGTAAAATGCATACATTTCATTTCACTACAATTCTGAAGATACTTTCCAAATAATAAAACATGGCTGAACTTTTTTGTGCCTTTCTCCTATTAAAATAGTTTCACCTTCAAGTGTTGTTTGTTATATAAAAACATATTGTTTGTTTAGTTGTCTCTTCCTCTGTGTGTGTCTCTTCCTGATTTGTATGAAATCTTTTTGCGGGTTGAAGGAAGACAGCTCTGTCAGGCATGAATTTTCTTTTGAAATATAGAGGTAGTAACATGCTGTCAGTATGACTTCTGATGTTTAGCTATCCTGTGTATAATACCGCTGCAATTCTGTTTTCAAGCAAGCATGGCAAATGGGCCAGCATTTTTTCTGTTTCTCCTGAAGTAGGTTGTTTTAGCAGAGTAGTAATATGCCACTGCATCCAGATGCCAAGCAAGACTTGTCTGTCCTTCGCTGTCTCAATGCTTTTACCAGAAGAAAAGCAGAAATATTCCAAGCATCTTATGTAAGTGTTTTGTGGCAAAACTTTTGTAGTTAAAGGACCACCAGATCTCAAAGACTAATCTCAAGTGGTCCGTATGGTTTTACAGTTAGGGAGTATAGGTAGGACACCACCTCTGCATTTGCTTTCGTTCCCCTACCTAAGAAAAGGGAATAGGAGAATAAAGAGCATAACAACATCCTTCAGCCCTAGAGTGATTTAAAACTGAAATTAGTAATAAGAACTTTGTGATTATTCACTTCACTCTGGTATCTATCCATTCTGTCTACGTGAATAAATATTGAATTTAATTAAGAGAGCTCCTTTTATGTTTTGATTTAAATTTATTTGTTATAGTGAACACCATAACCCACCCAGGTTTGCAACATTGACCTTGATTATTTTCTCAAGCTGCAACGCTTTTTTTTTTTTTTTAATGTACTAGGAGCTATAAAGAATTTCTTTTGGGACTACTGTGCAATGAGTATATCTTTTGAATAATTTATACTATTTCTACTGGTTTGTTATATTTCAGTACCCCATAATAAGCTTTTATTTTTCTTATTAAAACCAAAAACCAAACCAAACTAAAGCAACCAACCAAAAACCTGATAGTTTTCCTATTATTTAATTTTTTTGTTTTTTTAAATTCCACCTTTCAAAAAACTGGTATGACTTAAAAATCAGAGTTCTAAAAATCGTGTCATGATTTTGATGTCTAATAATAGTATTCTTTATATACTCTCTACAATGCAGAATAGGAACAGTAGATCAGGAAGATCAGGTATTTAAAATATGAAAATAAAAGTTCTGAACAAGAAGAAGACACTAATGAACTACTATACATCATTTCCTCAGTTTTATTTTATTATTGGAATTAATTAGAACCACACAAGATCTTCTTGGTTTTCAACTCTTATGAAAACTGTAATATTTATTCCTACCCTGAATATGTCAGAAGGAAAATTTTCCTGGTGCAAACAGACTGCAATGACCGTATAAACCTGCTTAAATATTGATCTTATTAAGAATCTGCTGCCTATTAAACTTTATTCTATACTCATAAAAAATCTTATTTTTCAATAATAATTTTCTGTTTTTGTTAAAAAGTACAGTTTTGCATGGAATATAGATGTACTCTTAAGTGTAGGAAAACTTCTCTTAATTACACATTTGTTTTCATTCGTTAATGTAATCTTTAATTCTTTCATATCTAAGTCTGGATTTATTTTTCTTATCGAAGAAAGGCAATCATCCAAATCATGATCACTATAATGACAAGATTCAGTACACTCAGAACATATCCACTGCTATAAGTATTTTTGCACGTCTCTATGTCTGATTAATGGAAAAGAATCACATTTAATAGCATTACTAAGAGTAGACTGGCAACCCTCCCTGAAAATACACTTTGGTACTCCTGTCTCTGAATCTTGCAAGTGTAAAAAAAACCCAAACCCCCACAGATCGAAATTATGCACAGATCCATCTGATAATACATAAATATTGAACCAAAACTGCTATTGTGGAAAATTATAACATGCCAAAAAGAACCATGTTCCCTGATTATAAACACAGCTGAGATCCTCTGGGGTAAAAGTGATCAAAGAAATGATACTGTCTAATAGTGTTTCAGTAACATTAAATATTGAAGACACTAAAATCCTTGCCAAAATATGTATTTGTAAAAACTTTTAAGAGAGTACATAAGTTATGCCCTTTTTAAAAATAGAGGATTTAAACAATTTGCAGATGGCAGAATACGTTTTATTTTAAAATATTCTATTATAAAGGTAGGTAATTTCCAAATACTCTTTTCCTTCTGGATTACCTAATATATGCTATGATTTTCTTAGGGGATCTTCAAGACCTATCTAGATCAAAACCCTGGATAATACAGTCTAGCCTCATACCTGACCCTTCTTTGATTAGGAGTTTGGACTAAAGACCTGCTGAGGTCCCTTCCAACCCAAATTATCCTATGATCTTATTGGTACTAGCAGGTTAAACTTTGTAGCTATTTTATCTCAGTGACATATAAGTTCCCATAATCATTCTATCTTTTCTCTCATCACTGTAACTTGTAATAGCAATTGGTTGGTTCCCTATGAATAACAGACTTGAAGTCTTTTTCCCCCCTCTCCCTCTCTCTTACTCTCTGTTTTTCTCTTCCTAGAGTGAGTGATTCAGTGCTCAAGAAACACAGACTGTAACAGTTTCTTTAAAAATAACACAACAAAACACAATAACAAACAACAAAATAAACAAAATCCCTACATATTCAGACACTGATATAAAGCAAACTCCTTCCTGTACAGACCAACAGCTCAGTTTGGTGACATGTTGTACTCAAAGTGTGGTCCTTACTCTCTCAGGCAAACTGCTAAATTTTGCTGTGGTGTTAGTCAATAAAAGTGACAATAAACTGAAGCTGTTCAACATAATTCTTCTTGCAACATTCTGTCAACTTGGTTGTAAGCACAAGCCTCTACAAATGTGGACTAGAGGGGTTGGTTGTTGTGGTTTTTTTTCTTTCATCCTGCACAAAATGGTGGGAAAAAATGAAAAAGGCATTAATTTGTTCTTAAAAAGTATGTGTACAAAATGTGTCCTGAAGTTTTTGCTTTTCCACATGTGGAAAAAGAGAGATTAAATGAATAATAACCTAATTCCAAGTGCTGTATAAATGAATGGTCCCCTTCTCTACCCCTTGACAACCTTAATCATCTCTCTCTGGATATTACATTTAAAGGTATTAACTACAAATAAAAAGGTTAATTTAGGGCTCTTGTATTCAGAGTACAAAAAAATAAATTAGCTGGTATTTCTACCTTTAAGAGGTTTTTTACTAGAATTCATATGTTCAGAAATATTTCCACTCCAGTGTGTTAGATATCAGAATATAATTGCATTGTTTTGTAACCTGGGCTTACATATATTACATAAAAATATATAAATATATTTGTAACCTGAATTTCCTTCAAAGGTATGTAGCTGCCTAAATTTCTAACTGCATGAAAATGTAGTTTTAGGAAATTTTTACATTACCATGTTAGAACCTAATAGGGTTCAGCAAGAGCATAGTATTGCATAAAAACAAATTTGTACTTCATGTTCTATCTATATTAAGATGAGAAATTACTGATTTTTAGGAGACACTTCTTTTCATATTTATGTCATTAAAAAGAACAGGAAAAGCTGTGGTCGTTTTGTCTAATATGTTTATATTGATGTTAAAAATACATATATTATTGTCTGAAATTAATTAAAATTGGATTAATCTAGATGAGAAAAAGTATGCAAAAATACTGAACTCTTTCATAAGTCCAACACATTTTCCTGCAGATTAATATTTATTCTTCATAAATATTTGAAATTTAAGTAATCTCAATCCAAGTACATAATTCTGAGAAGGTAGGTCTGTCAATGATGCATCAATTGAACCTGCACTTTTAGGCAGTGATCCATACAATCTACTTCAAATGTCTACTCTGTGATGATTGGATGCATGCTTAGTGATATTTTTCTTTCTCCTGCTATAGCAGTATTTTAGCCAATTAGATGAAACAAAATAAGAGACATATAATTATTAAAATTAGTAATTTAATTTATATATAGTAAATTTTGAAGAATAAACAGGAGATTAGGCAATTAGGAGCATGACTATCCACATTTACTCTTTTGAGGCTCCAGATGGTTCTGACAAAATGTTGAAAGATGCCAACTACTATTGTCATAAGGACTTTCAAATCTTTCTGCTTTGCAGAATGGAAAACAAACAAACAAACAAACAGACAAACAAAAAACCCCAACTATAAGCCCTGCCCCCCCGATGATTAGTTTACTGTAGAATGAAAACTCTAGTTTTTTTAATTAGCTGTTCAGGGTATATAGTTTTCCAAACTGCTTTACTACCATAACCAACCCGAACCATGTTTTGTAACTGTCTTGCACAAATGTGTCATGCATTTAAAGTTATGGAAAACAGATGCCAAAAATGCTTCCAAGACAAATTTGACTTTTACTCACAGAGTACCTGTGTGGTATCTGTTGTTTGTTCACTTTCCCTGGTAGTTAATGCTGTGAGAATACCAGTACTAAAGAATCCATTTACTTCTTTCTAGTTTTTATTACAGTGGCACTTCCTGGCTTTAAAACCTGCTTGATCTACTTTTAAGCTGAAGCTGCTGGGCTTTGATAATTCATTCTACTCCCAGGAAAGGAAATAAGGGATAGTATCTTTAAAGGAAGTTACTTTTGCTACTTAATTGATAGTTATTACAATGATGTGACTTAATGGAGAAAATGTACTGTATCAAGTCTTATATGTTCCTACTTGGCAGCTTCCTGTGAATGCCACCTGCATATTAATTATAGCACTGTGCTCACCTTGGTTTAATATTCTGCTTCTTTTACAGAAAATGAAAGAGAGGAACTGAATGTGAGAACAGTTGTAAGTTATTCAGAACAAAACTACAGAAACTTGCTCTAGACCTGGTAGGGCTATATTAACTAATGACAAGAGTGAGAAAACTGTAAAAGAACAGATTAGCAAATCCCTTGTTGCAGACTACTTCATCAAAATCAAGGTAAGTTCTCAGGCAGTTTTTTCAAGGAGAATTCAAGGAGGGAGAGAGAAAGAGAATCAAGATATGGGTAGTAGGTGCATTCAAGTAAGACAGTTTCTGGGGTTTATGGGGATTTTTAGCTTTCTCCTTGTGGAAGCATTGTGGCAGCTGATTTGCCTCTTCAAATGTTCAGCAGTCACAAGAAATCACATTATTTTCAAGAGGAGAGAAGAGAGCTTTCATAGAAGAAGGAATTGAGAGGTGGAAGAAACATGTTTGTGAACAAAAAGGGTTCAGTAGTCCACTGACTATAAAATGAGTTTGAAATCAGAAATAACATTGTGACATCCTTGGAGAAAGTATTCTGAAAGTTGCCAAATGGATTGGAAACAGGTCCAGCACCTATACTGAGAATTTTTACCTTCCCTAGTAAATGCAAGGTACTGAAAAGACAGGGAGACTGTAGTGTAGATATTAGAAGTAAGATGGTGTACTGACAGCCTGATACCCTGTTAAGAAAGGAGATGGAGTTTTTTTAGAAAAGTATTTTTCTGTGACATGAAGTTTTTTAGAAAAGTATTTCCCTGTGACCTTTCCAACTTTCAACTCTGCAAACAACAGCCTGTGAAAAAATGCAGTGCTATTTTTGCACGTATAAGAAGTGGGACCATAACACTTCTGCTCTCTGACAACCTTGTTTCTTCTCTGTTTAACTGAAAATTATCAGTCTTTCTCTCAATACTTTGTGAATTCAAAATATATTTACTTTAGAGAAGTAATCTTGTGATGCTGATCTTGAAAATATTTCTGCATATTTTTTTCCTTAGGATTTGTAAAAGACTCTCAGATACTCACAAGCAGGTTAAAAAATTATGAACTATTTCTAGATATGCAAGAAATGTGAGTGTAAATTTCCTTTCTGACAGATGTTTACTTACTAGTATGTCATCTTTTTTCTACAGGAACTGTATTTCTACAACAGTCGTGTTGAAAAAAAATGGCACATTGAAAATACCAGTCTTCCAAAGGCTGTAAGGGAGGAAGGAAGGATGAAAGGGAGGAGGGAAGGAAGAAAGGAAGGAAGAAAGGAAGGAAGAAAGGAAGGACACCCTTTTTGCCACTAGATTTAATAATGTTTGTATAACAGACTTACTCAAGGAACATGTGGTTCTCAAATATCCTCATCTTAAATTTATCAGTGCTGACTGTTTACATCAGTTTTCCTTTCAGCTAGATCCTTTATTTACCTACGTAAGTCTTGCCGAATGGCATACAGAAAGCTACATAATTTGGGCCGAATTTGGGCCTTTTTCTTCCTTCTTTTCTATTCATTTTTTTAGGAAAACAAAATCTCTTATATAGTCATGTTATCAAATAATTTTGAAAACAAGATACATACTTCTACAGCAGTCATGTAGAAAAAAATAGTGCACTTTACATACCAATCTTCCGAAATCTGTAATGAAGCAGACAAGAAAACTTTCAAAGTCTCTTTGAGAAAGAGAGGAATATTATAATTTTTAAGGCATTGAAAATCTGAAACAAACAAACAAACAAAAAAAATCTGAGGGAAGACCTTTACACTGTAAGTTGTAGGTGTAAGGGACAGTGACTAAGAATGCTTCTTTCCAGTTATACAATTTTACAATACTTATTTGCAGTTATATAGTTTTCCAATTCCTATTATTTGCTCTGTATAACTTCTAACAGACAGACTTCACCTGGACTGAATTATTTTATGTTTCTTATTTGTAAAACTATACTTTCACATTTTTTCTTTTTGTTTTACAAAATATTATTAATGTCACAGTATTTTTATTTCATAAAATGAATGATATTTTGTATAAAATTTGGGGAGGTCAACAGTCTAAATAATGTTTGAAACACTCTAATTTTCAAATCATGATCCTAAGGTGAGAATTCTTATTAAGATGTAAAGTACATCCAGTAGATCCTTGTTGCTTCCTTCTATATAGGGATGTGGCAAACAGAAACTGATTTGTTTCTTGTTGTTCCTTTGTTAGCAAAACAAATCACTACAGATTTGAAAATTCTTAAGATATACATAATTAAAGTTGTACATGGTTACCAAGAGTACGAGTTGAAGGGGAAAGATCAGTGTCACAGAAGAAATGTTTGACCTCATCTTCTAAGATTACTATGCTGTTACTTCTCAAAAAAGAAAAAGAAAATAGCCCTTTCAAAATGCATAGCACCTGTCAGCTCAACAGAGAAGGTTTTTATCAGTGCTTTGTCATATATTTTGTTTTCATTGAATCCATATATTGCATTAAATTTATGAGCTACTTTAAAAAATGAATTTTGAAGGATTTATAATAACATTATTTTTCATAAGGGAAATTGGAACACAGAGTACACGTAGCCACTGTCCATATTTAGATACCCCTCTTAAACAGCATTTCTTTTTCATTTCTATGTTTGTTTCTTTTAACATACTTTTCAGTTTGTCATGCCAAAAATATCTGCTTCAGATATACAGGCAGAGAAGCAGGTCGAGTCACCTCTCTTTGACCCTAATCCTACAGTAACTTTCCAAACACACGAAAAATCTTCACATTATCAATGCTGTGAGTATGTGTATTGTTACATTCCAGCGTAGCATCTACCACATGTCACATCATTGTTTACTTACAGGTGGAGGTCTGAAGGATACAGATAGTCATGATTTCTGGGCAGTCATGGATGTATATATTCTTGGAATCTATGGGATGATTAAAATAACCCTTAACTGACTATACATATGCTATGATTAAAAGTGACAAAGAAATCTTAAAAAAATCAAGATTACATTTTTTTTCCATTTAAATTCCTTTGTAGTGAGAAAATATCTATGAACAGAGGATCCAGATTTTAATTACCATTCTTCTTTTAAACAGGACACCAATAGTTCAGTCTTTCCCTGCCCCACTACCCCCAGTAATGCATGTAATAGTTGCCCTTGTACAAAAGGAATAATATTCTCTGAGATTTATTTTTTTTTATCAGCAGCAGAATACTGAGTTTTGCAGTCATAAATCCTTTTTACAATTCAGAGTAAAAAAAACCCTATTCACTTGCACTTTTCCTCCTGCTGATCATAACCAACCTGTAATTATGTTGAGAACAGTGACATCAGATCAGAGTCTGTTACTCATTTTCTTGAGTTTCATCTGCTTTATTTAGTAGTATGAAGAAAATAAATCCTTTCCAAGGACATAAACAGTTGCATGACTGCACATATTTATAATTTTGAGGGATTTGTAAAAAATTAAATTTACAGATCAAAAATATATCTATCCACTCATGAAAGTACAGCATGTTATTCGGACTACTGCAGAGAAAAAAGGAAAGTTTAGATATTATTTTCTAAGCAAAAAGAATACAAGAATGTAAACTCTTAGAGTATCTGCTGAAGTCAAGAACACTAGAAATCACCAACTTATATATCTATGGAATTTGAATTTATGTGAACTTTGCAAAAACAGAGGAAATCTTCAAAAGCTTGTTTTCTAAATTGTTTCCTGTCTCATCACTGAATAGACAATGTCAGAAGCAATCTTCAGAAAAAAAAAAAACAAACCTTTGGTGGCTTTAAGTATGCATACTGAGTTTGTATGGAAAACCTGTAGAAAATTGTTTCTCTGTAACTAAGATGATATGTATGAGGACAACATAGGATAAGAGTTGTTCTCTTCTTAAATGTTTGACACTCGAGTCTATTCTTATCCACTTAGTAGTTTGGTAATGTTGCTGAAGAATAATTTTCAGTAATTAGTCTCTTTCGTTACCATTTTATGTTCTTTATCTCTTATTTTGGGAGTAAAATTTGAAATATCACAGATGTAAAATTCATTTAGGAGTAAGAAGGAAACAGAAACAAACTAGAACATAATTATAATATTTAAGAAATTAAAAATAAACCCAAAATAGTCTGCTGACTTTTAGAGTCAAAAAGAGGTTTAAGCTCCATTTAACATAGCCAGCTGGAGGTTACACTTCTGGCAGAGTATGAAACAGAAATTAAATAACAGGTATAGACTCCATCCTAAATAGCCTGTCTCTTGTTGATAGTTTTATCCTGACAATAATTAATTGAGAAACAATAAGAACTACTCGTGTGTGAAATTTTGCAGGACTAGATATTCATTGACATCACAGCTGGTAGAAAACGAAAAAAAGAAAAAGTTACTAAAGTGTTTGCAATAATGATGTCCTTTCCCTAATCCTTCAACTGCCTCTAATGGAAATTAGTATTTTCTTTTCTTATTTGATGAACTATCTTTAGTCTTTTTGAAAACCATTCTAATGATTAGATGGCAGATGCAGCACAGTCTGACAACAAAGTGGTAAAACTAGCACTTCCTCTCAAAAATTCCTGCTTAGCTATATAAAATATGAGGTTGAGATAAAAGATCTAACAGTTCTGAAAACCTGTCAAATCTTTTTCACTAAATAAGGTTAGAAGACATACCTTCTCACTAAAGTAACAGAAAACAAATAAAGACCCAGTTTAATACTTTTACTGTGCCATGAATCTTCTTGAGCCTTCACAGTATGATTCACAGCTTTGGATTATGATATCTACTAGCATTATTTGAAATTATTGGTTTATATTCTTGCTTCTAAGCTTATGTGGGGTTAGCTTCTGATAACCATATGCAAATTAGTCTGAATACTCTGTGATATATGAAATATCTTTAGAATTAATATACTTTTAACAATATCTTCCTATGTATAAATTAGACATAAGATTTCTGGAGTTATATTTAAAATGTGTGCATATGTGATTTATAGAAAGGCTTGGGTTGGAAGGGACCTTAGAGATCACCTAATTCTAACCCCCCTACCACAGGCAAGGGTGCCAACAATTGCATCAGGTTGCTCATGGCCCCATCCAACCTGGTCTTGAACACTTCCAGAGAGGAGGAGTCCATAACCTTTCTGGGCAACCTCTTCAAGTGCCTAACTACCCTGTGTAAAAAGTCACTCTTCGTCTTTATAAACTCCCTTTAAGTTTCATTAAGGAAGACAACAATGAAGTTTCCCCAGAACCTTCTCTTCTCCATGCAGACCCCAAGTCTCTCAGCCTGTCTTCATAGGGTAGGTGCTCTAGCCCTCTTGTCATCTTCATGGATGTCCTTCCTCTGGACTCACTCCAACAGGTCCATATCTTTCTTGTGCTGAGGATTCCAGGAGTCCACTCTCCACTCTTGCATGAGACTCCAGGTGGGGTCTCACAATCAGAATCAACTCCCTCGACCTGCTGGCCAGTCCTTTCTTGATGCAGTCCAGCACAATGTTGACTTTTTGGGCTACAAGCACACACTGTTATCTCATGTCCAACTTTTAATCCACAAGAACATTCTCCACAGGTCTACTCTCATTGGTTTCATCTCCTAGTCTGTACTCATGTCTGGGATTGCCTCCAAGGTGAAACACCTTGCACTTGCACTTAGTGAACTTCATGTGATTTTCATGGGCCCACTTCTCAAGTTTGTCCAGGTCCCTCGGGATGCCATCCATTCAGTCTGTTGTGTCATCTTTGTGTCATCTGCAAAGTTGCTGAGATTACTTGAGTCTATGTCATTGATCAAGACTTAGCGCTCAGAGGGATATCACTTGTCAATATAAATACATATAAGACACTCTAAGATAGATAGACATAAGCTTTATGCTAAGGTTTCCTTGTACTTTGGCTTGACAAATTAGAAACATTAGGTGAATTTGAGTACAGATTTTGCTTGCTGCTTTTACTTCACTGAATTGAATGAAGAAATGGAAAAATATTATTCTGTGATTACTGATTAGGGCTTACCAACCTTTATTGTTTAAGAGTTTCCTTTGCTATATCTCATCCCTGCTGTCCATTTACCTAAGCCACATTAAAGGCAGGGTTTTTTCTTTCTCTTTGGGTCTGACTGTGAAGTAGAGTCTATAAGAACCCAGTACTAAGTCCTTATTTTTGTGACGATTACTGGCTTCTTCAAAATCTAATTAATCAACAGTAAGGCATATTTTATCAAACTGATAAAGTGCAAACCAAAATACTATCAATATTTGCTATGATTAATCTGTTGAGCGATGTTGATTTCTCTTCAAAATTATCAATTCAATATTTCAACCATTATCTAGAGTAATTTAAAAATAAATAAAATATGTCTTTGTAATTCAACTATTTTATATATATATATATACACACATTGATTATCATTTTAGATTCTGATGCTAAACTTTCTTTACAGGGATGGTAGACACAAAATCTAAGAGCTGCTACATCAGCAACTCAAGGGTAAAATGTTTTTTTTATAAATAGATGACCCGTGTTTTAGCTTTCACCATGACTTTTCCATATTTAATGAGCTGATTAATTGTGTGTACACTGTAAATGATCGTGTTCAGATCACTGACCCACACATGACTCTAAAAAATGACAGACTTCAAAAATTACAATTACAAGGTCCAGATGCTCTGTATTGCCTGTATTAAGTATATCAGGTAGGAAAGTTACACATTAATTATATGACCTAAACTCAGGTGATATTTTTTGTAGTATTAAACTTTTGAGGGGAATATTTATATATTAATAATAGTATTTAAACATTATTTCATAAATTTGTGAAAAATCCGTCGTCTTCTTTTTTTCCCTGGCAATTGTCATTAAAAAATCATCACATCTATTGTGTCAATATTTTATAACTTTGCATACTCTTATGACGGGTGTAAATCAGATATATATCTGTGAAGTTCTAAGACCAAATTTTCAAATCTTCATCCTTGAAAAAAAAACCAAAAACCAAGGTCTGCTTTCTGCTTCTTTTTAAATTTCAAAGTGTACTGTGTTTGAATGGCAAAGCTTTGATAGTGGGGGGCTACAGGGGTCACTTCTGTGAAAAGCTGCCAGAAGCTTCCCCCATGTCTGACAGAGCCGATGTCAACTGGCTCCAAGGGGTCCTTTTGCTGGCCCAGGCTGAGCTCAGTAACAGTGGTAGTCTGTGGTAGTCTCTAAGAGATTTAACAAGGGGAAGAAAACTGCTGCACTAGAGCAGCTGGAGAGCAGAGTGAGAATATGTGAGAGAAACAACCTGCAGACATTGAGGTCAGTGCAGAAAGAGGAGGAGGTGCTCCAGGCACTGGAGTTGAGATTCTCCTGCAGCCCATGGAGACGACTATGGTGAGGCAGGCTATCCCTCTGCAGCCCATGGAGGTCCATGGTGAAGCAGAGATACACATGAAGCCCATGGAGGACCCAAATGGAGGACCCATATCGGAGCAGGTGGATGCCCAAGTCATTCTCCACAGTGCTGTTCTCAATGAGTCCTTCTCTCAGTCTATACCCATGTCTGGGATTGGCCTGACCCAGGAACAGCACCTTGAATTTGGCCATGCTGAACCTCAAGGGTTCCCATAGACCCACTCCTCCAGTTTGCCCAGGTACCTCTGGAGTTATGTGTGAGACACTGGATTATTACATTAATTATTGGCTTGGACCAACTCAAGTGCAGGGGTGGGGGGAAGGGAAGAGTTGAATTTTACCAATGTGATGTAATGCCCTATCCCACATGCCAGGCCCTTCAAGTCTCCTGGAAGCAGCTGTCAGTCCCTGGACACCAGGATCACTGCCCATACCACACCTCAGAGCCCTGCCCCAGCCCCAAATTGGCTTGCACAACAGAAGTCCTACTTGGGGGCGGAGGGTGTGGCCACAGGAAGGTAAAACCAAATAAAAGCAGCATCATGTGTTCTCCATGAGTTCAGACCCTGACACCTGGTCACATGGAAGCTGGACTCTCATAGGGTTCCCGTGATAGCCATAATTCTCTTTTTCTCTCTCTTTCTTTACCTTTTCTTATCCTAATCTCCTTTCTTAATATTTTGGGTAGCTTGAGACTGGATGGTTTGGATTTTGCTAAATTGTATGGGTTAGTATGTGCTAAAACAGTGATTTGTGGAACGCTTTATTTTGGTTGAATGTTACCTTTTAAACTTTTGCCCAAGTATTCTTATTTTCTAAAGTTTACCAGAAAAAGTAACCTCTGAGAAAATGTGTGCAGTTTTTCTCCTGTGCGCTTTATTAAGCTGTTAAGAGAACTGAAGGCTCTTCTAATAATCTGAAGGATGCATATTGTTGGAGCCTTGTATATTTTTAAAATAAATCTCTTTTGGTTAGCTTGTAACTTGGGGCCCACGGTCTTACGTTATGTTATGTTTCCAAAATCTTAATAATATCTTAATAATATCTAATACTGCTACTGAGTCTCTTATAAGCCTTCTTCAGTCTAAATATAGGCATCTTTTAAACAATGTAGTAGGAACTATTCACTTTCTTACTAAAGAAAGTAGCCTAACACTTTTATGCTTAATCAAGAAAAATTAATATGTTATTTTTCTCCCTACTTATGTTTCCTGTGGTTCTATTCCTACATTAATCATCATTCTCTCTCACCTTTCTATTAACGAAAAACAGTGCCCATCCTTCTTTCCTACACTTTTCTCATATTCAACTGCTTTATCTATCATACATTTTACTTTCCATCACATTTCTCAAGTGGTGGTTATTTTTTCTTAATTCACTCCATCCTTTCACAGAATAATAATAAAGGGAATAGATTATTATTGGTTTTATCCAATTATTAGTATAATTATTATCAAGAAAACTTAGCAATATCTTAACATTTTCACCTATGTATTTTAATAGTATTTCACCTTTATTTGAAATTACTTTTCAAGAGTTAAAATCTGAGGCTTGGATTTAACCCTGTCCATAGTCATATATACTACACCACTGTACTAGCATAGATCACAAGCTAGTACTACCTCTGATTGTGACTGCTACAAAAAGGCTGAAAATAAAAGAAAGAAAAAGAGTATTCACTTTCATTTAAAGTACTTCTTATTTCATTTTTACTGACAGTAGGGTTTCCTTCACCCACTAATGCTGTAACTCTGTCATAGAAGGACACCAAATTTGATAGGCATGCAGGAGAATCTGCTGCATGAAAACAAATATCTCCTAAATATAGTCGTTAATAGAGAGCTAATGAATAAATATAAAAACGAATTAAATACTTCCGTGAGTGGGACAGCAGAGCTGTGCAAGGCAGTAGCCAACTCCTCCCACGCCTCCCGGAGAGACTGGAGATAACGGCAGGTCAGAGCAGGCAGGCTTTGGCCTGTACAAGCAAAACCCAACTACAGAAAGAGCTGTCGCTTTCAGCCACCAGAAGAGAGAAGAGAGCGAACTGTCTTATCTGTACCTTTTTATATGTTGTGTTATGGAAAGGAATAGCATGGAATACTTCCTTGGTCAGTTTCCTAGTTCCTTCCTGGTTACAAACTGGTCTCCAGGAAGGCCTAGGGTGAAAATTATCACATTCTTTTTTCCCTTGATGTTTCTGGCCAAGTTTAATTCTCTCAAGGCTTTAGCTTTCATAACTTGATCCCTGACTGCTCAGATAACTTCTATACCTTCCTCCCAGGCTACTTGTCCTTGCTTCCACCCTCCGTAGATTTGTAGATATGAATCCAACTTTCTGGAAAATGACTGTTAATTTATTTCTTTTTCTTTAAAATCCTTTTCATAATGGCCATCAACTCCTCTTCCTGCTAATACTTATTGTTTATTTTTGTGGGTTTTCAATCCTTTTCCTCTAATTAGTGTCCATTTTTAGAGTTTGTTTTGTTTGTTTTATTTAGTGTTATTTTTTACTTCATTCGCAATTTTTTGATCATTTCCAGTTGTTATGTCAGCAGTATGCCCTGGCAGCCAGGAGGGCCAACCATGTCCTGAGGGGCATCAGGCACAGCATCACCAGTTGGTCAAGGGAGGTGATAGTCCTGCTCTGCTCCGCTCTGCATTGGGGTGGCATCATCTTGAATATTGTGTGCAGTTTTGGGTGCCATACTATAAGAAAGTTATTAAGCTCTTAGAAAGCGTGCAGAAGAGGACCACAAAGATGGTGAAGGGCCTTGAGGGGAAGCTGTATGAGGAGCAGCTGAGGTCACTTGGTCTGCTCAGCCTGAAGAAGAGGAGACTGAAGGGAGACCTCATTGCAGTCACAGCTTCCTTATGAGAGGAAGAGCAGGAGCAGGCATTGATTTCTTCTCTGTGGTGACCAGTGACAGGACCTGAGGGAATGGCCTGAAGATGCGTCAGGGAAGGTTTAGGTTGGATATTAGGAAAAGGTACTTTACCCAGACAGTGGGTGGACACTGGAACAGGCTCCCCAGGGAAGTGATCACAACACCAAGCCTGCCAGAGTTCAAGAAGCATTTAGACAATACTCTCAGGCACACAGTGTGACTCTTGGGGATGCTCCTGTGCAAGGCCAGGAGTTGGGCTTGATAATCCTTCTGGGTCCCTTCCAACTCAGCATATTCTGTGATTCTGTGATAATAAACAGTGGAGAAAAAAGACACCATTACGAGTATTTGTGGAAAAAAGACACCATTACGAGTATTTGTAGAAAACAACAAAAAGGTATTTCCCCAGAGTTTACTTGCATCTCCCTAGTGTCTGGAGTGGATGGATCTTCCATCACCTCTTATAATTTTACCTCACTATGTCTTTTTGTGTGAAAGAATCAGTAACTCTGGGAGAGGACACAGCCATCACTGGAGCTTAACAATCCTCACTTTAAACCCTAATGGCACCTGGGGAATGTTGAGTATTTTTCTGTGATGTCATTTATTTCCCAAAACAAGTAACCTAGATGGAAGAAATGTATTTTATTAGATCAGCAGCTAGATAAGAAAAAAAAATACTGTTGCTGTGTGGTTTAACCTCAGTAGATAGCTCATCTTTATATAGACGCTTGCTTCTCCCATAGTGGAATGGGAGAGAAAATCAGAAGAGAAAAAACGAGAAAAGTTGTGGGTTGACATAAAGACAGTTTAATAGTTAAAGGGAAAGCCTGCAGCAAAGCAAGCCAATGTAATTCTCAACCATTACCAGGAAAGCAGGGCTTCATCGTATGCAAAAAGGCACTTGAGAAAACAAATACTATCACTCTGAATATCCCCCACTTTCTCCTTTCCCCAACTTTCATTGCTGAGCATGACACTATATGGTATGGGACATCCCCTGGACCAGTTGGGATCAGCTGTGTCCCCTCCGAACTTCTGAGCCCCTGGGCTACTTGCTGGTGGGGCAGGGTAAGAAATAGATTAATTTGGGAAAATTATTTTTCTGTCAAAGATCTTTGGATAAAGACTTTTTTAAGATCCGAAGAATATTTGATAGCTAGTTTAGTTGGTGCAGAGCTAACCAAAATATAATCAGTGTTTTTCAAGCTGCTTCTTTCCTTCAGAGAGCTTTTCATTCAGATCTGAAGAAAGGTTTGTGAGTCTGAAAGCTTGGCTTATTTTTCCGATATGACAGCTGATTTAATAAAAGATAATATCTCAGTCCAGATATCTGTTATATTCATGTTGTTAGAACTTTGTGAATGCACTAACCACTGACTTCTGTATGTCTTTCTTTTCACTGAAACTAGATATCATTTTTTACCTTGAAACTCAAGACTGATTTCTGGTTCCTAAGATTTAAGGAGACATTTGTAAGCAGAAAACAAAAAGCTGTCTATTTTGTTTCTGTCATTAAAAAACTACATGCTTAGATAAGAGACTATAGAACAGTGCCTGCAGAAGAAAATAGTTTTTCAAAGCCTCAAACCAGAATCCTACCTGCCAAAAAATTTTCTCTGCTTTGTTTTTAAAGCAAGTAGAAATTGCGTTAAAGTTTTTATAAATCACAGACAGATCACTATTGGAATCAAAATTAAATTTTGTTCACCCAAACTACCACTTGCCCTAACATGGAAAAGATGACACCTCTAAGACCTTCCAAATAGCTTCTTCCTGATGCTCAAATTATGATGTTAATTATGATTGCATGTAAAAAAAAGATAATTTGTCATGTTTGTTGGCTCTGCAGTTTCAGTTTATAAAAGTCCAAAGTGAAGTTAAATAATGCTGAAGTTGTTTGATACTTAAACATCTAAATCTTTAAAAATTTTAGGTATCTAGTTCTGAGGAGATGCAGCAGCCTGCTAACATAGGTCACACAGTCAAGTAGCCAAGATTCTTCACAGTACCTCCTTAGACCATCAGGCTGATTCTGACAAGAGTTTATTGCTCATGACTAGATGTACAGGGGAATTTTTTACTGATTTCTGAATGAGTCAAGAGCAAAGTGTGATACCTCATTGTTTTTTTGAGTATTTGCTGTCTTTTACACTCTCTTTTCTCACTTTTTTAGCCCTTTGTTAAAATCTTTTTAAATCATCATACATATCCGGCTTACATTCTCCTACAGTGTATGTCTTTAAACCATATCTTTGTTCTGTTGCTGAAGCATGAAATAACAGCACTGGAACAAACTAAGTTGTTCTAGATGCATGCTGATATATCTGTTATCAGTATTGTTTTCCTTAAACCACCACCACAGTAAGAACCATCTATTTTAGGAAAATCTTTAGAATGGCAAAATTTATCATGAATAGAAACGGAGTGAGCTCTTTTCCCGAAAGAGGTACTTGTGAGATCAAACACACACTAGTAAGGCAGTGTTGAGAAACTGCATTGCAGCTGTCTCTGCCAGTCTGTTGTCTACATAAGAAATTATTTGCTTCAGCCGACAATTCAGAACTCGTTATGAGGAGGGATTTGGTGCTTTTTTAGATCATGTTTTGAGAAAGGAAAGAATAAAGAATTCTCTCATTTCTTAGTGATTTGGATTTTAAATGAATACAGCCAAATGTGTCAACTTAATTCTGTAATCCTTAAATTACTGTAGACAACAGATGGTAGATGGAACATGAATGGGAAAACATATTTGATTACATTATAAATCCATTCAAGTTTGTCAATTTTTAAATTTAGTTATTAAGACAAATATTTCTGGGCACAATTTTCTGTATTTATCAGCTTCAAGCCCTGATACTTTCACCCCTGTGTTTCAGAGGTCTACAGCAAAAAGCCTGGTCAATGACCAGCTCTTTTTAAACAATCTTCAAGAGACCTGTTGCTGTTAAGTGACCAGCAAAGTATTTTTTCTTTAATATTGGGTTAGTCATCTCTATTCCTCTTTCTTTATTTCTTTCAAGTCCTGTTTTCACTCCACATTATGCATAAGGGTACATTAATAACACTGAAAAGTAGTACACCATACTTCAGTATTCTGAATTCTGAAGTCAAAAGGGAGGAAATATTTTTGAAAACACATGGAAAAAGAATATGAGATATGCTGATAAGAGAGTTTTCAGTGCTTCATGGGTTTTTTTTTCTTTTTAAGTAGAATATCCCCGTGAGAAACAGGGAAACTACTTAAAAAATTAAACTAGGAAAAATAAGATATTTTAATCTATTTTTAGATGCTAATGATCTTAGAGTCATATATAACTCATAATTGTAATGGAACTCTTTTTCTAGCAAGCTGGGGGGGGAATTATAAATTCATGTTTTGTTCAGACTACAGTTAGCATTATTTACATGGCAAACATACTAAAAATATATTTGCATTTTATATTTTTAATATACTTATATATTGATAATAGCACAAATTTTAAAAATAATGTATTGAACAATATAGCCTAACAGCACAATTTTGCTTTTTACATAATTTTAGCTTAATTTAAGATATCCTAACACATTCCTTCTGTTGTTGAAAATTTATTCTAGCACTACAACTGAAAAGAACTACTACAACTGTGGGATGTTATTTAACATTGGCAAAGGCAGAACTGACAGCTTGGGCAAAATGCAAATGACTGAGAAGTTTGCAATAGAAATGAGTGTAAACAGATGGTTTGAAGTGAGCTGAAGTATTGTTGACTTTCTATTTTGGGATAATGGAAGAGCTCCTATTTAAGAAATTTTTTTAGTGGCAAGAAGCAAAATACTAACTTTAAAAAGTCTTCAGTATGCTAGATCTTGGGAACTGAATGAACCTTTTCATATTTCTTACTTTAAATGTGTGGCTAAGATCCTGCAGCTGGCCCTGAAATGCTGAGTGCGTCTGTACAAAGCACTGCCAGGTTCTTTAGAGACCTGGAGAAAAAGTACCATGATCCTGGAAGAGAGCAATAAAATTGACCTCATCTTCTCTACTACTGCCCTTAAACACATTATCTTAAAGTGTGTTCAGTAAACACTCATTTGCACTTCCTTGGACTTTTATTACATTCCTAGCAAATTCTACAAAATTTATTTTGCATAAACATGTGCACTCTTTCTAAAAATTCGTTTCAGTAAGACTGGATTTTACAGATTGTGATACATATCAAACAAGTTTCTATTTAAGTTTATAATATTGAGTTACAATTGCATACAATAGAATATTGCTATGGTGATGTTCCAATTTTGTATAATTTTGTAGAAAATTGCTTAACATGCATGTGCAGTCAATTCCACACAAATTATAATCAATTCAGAAACCCCTTTCTTTAGGGAGCTTAAGTGTACAGACCAAACTGAAGCATAATAGCCTTTCATTACTATATTGTAATGTAGTGATGTTTCATAGAATTAGGAGAATTTCTTTGTGTTTTTCTGTTCTGAATCATAGCCTTGTAAATAAAATCTAGGGAAATAGAATGTTAACTGGTGATGTGTTTCTAAAATGTAAGCTGATAAAAATAATGCAGCTGAACCTTAAGTCTAAAGAGATAGAGAAGAAAAAAAAATCAACATGCGATTATACTTAGGCCTACAATAAGTTTAATCAAGATGTAGCTACACAGTTGAATATATCTAAATTGCATTAAATTACTTTTAGCTTACTTAAGTGTTTATTAGGACTCTCCTGTTCTAAAGAAAATTAGTTTACAAAAATCCTAAGTGCTATCTAGATCTATTTTCAGTCTCAAAGCTTAACATGAGAATTAAGTTCATCTCATTTTGAGGTGAAATTAATGTATGATGTGAAATTATTATGATATTTGTTTCTGTTTTTACAGGACTTTTCAAGACAATTTGAAAACTTTGAATAGTTATTGCTCATTTCTGATCTGATTGAGTGGGGACAATAGCAGGAGAAATCCAAATAATTTCTTTTTGACTTTTGGACCTTGTACCCCACTATTTTTTAGAAGGATTTAACTTCTTACCTCACTAATGTCATCATGGAAAACGTATTTTTATGGAAGGACACTGACATACTTTGTGTTGTAAATATTCCTCTAAATATCCCCTGAATATCTAAATTAAAGAAATATAGAAAGGAAAACAATAGTATAAAAAGGCAAAGCACAATAGCAACAGAGGTCTCATAAGCTATCAATTCCTTTTCAAAGTTAACACAAGGACAGGAATAGGAAAAGTAACATACACAGTGTAGGATTTCAAGAGGTTTCACAGCTTCTTAATACGTAGATTTTTGGTTTTGGTAACCTGATCATTTTGTTTTGGGAACTAAACCAAGATCCAGTCCTTACAAACATTGAATCTAAGAAAGGGGAAATGGTCTTGTTTAGAATTACTGATACTTTCAGGGAAACAGTATATTTCCGATCAGCTTCACAATTATGAAGACTGATATTAAAGAACAATTCAAACAGGGTCTTCATTTCCATTTTCCCCCTATAATTGGATAGGAAATACTAAAAGCAATGCCATTAAAGTATGAAATTATAAGGTTTGTTTAAAAAATTTACCTAGTCCATAAAATTGTAAGTTTGGGGAGCTCTTCATATCCATGTAGCTGGGTAGGACTTCGTGGATTTTGAGTGAGACATTTCTAAATCACACCTAAGGTAAAATGATACTATCATCTTCATGTTTTAAATAGAATTTCATATTGAAATTAATTTGAAAAAAAATCCATTATAAAAATATTCCTTTGAATTTTTTCATTTTTTAGCCTTTTGGTCCTCAGTGTATACACTGAAATGTCATAAGGAGCCACTAAAAGTATTTTCTATTCAGACTTTTCAATGAAGACGAAGTTTGAGAGATGACAGTAGAAAATAAAACTTCAGGGTACCAGACATCAGCAGGTCACCACGTAAAGAAGGTCATACACTTATGCTTTGTCTAGAATCTTCAGCAAATTGTATGACATTTCCAGACTTGTATATGTTTCTCAATTAGAGAAGCAAAGTGGCAGACTCTATGGAATTAGCCATTTTGGTTAGTAATAAGTGTTGTAGCTTAGATTTTCCATATATAGACCATCATTTCATACTCACCATTAGAACAGACAGTTACAGAATTTTAATTCAAAGGTGCTCTGTAAAATCTAAAACCCAGGAGTCAAAGCAAAAAAAAAAGCTTTAGAAAGCACAAAATTGAGAACAATGCTTTTGATATTTTTAATTTCACTTTCATATTTTTGGTGGTATACTAAACATATTTGTGTGAAAGCATAATTTCTGTTCTCAAGTTGATCTTCATGCACAGTTTATTTCCCCTTAAGCTATAAACCTTTATTTGTAATATCACAAATGGTTGCTATGGGAATGTTTGTATGGTCACAAAAGATTGAGTAAAAAATTATGAGGCAAGACAATCACAGAATCACAGAATATGCCAGTTTGGAAGAGACCCACCAGGATCATTGAGCTCAACTCTTAGATTATATATCACTTCATTAATTTGGTAGCTATTTATCTACTTTTCATGTGTTAATATTTTTTTTCTAATTTCCTACTATTCTCTTGTGTGTTTTGTGGTGGTAATTATCTACTTTTTCTTAAGGAGTTTTGATGGGTTTTGGTGGGATTTTAGTCCACCTACTTTAGACACTGAACTTGCAAGTTAATTTTGGACAACACTTTAGCAAAACATCCTAAAATAAATGGTCAGGATATGTACATGGTCAGAGGATAAAGGCAGTTACACTTCTTTTAATATGTAAAGTTAGACATTGGTTTAAAAAAAAAATACATCCAGAAAAAGGTGGGTATTTTTTTGATAAAAATATGTAGAAAGAGTGCTGCCTTCTGATCAAAATCTGTAGCAGAAAACAACCCTATGGTACAAGGTACATACTCTACTGGTATGCAAAGATACAAAGGTTTTAGAAAGATCTAATGGGGGAAGTAAGGAAAAAGCAGCAAACACTGAAAAGAGCATGATGCTTTGAGAGTTGAATACTTGAATGCTATAGTCTAGCATTTACAGCTGTGGCTGTGGAATATATAGCATGTTTTTTTCTTCCTTTAAAAGTGTTAATTTGCTTGGGTGCACAAAATTTGGGGACAGGAGTCTGAGTCCCCATTTCACCTAAACCTCCCTATACAGGAACCAAATCCCCACCTGGCGGATGAAAGCAACCATTCTGAGTATTTTATAGTGATTAACCAATTTGCTATCTTATTTACTCAGTTGTCATATACATTAAACACTAACTTTTAAAACCTTT
Organism: Chiroxiphia lanceolata; assembly: GCF_009829145.1. NCBI lineage: Eukaryota > Metazoa > Chordata > Aves > Passeriformes > Pipridae > Chiroxiphia > Chiroxiphia lanceolata. The sequence goes on from NC_045640.1 coordinate 22,450,135, forward strand.
TTTTCACTGAATTCTACTTCCTAAGAGATGACTGTTGTTACATTTTCAAAAAGTAACAGGTACTTATTTCATTGATTAGTTGCATCTTGTTAAATTTTAAGCCACATAATGACATGAATTACTGATCACTTTTTATGCGCTATTTGTGTATGAACTGAGAACTATCCACACTCTAGTAGGTAATTCATCAGTCTTCAGTCATCTGTACATCTGTTCATTATGAGTTGCTATAGAAATTCACTAAATAGTTGATGTTCTGATCACCTATGGAAATGCAATGGGTAGAAAAGACTGACCCTACAGATTTCTTAGGGGGGGAAGAAAAAATTAACAACTAAAAAATGAACCAAGAAAAGCTAAAAGGCAGAAGGAGGAGCAGAATGTATCAGTACAAGGAATGAGGAAAAGAAATAGCAATATTTAAAAAAATATATGTCAGTGTAGTTTTTAATGCTAATTTTTTTAAGACACAATACTATATCAGTAATAAACATCATGAATCCCACTGTTTTTAATTATATTCTTTCTCAGGTTAGTAATGAGCTTATTAAAACCATACCACCATACAAGCTTATTTAAAGTAGTACCACAGTACTGCTACTTAAAATATGTAACATGGCATATGTCATGCTAATCCATATTTTCAGAAACATTTAGTTTTCTTCTGTCAAAAGTACCTCCTATATAGTTGTCATAGGTTTACTTGTTCTACAAAACCAAGCAGGGAATTTTTCTTTCTTTTGCATTACTGTAAGGAGGGGGATGCTGAATGGGGGAGGGTAGGTTTGCCTTGGTTGATTGACCTACACAATAGGACTATGCAGCAGATCCACATTCCAAACTGATGGCCCTTCGAAGACTGTGGGGAGGGGTGAGGAGTTGCTTTTTTTCTCTCTGCTCGGAAACGAGAGGCACTTCACTTTAACTCAGGCAAGGTGTGTATTGGAGGGTTCTGAGGTTCACTTTATTTTTCATCCTGGTCATGTGGCTGTTTTTCTGGCCCCAGTTTGCCTCCATTTTTTTTCTGCTCCCTGTTCTGCCAAGATCTGCTTGGATTTCATCGGAGAGGCTTGAACCATCTGGAGACGAACTTTTTGGGGAGGAGGTCACCCTTTCACTCCTGCGCTCCCATGTTTGGCCGCAGTTTGTGCCCATCAACGAAGGGGGGGACATCCTGGCCACAACCAGCCGCAGGCAGCATGAGTTTCATGAGAAGAACCCCTTTTTTCCCCTTTTCCCCTTCCCCTTCTCTGTGGAGGGGAAAATCTCCATTTTCAGTTTCCGTGGTGCACCGGGGCCCCACGCGGCACCAGCCAGAACCCGACAGCGCCCCCTGCTGGAAACTACGGAGCAACTGCAGGCTCTGCTTCTCCAGTGATCCAACAGCGCCCCCTGCTGATCATGGAGCTGATTGCGCCAAAGGGCTGAAAGTACTGAACTGTTTCCTTTTTGAAGGGGATTTTTGGGTACAGGATTACTGTTTGGTTGGTTTTTTGTGTTCTTTTTTTGTTCTGCCACTACACGTATATCCTTTAATAAAGGGCTGTTATTTTTTCTTTCTCCGTATTTTCTCAGTTGGAGCCTCTTAATTTTGGATTTACAATTGCTTAGAGGGAGGAGTTTGGTCTTCCTTATAACATCCTCCTTAGCAAAGCACTTCAGTCTCATTAAACTGAGACAATAGTATTGATCACCTTAATTTCTAACTAAGGAAATAAATAAATAATTCACTTATGGAATATGATTCAAAGCATTTCACACAAGAAGTGTAATTAGAAATCTTTTTTCATTTCTTCTGAAGTTTGCATTGGTATCAATAGGATCTTTTTTCTTGAGAAATAGTGGTGGATTCTCACTTGTAGTAATGAGAATGGTATGAATCTGAACCATGGAGAATTTGTACCTACAGTGAGCCATGTGTCCTTCAGTATCCTGAATGGATGTAGCTGTATTCTGAAGGACTACACAGATGATTTCAAGAAATTTCCAGAAAATAAAAGTAAAATTTATCGTCAGAAGGTTGTGTCCCTTTACTGACAAGCTCTCTCAGTACTGGGGTTGACACTGGGCTCTGAGTAATCAGAACATATAATTAATTCTATAGCAATTCAGTAGTGGTAAGAGCTAAACGTAAACAGTCAGACAAAAAAAGGAGATGTGTCAGATCAGGTTAAACAAATCTCTAATAGTCTTCTTCACTTTTTTTTTTAATCTCTGAAGATTTTTTTAAAATTAATTTGAAATTTGTATACCTTCCAAATATGCGTAGATAAAAACATATTTCGATTTTTTTCTGTGCTGAAGGAAGAATGTCTGACATTTTTAAATGAGGGTTCTGTTAAATAACAGTTAAATAATATGCTGATAAATAAGTGGAAAATGTTATGATTTTATGTAAAACATTAGTATTGCATGATTTCATATTGCGTAGAAGAACTATGTGCAAAACAGAATAAATTTACATCTGAAGTTTTGCCAGTCCTCCTAAGTAGGAAGAAATGAGCACAATACAAAAGTAGTCCACAGAAATCAGAGTTTCAACCACTAAAAAAAATGTTTTGATATGAATAGCTTTATTAGTGGTTGCAACTTCTAGTGAATTGAAAAGTTACAATAAGCTATTAACATATTTTGAGGGTGTGAAATCAGAATTTTCCAAAAGGTGTAATTCTAATTCACACAGCAATCAATTCATAGAATCACTATCACCTGTATTATTCAAGTTATGGGTATGAATGTCTATGGTTTTATCATCACTGAATCTACAATAAATAAAAAGACATTTTAGAATAATTTGCAGTGATGATTGTTACTCTGATATTACTTTACATGACCCTACTTAGAAAGGAGATCTATGCACACACACAGACCACTCTTGACTGTCAGCTTGGGTACATAAAAGCCAAGTGAAAAATACTTATTTGCTCTTTTCCTACAGGGCTCTTAGATAACTGTCACATTTCATACTGTGACAGACACAACCCAAAATACTGACTTTCTCTGTCAACTCTTTTTTTCAAGTGAAAAGTAGGCTGAGAGAAAATATGCAAGCAGCCACCAGCTCAGTGGGGAAGAGGAGGTCACTGTCAATCCATTAGAGCTTACACGTGTAGAGAAAATATTTGCAGGAAGTAATTTTGTCTTTACCAAGATCACCTGTGTAAATCAGATCTCACCCTTGGATAGCTGAAAGCAGTGGGGTGTCTTTTTGCAGATGACTGAGCATTAGCAGGAGATTGGCATAAAAGCAAACTTTCAAAATATTACTTCTTATGAAGCATGTTGAGAAATGTCAGTTCTGAGTTCACCATTGCCTTAATGGCTATGACCAACCTTACCTTGGACTGCCCCTCCAAACTGGTGATGTGCCTTTCACTCTGCCTCTCTCTGGTCATGTCACAGTGTGGACAGGCTTGTTGATACATGCAGGAATCTATACCCATCAAATGAAGAACATAAAGTTATTGTAGAATCCAATTTACACAGTTGTGTTGGTTTCAGTGCCAAAATAATTTTTTATTCAATTATGTCTCAACAGCACCACTCAATACAAATTTTGTAAAAACAAGAAAGTTAACTTGTCACATCTAACGGATTTTCAGAGCTAAACGACTGTTTCCATATAAATTTGTTCAATATTATTTTATTATATTATATTTTAAAATGTTAAAAATTTTTCCACCATGAAACATTGCTTACTGTAAAACTGACATTTAAACTGAAAAACACATAGTAAGTTGAAAAATATTCATCAGAGGAAAGGCATTATGTCTTATGTTATTTTTCTTCTCAGGTTTATAATCAGAAGACAAATAGTACAGGCAAGGAGAGGAAGAAGTATAAAATGGACAAGATGCAATCGTAATTTCTGTGTGGTGGCAAAAAAAGGCCTATGGTAGAACAGAATATATAACATTATGCAGAAGTGAGAAGCTTCTTTCCAGCCAAAGAATGAACGAGGAAGAAAAAAGAAGTTTGGGGAAAGGAGAAGTACTCTTATCCAGTACTATAACAAACCAAATTGAAAATTGAGATCAGTTTTTATTATCACATGCAATACAGTCGACATACACTAAAATCTAACCTTTTATTGTACAATACTGAGTGAACTAGCTTTTACAGCTATGTTAATACATGAAGGTCCTTCAGACTATTACTGAACATTGCTAACAAATAATGACTAACATAAACTAATGTAATGGATACATGGTAAAAGGAGGAAAAGTTAACTACAGCTATAAAATAGATCAGTGTTTGTTTTGTTACAAATGTGAGGTAAAAATTAATAAATGTTATGAATGCTGGACCATAATGGTGTTTATTTGGTACTTGTCAGTAGAAGAGGAAATTGATTTTCAGTAAGTATGAACCTACGGTGCACTGTGGTAGCACATATTTGAACTTGATAGAGCCCATGATAAATGCTACTTATTAAGTTTTTTATTACTTTCAGCTTTTTATAAATGTAGTATTGAGCTAATGAAACATACATAGCAACTACCATGTGTCCACCCATAGATGCCAAATTTGATATTTTAGCAAATCATATTTCTTGTATAACAAAACTATTAATTCTGTAAAGTTCTACTATTTCAAAGAGAGTTGGGAATGTTCAGTGTTTCGTATTTTCATGAATGTCTTTAGGATATACAGTAAAAATTATGATCTTCTGCAACATCAGTTTTCCTTTGTACTTATATGTTAAATACCGTTAGAAGTCTCATTCTTGGCTTTTCACATTGCTTCTTAATAACAAGATCTCCTTTAGTAATAAGTCCTAGAAGGTAAGATAATAGATATTCAAAAAAAAGGTAATTAAATAGTTCCTAGAAGTCTGATAAAATTAGACTAAATCCAGTGTCAATCAACATACACAAATCAGGATGATATCTGAAGTTTTCTCTGACAGATGTCATTAGAAGAGTATTTGTTAGCAAAAGCCTGTGAATGCAGAAAAGGTAGGCTAACTGAAACCTGCACATGATAAATAATTATCGCTTATTTGAGTTTAATAAGCCTATTTTATTTATTTCTTTATCTTAAGTAATGCGTAAATAGTTAAACAAATTCAGGTCTTCTAGTAGGATTTCTGGGATAACAAATACTTTTTCATGGGATACATTAATTTTTTCAAGAAAATATAAAGGAAAATCTTCATAAATAAATAGAAACATACAGAGACTAGATCATACCTTTTTGTATTTGTATTTCCCTTGCCGTTGCTGAAGGATGGGCAAAGTCCTGGGTTCTAGCTCTTTAAGCTGCAGTCTTAGAAAAGACTTTATCAAGGCCTGTCCAGTAACAGCTTATTCAGTTTATATCTTACTTCCTTTGTAAAACATTGCAACTCAGGAAAAGCTGTTAGAATAGAGAGCATCAAACACATTCATATTATGCAAAGCAGTATAATTGAGGTGTCCTAAAAACAAGCAGAAAAAATCCATCTTTATGCCAAAAGGTGATTTTTGTAATTCTCAAGCAAACGGAGCTCTCAAATACCTAATCCAAATTGAGGCAAAGTATTATCTAGTTTTCAATTATATTTAGATGTGACTGTATCCTTTCTGAATTCTGGCACTAGTAGCATTATTTTCAAATAACAATAAAAACCCCAGGACAAATAGATTTGTACTACTCAAATAAAGCAGAAATCAGCGTGCATAAAGATAGTAGAACCAGGTCTCACATGGGCTTCCAGGTAGACTGAAACTTTGAAAATACTTTTTATTATTAGTCATGCTTCCTTCTTTTGTATTATGAATTGTAACAATAGGGATAGTATTAGATACTTATAATACATCTCTCATTAAATATGCTATTTTCATTTTAGCAGATTGTGCATTTTTTACATTATGTGATTACTTAGATGTTTATTTGGCACCTCCATTGCAATGGAAATATGCTTAGAGGTATGCTGAATCATTTTGCTATCTTTGCTGTTGACCTCAATGTGATCTTTTACAATTTTTAGATTTTTATGTACAATATCAGTAAGAAAATTTGAGAAAAGTCTTACTTTGTTGAGAAAGGAGGTGAGGGTCTAACAGTTGTAACAAACTTTTTTGCAGCCAGTTTCACTTTTCTGTCTTCCCAGTCAACAAGTGTCTTCATGTTGATTTGAGAGAAAGGATTGAGCCAAATGTAAAGATTCTCCTTTACCTAGATACCATTTTGGAGGGAAAATATTCAACACTGCTTTTCATATTTTGGTTGTTTTTATCAAAACTTACTGAAAAAAAGTAAAGGACAAAAAATTTCAAACAACACTACATTAGCAGTCCAAAGTCCTGTGGAAATTTTATTATGTGAATTTTGTCTGATCACTGGGCATATTCACCTCACTCAATCCTAGAACCTAGTCTCTCTTTGTCTGATATTCTTCCTTATATCAGAATAAAACATAGCTTAACACATAACATAACATAACCTCTTCTACAACATACCTTTTCATTACAAGCCTTTGCTAGAAGGTGCTATGCCTTCATCAGCGCAATGACACTTTGATAAAGCACTAGTGCAATACATCATCAAGGAGCTGCATAGGGTGATGCATTAGTGTAATACATCAAAATGCCACTACTCTTGAGAGGTTTGATCCTGCTTCTGTTGAATGAAGTCTGTAGAATATTAGCATTGAGTAAAATGAAAAGAAGGATCAGGACCATAATGTACTTCATACAAAATTATTTTTATATTATTGTTTTTCCATCTTTTGAAAATATTTTTAACTGCCACATTTAGTATCTGAATTCTGCATTTTAACGAAGGTTTGTATTATAAGATTTAAGAGAGAAAGACAGTATATTATGAAATGTGTATGTATTATTTTTCCTTTCCATATTTACTGTAGATTTATGGGATAATAAAAGGAGAGGATTTTGAGTTTGTATGGCTTGCACTGTGAGATTCAGAGTTTGTTGTAGTGGGAATAAACCTTAAGCACTGGCAATGTAAAAAAATATTTGTTGAAAATGCCATAAGAATCGGAGGTTTTAAAAACAGCAACAATGGCCTAGGCCAAAAATCACATATATGCCCCTGACAATGCCTAAATGGCCCTTTCTTAGACAAGAATGAAAAAAACCCAGAACAAGCATGTGCTGTTCTGCCCAGTGTTTGGCACATTCAAGGTCTTTGCTATCCTTTGCCAGTTTTGTGCTCAGCCTCACAGAATACTTTCCATATACAGTTTCACAACCTCCTGAGACCTACCAAACCCCCCTGGGGCAGCCCCTAGCATTGTATGAAGAGCTTCCAGATGAGTGAGAAATCCAAAGTATTGTTTCTTTTATAATTGAACATAAGACTTTCCTGCCATTCTTGGATGTTGGGAGGAAATGGTTAAAAGCAGAACAAAGATGAGGAGGATGATAGATACACTCAAGTGACTTAGCAGATGGGAATGCCAAGGCCTAGAGAATAACAGTGTGAGAAATTCCATGTATTGTTCTAAGTGCTGTTTACCCTCTCTCTGTTTTGACAAGTACAGTCTCTGTGTAGAGATTGTTTGGAAAGACTTGGAAGCACTCTCAGTAACATACTTGAGCTCCCTGTTTTGGGAGAGAGAAGATCAAATCTCAGACATCATAAAAGCAAATGTGAGGTCACAAGGTGGTGGTTAAACTACATGTGCTCAGGCCCTTGACAGATTGGTGCAAACAGCATGCCTGCTGCCTACTAGGATTGGACTAAACCTGAACCTGACTGCTTTTCCACTTTTGTGTCTTCGCCTGGGTGTTGCTTCAGGATCCTCCAGTTAGCGAGGTAATGAAATAAATTTAGTCTTTGCATTTCAGCCATGGTTTTCTGGTTGCTCCAGCTAACTGCCTGTGTTGACTGACACATTAGAACATCTTTTCCTAGATATGTCACTTTAAAAATTTGTTGCTAAATATGTTTTCTCATGATATTTTCTAATATTGAGTTCTAGAACTGTCTTTTTCCCGTAAAGAAAGAGAAAAGGATTATCTTTCTGTGGGCTGAGTATTAGTGGCTCAGGGTCTTTCAAGTGGTGTAATTACACAGTCCTTAGTGTCATAAAAAAACCCCATGTATCTTTTTCTTGATGTAAAAACTTCTTTTGGATAGTTGTGTAATAATTTCCACCAAGTCATATCCACCCAGTCAGTAGAATTTTAGGGCTGCCCATGATTCCTTGCCAAGATATTGAGCTGTATTTCTGATATGATTTTTAAATAATAGATGAATTACTTAAATAAAACACACGTGCCTGAGACATAATAATAAAAACACACATTATTATCATGCAGTATAATTATGTATCATCTAAGAAGTCATGGAACGTGACTCATCTCTGTTGCGCTTTGCACACTTTTATAATAAGTAAGACTTAAGAACTTTTTAGCAGCAGATATCTTCTAAGCTATTGTAAACTATAGTGAATACCCTGTTTCAGGACAGACTTCACTGTATTTTCTGATTTATGTAGAAGTGAAAACCAAAGAAAACAAATCTTTTGAAAAAACAAACATTTGAAAAAAAATTTTTTCAAAGTTTCCTCTTAAAGTTTCCTCTGTCAAGATTTTCAAACCTGACAGACACTATGACATTATGAAAATCCTTACAGCTGAATGCATTAACACCTGAAGTTTGTTATTCACTTTTTGTGTCTGAAGTAGCAAATTTCTGTAAATAGTATAATTGCCACAGACATTGAGCCAAGGAAAAACAAATATGGAAATAGGAAAGCTATTGAAGTGGAATTCAGAGAATGTTTTAAGCTTTTTATCTGTAACAGTTGCATTCGATCCTTAATCTTCAAATAAGTCCTTGAAAATGTAGCCAAATATAAATGGATGGAACATTTATTGAGCAGTCTTTAAGAAAACAATATCTTCATTTTTAGATTCTTGGGTACTTTCAACTCTCACAGTTTAACTTTTGTTTTTTTAATGACAAACTGCAACAAATATGCTTTAATGTGCTTGTTTATTTTTGCCTTTTTTTTTTTTTTTTTAGACAAACTAAAGAAAATGAATCTACCTTTAAAAACATCAAAGCAGTCTACTCTTTTTCCTGCTGGGATTCCTTGGATACTGAAACTGCAGAACTGAAAAATGTGTTTTTCCTAGGTTTGTTTTGATAAGAGCATAAAATAAAAGGTCTGAGCAACAAAATTTTCTAAATACTGTGAAGAGCAACTCTGGTTAATGGGAAGATTTGCTACATGTACCAGTGTGTTCTTCTTTCTAAGCCCAATAGGAACAATAATAAGGATTGAAAAAGTAAATATTGTGTTACTACCTCAAGGTGCTGGTTACTTTCATAATGAGTCTTTTGAAGGCTACTTGTCAATGGAAAACTGCAGTAACAAAAAAGGCATAAAGTCTACTTACTACCAAAAAGGTTTAATAGAAATTCAATAGAAATTGTGCAGTTTTGAGAGGGAATAGGGATTAGAGGGAAAGATGAGTGATTTTCTTTGAGAATTTACATCCAATAAATTTAGTTGTTAGGAAACTGGAAGAAAAATAACTTCTTAAATATCAGTTCAAAAAATACAGTTGTAATATGACTTAGTTCTGGATATTGAAAGACAGCAGTGGAAATTGAGTATATAACTCATAAAGACAGCTCAGAGATTTTGAGGTTATAAAATCTGAAACCTGTCTAAGAAAAAGTAAACTTCTAAACAGATGTAGTTAAATCTGTAGATAACCTGAAGGTTATCCTGTCTGAATCAATTGGTGTAGTCACTCAAGGTCTTTATCAGTGCATCATTAAAATCTGAATATAGGTTAATAGTAGGTTTCTTAGATTTAAATATTAGTTTCAAAGCCAAACTTCATGGCCCACTAACAAAAATAATAGAAATTACAAGTTGTAGACAAACTTATGCACAGAGTTGGAGGGGATCAAAACCTCCTGAAAATGAAAAACAAATCGAGCGCTGCAAGAGAAATAAGCAGCATGCAGCAATGACATTACCTAAGTAAAACAGTAGCACAAACTCTTTCTGCAATATCTCTTGATAGTAGAATGTTTGAAAAGTAACCACTACAAAAGAAATCCACTAGAAAATGTCTGCATTTAATCATTGTGAAGAACAGTGGGTGATCTAGGGAAGTTTCACAAATTTTAACAACTTAGAGAAAAAGGATTCTCAAACATTTTGGATCCATGTTGATAGTTTTGATGTATGATCTGTGACAATTGGCTGAAATTTACAGTATAGTGAAATAAATTTTCTTAATTAGATGTTAGCATCAAGTGAGGGGTTATTTCAAAGGCAACTGACTTTTCATCTAGCACTGAAGTCAGGAGAGTTTTACCATTACTAACAGTGAAAACACAATAAGGCCTCAATAAACACCTTTGAATAACCTAGTCTTATTGTTTACTCTGAGTTTAAAAGCTGACAAACAGAACTTTAATGGGAATAAATAAAGAAATGTTTACAATAGACTACCACACTGCTTATATGCATACACAGAGTTTCCAGTAATATATAATTACCATGTATAATAAATATATTTTTTTATGAAATTTTAAGGAATGAAGTACTGAATCAGTGATGGTTTTAGTAGAATTAATATTAAAGAAACTTTCTGTTGTACTGTCCATGTTTCAGCTAGGGTAGAGTTAATTTCTTCTCAGTAGCTGCTGTAGTGTTGTGGTTTGGATTTGGAATGAGAATGGTATTGATAATACACTGATGGTTTGGTTTTTCGCTAAGTCATGTTTGTCCTCAATCAAGAACTTTTTTTTGTCTCATGCTCTACCAGCAAGAAGGTGCACAAAAAGAAACTAGGAGGGAGCATAGTTGGAACCAGTGACCTAAACTGACCAAAGGGATATTCCACACCATAGAATGTCATGCTCAATATATAAACTGGGGGGGAGTACCCAGAAGGGCAGCCAATCTGGGTTTGGGAAGGAGGATCTGGCATCAACCAGTACATGGTGAGCAATTGCATTCTACATCACTTTTTTTTTCCCTTTTTATTATCATTATTATTATTTACCTTTACTATTGTATTTCACTTTATTTTCAGTTGTTAAACTGATTTATTGTAACATACAGGTTTCATTCTCGTCCCTGTTCCACTGAGGTTGAGTGAGGAGCTGCGTCCTGTTTCATCTCCAGTTGGGGTTAAAACCATGACATGTTTGAACTTAGGTAATTTTTTAAAGTGAGCTCAAAGAGCAACAGGTGAAGCAAATTCTTCATGTAAAGGCTACAAAACCAGCAGAACGGTCCATGCATCCAGCTCCTCTGCACATTTGGGAAACTATTGTGCTATATCAAGAAGATGGAATTGCAATTCTTTCAGCACAAAAAGTCTATGAAATTGTGCTTTAGAGAAAATGGGAGTTAAACTTTTGCTCCATGACTAGATTAATAAGTAGAAAAGAGTAGGAGTCAAAGTATAAATAGGTCACAGCACCAAGCCTGCCAAAGTTCAAGAAGCATTTGGATGATGCTCTCAGGCACATGGTGTGACTCTTGGGGATGTTCCTGTGCAGGGCTAAGTGTTGGACTCGATGATGCTTGTGGGCTCCTTTTCAGCTCAGCATATTCTGTGATTCTGTGATTATGTAGTTAAGTTACCATTTCATCTGAGCAAGAGCAAAGAAACAAAAACTAGACAAACAAGTCTTTCAGGAAGGGGGTGTTGCAACCTGCCCTTGAGGTGGAGTAATTGAGGTTCTTGTTAATAGATCCCTTGATGCAGAAATCAGTTGTAAAAATGTATGGCAGATTCATTTTAGAACAACTTGGTTGCAAGGGAAAGGAGGTATTTTGCTTATTATCTATAGAAATACAGGAATATAAAAGTATAAAGATATCACTGAAGAAAATATATAAGAAAAAGAAAGGAAGGAAGGAGGTAAAGAAGGAAGGAAGAAACAAAAGAAAGAAAGGGAAGGAAGGAAGGAAGAAAAGAAGCAAGAAAGAAAGGAAAGAAAAGAAGGAGGAAGGAAGGAAATAAAGAAAGGAAGGAAAAGAAAAAAGAAAGAAAGAAGAAAGAAAGAAGAAAGAAGAAAGAAAGAAAGAAAGAAAGAAAGAAAGAAAGAAAGAAAGAAAGAAAGAAAAGAAAAAAGAAAGAGAAAAAAAGAAAAAGAAAGAAAAAGAAAGAAAAAGAAAGAAAAAAAGAAAAAGTAAGAAAAAGAAAGAAAAAGAAAGAAAAAGAAAGAAAAGAAAGAAAAAGAAACAAGGGGTAAGGAGATAAGGAAAGGAAAGAAAGAGAAAGAAAGGAATAGAGTATGTCACCAAAAACCATGAAATAATCTCTCCAATCAGTTTGTTAGGTTAAATAGCTGATATTATTTACTGCTGGGTCCATGGGGAATCACTCCACCTAAATGCACAACCAGTAGCATAACAGGCCAGATTATATTAATAAAACTAATACATATTCACTACATTTCTATTACATATTAATTAAACCCTGAATACATGCATATATGCTAATTATTTTTGTGGACTTATTTGGATATGGTTCAGGATCTTCTAATGAATCTTTTCTCCTTGAGAGTACCTCAAATATGTTGTCAGGTCATAATGTACTTCTCTTATCATTCTTTGCTCTGACACACAGTCCTCGTTCTCAGAACTGAGATATCTGCTAGTACATGTTAATCCCTGATGCAGGGATCAAACACTATTGTGCTAAAGTTAAAAGAATTTTCCAACATCTTTCCCCACTGTTTCGTAGACCCCTTTTTAAAGAAATGTAACTTGTTTGGTAACAAGTAGATTCTGGAGAATAAAGATATCACCACATGGGGATGCAGCAACAAGACCTGATAGTTGCAATTTAGATGTCCTTTGGTTGAAGTGATGGTTGCAGTCTTGATCCATCAGGGATGGGGGGAACGACCAAAACAAAAAATTCAATGGGCTAATATACTTTCAGATTCAGGTGGGAATACCCAGGTACCTTCCCTGGGCAGAGGAGTTTTAAGCTGTCTGATGCAGCACTGTGGCCCCAGAAATTAGTCTGGGGGTGCTAAAGGGGTGTTTGTGTCCCATTAGAAGGTATGAATACCTTCAGGCCTATGGGTGAATGTCCTGATAGTTCCTCCAGGGCAGGGCTGGGAGTTTTAGAGTCTTATCAGGATGGAGGACACTGGTATGACAAAAAGCATTATCCCACCTCACAGGATCTGCTTGTTATCAGCCTTTTCCTTTATCTGACTCAAAAAACCGCTTGTTGCTAAACAGGGGTTGGTTTGTCATGGTCATCCTCTGATGATGGATGCACATCCACTCTGCATCTGGGCTGTTCTTATGCAGATCAGAGGTTTCACCACCACATATCCAAAACCCCTCCTGGCTCCTACCTTTTAGTTGGGTGATGCAAACCTGGCCTCAGAAAAGCATGTGCTGCTTTTGCAAGTGGCAGTTTTTTGAGTCATTAACATTTAACAGGTGGGAAAAAAGAACTAGAAAAAAAAAAAAGAGATCCATACGAAAGCACTCCAGTCAATTTCTAAGCTAACCAGAAATTACTGATTTCTGTGTGTATTTTCCTACATTTCATGGCACAAAAGCAAGGAAGGAAAAAGAAAGGAAAAATGTTGGCACCTTTCTAGTTTTACTTTCTGGTTCTGTTCCTTGCATATATCAGTGCATCAGTATATCAGTGTAAAAGTATGTTGCCAAGTTTCCTGAAAGCTTGATTCATTTTAAAGAATGGCAACAAAATGCTTTGATTGGCACTTGTTAGTCTGTTCATTCTGAATTGAAATTACTGAAAGTAACTGTTGTCAATCAAAGGCAGCAGGTTCAGCTTCCTTGAGGCCAGTTCAGCATAGGTGAAGATAAATGCCTCAGAAATATAGATAGCAGGAAGAATTTTAAAACAGCAGCACTATTTAAACTAAAGAAAGGTGAGTGATTTGGAGCATAAATTGAGATGAGAAAACGATGAAGAATTTAATGGGTAGAAAGAACAAAAACCACTAGTACAGAAGATGACTATTATTTTAGCATGGCCTAAAGGATTGAGTAGCAGATTTAAAACTTCAGGTTTTCACAAAGAGTACTAGTATCTTTTAATTCTATTCTTATATAACCCATGGACAATGGGTTTTTTTTCAGAAAAATTTTTATGTTAGTTTAACGTTAATATATATAGCATAGGTATGAATCCATGTTTCATTAAATATCATTTATAACAACATTACATTTCATTGTCACAACTTGATGGTTATGTAATAGAGTTGATCCTCAGCTGTAGTCAGGGCTGGAAAAAGCATGTTATTTGTTTGGGGTTTTACACTTTGATCCAATAACCTTCCTGTCTGATGTTAGTACCTATTCCTCATCTTAACTGAATTTGTAGAATCATAAACCAACACAGAATATTCCTTCTTCAGAGAGGTGTTCTCAGTGATCAGATCCAAAATATAACCCCATAATAGCCACTGTGAAGAAAATTATCTCTATCCCAGCCAAATCCAGAATATTCAGTGATCAGATCTTTCAGAAATGGTAATTTATTTACTGTTTCATTGCGATGATGTTGAACTGGGATCCGTGGAGAAAACATTGTATTTAAGGAGTCAATGATCTTGACCAAGCTATGATGCTCTATTACGGCTGCACTTAGGGCGTGAGAAGTCTGTATGTTACTAATACAGTTGATAACTTATAGTATCTCTGGGGAAAATAACCTGCGTGTGGGTCAAGAGGTGTAACGCATTGATCCTGACTGGGAGACCACTGTATATAACAGAGTTGCTGATCCATACAGCATTTAACCTCAGCAATAAGTCCCAGCCCTGTGCAGTGCTGTGCAATCAGTACGGCCTTTTGGTGCACAGATCCCTTGGGCACAGGTCAACCTGAGAGAGCTTATTAGAAAGCAGGAGCCTGTAGGCAGCTCCCACTTGGTACTGTGTGACCTTGCCTTTATCTAAAAGGGAGGAATGGAATTTTTTCCTTATTAGAAAATGATATAATAGATGGAATGAACAAAAAGAAAGACCTTTTGTCCATGCACTGGCTCTGTACAGTATGCCATTGGAAAACCTATTTGGGGTGCATCTCATGCAGTACAAAAGTGGGGTTCCCACCATCTAAAGAAACACAAGATTTACTTACTATCTATATTCTTCCTTTTACTCTATCTTATTAAAACAGCTATTTTGCAAAACCATTTGCAGTTGGATCTTTCCTACTGGGATCCGGGAAGAACCCTGCGCCGTCTCTCTGCCTTGCTTGCCACCCCCACTGCAGAAGTTCTCTCCCAACAAAAGCAAAAATAAAATAATAAATCTCTGTCAAGATTCTTTGTAAATAATAATCACATACTACATCATGATAGTGTAGGTTGTAGACCAACGGTTCATCAAACTATTCATGATGATACTGCACTAAAGTATTCTGCAAGATATCTTTCTTTTTCTAGTCATAACAGTTAAAGATCAGCAACTGTTTCTTCTGCTCTAAAAAAAAGTCTTTTCATGTACCTATTTTGTTAGGCTCCAGCCATATTAAAAAAATTCTGTCACTTTGAACATCCAGACTTTATAAATAAAAATTCTTCAAATGATGCCACATATAACCTTTTTTTGTCTGAGATTCATTCTAACACCTTTTAACAGCAGCATACACTGACTATATTTATCTTAACTTCTGTTAAGGAACATGCTCTACAGAAAAATCTTCGAGAGATTGACATTGCTGGTAAACTTATGAGGTTGGTATGAGATCTCCATAATCATAGGACCGTGCACCTATTGCACTATAAAAGGTTTTAAGTGCAGTTACCTGAAACACTATTCTATAAGCAAAGGATAGGCTATTCAAACACATCCTTAACTGTTATTGTAAGTGCTTGTCATAGTTTTTTGACTGAACAGGACTTAAAAAAAATATTTCCAAAATCATGATGGATATTTTTTTCACAAACCATTCACTATTGGAAAAGGTTTTTTATGTAGCAGAGAAAACAGCAGATGGAAATGTCATATTTAAATGTATTGATAAATTGTTAATACTGTGAATGCTTTCATTTATGCATGTTTCTCATGGCCAGCGTGCTTTGATTAAATAGTGTACCTCAAAGAATAAAGTTAAATAATACATGCTTGGAATTCAAAGTAAGAGCTTCTAATAGCAGAACTTACAGAATAGCAATGACTGCTGCTGATTTTTTTCTCCCACAACCTGTTTCTCACACTTGCTACATAAAACCCCTAAGACCTCTGAGGTTCTTTATTGGTATTTCAACATCGTCTGCTTAACACTCCACTGGTCCGTTCTCAATAGACCTCAAAGGATTCAACTTGCTTTTTTTTGAAATGGATCAATAAAAAAAAAAAATATGCTGTCTTTTAAGCAAGTATTTATAATACAGTCTGAAATTACCACCATGAAAAGAAAAAAAAAATAGCCAAAAGTCCTAAATACCATGATTCCTACTTATAGAAATAACTTATTTTTCCAAAGAAAACCTCAGCTATCCAATAAGCACATCATAATGACAATCCAAGATGCCAGTACTATTGCTTAGGTACCTCAAGGTTCTAAAACACCCTTTGTAAAAATATGTGATTCCTAAAGCTTCCCATAATATCAGAACTGTTTACATTTAAATAGTCTGTCAAACACTATGAACATATTTGAATCATTCAGTAAGCCTTGAATCTGAAAACTAGGTATGCAATCTCATCAGATGGCTTTATATGAATAACTGCTCTAAATTCTGCAACTAGTCAAAATAGTTTCCTCACTTTCTAGTTTTTTTGGGTTTTTTTTTGTTTTGTCATATAATAACTTTTTGATTAAAAGTATAACAAGAACTAAAATGCAATATAATACAGTTTACACAAGAATACACAACAAGTTGCTACCTAAACAAAATCATCAGCAACAAAAAATCAATGAAAATTTACCTTGCATTTGTAGTTGGTTGGAAATGAGCAATTTTGGTTCATAACTGCAATTTACAAATAATCTATTTGATTTACTATTCAATTTAAATGATGCAGCTAAGCATAAAATCTTGTTTGGAATATTGATATTAGAATGAATTAAGTGTCAGGTGAGGTAAAAAGACTGGGAAACTTCCTTCCTGTTTCTAAAAGCATTGCTAATCTCTGATAGCACTTTTGGATTTGCAAAAACCAAATCAACCACATGCATATACATTATTTCA
This sequence comes from Chiroxiphia lanceolata, assembly GCF_009829145.1. Taxonomy (NCBI): domain Eukaryota; kingdom Metazoa; phylum Chordata; class Aves; order Passeriformes; family Pipridae; genus Chiroxiphia; species Chiroxiphia lanceolata. The sequence continues at coordinate 22,467,267 of NC_045640.1, forward strand.
AGGTGTATGCACAGTATAATAAATTGGTATGGTATACCCCTGGAGACAATGAAAATTGAAAATCAACAAAACAGAATATAATATCAACATTACACATAAAAATTCTTATTCTAGAAAGCTATAAAAAATCCCCAGCAACTTTTAACCCAGTTATACTTTTTCAATAGTATCCACCATTAGAAAATACTGACCAATGAATCAATAACATGGGAGGGAAAATGATCAAAAATTAATTAAACAAAAACCTAATTATTTTTGTTTTCTGGTTCTCATTTTGTAAAAGTAAGTATAAGAAATGCTGATCCTTTGAGAGTATTGGTATTTCAGCATACTGACTTTTTAAAATCAGGTTATATACTTTTATATCTGAGTGATGTTGCAACTGAAATCATGACACCACAGTTCATTGATTTTAGAACATATCCCTGAATTACAGAACCTGATGATTTTAAAAACAGAATGAGCTAATAAGTTAGTCTGTTAGATTCTGCAACAATCACATACTTGATAGCACTCATCCTTTGGGAAGTGTTGTTTCCACCACAGAATCATAGAGTCATAGAATCATAGAACCAACCAGGTTGGAAAAGACCTCCAAGATCTTCAAGCCCAATCCTTGATCCATCATCATTGTGGTTACTAGACCATGGCACTAAGTGCCACATCCAGTCTCATCTTAAAAACCTCCAGAGACGGAGAATCCACCACTTCCCTGGGCAGCCCATTCCAATGCCTGATTACCTTGCCTGTAAAGAATTTCTTCCTAATATCCAAACTAAACCTCCCCTGGCACAGCTTAAGACCATGCCCTCTTGTCTTACTGATAACTGCCTGGGAGAAGAGACCAACCCCCACCTGGCTCCAACCTCCTTTCAGGTAGTTGCAGAGAGTGATGAGGTCTCCCCTCAGCCTCCTCTTCTCCAGGCTGAACAGCCCCAGCTCCCTCAGCCTCTCCTCATAGGACTTGTGTTTGAGTCCCTTCACCAGCCTCGTTGCTCTTCTCTGGACCTGCTCCAGCGCCTCAATATTCTTCCTGAACTGAGTGAGTAATGGTATTTAGAGCACTAAACAAAATGCGAACACTTCTTCCAGAAAAAAACTCAGTATAAAATTTCTCAAGCTCTAAAGATGTTTTGCTTATGTGAATATGTACATGCCTACATCTCCATGTCCATAGTCCTTTTGATAGGATCACTTTCACTCTAATATGAAAAATTGTAGTACTCACAAAATCTGTACAAGATTTCTTTAAGATAGCTTCTGGAGTGAGTGGTTTTGAATGAGGTAACAGACATTGTGGTTCTGAAAAACAGACTCCTTGATGATTTTTCAGGGTAACAAGGTAAATAATATATTCTGTGCAACTATTGCCGGTACTTTTCTTCCTTTTTTACATGATGAGAAATCAAAAATCTGGACAAAATTGGGAGACATTCATTAACTTGCACAATAAATTCAGTGCGTCAGCTAAAATGACTACTTACAGCTTTCCACCTACACTGTCATTTGAAATGCTATCAAAATAAACTTAATTTCAAGAGCAAAGATGCATATAATGAAATATTTCCTTCTGTTACAAATGATCATTAGTAATAATGTAGGCATCTTCATCTCGCTTAATATTCTCCTATTTATAATTATACCTTTATATATCTTTTGAGCTATGTAACAATTAGTTTCCATCGTGTCAGTTGTAAAGATTCAAAACGGGCATGTTCTTGACTCAGTCAGTGATACAACATCATACATTCGAATTTTTGCAAATACAGTTGGGTTCATTATGTACCATAATGCCCATAATCCTAAAACTACAGTTACACATATTTTAAAAGTAACAAAAATATAGTTCTACTGATGAAGATATTCTTATGTTCGTATGTTTTTACCAGTGGAGTAGCTAGCAGAGGAATAATCACTATAAAAGTGTGATCTCAGGACTGTATATGCAGTATTACCCCAAACTACTAATCCTGTCTGAGATGGTGATCTCTGATGGTAGTCTGCATAATATTCGAAGGTTTTTAAACTGAGGAAGATAAATTTCAGCCCTATTCACAGCTATTGATAAATTTTTTGCACACAGAAATAAATAAAAAACATTCCTTCAGTAATTTATCCAATTTTAGTCAGATAAATGCTGTGTCTGTTGTGCAGTGACACATGTTGCCTCTGAAGAGCCTGTTAACTGTAATTGTTTCAGTGACATAATCTAATTGGTCTGATGAGGAAAGCAGATACCTGGAATCATAGCTCAAATTTCATCAGAGTCAATATATTTTGAAAGTTCTGCTTCTCTAACAGTGAAGCAGTTTGATATTGGAGTGCTTATGTGTCCCCCTTTCAAAATCTGTTGACTTTTTTCATGAGGTGTCATGAACCTGAAGTGAGAGGGACCCTGGTAAGAATGAATAAAGGTAGCTTTTAATACCATTGTGGGTTTGAGTGTGAGACTTCTAAAAATATTTTAATGTCAAAAAACAAGACTTTATGCATTAGCTGCTTATTTCTATATGCACATTAGTGATGTCCATGGATGTTGACATGCCTATTATTTTCAATAGACTGAAGTTTATAAATATATTGCACATATGTAGTGAACTAAAATATAATAATTTTTTTTCTAAGAATAGTTTTTTGTATGCACAGTGTTATATTTCCTTGTAACTAAGGAAGGTTGCAAGCCATAAATAAAACACTTTAAAGAAACTGATTTTTCTATGTCTTTATTGGAAAGATCTAATTCTTCAATTTAATTATTTTTTAACACTATAACTTTTATATTATGAGTGAATACAGGATGGGGGTAGAGTGGTTGGAAAGTGGCCCAGTAGAAAAGGACCTGGGGGTGCTGGTCGACAGCCAGCTGAACATGAGCCAGTAGGGTGTCCAGGTGGCCAAGAAGGCCAATGACATCCTGGTCTGTATTAGTAGTAGTGTGGCCAGCAGGGCTGGGCAAGTGATTCTTCCCCTCTACTGGTGAGGCCTAGTTCTGGGCCCCTCAATTCAGGAGGGATATTGAGGTGCTGGAGTGTGTCTGGAGAAGGACAACGAAGCTGGTGAAGGGGGTTGTTCAGCCTGGAGAAGAGGAGGCTCAGGGGTGACCTTATCACTCTCTACAACTCCCTGAAAGGAAGTTGTAGCCAGGTGGGACTTGACCTGTTCTCCCAGCTAACTAGCAATAGGATGAAAAGACGGTTTTAAGCTGCTTCAAGTGAAGTTTAGGCTGGACATTAGGAAGAAATTCTTCAAAGCAAGGGTGATTAGATATTGGAATGGGCTACCCAGGGAGGTGGTAGATTCACAGTCCCTGGAGGTGTTTTAAGGAAAGACTGGGCACAGCACTTAGTGTCATGGTCTGGTTGACATGGTGGTGTTCAGTCATACATTGGACTTGGTGATCTCAGGGGTCTTTTCCAACCTAATTGGTTCTGTGACTCTGTGATTCTGTGAATAGAGAATGAAATTTACTTAAGTAGACATTGTTGTAGTAAAGATCAGTAGAATAAGGTCTGAAAAGTAGAAGCTTACAAGGTGAGAAATATTTTAGAATAAAATATAAATATTACCTCAACTGCAATAGCATAAATCCCAGGAGACAGCTATAAAGATATTTTTAGAATGGGAGATACAATGTAATTCCTCTTAAAAATAATAGTCTGGTAATACAAAGATCCTAGAAGACAGAACTGTGTAATAATAAAATACACTAAAAATAAAAATCCATGACACAGCTGCTGGAAGTTGGAGAACTCTATTATTCTATTTCTTTGTGAAATATCTCTTGTAAAAAAAACAAAAAACCAAAAAAACCCAAAAAAACCCCTTAAATACTGTGCATCTGTTGAGCTATGCCAACAAAATGATTCCTAAGTGTGATATGATGTGGACTCAAACCACACATCAGGAATCAACTGGCAGAATAACAAGTGGGGTTTTGTGCCAAAGAGGAACATTCAAGCAGATGTTTATTCTATGACAACTAACTGAGAATTACTTGAGTATAAAGAAAAGAGAACTACATAATGTTTTTATTGATTTTAAAACACATTTGCTGGAGTGTGGCAAAAGAGTTTTTCTGCATCTTGGAGCGTTACAGTGTCCTACAAATCTAAGAGTAATTACTCCTGACTTTAATAAGAATACATAAAGCACAAAGAAAGTTATCAGCTCAATCTCTGATTGTTTTCTCCTCAGACATTTCCTTTCACCGCATGTAGTCAACCATATTTTATGAGTGTGTCTGAGTAGATAGCTTAAATAAAATTGTCATGTCTGATCTCTGCTTTCTAGACTGTATTAGCCCAGTAACTTTACCTTTTAGAGCCATCTCATCAAATCCTCGAAGAGAGTTTAAGGTTTAGATTTCAGATTAGAAAAAGACAAGGAAATGCTGTCTGGACAAAATGAAGAAGCTAGATAGATAAAGGAGTAAATTTGAAGCAGAAACAGATTAACTGCTTCAAGTTAAAATGACTACATATAATAATGATATAAGAAAACAAGAGCCTTGACTTAAATGACTCAGTAAGAGGAAAAAAGTAGGGAATATGTAAGATAAATCAAACCCACCATCTACAATGTAATACAAAAAGTTAAGCTTGTCATGCATTAGGAATATATATATCAAATTATGAGCGAAAGCATTTTGGTAGACTAAAAACTAGATATAGAATGCATGTTTTGGGACATTAAACCCTATAGTGCCTAGAGAAGTCAACATGCCTCAGCCTAATAGGGTGATTAAAACTCAATTCTTCCCACACTTAATAGAGAATCAGAAGACAAGCATTATAGCTGTTGTCACAGTTCTTTGTATTCTAGAAATTAGTGTGAGTCAGTGTTGCAGAGAAATATGAACATTTTATTCTATTTTGAGCATATATGCTGCTTGAAATACCATTGCATGCATATTTTGCATATTATGAGTGTGTTATTGGGGTTGTATGTACAGGCAGTTGATGATGCAGTGATAGAGCTTTTCAGGTAGTCACCCATCACTGTTCATGACTCCCCCCAAGTTCAAACAGTGGAATCTATGCATAATTAAGTACAGGTTCACTAAAATATAGTCAGAGAGACATGAAAAATACTCTTATTTTTGAATTTTAACAGTAATTTGGCTAAGAAAAACTGCTGTATTAAGACAAATGTAAGCTGAATGCAAAGGAACAGGTGCAGCAAAGTGATGTAAGTTTATAACCAATACTGTTATAGATATGCTGAAAATGGGGTTTTATTTTCCAAATGGCAAACATGCAAAATTAAAAGCACCACTTAGGCAATTAAATAATCTTTTAGTTGAAAAAAATAGCCCCTTCAGTAAGACAAAAGCACAACGACCTGAAATTTGCACCAAGTTAAGAAATGAGGAGGAGTGAATCTAGGAGAAAAAATCCACAGGCAAAAATAGAGAAATGATCACAATTAGGAATCATGCTGGGAATAGGAAGAGAACCAACAAAGAAAGGTGAAATGGACTATTCAGCAACAAAAGCTGCTGTATTGGGTCTGGCTGAGCTGGAGTTCATTTCGCCACAGTAGCCCTCACAGTGCTGTGCTTTGCATTGGTAGCTAGAAGGGTGTTGATAACATATCAGTGTTTTGGCTGCTGCTGAGCACAGCATCAGCACTGTAACATTCCTTCCTCAATTGAGGGCAAAATCCTGGGAGGGGACCCAAGTAGGCCAGCTGACCCAAACTGACCAAAGGGATATTCCAGACCATATGACATCCGCTCAGATATAAAAGCTGAGGCAAGGAGCAGGAAGGGGGACATTCATTGTCTCCAATGCCTGCCTGCTGAGGAACTGTCACACGTACTGAAGCCCTGCTGCTCGGGAGTGGCCGACCATTGCTGCTCATGGGAAGTAGAAAATAAATTGTGTTATCTTTTCCTTCACTTTTGTGCATGCAAACTTTTGCTTTGCTTCTGCTTTAATAAACTGCCTTATCCCAAACCACGAGTTGTTTTCCATCTTGCTCTCTCCCCTGTCCAACTCCACTCCCACTCCCTGGGAAGTGGAGTGATAGAGTGACTGGGTGGGCACCTGGCGTCCAGCCAAGGTCAACCCACCACAGCTGCACAGTACTTTTTAGGTCTGAAGATTGAGTGAGGGTGGTGGGTAACAGGATGGTACGAGGAGGAAATTAAGAACAAAATATACAAAATATAGGTTCAAGATAATCAAGATGTAGAATCTAAGCTAAACAAAATTATTGTTTCACTTTTCAGTAAGAAGCATTTTGGTAGCTGATTTGAATGAAGATGCAGAAATGGTAAATAATAAACTGCAGCAAGAATCAGATCTCAGAGTTTAACCTTTTCAGTAATCATAATTTTTTTCTACTCTAACACGTAACTACAAATCTGAGAGCAGATAATTTGTTTTTTTATTTTATTCTGCATGACTAAGGATAATTCCACATGACACCAATAGTACATATGAATGAAGAAAAACATTATTTGAGCAAGCTTTGAGATGAAGAATAGATACAAGAGCTAAAAGTCTAAAGATAAAAGGAAAGCACAAATTCTGGATGTGACTATTATAGGATTCATTCCTCTTGAGAGGGAGATAAGTATTTGAACTGAGGGGTGGAAAGAAAAGTGAGCATAAATTGAAAGTTAATATATATAAGATGTATTTGGGAAAATTTCCTAAGTACTATGCAACTACAGTTTTGAGGTTTAAATCTTTACAAGTTACAAGCCTCTGAAGGCATGCCTAGAAATATTACTGGTTTTCAGGAAGAAGCCAGAAAGTTTTTAAAGAGGGACCATAAGAAAGAAAGTATGACTCTTCTGAATAACTCAATTGGAATACAAGTCTTCTACTTTTTATCTTTCTTCCCCAAACGTGGTACCTTTTCATCCATCTATTATTTCTGAGAAGTAAACACTATAATTAAACTGATAGGGTATAAAATAACTAAATATAAAATAGAACAGATTGAATCTGCATCACTTTATGATTCTTTTGAGAACACCACAAAAACCATACTATTGATGTAAGGAAAAGTTTTGTTCTTTGCCAAGAAACATGTGAATGGAAACTACAGTGTATGTGAAACTCGAAGGATAGAAGCCAGAGAATCATTAGCAACTGCAAAATCTTTCAATACAGACAGTATTGAAAGTGACAAGATTAAATATAATTATTTCAAATGTAATAAAAATATTCTCTTTCCTACTATTTGGGGTGCAAGCAGAGCACTCTGATATTTCTATCCATTTCAGTACACTGATGAGGAAAGGTAGCAGATGCCATGACAGGGAACATCATGGTGGTGGACAAATCTATCAATAGCAAAGACATGGCCCTCACAGAGAGCTGTTTATCTATCTTACACCTCATAGTAAAGTTACCTCATCAGCAGAAAGACACAATTTTAATAAAAACATACATAGAAATATTTAAATAAAAACGGAAGAAAAGTATAATTTAGTTGTAATCAGTTCTTGGTTATTTCTGTACAAAGATTATTTTTTTTTATATAGCTTTTCCCTATAGATGAAAGGTATTTCTACACTCTTTGCATTTGAATTTAAGTCCAAAGTTTTTAACATTCTCAAAAGTAATGTTTTATTATCAAGGGACTTGTGGTCATATAGGTTCGGCAGCTGATTTCCATTTGTGTTTTTTTAAATTCTATGAAAAAGTTCTAATGATAATAGCAACTATGATTACTGTAATCTAAAGCTACAGATACTAGTCAAATAAGGTATAAGATTTTTATACATAGAGAATTATATGGGTTGTCTAAGAAAGTACAACTTGATTTAATATTGCCTTTAGGTAAATATATCACTGTAGGAAACGATTGAATAGGAATGATTTTGGTACATAAGAACTTCATCAATGTTGCAAATGGCAACTTTTAATCAATTTGAAAAATTACACAGGACCTCAAGTAGTATAAAAGAGTTTCTGAATATGACAAATGACTTATCATTGTAACTTATAATGCTGTAGCCTTTGTAGATCAAATGTCTTTGGTGATATTACCTAAGCTTGGTAAGGTGATGCAATATCTTGTTAATGTATGTCATTTTAACTAATTTTTGATACAGTATTTGTACAGTATAGTAAGACAAATTAACACTTGGTCTCTAGTTACAGTTTTGGGAATTGTCTTTTAAGTGAAACTCTGGAACATGGCTCAAATTTTCTGCAAAGAAGTTATGTTGTTGAAAACATACATTTCCATTCATTTTCATTATTGTTATTAAGACCAGCGATACTGTAATTATGATGGATAACACAAACTCCCAAACACTCTAACATTTCTACCTGTATATATGTTATCTTGGGGTTCTGGATTCAAGGAGATCTTAAAATTTTAATAAATGCTTCATCCATATTCCTACAATAAAAAATGTTTCTAATCAGGTCGTGAAATTCAAAAATTATAATGTAAGAAATGGAATAATCAAGAAGTTATATTGGTTTGTTATATCATTAATTTAGTAACAATTTGTTGTTAACAATAACAACAGTCAATCTAATTCTTACCTATGACTTCAGTTTAAGTGCAGGTTTTCATAAGATGCATTTTTCTGTATTTGCATAAGAATTCTAATTCATGTTTTAATTATCTATCAGGCACCTTATTTTCATTATGATCTGTGCATTCCTTTGCTCTCCTGGTGCTTAATTCAAAGGTGATTTTAGTCACAATAGCCTACCTTGTGTTCAGGAGGTAATAACTGTAATGATTTCCCCCTGCACAAAATAGGGCCTGTTGCTTTCATGTGAATCTAGTTCCATCACTTAACTTTTGGATCCTGTAACATAAACATAATCTGAAAACAATCTTTTCTGCATCTGATGTTAAGTTCTATTTTACAGAGGAAACTTATGAAAGAATACTGTGGAAAATTATTTTTTACAACATATTCTTATATAAATTGAAATAATTTTTTGTTTAGTTCTTGACTTTGGCATAATTCTGTATGAATTATCTGAGATAACTCCAGCACCCTTATTTTTACTGGATATCATAATATGATCAAAGTCTTAACATTTCCACAATCCTAAAAGCCATTAAAAAGTTAAAAAAAGAAATCAAAACAAACCTGAAAGGTAGACTTCTGGTAGATACATTGAGTGAATTAATCTGGATACTTGGAAATTGTAGTACTCAAGAGGTTAATTAACACACATTAGAATTTCTCAATATACTGCAAGTTGAACAGAAGGAATAGTAGATTAATACTGATAAAGCCTCATGAGCTGAGTTAGGAAATACCTTACAAGCACTAATGAGTAAAGTTATGAGTGACCGATCTTTGGTTGCTTAGAGACTTCTGGTTCCATCTAATTAACAGCACAAGCTAATAAACAAGACACTTGTGCTCTGAAGGCTTGTTTTAAATCCGTATTGGGATAATGTTAAAAAAACTGACCTCTCTCACTGTATATAATTTCATATGGGAAGTCAGCGAATATAGGGCTTATTTTATGAATAGACATAAATTTTCTTACAAATGTAGAAAAAAAAGACAGATTTATCATGGAAAATATTTAGAAGAAATTGTTTTCCCTCAGTGTAGGATCCCAAAAATATAACATCAACAGAGAAGGAGTTGATGAGATTATGTAGCAGGCTGTGAACAGCAGGAGCTGGGAGAAACTCCTTGCTCTGAGGACACTTCATCACAAGATCTGTAAAAGTTCAACCTTGTGGATTAAGCCTGGCTCCAGCAGAAAGAAGAAAAGGACTTTTGAAATGATTTTATCAGACCATGTCTAAACCCCTTTAATCCCTTTCCCCCTATGTAGTCTTGGTTGAGAGAAATATTAACCTGTTGAGTAAACTGCAGAACATAGCAGTTTACTCATAATTAACATAGCTCATCCTCCTCATTAACATGTTCTTCCCCCAAGACCCTTATATTGTAAGGCACACGTTCAGTAAAATATTCTAGTTTATTCCCTATACTGAGATTGCATAGTGTTTGGACCCCCATTTCTCAATGTTTTAATATTTTTCCCCTGTTTAACAACTACTTCACCAGGACTATGCATTCCTGAGTTAAAAGAAATACTAGTGAGGAGGGAAAATTTTAAATATATAGAATTAAACTTTGTTGTTTTCCACCCTTCTGTCCCTCCAACTCATGTTGATTTCAGTGGGATTTTTAGACAGCCAGAGTGCCTAAAAACTAGGAAATGTACATTGAGGTGCTTGAAAATATATTTAAAACCTACTACTATACTTCTATTTATACCTTTTTTGACCTATATAGTTTGGAAGAACAGATACTTTAAGAGAATCATGTCCCTGTGTACAGTTTTGAAAAAGCAGAATATGAAACTTTATACCACTCATCATCATCTTAAAGCTTGTTTTAAGGATATTTCCCAATAAATACATATATATGCACAGAATATGCGTGTGTATATATATATAAATGTGTATTTAGGAAATTAAATAGAAAATGGGGTCATTGTCATGTCTAATCCCTCAAGCGAGACAGGAAAGGGACAAGTTGCCTGAAGGGAAGTTGTGTTCAAATGCTGACGCTGGTGGGAAACTTCTAAACTGGAACTGCAGAGTACTCAATACCTGAAAAAGTTTCGGAACAAAACTTCCAAAATCATTTAAGAAATATATTAGCCTGACTTTGAGCTTCAAAACCATTAATTATTTATATTTTTAATGACACTTCTAATTCTGTTTTATATACATTCAACAAGTTTATCTATGGTTCAGTTTGCATCAATTTCAGGATGAATAATAAAGTGGTGAAACATAACATATATCTACATTGACAGAAACATAACTCTTAATCTTACAATAAAACCATAATTATCTTGAAAGAAAGCAAACTTTATGCTATTACATATTAAAATTGATCTACATATGTAAAGATATATGACGGACCGAAATGTAAGTTAAGGAGAAATGAAAAGATGTTAGAGAAAGGACTGAATGGTCTTTAAGGTAGTGAATACAAGAGTTTGAATGTTTAAATTCCTGTGTCTCTGACTTCTTTACCTTGCAGATATACAAAATATACAATGCAGATATACAATATACAAATTGGCTTCCCTACATTTGGAGTATAGAAAATATCTCTAAGCATGACAACAAAGGGAAAAAATATTTGTTACAGAACTTTAAAATTGTGTTTGGCTTTGTGGAAGGCCTACTAAAAATTATGTGAATTATTCTGGATACTGAAGGAATATATGTCTATCTTAAATTTTTGGGAGTTGTTCCATTTAAATTTACCTTGATTCTGCCATTATTACACCAGCTGGTAAAAAGAGAAAGGTAGCAAAAATCAGATTACTAAACCTCTCCTCACAGTTTTAAATTTAAATCAGTGATATCACATCAAATGTAGATGCAGCAACAAGAGACATTTAACTTTTGAGGAGTTGAAAAAAACTGTACTTGTCTATCTCTTTAGGAATATGTCGGTGCCATACAGCTTTTGTAAATTTAGCAAGCACAAATATGACAAGAAAGATGCTCTATAATAGAGTGAATCCATAGCAAAAAGCACCATAATCTGTGCCATTTCACAATGTTAAAATATTTCTCACCTTTTGTATGTGCTTTCCCATTTATAGGCTGTGTATTATATATTCAGACCAAATAATAATGTGCAGGTGTGCTATACTAGTATTCTTTAATAAATAACTTATTCACTAAATAAAACTAAATAGGTACTTGCATTACATAAAATATTATCTTATTTCAATTTGCCACCTTCAAGTGAACTGAAACCAAGAAAAGCACCATCAGGATCAGCTGAAATCCCCCTTTCAAGAGGAGGGAAAACATCATAAGAATATGAAACAAGATGAAACAGAGAAGAAAGAAGTCCATTTCAGCTTCAATTGCTCCAACAAAGGAGCTGTCAAATCTGATCACCTTGACCTCCACATTGAACATTATCAAGGACTACAGACATCAATAACAGTAGCTCACAGCTAAATTACTATTTTTTAATTTTTTTTTTTAAGACTGACAGCTTTGTATTTGTAGTATAGTGATTCATAATACATAAAAATTAAATATTATAATGGAATTAGTAAAGCTTTCCTTTAAAGCAAAGAATGGCCTGTCTTATCAGTCTTCTAAACACCCTCATCACACTGATCTCAAAATTAATGATATAGATAAATATAGATGTAGATGTAGAGGCAGAGAGATAGAGATAGATAAAGAGATGTAGACTCAACTGCAACACAGTTACTTATGCCTCTCAACTGCTGAAATAAATAATTAAAAATTTGACCCATGAACGTAAATATTGACTCATCGAGTCAAAAAGATGATTTTTCCTGAGATGACATTGTTACATATTTTTTTGATTAATGTTTAATAGATTCTTCTGTCAAATATAAAAACACATTGACTTTTAGAACAAAATAATTGGTATGCAGCGAGCTTTGCTGCAACATTTCCAAGAAAAATAATAAAAACATTCCACTGGCTGATCAAAATATAAATCCCCCATACACATGCACATGTAACGATAATAATCAGATACAATCCTCACTTCTGTTCTTACTAACCATAAATTTATTTCTCTGAATAACTGTTAAATAAATAGCATTAGCTGAGAAGGTAACAACATTCATCAAGTTTGCAGATGGCGTCAAATGACACAGAACAGTTGATGACTTTCTGTTAAAGCTGAACACAAAGGGACCTGGACAGGATGGCGGAATCGGATGCCAGGAACCTCATGAAATTCAGCAAGAACAAATGCTAAGTCTTGCTGGTGGAAAGAAAGACCACCTGGGAATGACATGGGCTGGAACCCCACCGACTGAGAAGCAGCTTGTTTGAGAGCAATCAGGTGGGGGGCAGGGAGAGTTGGTTGATAGCAGATTGGGCGTGAGCCAGCAGTGTGCCTTGGAAGCAAAGAAGGCCAAGAGCAACCAGGGCTGTACTAACATGGTCAGTAGCTGCAGAGGAATGATCATTCGCCTCTCCTCATTGGTCATTAGGCTGTCAGTTTTGTGACCCTCAACTGAGAAAAGTTATTGATTAACTGGAGTATGTTTGGCAGGGGGCTACTAAGCTGGTGGGGGGGGCTGCAGCTTGTTCAACCTAGAGACAAGCAGAATTTGAGGGAACCTAACAGTAACACCACCTTGCTGAAGAAAAGACGGAGTCTTCTCCTCACAGTGGCACATGATAAGAGGATGAGACATAGCAACCATGATTTTAAACAATGGACGTCTGTCTGTATATAGGAAAAACATTTTTCCTCATGGAGACAGTCAGAAATTAGAGTAGGTTGCTTCAGAAAGGTGTTGCAGTCTCCATCTTTGGGAGTTTTTGATCTCACAATTGACCTGCTCTGAGCAAGAGGTAGAAATAGTGTCCTCCTGAGGTCTCTCCTAAGCTGAATGATCCTGGAAAAACATGTTACTGTGTGTGACATCAGATAACTACAGAATGGCTGCAGACTTGTTCCATAATAAAAGAAAAAGAAAAAAAAAATCCAGAGAAACTGAAACCCAAATGACTTACAAGACTTCAGTGAAATTTATTTTAATTCCATTCTATTATAAGTGAGATTAGAGCAATGTTAATTACTGCAGGAATAATGAGACCTCATATCCTCTTTCTAAAAAATGTCATTATGCATGTATAATAGAAAAAGTTCTTTCTATCAAACATAAAATTCTCTTTAGTAAAAAAATGTAGAGAAGTGCTCCATTAATTTTAAGTCCTTTATTTTGTAAACTTTTGGAGTGACTGACTTATAACAACAACAAATAAAATGTTATGAGTTTTTCAACAATTCTGTTTAAAGAACAGGTTTTGATATGTTATTTTTTTCTGAAGCCTTTCTTTTTGGTATAGTGAGAAGTTAAAGTGGACCTTGCCTTTCAGATTTTATTTTATAAACCTCAGCATAAAAGCTAATTAAGACTCTTAAAAGAAACTGCAGTTATAATTGTGTATATGTAAACACATATTTATATATATAAAAATTCTTATGAAAAATCAGCAGTCAGGAAATAAGACTGGTGGTATTATTATTTTGCACTGTTCTGTCTGTCTCAGAAGCTCTTTGTTTTTTGCAAAATGTGTGTGTGTAGCACAAACACACATGCACACATAAACAGTCCCATATCTTCACTTATTCAATATAATTATTGAAAACAGTAACACAACATTAATATAAATTAACTCCACTAGCATTTTACCCTATATCTCACACCTTGTATTTAACAACAGTAAAGTGAACATTTTTTGGTTTCCTTTCTCATAAAGGTAATTCATTTATTCATGTGCTTATTATGCAATGATTATGCAAAAATTATGAATATTTTATAAAATTCTAATAGGATTAGTCATCATTAGTCTTCGTTCCTCAGTCTAATTGTTCACATGGTTGTTTGAATGAATTGTAGAGAACTTACAGAAGGACCTACAGGTAAATATATTCATCTGTTCTGATATAATTCCATAATTTTGGAATTCAGATTAAAGTCCAGTAAACAAATAGTGGTGTTTGTTTTCTTCTTTTTTATTAATCCCCATTAATATTAATTATATTTTATTTAATTATGTGATGCAGTTGCTGTTAATCATTGCAGATAAATTGCAATGTCTCTTTAATTTTTTTAATTAAACGCCTTTTAGGGTACTTCATTTAAAGTGTTGCAAATATTTATTAAACCCCTGCTATCAAAAACTTATTTAAAACTCACAAAAAAACCAAAGCAGTATAAGTATTTGTTTCTCAAATGGAAATGGAGAGATGGAGTAATATTTTCTTTATAAATGTGAAGGGAGAGAAATCTAAAAGGTGGTTGAAGTGTTGTACAACATACAACATTATTTTTAGATGTCTACCTATTCTGTATGCTAATAAAGCAACCATAAAATTAATTTAAAAGTATTGCTTTGTAAGCATGCAACAAAAACTATAAATGAAATTATGTTAAATCCATAGATTGCTTTGAAAACTCAATCTTTATAAATTTGTTAAATAATTATTTGTTAAATAATTAGTAATAAAATAACAATTATTAAAATTTAATAGTTAATAATGTCACTTTTTATAACTGAAATTATAATTTCATTTAAACAGCCCAAATCATCACAGGCATTACAAGTGACTTTTCATTCACTGAATCCTTGCAGTAGATGAACTGTCCACTACTAATTTCCTTTCATTCTGATAACAGTCTCTCATTTCTCTGAAGTTCCAGTTTGAGATACTAATCACAGCCAAGGAAAGATCTCAGAGAGATACAGTCTTATAAAGTCTTATAGTTACAAGACTTTAAGTATATCCACATTTTTGCAAACAATTTGTAACCAATGTGAATTAATTTTCAATCTTGCCATGATAATTTATACTGGATTGAACTATAGATAAAATTTCCAAATAGTTCTGACACTGAGTTTGAAAAGAACAAAATGAATATTATTTTTTCTTTTTTAAAAAATTGATATAATTGGTTTTAAACTAAATCTGTAGAGGATTTTTTAGTAATATTTTAAATATTTGCATTGGTATTAAGAAATGCAGTTGGTAATTGCACTGGATCTTTAAAAAAATATTTATAAATAGATTTTAGAGAACTCTATTTAGCATAATTCATGAATTTAGAATTGTGTGGCTTTGTAGACGCTGTGAATGTCATAGGTATGACAGCTGACAAAGAACTTCCAGATCATATAGGTGCAAAATAGACCATGAAAAGGTTTGAAAGCCCAGTGTAAGTGTTGAGAAAGTAGATTATTGCTAATGCCTGTTATGGCATAGTTTCCTTCAAAAAGCTCATCAGATTTACTTGTTAACTAAATTGGGCTGAAATTCCGATCAGTCCAACAAATTAAGTCTTTTATAACCTCTGCTTTTGAACCTTATGAATATAAATAATTTCAACCTCTGAAGGTATTAGGAACATTTGGAAAAAATTATAACTAGCCAGGCAGTTGTCACTGTGGAAAGCTATTGTTAGTTCAGACTTCTGGGCAACAAAACCCTTGGAATATGGCAAAGGTAATTGATTTTGCTGTCTTTCTCTCTAAAAGAAAAGAAACTCTAGGAGATATTTTTTGAAAGGTTAATAGTTCTGTAGTTTTCATACGATCTGAAAACTTTGGGGTAAAAGAAGACCAAAGAAGGGCAACGAGGCTGGTGAAGGGACTCGAGCACAAATCCTATGAGGGGAAGCTGAGGGAGCTGGGGCTGTTCAACCTGGAGAAGAGGAGGCTCAGGGGAGACCTCATCACTCTCTACGACTACCTGAAATGAGATTGTAGCAAAGTGGGCATCAGTCTCTTCTCCCAGGCAACCAGTAGTAGGACAAGAGGGCACAGTCTTAAGCTGCACCAGGGGAGGTTTAGGTTGGACATTAGGAAAAAGTCCTTTACAGAGAAAGTGATTTGGCATTGGAATGGGCTGCCCAGGGAGATGGTGGATTCACCATCCCTAGAGGTATTTAAGAAGAGACTGGATGTGGCACTTAGTGCCATGGTCTAGTAGACAAGGTGGTGTTGGGTCAAAGGTTGGACTCGGGATGGTCTCAGAGGTCTTTTCCAACCTACTTGATTCTGTGATTCTGTGACTTTCATCTGTAAAAGTCAGTTCCATATAATTCAAAGGATTATTTTGTTGCTCATCAGAAGCCAGAAAGAGACAGGGAATGATGAGGTGAAGATCCTAATATCAGTGAAAGAAGATGTGTGTCAACTTTTAAGTAAATATTATAAGCATATCTATACTATAATTATGTTGCCTTGAACAAGATAATGTAATAAAGTCTAAGAAAGGGCTAGGAATGGTACCTACATCTACTCATTCCCATTCCATTGTTTTAATTAAAGAATAAATCTTTCTGTGGTACTCAGTTGTTACAAAAACAATATATTGCTAAACTGAGAATACACCTGCATAATCAATTTAAAAAATAAGAAAGACATAAGAAACAATGCACTGCTCATTTGGACACTCCTTACTTTCAGACCTTAGAATTTGTGCTTTCTAAAACTTTTTACTCACAGTTTTCAGGCAGAACAACATAAAATATTTCAAAGGAGATGAAGAGGGCTTTTTTCTTTAACAGCAGTACAAATGGAATGTCAAGCAAGACATTTCTAAAATTTACCAAATGCACTGAATATTCTTTGAGGGAAGTCAAACTATCTTATTTTTTGTCAATTTTGGAATTTGAAAGGTGTTTAAAAAGCAAAATTTAGATAATTATAACTGACTCTAGCTGCATCTAAGTAATGTCTTTTTTACCTTTGAAAACTAAAATGTGTTAAAAACCAGAAGATAAAGTTTTATACTGTTTCTTACTTCACTGAAAAATAGGCAGAATAAAATCAAAACCAATGTCACCCAGACTTAAAAGAAAAATATATTTGCTAGCTAATACTTGCCTTCCGATACATTTCAGAATGTGATATTTACTGAAAAAAAAGTTTGCTAGTATACCTGTGTATTGAAATTTAAGTTTTCAAAATTATGTTATTTTTTGTCTTTTTTGAGTGCATACAGAGCTGGATCTCCTTTAATCTCCCTTAGTGAGATACGCACACCTTTTCGCAAAAAAAAAAAACAAACAAAAAACCGGTTGTTTACTGTGTGCTTTCAGAGAATGACCTTTAATTTTAGAAATATTAAATGTGAGAAATAATTGACAGTCTTCTGAAAACTTTAATAGCTATAAAAACTAAAATACTAGTCCATCATGTTGGGCCTCTCTAGAGCAAGGCAGACTTTACCACCAAATGCATTTTACACCCGCATCATGACAAATTAATTCTGTTTCCATATATCATAATTTTTCATAGCCATACAACTTGTATTTTCATACTACGTTATCTCTGACTTCATATTTAATTCTGAGTAGTAAAGGAATGCTGATATTCATCCTCTTTTTCTTTCCTGTTGTGCTGATTTTAGCTGGGATAGAGTTAATTTTCCTCACAGTAGCTAGTATAGGACTATGTTTTGGATTTGTGCTGAAAACAGTGCTGATAACACAGGGATGTTTTTGTTAGGGCTAAGCAGATCTTATATAATATTAAGTCTTTTCTGCTCCACACCCCATTCCAACAGCAAGGAGGCTGGGAGTTCACCAGGAGCTGGGAGGGGACACAGCAGTGACAGCTGACCCCAGCTGATTCAAGGGATATCCCATACTATATGGGGTCCTGTTCAGCCTATAAAGCTGGGGAGAGAAAGAGGAAAGGGGGGACATTGAAAGTGATGGCATTTGTCTTCCAAAGTACCCTTTTATACATGATGGAGCATTGTTTTCCTGGAGGTGACTGATCATCTTCCTGCCAATAGGATGTATGAATGAGTTCCTTGTTTTATTTTGCTTGCTCACATGGCTTTTGCTTCACCTATCAAACTGTCTTCATCTCAAACCAGAGGTTTACTCAGTTTCACTGTTTTTATTCTCTCCCTCATTCTACCAGAGGGATGTGCATGAGTGGCTGTGTGGGCTTAGTTGCCAGGTGGGGTTGAATCATAACACCTATTTAAATATCCCTGCTCCAAGTATTTATTTTGTCCCTCCAAGTCTCCATGACATCAATCACATCATACCCTGCAGTCGTGATTAGGCTCTCCATTCTAAACAAGGTGACATTATGGAAAAAAAATTAAAAAAAATTAGCTGCACAGTCAAACACCAGTTCGTTGGGTACATCTGCCTTTTTTTTTTTTTTTATCTTGACCAGCAGGGTGGATGAAAACATTATGGGAGCCTCTGTACTCCTACTCTCACCCACAAAGTCCCTAACACAGCTATGGTCAGGTCAGGACATTCTCTGGCCTCATCGCTGGCGCCATCATGGCTGAGCTGCAAAGTATAATAGTCAGGAAGGACATAAAACTCAGTGAGGCTTATGGAATGCTACAAGTCCTGATGGAGATACATTGCTGCTTCAAGTGATGCTAGACATTTCTGGCAAA
This sequence comes from Chiroxiphia lanceolata, assembly GCF_009829145.1. Lineage (NCBI taxonomy): Eukaryota > Metazoa > Chordata > Aves > Passeriformes > Pipridae > Chiroxiphia > Chiroxiphia lanceolata. The sequence continues at coordinate 22,486,192 of NC_045640.1, forward strand.
TTTCATGTCTGTGGTCCTGGACTCTTGCAGGAGTCTTTGTGAATGCTCTTGTTTAACATTCTTGATTCAAAGAAGTCTATTCCCTCACCATACACTATGCTGTATCTACCAGATCATAGCTTCCTGAGGATGAGGCACCCTCACCATATCCATCTTCAACGAGAAGTATCAAACTCTTCCTGTGTTCCAACACCTAGACGGTGGAATCCATCCTCAACAGTTACATCTGGGCAGAGGGTGCTGCAATATTAAAACCAGGGATTGCAACAGTCAAGGTAGAAGAGTTAATCCTGTGGTGTGTTATCATGATTCATGATAAATATTTTCTTACAAACAGCACTTCTGGTCTTCCATTATGCTGTTTGAAAACTACCATGTGCTTTGCTCCTATTTTACAGCCTATTCAGAATGCTTCTCATACTTGTCTCAGGCATCAGATAAATTATGAAGTCAAATACAAGTCTCCACACCTTCAAATAAGTCAGGACTTCATACTCTCTATGAGATTCTGATCATGGCTCACTTAACCTATGGATGCTGGGTCTTTTTCTCACCCGATTTTACAAGGGGTATAAGCACAGTCTTCTAATTCTCTTTTCTGCACCTTACAGAGGAAAAAAATTGTAAATAGGTAACCTTCCCTTCAGCTCTGAACAAATGCAATATTTAAAAAAACTTTGTGTGTCTGTGAATACTATATATGAAAAGAAAAATTACATGTGTAATTAGTCGTGTTCAAGATACAATACTGCATGCTTTTATTGGCTGTGGGAATAGGCTACTGACATGAGCAGAGTAAAAAATTGTTGAAAATTAAATGGACAATCGCTGCTAAAAAATACCAAAGAGAATATATTCTGGATACAACTACCAAACCTTTGCAGAATTACAAAATATTTTGTGCGTATTTTGAAGACCTGACCCAATACATTATAGGCTCAGATTCCCTACTCCACTGCGGCTGCAAAAATGTGTTACCTCACACCAAGGGATTATTTGTGGTCCTAGTAGATTATATAACAAAAAACCCCAAAGAGCTATTTCCTGGAGTAATGTCTTTCTGGTTACATCTAGGAACATAGCTCTATACTTTTGTTATTAAAAGAATATTAAAAAATTGAAAAAAATTGAGAAAATATGAAACATTAAATTTTGAATAGGTAAAAGCAGATAAGGTTAAAATGCCTCATACTTTATTCAAATATCAACTAAGAGTCCCTCAATAGCCTAAATTATTTTCTAGATCTAGATGGTATTTTTTAGACTGTATTTGTTTTGGCTTTGTGTAATTCCTAGAAACATGGTTATATTTTCTGTTCATACCAAAAGCTCACTGGTGCAGGACAATTTTTTTTCAAATTTAAAAATTAATAACTGTAAAGAAAATAAGCATTAATTAACATGTTAACTTATCAATTGTCACATTTTATTTACATTCCAGCTTTAAAATGTGTCAATAATGTAAGTACAAGTGAGAGTAACCGTAAAGACCATTAGAAACATACTAGGAGTACATACTAATCTGAATTTTCAGTGTTACCCCATAGATTTAGCATTGCAGACTTTTTTTCCTCAAATTGCCCAGAAAATAGAATTTTAATTTAAAAACATGTATTTTTCTTGTGGATTATATTCTGTCATTCAGAGCACCTGGATTTTGTAGTCTGAAAGGAACATCAGACTTACTGACTAATGGTATAGTAGCTAGCAGTTGATGTGCTACATTCTGAACTTTCTGTAACTGGGATATGAACAAAAATATTTCCTTGATTAAAACTTAAGCTAATGGTAATAATATTTTTGCAGCTAGTGAACCTTTTTCCCAAAATTACTTATTGGATGTGTATATACCCTTTCTTTTTTCTTTTCTTTTTTTTTTTTTTTTTAATATTCCTTCATTTGTTTCTCTTTTCTGCATCTTTCTTCTCTGTTTTCTAATTTAGTCTTGCTTAACATCCTTGTTTTTCACTTGAGTCTTCAAGTGACCTTTCAGCACCTCTTGTAGTGCATTTCAATCAGGCTGTTTTGAATAACCTTTCCACAAATGATTTTGTTTTTTTGTTGTTGTTATTGGTTTTTTAATTTCCAGCAATTTGGGAGTGAAAATTCACTGTCTTTAAGCTACAAACACTCTGCCTTGTCCTCTGAGGCCATTTTCATTTATTCACTCAGTGTAGCAATAGCAACCCAAGTATTGCAGGTCATCTGTTCTTTGCCAGGAAACTCTCCCTAGAGACCATAGTTTGGTCTTCTTGATTCCTTGGAATTATTAGAATGATATATCAATTATCTGGAACTGAATACATCCCAGAAATGGATTTAAACAAAAGGTTGAAAAAACCCAACTTTATAGCTACTAATTCAGTTACAAATTTAAACACTTTAAATTATTTCAATATTTTTGCTATCTTCTGAATATATATCTTACTAAAATTCTAATTTTAGGTAATTCCTAATTATAGAAGTATATACTGAAGAAAAGTGCATAAGAAAAATAATAAAATGGGTATTGTGTGGGCATATTTTAGGATAGGATATGCATAAGAAAGGTTATTTGTCTGCTGAGGATTAGAATTTACATTATTAATTTCCCTGTGGCTTTTGGGGTTTTGTTTTTTTAATGCTACAAACCTTTTCTTTCTGACTTAATAGTTGTAATTGTTATTTAATTTTTTACCTTATTAATTCAAGTTTTATCTTCCCTATGTAAACCTAGTGAGGACTGAGGAGTCATTACATCTGAATGCAAAAGCCAACAAACAAACCAAATGAAACATTACAGTGAAAATGGCTCTAAGAATTATAAGTTCTCAGGTTTTATTTGCAACTGTTTCTTAACATTATTTTAACTCAAAAACTAATAAAATACTCTCCAAAAACAAACAAACAAATAAAAGATGAAGTCTCTTGAAGGCTGTTTTATTGCAAGAGAATCAGCTCTCATCCTTCTCAATCTATTCAACACACCAAACACATACAAAAATTGAAAATAAACAAGAACTCTATTAGAGGCTAACTTTAAATTTAAGTCAAACTTTTAAACTCAATCAGGTTTTAGGTAAAGTTATCACCCTGACTTTTGGACAGAATTGCTGTATTAAATGTAAAGAGGTACAATTATTCTTTTTTTTTTTTTGTGCACAACAGAACAGGTTGTCACCAAAATTCTTTAATACTTACTATGAATGACCACAGACTCTTCTAGTGTGAGAAAGCATTTCTTAAATATATTATATTTCAAATAAAAGATAAAATTGTTGAATATGGATTTTGCAAATTTTTTGTATGTACACATGTTCAATTAGCATGAAATGTTAAAGCATGACTGTACTGGTTTTATCATTCAAGGACAATAGACAATATTTCATTGCCTAAGTAAAACAGATTTAATTGCTAAACAAGATTTCAAGGAACTAAACTTCATTTTAATCACAAACAAGCTGCAAGGCAATTTTCAATTACACCATGCTTTTTATTTTTATCCAGCTGTGTATCCCTGCTGATTCCCAAAATTACATGTAAATTGTCCTAGATTTTGAAGTGCTATAGCTACTGAGGTTTTTATTTTGTCAGCTGATGAAGTATCTGTGATTAGAAACTCACTAAATTGGCATTTTTAAGACTCATTACCCCACCCTGTATATTTTTGGACTGGATGATTAAATATGAAGAAGGTTTTCTTGTCCCAAGAGACATTATTCTTCCTAATTAGGCTGTTGGTAGTGCAAACTGCTCACCTATCCTCCAACAACTTCAAAAGGTAATACAGAAACTAAGCTTTAGAGAGGAGTCTGTGGGGTATTGAAGAATCAGGTCAATAACTCTTGTCTTAAAAAAGTTTTAAAATTAATTCGATCTGTGCCAAATTGCACAATGATGCTACCTTTAAACTTTTATCATTATTCTATTAATTGCTCATACCTTAGATTTAGAGATATGCATGTCTATATTTTATTTAACCTAATGGTTCATATTAAGGAGATATGAATTTTAGTACTAAGAGTCTTTATTTGAACTCACGAGGTTGCCTCTTTTCCTATGATCATTATGCATGTTAACAGAAAAACAGAAGGTCTAATTTTATTCACAGTTAACATATGTATATTCAAATGCAAATGAAATGTTTTTCAAATGAGAGATCTTCCAAATATACTGTGATAGAATAAGAATTTTGTGTAGTAGATTATTAAGGAGTTTAAAACAGGCTTGTAGGTTACATTGTTCAGCAAGATTTCAGCACCTTTGACAGGTACAGCACAGCAGTCCTGTACAACAACCCTCTGTATCTTGCCTTCAAGTCCATAGAAGGGCAATGAAACTGGTGAAGGGTCTAGAGAATCAGTCATATGAGGAACTGCTGAGGGGGCTCTGGTTGTTTAGTCTGGTGAAGAGAAAGCTCAGAGGAGGCCTTATCGTTCTCTACAACTACCTGAAAGGAGGTTGTAGCTAGGTGGGGATCAGCCTCTTCTTCAGGCAACCAGAAACAGGACAAGGATATAGCCTCAAGCTGTGCCAGGGGATGTTAGGGTTGGCCATCAGGAAGAATTTCTTCACTGAAAAGGTTGTCAAGAATTGGAATAGGCTGTGCAGGGAGGTGGTATAATCACCATCCCTAGAGGTATTCAAGAAATGACTGGATGTAGCACTTGATGCTATAGTCTAGTTGACAAGGCAGTGATCAAAGGTTGGACTCAATGATCTTGGAGATCTTTTCCAACCTTAATGATCTGGTGATTCTATGATTAATAAATTAAATAAGTGTTTTTGCAGTATTTTGTAAATTAAACAGAGATTTGCAAAGTAGTGAGTTAAACATAGTTGTATTTGCCTTTTCAGATATCAGATAAAGCATCACCAGCTGGCTGAGGGAGAGGATTGTGCCGCACTGCTCTGCACTGATGTGACCTCACCTGGAACATTGTATGCAGTTTAAAAAGGATATTAAGCTGTTAGAAAGTGCCCAAAGGAGGGCCATGAAGATGGTAAAGGGCCTTGAGGGGAAGCCATATGAGGAGCAGCTGAGGTCACTTAGTCTGTTCAGTCTGGAGGAAACTGAGGGGAGACCTCATCCCACTCTACAACTTCCTCACGAGGGGTAGTTGGGGTTCAGGCACTGATCTCTCCTCTGTGGTGACCAGTGACAGGACCCAAGGTCTGGGGTTGTGTCAGGGGAGGTTTAGGTTAGACATTAGAAAAATGCTCTTCATCCAGAGATTGGTTGGGCACTGGAACAGCCTCCCCAGGGAAGTGGTCACAACATCAAGCCTGACAGAGTTCAAGAGGCTTTTGGACAATACCCATAGTGTGACTTTTGAGGATGGTCCTGTGCAGGACCAGTAGTTGGACTCAATGATCCTTTTGGGTATATTCCAACTTGGCATACTCTGTGTTTCTGTGATTCTGTAAGGTAAATTAAAATTGCTAACTTGGAAAAATTAAACTGAAGGTTTACATTCCTTCATTTCCATAGCAATTAGGTGAAACTGAGAAAAGGACTTCTATTTACAAGAGATGCTCTTTTCCAGTTTGTCAAATCTCTCACCAGGTAACAAATAACTCAGTGATGTGTGGCTGCTTCTGATTTGGCTGCGAGATCACCACAAAATTTTTTTGCGCTTCAGTAGGATAAATATATAGATAGTTACAACAGATTAATTAATTTCTTGAAATCACCAAATTCAGAAGCACATTTCCACAGCTACAAGATGCTGCTAAGTTTAGTTATCATTTTAAGCTTCAATGAAATTTATAATATTGGGGAATTTCTATAAATATTCATTTTTTATGAAATAAAGATATGAATCTGACTGTTATACCTAACAGTTGCAAGCCACACATATTGGTAGTAATTTGAGGATTTTAATCCTCTGCAAAATCAGTCAAATTTTTCTTCTTTTATAGTATATTATTTCTCTAAATTTTCCATAGGGTGTCACAAACAGTTATTTACATTTGTCATCTTAATTCATCAATGCATTTTGTTCATCTAAGTAAGGACCTTTTAGTAGTATAAGAAAAATTTATCATTTTATTGAACTTGCTATAAGCTGCTCTTTTATAATGAGGAAATAAAACCTACTTTCTCTGAGGCAGTATTTACCCTTGGTGATCAAATACATCATTATGATTACAATTTTCAGGTTTTTCTTGGGATAGCTGTGCTATGGACTCATGTCCATATATATAACAATATATATAAAACAAAAATTATACAGATATATGTCAATATTCAAAGTAATATTTTTATTTGTTCATGATGTTGTAGCGAGTCAAAGGCAACACAACAGGAAAAATTCTATTTGATAGAGTGAATTAAAAATCCACTTTAAAAGTAAAACTTGGTTCATTTTATTGTAACATTTACAAATCATTCTTCCCTGCGATTTTTATCTTCCCCTGTCAAAAGCAATCCACTGCTGCATTTGAACATGCAGGGTTGTGGGTGTTTTTATATCCCCTCCAACTGTAATTTTAAGAAAGCTGTGTTTTCTCCCCCAGCTTATGATTCAAAACATATTTTGCTGCAACAGGTCAGAACACTATTTTGAAAAAAGTAAACTTCATTGAAGTTGTACTCTAAGGAGCGAGATAGTAAGGAAGATGAATTTATTCACATTCTGCTTGCAAAATACCTTTTTATTCCTCTATTTTTCTTTTTCTTCTTGACTGTATCAAGGCCAAGTTGCTACTCAAATAACACTGCAAATGATAGTCACAAAAATGTTTACAGAAATGCTTTCAAATATTATGTTTAAATGTAACATAATTGTAACTGAATTGTCTTTTCCTTTCTGAAGTTAGCTGTGTATCATCCACAGATCCAGCATTCTCCACTTGTGCGTTTCTTTGCCTTCTCTTTACATTTGTCAACTGTCACTTCCTTTAGAGTTAACACAAAATAATATGAATTTAGGCATTTAAAATTACATATGTTTTGATAAAAGAGTGTAAATTTAAATTAAATGTGGTAGCTTCCTTCCAGATGCATTATTTTAAAATATTAACCATGAAATCCACTGAGCGCTTTCAAAAAAGCAAAAGTGGAAATAGTATAAATTTATTTATACTGCTAATAAATGCATATACTTTAACTTTTTGTGAAAAAGAAATCCCACTACTTTCTAGCTTTACAAGAAGCTTTTTTGGATGTATAAATACAGTAAAATGGAATGCTAGCAATAAAGTATTCACAATTATAGAAGAAAACCTGCGCTGAACAAGGGATTCCATCAGCTGAGAGAATGATATCTAGAAGACCATTGGTGAAATTTTCTTTAGAACTGGAAAAAAAAAAAGACAGAAGAAGGAATACATGAAAGAGATTTGCTGTGAAAATGACAACCATAGCAACACTATAGGACACATAGTTTCAAAAGCTGGAAAGTATAAGTTAATAAATTCAAGAGGAAAGAATAAAAGGTAGTAAAACCCTACAAAACTTTTAACACACACACACACACAAAAACCCCCAAAACCTAAAGATCAGGAGCCAAAAAACTCGCCAGACTAATTTAGTAGAGGTAAGGTAGAGAACAGCTCTTTAATGAAGGCCTTCTGGTACGAGTAGTACAAAAAAGGCATGTCCCCGTGTCCAGGGGTTCCACAATTTGCGGTCTGATCCAAGAACTACCTGCCCCTAGATCTAACACCCCCCCCCCCCCCGGCACACCTCCCTGGAAATTGAGTCAGAGGTCCCAAGACCCCTTTCTTCCTCATCTTCCTCTTCTTCATGGTATATACTGTCTTTGGAGCTTCTCCAAGGTTCCAGGTTTAAACTGGAACTCTGACTATGATGGTATCTTGTTGTTCAGGCCTGGGGTGCATATGTTCTTAAACAAAATGTGTTTATTATAGTCTTGCCTTGAAAGGAGTCTAAACAAGCCTAAAGAATTTAGAAGATTCAATATGAAATGGGGGAATAGGTTTTGGTAAGTGTTAACTGCTATTCTAAAGTATGACAGACTACACAGCTACATTAAAATCTGCAAAAAACTAAAAATCCTAAAAATTCAAAGGCACCACACACAAAAAAACCTCAAAACCACAGGACATACACACACACAGACAGACTATGTAAAAAGAGTACGAAAAATGTCATTTTGTTAAAATATTATTTTTGTCAAGTCTTTTTGGAGATTTTAAAAAACACTGTGATTGGAAGTGTTTTTATCACACCTCTTTTCTTAGTGTGGTATATTGCATATATTGAATCCTTGTCAAGAAAGAGAGATGGGAAAAAATGTTACTAAGTGATAATATGATGTTCAGTCATGTTATTATGACTGGTCCAGGGGAAAGATTTGCATTCATTTCTGTCGTGGTTCTGGCCAGGACAGGGTTAATTTTTGCAGTAGCCAGGCATGGCTAGGACCCAGAGGGTATTCTATACAACCTCACATGATTTTAAGGGGATAGGGGAAGGGCTCCCTTACACATTTGGTAGCACTTTGGACGGAGCACTCCGGTAGTGTTGGGGATGAGTATTGTTGCCATCACTGTTCATTTTCTTATCTCATTCCTCTTGCAAGTAAATTGTTCTTAACCCGTGATCTTTAGCTGTTTTGCCTCCAATTCTCCTTTCTGCCATGACACACGGGGAAGGGAAGAGGGACAAGTGAGTGACATATGGTTTGGAGGGTCTCACTGGGAGCACTAAACTAGGGAGTGCCATTCCTGAACCACAACATGTTCCAAAATGGAACTCAAATCCAGTCTTAGCACATCATGGCAAAACATGAGAGTATCATATTATTTGAATAGTTTTCCACTGGCCAAAATCATAAATTGAAGGTTCTAACAATACCTATGGGAATTTTTATGGAATAATATTTGCTAATACATACAGATATATAGATAGATAGATATACGAGATACGAGTTGGACTGGTTTGGTGGGTTTTTTTCTTAAGGGACTAAAGATGACTTCAGTTTACTCAGTCCATTCTCATAAAACACTGCTTGTGTATCTCTGTGCAACACAAAATCCATACCCACTCTGCCCAATATATTCCTTTAACTTTTTTTTCCCCCACTAATGGTTGTTTACCAAATATTTTGTTTTATCTCAAAAATGCCTGTATGAAACTCCCAAACTACCTGTACCACTGTGGACATTATATAAGTGTTATAAGTGTTATAAGGCATCATAAGTAATCACGACTCAAACACAGATCAACCTTTCTGTTCTTGAGAAACAGCAGCCAATATACAAACCTGCATGTAAGTTATGAAAGGACTTTTAATCAGAACTATATAATTTGTTTTAGTTTTCACCATTTCTGAAATTCTAATACAGTATCAGTTCAAACTCTGACATTATTGGCATTAACAGTTACCAGGGACAGGAGTAGTGTCATGGTTTAGGAATGGTATTCTCCAAGTTATTGTTCCCACCTAAACTACTCTAAACCACACACTGCTCACTCACTTCCCCCTCTTTCTCCCACCAACTGTGAGCTGGAAGGGACAACTGGAGGCACAAAAGGTGAAGATCACAGGTTGAGACAAGAAGAATTTGCTGGAAACAGCAAAGAGATAAGAAAAAGGAACCATAACAGCAACAATACTACTAACAGAAGTGTACAAGAGAGGAGAACAACTCATATGCAAATACTCACTACTACATAAGGAGAGCCTGACAACACCTGATGCCGCCCAACCACTGCCTGGCTCCCTTACTCAGAAGGGACCCCTTCCCCCATTCCCAGAAAATGACATGAGGTGGTCCTAGCCATGCTGCCTCCTGGCTAATGCAAAAATGAACCCTGTCCTGTTTTTTTTTACCAAGTTGTAAAATTATGCTAAGTAACAATGTACAAATAAAAAAATGAGAAAAGTAACATAATCTATGAATATGTTATTTGTTGTTGACTTAATTAAACTGATAGTCAGTGCAATTACAGACATCTCTCTAGATACGTCTTCTTTTTTCTCATGTGTATGGAAAACCACTTCTGAAATTCTAAATTTCATTAAATGTAGAGCTTTCTTGTATAGTAAAGTCTAACTGTCAAGAAGGAAAATGGTGTATGGAACTGTATAAAATCCACAAGAAATCCTGTTTATCATAGCTATTTCCATCAGAGCTCATTCCCAAAGCTCACCACAACTGCTTAAATACACCAGACACAACCTAAGTCCTTGTGAGAGAGGTGAGGGTGTTGACATATGCCTGCTAGGCAAACATGAGGCAAAGAAATGTAGACATGAAGTCTGAAAATACAAGTGAGTCAACAAAGACCTTAGACAGTGAGAGACGGAATGCTCTAGTGTTTTTAAAAACATAAAGATTTTTTTCTTGGTGTGAATGACACTGCTGAAGAGAACACAACTTTAAGCAAAGATTTTTTTTGTTGTTTCTTTATTCTGTGGTGTTGTTAGACAAAACATAAGACTGCATAACAACCTGTAAGCAATTTAGACATCAATCACAGTTGCCTTTCCATAGCTATAAGACTGTAAGGATATTTCTATATCTATAAGACTGTAAGGGTAGTGATTTAGACATCCCATTATACTCCACATGAAAATATGAACTCTACATTTTCCTATAGTATCTTCTATACTGATTAATTATTATACAGAAGAAGTGTGGAAATTGGAATTAAGAATGGAATCATTAAACAACTTTGTACTGATTTAGTAAAGTAGTATGTTGCTAACGCAGTGTTGAGCATAAAGGTGGAAGAGAAATCCTCTACTAATTTTTAAGCAATATTAGCAATCCTCATAGGGCCAGAAACATTAATAGTATAACTGAGCTTTGAAAGTGTTATATAGAAACAAATCTTTGATTGATTTCTAATCATAAATACAGGTGTGTGACCATAGCAGCACAAGTAAAGCGGTAACATCTCCCCCTTGCTTGTGGTGAACTTTATTGTCAGTGAAACAAACGAAAAAAAGAGCTCTTATGAATCTAAAGGGCAAAGTTCTGAAGTGGGAAATGTTATCCTTTGCTTCTTATCCTGAAATGCCAAACCTGGGGCTTGGCCTTTTGTTGCTTAAGAAGCTCTTTTCCTGCTTTGTCACAATAGATTAAATGGCTTTGTGCCCCAAAGCTTGTCCCTTACACTCAATTCAGCGCTCCTTTAAAGAGTTCACTTTTTGCAGCAAACTCTTTGCATAGTAAATCCTGTGCTATTTTAGCGCTATTCCAAACTTTCCTGCTTTTAGGATTATAAAATCTTTGTCTTACCAGAAATTAAGTTACCTATTCATATAACATTAGTTGTAAAATGGTTTATATTAGCTTTTTACTGGTATAAATTATTTACCAGGTAAAGGCCAGAGCCATCAGAAATACCATCACCAAAACAGTGACAATACTGGAAGTTCTGGCAATAATTTACCAGCTCTCACACACTGTATCTGCTGCATGAATGCTAAGAGAATAACAACTCAGAATAATACTGCTATCTGAATGAAAATAAAATTGAGGTGGTAGATGCTAGACTTTGTGAGCTACAGCTACAAAATAAAGATGGCATATAATCCATCTGTAGGAAAAGTTCAGTCTATTATCTGTAACTTAATGAACTGCTCAGCAGCTTATTGCCACCAACAAATAGAAACAGCAAATTAGAATGGTCTCAAAGAAATAGATTTAGCAACTTGCTAGAAAGAATATTTTCTGTTTGGAGGCTGGGAGTCATGGTTTAAAATGTAGAATAAATTTTAGTAAAACGCTTGTTTAACACTTCAGTAACAAAATAGTTAAAGGACAGTAATTTTTCAAATTTGGAAAAATATTAGCTACTTTGATTAGTTGTTTTTGTTCGATGCAGTCTGCCACAAATGTCAAAAACATTGTAATTCAATGGTTTTCATTAGCAATGCCCAATGCAACTCAAATAACATCTGTAATAGCTACTTACAACAGCTAGCCTTTTATAAATAGCAGAAAAACAGGATAAGGGGAATGCATACTCAGTATATTACCCCAGTGTTAAGAAATAAACAAAAATCTGGCACAAATAGCAGAAATACATTAACTGGTTTTCAAAATGGAAAACAAGAGAACATGAGTGGTCTTTTCCACTGCCAAAGCACTTTGTTAAATGCCCTCTGGAAAGACATTTTCTTCTGAAAGGTATTAGGTCAAAAATGGATTTGGAAGAAAACAAAACAGATTTCAAAGTGCTTTTGTTATTTATTTATTTATTTAATTACTGTTTTTTAAGCTGGTGAGTGTGCATAGCTGTATACGCTTGCCTCAGGCTTGACGATCTGACAGGACAGTTTACTGGGGCTATCTGGTTTCTATCAAGCTTCTGAGACACATAGGCTGCTAAAAGCCTTGATAAAAAAATATGTGTGGTTTAAATTCCAAAAGTCTCAACTCAGCTACCAGCGTTTTTATGTATGCGTACAAAGATTAGAACAATTAAAATGGAGATAAAATATCTTACTCTGCTATCCACTGCTTCCTAATGTATTATCAGTTTACTTAGTTTTTTTCCCATGCCTGAAATTTTTATTAAGCAATTAAGCCATTTTATTAAGATACTCACAGGCTTCAGATCAGATTATACTTGCTGGCTTTGGTTTTTTCCCTTTCATTTTCAGTCCTGGTCTCCCTGTTACACTTGAAAAATGTGCCCCTTTGTGTCCTCTTTTAATCTGAAGAATTTCTTGCATGATAACAAGGAGAAACATCATTGGTACAGAGGGTCAAAACAAAGATATGAGCAAATTTTTTATACTGTTAACCTTCAACTTGGACTCTTTTTGCACACGTCCAAAATAAATTTAATGCATCTCTAAAAGTGATACCACAAGTATCTTACAATAAACTTGTAATTGTATTTTCTCAGTTCAGAATATGTCACAGTAGAAGATTATTCATCTTAATAACGATATGAAATAACAATGAAACATAAAGGCCACACACAGGACTTAGAGCAATACTTCTAACTTTTTCACACTTGAAAGCCAGCTATTTAATTTGTCTCCAGTTTTACCACTAGCAACCAACTTCTGTTCAATCACACCCACCTAATGTTAAGGATCAAAACAGATCTCTTCCCTTCTTCCCTTCTTCTCCATCCTTCCAACCTAAAAAAAAAATAAATTAGAAATAGAAAACAATCCAATAGACTTATGAGACCAGCAAACCTAGATGTGGTAATGGATTTGTCATATACAGGATGGAAGAAGTCCTGTCAGAGATGGACTAGTGAAGAAAATGAAAGCAGTTCAAATGTTATAGAAACCGAAGTTTTTAAGGTGGTTTAAACAGGTTTTAAAATGGCTTTTACCTTTTTGCAGAGTCACTGTCTCCCTCTTCCCGACACCCCCTGTGAAGCTATTGTCTCCCATACAGAGTGTCTTGGGAAGGTGTCCTGAGGTGTTTCTCATTGGTCCTTTGTTAACCCCTTCCTATTGGCTGTTGACCCTTTACCTGATGGTTTTTTCTATGTGACCCTGAACTTGTGATTGGTCCCCTTTTGACCCTCCTGAAAGCCTTATAAACCCCTACCCCACAATAAACTTCCTCTTTCGTCTGTCCCTCCTTGGTGGTCTGTGTGCTCCTTGAGGGGTCGCAGGGCCACGTGCCGGGGGGCAGGGGGGAAGAGCATTCACCTTGCAGGTAATGGGCTAGCAGCCTAAGGCCTGGAGGTCTCCCCCATTCCACTAATCCGTCATACCTAGACAAATAGTATATCTTGAAATATGGAAATAATTAGACATTAACCAATTCATTACTCTCATGTGATAATAATCATATCTTCTGTTTACTTTTGAATGTTTTCTAAGGCACTGAACCATGAAACAAATTTTAACAGATCTTCAGAGTATTGTACATGACTATGAGTTATTTAGCTCATATTTGGTTAAAATGACAGGATGGTACTGCTGCTGAAATTATGGTTCAAGATGCCTTTAACTTTAAATGTTGCTGGAGACCATAACACACTTTGTTATTTTATGCAATCAAGGAATACAGATTCTATTAACTGTGTTTTCTGAATTCCAAAAGAAATTATTACCCATTTGATTTGTCAGTGACTATCAAAAATAAGCTGAAGAAATTTCTCAACTGGAGGTACCAGAAATAAGCAGATATAAAACAATGCTGGATTTTGTATTTTAATTTTGAATTTACACAATAAAAGTTTACATATATGTACTTTATTTTCCCCTTATCGTTTGTGATTTTGTTTCTCATGTAGGAGGAATATGTTTTACTTCCATTTTTATTTCACACGCATGTGTTTTGTGGGTATTTTTGAAGCTGTGACATCACAGATAAAATAATCTTTTAATAAATAATCTTGATTTATGGTGAAATTAAGATATGGAGAAGGTTATTAACCTTAAAAAAAAGAGTAATGATAGAATATTTGACAACAGTAAACAAGCCTTATAATATCCTTAATAATGTTAACATTTTTAGGACTTTTTTTTCATCTAATTCAGGTAATTTTCTCACTACATGCTGCAAAAACCATTTAGGCTCAATGAAGTAATAGCTTGAGCAATGGAGTACCACATACCACATTGAAGACTCTATATGTACAGTCTCAGCTCTATGCGGACTTTATATGATTAGAACAAATTACAGGATTTCAATACCTATAAAAGGCACTTGATGCATTTGTAGATCATTTTGATCTTCAGTAAAGATCTCAGTCACAAATAGAACAAAAATGAATATGCCTTATTTTAGTAATACAGTAGAGTTTTCAGGCTAATGCTGGAAAAACTGCAAAGCAGTGGTCGGTCAGTTGTGGTTATCATATCATAAATGTAACAGAATCTAAATTTGAAAAGAGTAAGGTTTTGTACTAGATTAATCCTAATTTTAACTTCCTTACCCAGCATATCTTGATCACTTTTCTAACAAAATTTCTACAATTTCTTCCCTAAGAAAATCCATGTATTGAAAGTATAGCTGTTACAGTTAATCTAATATGGTAGATATCCCAAAATACTCAATGAAGTTTTCCAGACTAGGATACAGGTTTTTTTCAGAGTAACGCACTAGAGTAAATAGTGTTTATTTCAACAGTAGGCTTCTGTCTTTATTGACATTCTTAGACATCTCAGAAGTCCTAAATATACAATAGATATCATCATGGCTAGGTTTCATGGACGAAGATTTGAGGAGGGCTCTACCCACGTTTGTTACAAGTGCGCTGGTGGCTAAAAAAGACCAATAATAGACAGGTATGTCCGGTTGCAAAAGGCACTGCAGAAAGACTCCTTAGGTGGTATATTCTACAAGGCACAAATCTTTCTGTGTTCTTTTGTCCTCGAGAGTGATCCTGCGTACGTTCTCAAAAGCATCAGCAGCGTTATAGATAGTATGTCTCCAGACCTCCCGATTGGAGGCCAGAGTAGACCAGTTATGTTGATCAATATGACCAAGGCTGAGACATTGTTTCAGGGAGTCCTTGTATCTTCTCTTTGGGGCTCCTCTCATGCGGCAGCCAGTGGCAAATTCATCATAGAGCAAGATCTTGGGGAGGTAGTGGTCCTTCATCCTTGAGACGTGCCCTGCCCAACGCAGCTGTGTTCTCAGCAACATGGTCTAATACTTGTGATTGCTGCTTGTTCAAGAACAGATGTATTAGTCACATAATCTGACCAGTGGATGTTTAGGATTGTACAGAGACAGTGTTGATGGAAGTGTTCTAAGAGTTACAGGTGGTGGGGGTAGATGACCCATGATTGAGATCCGTATAAGAGAGTAACAGCACAATGACTCTGTAAACACTGATTGTACTTTTCTTCAAGTGTTTACTTCATCAAACTCTTTTATGAAGCTTTCCAAAAGCACTATATGCCTTTGCTAACCTGTTGTCTATCTCTCCGTCAATCTTACCATCCGAGGAGATGAAGTCACCTAGGTAATTAAACTGCTGGACTGATTTGAGCACTGATTCGCCAATGGTGATATGGGGATGATGGAAGAATTCCTGAGGTCCTGGTTGATAGAGAACTTCTGTCTTCTTTAAGCTGACTTCCAGCCCAAAGAGCTCTGCAGTATCTGCAAAGCAGGATATTAAACACTGCAGAGTTACTTCTGTGTGGACCACAAGGGTAGCGTCATCAGTGTAGAGTAGATGAAATCTGCAGATGATTTAAGGTCTTGGTGTGGGCCTTCAGTCGCCTTAGGTTGAAAAGGCTTCCATCAGTATGGTATCGAATGTAGATACTGTCCTGATCCTTGAGGTCTACCGTGGCCCTTTGGAGCATCATGCAGAAGAAGACTGTGAATAGGGTTGGTGTGAGAACGCAGCCTTGTTTCACACCATTAGTTATTAGAAAGGGCTCAGAAAGTGCATTACCATATCGGACTTTTCCGTGTTGATCCTCATGGAGTGAGATGATCATTTTAAGGAACTTGGGGGGACAACCTAAACGTTCCAAAATCTGCCACAGACCTTTTCTGCTCACAGTATCGAAAGCCTTGGTGAGATCAACAAAGGTTACATAGAGACCTTTGTTCTGTTCCCTACACTTCTCTTGCAGTTGTCTGAGAACAAACACCATGTCTGTGGTACTCCTGTTGGCTCTGAAACCACACTGACTTTCAGGTAGAATTCCTTCTGCTATAGCAGGTATTAGTCTGTTCAAAAGTATTCTTACCAGGATTTTGCCAGCAATGGAGAGCAGAGCAATACCACGGTAATTTGAACAGTCTGATTTAATTCCTTTCTTCTTATATAAGGTGATAATGACTGCATCTCAAAGGTCTGATGGTAGTTCACCTAGTTCCCAGCAGCGTAGTACAAACTCGTGAAATAGATATCACATTATACACAATTGGTGTGGTTACCTATTTGTCTAAGAGCTACCTTATACCTTATATCTGTGAATTTGAGAGACATACTTCAGATAGCTACTATCGTTGTGAAGTACTGTCATAAGACCTGCAATAGAATCTGAGGATTATATTCAGTGATACAACTAAGAAATACAGTAAAGAAGATGTCTTTTCCAAAAAGCTCATAAAAAGGTCAGCATCAGAAACTGAGAAATGCAACTGTTGCAATTGTTTACCATTTTTGAGTATCAATATAAAGTTGAGTGAATTGGCAAGGATTGGGAATTTTAGCAATTCTGAAATGAAATCAGTTTTTATTTTTTAAAATTTCCCTGTGAATGCATGAAATTCAATGTGATATCTGATATGTATGCAATGATACGTAGGAGGGTAACAGTGAAACTGTTGTGGCTGTGGATGTCCAAAACTGGAAAAGACTTAGAACAGCTTTACATATGGTGAGAAACTACCGAAAAAATTGTAGTCAGCTCTGCCTCATTTATCTATGGCAAATATGGGCGCTGAAAGAAATGAGGCTGCACATGGAGTTCAATTTCAGGACTTGTCTGCCGATCTTTCCGGCTTTCCCCTTTTATTAGGGTTCCTTTGTAAACAGCACCTGGCGTTTGTCTTTTAGTTAACCAAAATTCCCAAGATCGTCCTAAAACAGTGTCTTGATCCCACACATTCACCTCACATCATGTGGTGGCTGTGTTCAGCCACAAGAGAAGAACACATGCCATCATGTAGACCGTTCAAAGTGGTTTTCTACTTTGAGAAACAGCACTCTCTTTATCAAAAACACCAGTCAAGGCCACAAACACTCCTTTCTGATCCTAATTAACTGAATGCAGCTGCTGCTGGCTTAACTTGTTCACACATTTATCACTTGCATATTTCTCTTTGCATTTCTCCTCAAAAGGAAAAAAAAAATGAAATCCATTATGTTAAATCTCAATACTGAGTGCATGACTACAAAGACATTTGTGACACTTTGCAGCAACCTACAGCATATGTAATTATGTGGTGTGAGTCTACACAAGAACTACAGCTCTCAGCTGTTACCTGCTTATTATAAATGATGATTAAATATGCATCAAACCAACATAACTTAATGGGCATGCTTGGGAAGCTACCACTTCTTCCTGATTCACTATAGAAAAAAAGTCGCCACAAAGTTACACATATGTTTTCCACATTAAGGTAAGTTTTAAAAAGATTTTGAAAACAATCTTCTATTCTACACTGTTCCCTCCCCTCCCCCACCAAAAAAAAAAAGAAAAGTAAGCTTCTTACTTATTTAAACTGACTTTTTTCATATTAGAAGTTGAAGAAGGATGTTCACATGGGCCTGAAAACTGCACAAGGGGATTGTATGTGGAAATTAGTAACATGGATAACTATAAGTACCCTTTGAGTGCTGTTTTCCAGATTAGACAGACAACCTTTTTGCCTTTGTGCTGTGGTTTGATATTGGTTGGACACCAGGTTCTGAACAAAGACACTCTACAACTCCTCTCCTCAACTGGCCAGGGAAGAGAAAATATCATGAAAGTTTCATAGGTTGAGATAAGGACATGGAATGACTACCATCATGGGCAAAACACTTGGGAAAATCAGTTACATTTTTTACCAATCAAATCAGAGTATGATAATGAGCAGTAAAACCAAATCTTAAAAACTCCTTTTCCCCACTCCTCCCTCCTTCCTGGGCTTAACTGTATTCCTCATTCTGTATCTTTTTCCCTTCAGTGGTACAGGGAGATGGGAACTCAACAACTAGATTATCACACATTGTTTCTGCCACTGCTTCCTCCTCAGGGGAAGGACTCCTTCCCGTGCTCCAGCCCAGGGTCCCTTCCATGAGAGACAGTACTCCATGAACTTCTTCAACTTGAATCCTTCGCATGGGCTACAATTCTTCATGAACCACTCCAGTGCAGGTCCCTTCCACAGGGTGCAGTCCTTCAGGAACAGAATGCTCTGGTGTGGGTTCCCCATGGGGTCACAACTCCTGTCAGCAAACCTGCTCCAACATGGGCTTCCATTGCAAGCTACCACTTGTACTTAAGTCTCCTTACTTACTGGTTCCATCTGAGTGGAAGCATCAGAGTTCTCAGGGGCTGTCCCAGGAGTCACATTGGTTTTGGCTCTGAGACAAGTGCCCACCATTAAGGCAGAGACCTGGAGCACTTAGCATTTACCTGAGTTGTGGACCTACTTGCAGATTGCAGCACCCTCCCCACAGGAACTGCTGAGCAAACTGCTGTGCCATGTCCTGTGTTCCTGCTCTGTTCTTCATGCTCCCTGGAGCCATTTAAATCTGCCTGCTCATAGCTACACCAACTCCTCACCTGATTGCCTCTCAAGAGCTTCTAGGTCCGGACAGGGCTCAGGGCTGCTACTTGGGTGTCCCTGGTCTTGTGGACTTCCCTGTACAATCCTCACCCCTGGACTCACCTTAGTCACTACCTTACCAGAAGACTGTTTGTTTTGGTCTTACCATGTTTAAATGTCCCACACTGCTCGAGTATTTTTTTTTTTTTTTAATTTTCCTTTTTAATTTTCTTAATTTTACTTGTGTTTGACTGCACCTGGACATTGAGGTGTATATTTCAATAATCTATCTGCAATGACTTAATGGTATTTTGATTGAGAAATACCTAAATTCATGCCAGCTGCTGTATGCACAGATCGAGCCTGGGTTTTTTTTCTTTCTTTTCATGTTTTACCTCAGAACGTGGAATTTCATCTGCTGTTTCACTGAGCAATTGCTCATATGTGAGATCCTACTCTAACTCTCCTCTATTCATTTTATCTTTGTAGAGCCCCATATACTTTACATTGGGTAGCGTAGTTCACTATTCATACTTATTATAGATAGTTCATGAATTTCTATAAAAATCCTAATTCCCTGACTGATTTGTAAGAGGTTCCATTGGTTACCATCAGCCATTGTGAAAACTGATCCTTATGGTCACCCTTCATTTCTACATTTCACTGACATTAGTAATTTATAAGGCTATATCTCCTTTCACCTTATAACACCTTAAAGAAATTAGCCAAAGTCTTTTGAAGGATACCTTGATACCTATATCAGTTCATTGACTCCTCTGAAAAACTTTAAGAGATCTTTGAGTTACAATATACATATATGGGACTTGCTTACATGTTCCTCTTTATTTTGTTGTCACTGTTGGTACTTTTCTTGTTTCTAATGTGGAGGCTGATTCACTCAACATATTGCACATATGAACTCATTCAGAAGTTTCATATCTAAATTCCAGCATCTTATTATTTCTCACTGTAGCAAACTGATCTAAAGCTTTATCATGTCATTTCAGATCAATTTCTTATGAAGGTTTTGATGCAGGAATATACCTTAGTTTTTCCACAGTATACTTCAATATGAAGAATTAAATTAATTTTTCTGCTATCATCTTGTCTTTTTTCACTACTACTTTGACATGAAAAAAGACTGCAATTATATTTCTCTCCATTGCCGGTTCTCTGGAAGACACTTATTCCATGATGCTTTTGAAATTCTTATTAATAATTGTTATTTTTCTTTACTTAATACCTGTAACCAGTTGATCCTCAATATTTTAATTTTCTTGCCTTATTATGGATATGTACATAATTTCTGAGCCAAATTATTAAAAAAAAAGAATTTTTAACATATTTATTTTCCCTACATTGCTAGACTGATGTTAAATGGGAATATATCATGCAAACTACAGAGACTTTTCAGGCTATCATACCAACATCATTCAGAATCACTATGTACTCACTGATTTTTTATTTATTCCCTAACAAACAACACATCAAGATGAAAAGTAAACTTTCTTTCAACAAAAATACTTGTACTATGCTAAGCCAATGCAAACACTCATAGAAATTAAGGTGCTTATTGAGATAAAAATTAGTGACTCTGGTCACATATGTGTAAAAAGAAAGTTTCCTTTAAGCCCCTATTGAGGTTTATTTTAATAATGAAATAAACTATGGAGATCTAGAAGTAAAATAAATAAAGTACATCCCATTTATAGGGGTATATTTGTACTGATAATTACAAACTCTTCCAAACTGGGACAAATTTTAGTTGCCTGTTTATTGCAGTTTTAAGTGTGCTTCATGAGGCAAAAGTACATAGGTTACAATCTTCAATGTCTTTAGCTCTATAAAAGTTAATGGAGTAAAACCTTAAGGCTATATTTCTTAAAGTCCACAGTAGGAGTTTAAAAGAAGAGATGATAGTTAAACATATAAGCAAGTCTTTGACAAAAATAATTTTTATTAATCTAAGGTGTGTAGTTGCCTAAGATAAGTCTTTCTTATGAATGGATTATTATTAGTGTAAAAATTCCTTCTACTATTTAGCATAATTACTCAGTTAAAATTGGGTTTCTCTTCTTATTAGCTAGAGATTCACTTAGGAAAAACATTACTTCGTAGTAGAGCAGTAAAAACAACTGTTTTTGGTGAAAGACGCTGAGGAGAGAAATGCATCAAATATATTAAAAATGTTTATGATCAAAAACCTGCTTCCTCATACACACTGGTTTGCAAACAATAATAATGATTTTGTGACTGCAGAAAGGAAAATAATGGGCTTAAAAGTTAGAATTCCTGTAAGTTCTTTCATTATATTTTCTGTTTGCTAGCTAATTGTGTGTGAAAAATCAGAGGTCACCCTGAAACAATCTTTTTAAGGCCAGCTTACTGAACTATGAATCATTAGTATATATATTTTCTTTTTGTTATTGTTCAAAACCAATCAATTTGAAATGCTTGTCTGAACTGAAGGTTCAGAATGATGAAACCAGAAATATAAAACATAATTTTCAAAGGCAAGCAATATTTGTTCCAAGTTTTAGCTGAAATAAATCTCATCATAGTATTTTTATGACGTTACTTGAAATTCATTACTAGCAACAAAGACACAATCATAATGAAGATATTAATCTATATCAAAATCTAAAAAACATGTCTCTGACAGTCCGATAGCATGACAAATAAAGAGATAAGAGGAAAAAAGAAGAGAAAGGCTTGAAGGAGACAAAATGTATGGAGTAGTACATGTGTTTAGACAGGTACACAGGAAAAGGAAAATCAAATGGGTGAAGGTAGAGGAATGGAAAATACAACAGAAACATTAACTGCAAGAGACTGAGCAACAACCATATTGATTAAAGTAATATGCTGTTTGTAATGTAAACATTGATATTTTAATGAACAGAGAGAAGTTTGGATGTTTAAACATTTGTAGTATTTCCACATATGTGAACATATACAGTATGTATGAACACACACACACGGAGACATACACCTGGTTCCATAGGTGACAAAAGTGCATTGGAAAGGAAACCTAGACTGAAAGTAGTTCTACTGGTTTAGGCTGGGATAGAGTTCATTTTCTTCATAGTATTTTGTACAGGACTATTTTTTATAATTATGCTGTAGATAGTATTGACAACACAATCAATGATGTTATTGCTGAGCAGCTCTTGCACAGAGTCAAGGTCATCTCTACTTCTCATCCCTCCCCAACAGCAAGGAGGCTGGGAATGAACAAGGAGTTGGGAGGTAACACAGCTGGGACAGCTGACCCCAACTGACTTAAGGGATATTCCAAACCATATATGGTGTGTTAAGCTTGAGGAAAGAATGAGTCAGTGGAGGGACATACAGAATTATGGCATCTATCTTCAAAACTTTTAGGCATGATGATGTCCTGCCTCCCTGGAAATGTCTGAGCATCTGCCTGCCAACAGGAAGTATTGAATGAACACACAGTCTTTGCTTTACCTGTTAAAGTGTTTCATCTCAATACTCAAGTTTTTTTCTTTTTACCCTTCTGATTCTCTTCCCATCCCACTGAAGGGGACTGAATGAAAGGCTTTGTGGGGCTGAGCTGCCTACAGGGTTAACTGAGAACAGTAGACAAGCTAGAGAGATTATAGGGAGATAGAAACAAAGGTAAATGCAGGTCTAAAATACAGGTTACAAAGATATTATATTAAAGAAATAAGAATGTTATTTGGTCAAAAGTTGGACTTGATGATTTTGGAGGTCTTTTCCAAACTTAATGATTCTATGATTCTATAATCATGGAAATAATGAATCTGTTTTATATAATGTCAGATCATACTGATATCTCATGATGCCTGTTCATACATATTTTGTCATACTCTTCAATCTAAACTCTATCCACTATTCACTCTGTGTAGATTATTTGGATGCTGTTCAATACTGTGAAGAGAAGCTGAGAAATATTCTCTTCCAGAAAGTAAATTACCATGACTGAAGTAATTACATTTTCATAACTAGAGTAGATTTTTTATAACTTCTTCCTACCACTTCCTCAAGAAAAACTTCATAATGGTCGAATGAATACAGCAACCAACTCTCTGCTGTTAGTCAGCAGTTGCACAGAGCTATGGGATGATCTGTAATGGAGCTGAACTTTCTTTCCAACAGGATATAGACTTCACGTAAAGTTTGTGTCCAAACTGTGAGATTGGGATTCCCAAGTTATGAAATCTAATAGAGTTCATACTAAAATGAAATCAATGCCTGATGTTTTGTGTTATTTTGGGATTTCAAGATAATTTGGGGAAGGGAAGAGTGATACCCGTTGCCCTTATTTCAATTTCTTTTATTCCCATTTTTCTTATTTCAAGCAGAGAAATTTGTACACCGGCTTTTCTGGAGGAAAAAAAACCATGAAAGGGAATATCACATGCGCAGGTTTTGTCCCAGAATGCTATCAGGACACAGATATAGAAAATCAGTATTTTACATATTTAAGCATTTCCTTAGGTCAGAGGGAAAACATTCTGAAGTTTTCACACTTCTATATTTTTATAGATTAATCTAAATCTACTTCCACTATTAATTTATTTTCACTTGGCATTTTTGTCTTCTTGAGAATCATACGGAATCAAAGGGTTTAGATTTATCCTCTTAATAGTTCAGTTCTTGTTTATTGTCCTGGGCTTTTTTCTGCATAGGCAACCTTTGAAATTTGAGGTGGTCCACAGAGGGTGCCAGATGAAAAGCTGCTAGTTAGCTTTGCTAACTGAGCTTAGTGTTCGGCATTTTTCCTGATCATAACTGAAGTTGACATGCTCAGACTGAAGATATGACTGAGCCATTAAGTAGTTTTTCTAGCCAGCTGTGGCAGCATAACTTTTACTCTTGCAAACACATAGGGATAAATTCAAAGCTAGTTCCAGCACTATTAGTGTTTATAACTAGAGTAATTTAGGTCAAAGTAGTGAAGGTTATTGTTACAAGACTGAACAGAAGTATCTGCCTTGCATTCTGATGCAGAACAGCTACAGAAGTGACATGATAGTCCTTGACCATGGCACCTGTTGTTTACACCATCTTTGTTCTTACATCTATTTTTTTACTCAGCTAAAAGGGAAAAACTTGGAGAACAAAGTCTGTTTTCTAGGAGTTTCAGTAATATGAAGGTATTGAATTTA
Source organism: Chiroxiphia lanceolata (assembly GCF_009829145.1). Classification (NCBI taxonomy): domain Eukaryota; kingdom Metazoa; phylum Chordata; class Aves; order Passeriformes; family Pipridae; genus Chiroxiphia; species Chiroxiphia lanceolata. Next base: position 22,510,458 of record NC_045640.1, read on the forward strand.
CATAGAATTTTATTACTCTTTATTACTTATTACTATTTTATTGTTGCATAAACTTAGTGTGTTCCACAATCTGCCCACCTCACTCATGAAGTAGTATGTAATTTTCAGTTACAAGCAAGGCTTCCAAGTTCACTGGCTATAAGGATGGCTCATAAGATGCAGGGCACAATGACAACCTCTTTACAGACATACTTTAAAGGAATATAAAAGCTCTGGGAAATAGAAAAAGTAAAATTCAAGCATTACTAGTGTTTGTGGACAGAAATGGTTTTTAAAGTAGGTGACATAAAGGTTTTACTTCTCTTGATCAATTATAAAACAAGCACTGTAAGATGGGCTGCAAATCATTAAGAATTTATTTCTCGTATCTGATGCAAATTGACTTTAGAAGTTTAATTGATATTACTACATTCTGTAGGGATTAAAATTAGGCTGTTTTAAGGAAAACAAATATAGATAAACGGAAATTCTCGTAAACATAAGATATTTTTTCTCTCCCGAGAAGGTCATCCTTGTTTCCTAGACAACATGACTCAACTAAGTAAAAGTGACAGTTCAGATGTTTTTGTTATGAATCAAAGTAGATTGACTTATTTTCACTAAAATAAGTACCATCACTTATTTTATTGCAGGCACAATAAGTGCTGAAAACTCTGTTTAATGTTTAATAACATCATATGTGTATTTATTGTTATTTATCAAGAGAGTATAAATTAAATGGCAAAGCCATGGAACAAATTTTTGCTGAAATATGTAGGACTTACACAACACAAAGGGTAAGCAATTTTCAAAAGAGAACTGGGATGGGACTAATAGAACTGGACAGAGTAAAGCAAGAATTATGGGAGATAATACAGTGACTCACTGAGAGGTTGAACTTAGTCTTTGTTATGAATGACTCTTGCATGAAATTAGGTTGAAAAGAACAGGAATTTCCATGCCTAAGGAAAGATTTTTTCATAAATTCATCATAAAGCACTGAGTAGCACTTTGAAAAAGATTATGTTTTCTAAAGAACTTTTCAGTATTTACTGGTTATCAAATGTTACCTCATACATGTCTCAAATATACCTCCTAAATATATAGAAATGGACAGCAAAAATAAGTGATAAAAACCCCTTGGACCTTACCCTGCATTGTCAAAATAATACAAGACAAAGAAACTTCTCTTTGAGCCTTCTTACTTATCGCTACAACACTAAAGGATGGCTCTGTACAGTACATTTTATGGTACCAATAGAACTGCAATTTATGGCATCAATAGTACATGAAAACTTCCCTCTATTGTATGTTAGATGTGTATTTAATTTATTTTTTTAATTTTTTTTTTCTCCTATTGCAGGTCAAAAGCTTTTGCTTATATTTCTGGAAGATCATAGCTGACCAAAGTTGATTTATTTCCTTATTTCAGAGAAACACAGTATGAATTAAAGAAAGTACAGGTATTCTTGGATATGCTTGAAAAAAATGAAGATTAGAATGCAAATTAAATAATTCTCTAAGTTTAAAAATAGGCTTCCAATAATACTTCATCTTTCAATACTGATCATAGTGATTTTAATCTGTCCTAAATTATTTTGCAACATTGTTCAAAGATAATAATAAAATCACATTCTACACAGATTCTATACAAAAGAATTTCCACTTAAACAAAACTTTAAAAGTACATTTTTAATATTAAACTTATCATATTTCTCTCTATCCTTATTTTTCTTGTTATTATATATGACTCATTGGTTTTCATTGTTATCGAGTCTCAAGTACATAAAAATCAACTGAATATTTGTTCATTTCATTCACAGTTAAGTCAGTGTTAAACGAGCATTGACAATTTTTTTAGCACTTATCTCTTTTTCTGGAAGCTGACATTTTTTCAACAGCAGATTACAACATATTCAGTCTGGAGTCTTAACAAGAATGTTATGCATCTTTATTTATTAACACTAGGAAAACTTTAAACTTATCAAGTTTGCAAAGCTGAATAACCAAAATAAATAATATTACAGCATTAATCTTATTGTGTTATGCAGATGCATTGAAACAGTGTTCTGTATTACATTAGTCCCATTATAAACAAATACTTTGCTAGAATGTGGAATACGTGGTGCTTACAGAGTAGAAAACTATTTCCTCTATCAGTGTGTTTCTTCAATACTCTAAACTTTCTCTGAGTACAAAACTTTCATGTTTTGTACTGAGTTCACCAACTTTCATGTGCTAAGACGTGATGCAGCAACACATAGACATTCATCTGACCTGGGTCAAAAATGTATTTAAAATCACATACCTCCCTCCTAGTAAAGAGCCTTGCTAAAGTAGAACTGGTACATATGTGTGATAGGTCATATACCCAAACAGCTTTAGGGACAAGAGATCCTGAGATCTCTTAGAAAGGGGAATCCTTCAAATGATATAACATAAATAATATCTGTTACATTAAAAAATTAAGGATAAGAAAAGACACGTAAAGATACGTAAATATACGTCTTTTATTTCTATGGTATTTCATTCTATTACAAAATGTTTTGTTTTCATATGGTAACATCAATAATAATAGTAACTGGCAACTTCCCCAACATAAACTGATTTTTGTAGCACCATTATATAATGAAGGATATCATTATTATGTTCTATTATCATTAATAAAACACAGGTTGAGAAAAAAGACACTGAGATAATAAGATCAAAAAGAGCCACTAATTTTATGTGCTCAATTTCACATAACCTGGACCTGATTTTTAGAGAACATAATTGAATATTACATTTTATATATTCAAAGCACTTTTCTAACTAGCTTATGCTACACTTAGGAGTACCCAGTTGTTTTGCAAATCAGACCAGAGGGAATAAAGTCAGTCACCCAGAAAATGAAGAATACATAATCATTGTCTGCCTGTGAAAATGTGCTTTAAGTGACTGATCCACATTTACATGGGAAAGGCGAAGTAGAGATCTGATTTGAGATCGTTTCTCTGGGCATTTCTGAGCTGCCTTCTCCATGAATCTGTCCTTTTTCTTCCTGCGGGTCTCTGCCTCACTTATGTAATGCCTTCCAATCTTTAGAACAATTGAAGCAGGAGTCCTGTAGAGAACAGTCTCCCTTATGTGACTAGGTTTAGGATATGTGGTAAAAGCTCATCTGCACACTCACAAGGAAGCACAGAGAGACAATGGCAGGCTGCGGGAAAGATCATGCAAATCATACCCTGCCTAACAGCTCCCTGTCACATCACAGAAGAGCCATCAACCCATCAAAGGCCCATTTCCACAAGACCAAAGGAACACAGAGGTATAATGTCAGGCAGGAAGTCAAATTAAAGATTTGAGGAAGGAGCCAGGCCCTGTCATCAGCCCCATTTTCGAGGTATGAAACCTATCAATAGAACCAGCTCTCCTGATCACCTTTCAGATTAAGGGGATTTGCTGCTTTAAGATGTAGGAAACACTGTGGGAGGCAGGTGAACAGCACTTTGGGATTCCATGGGATTTTTCATGAGGTATTTAGAGGAGAAATCAAAGGTGGGAAGGGGGAAGGATTTTTGTGATTAATGGAGGACCAAGTGTGAGAAATAGAAGGATAAGGGAATAAAATCGTCCATTCTCAAGTAAGTGGGATCTGGTCAGTATGCTGGTCTGGCCACGCCCTGAACTCGAATCCCTGTTGTCTGTCCTTGCTGTTTATTAACATCCAGCTTCAGTTATGTTCTGGTAAGGGTCTCTTTTCTGTGTGTGTGCATGTATGAAGTTTAACAGGGGCAAGAGCCAGATTCTGCACCTGAGACAGGGGAACCCTGAATGTACATACAGATTGGGGAAGGAGATGCTGGAGAGCAATGACATGGATACGGATTAAGGGATCCTGGTTGATGGCAAGTGGAATATGAGCCAGCAGTGCCCTGGCAGCCAGTAGGGCCAACTGTGTCCTGGGGGGCATCAGGCAAAGCATCACCAGTCAGTCAAGGGAGGGGATTGTCCCACTCTGCTCTGCCTGGTGTGGCCTCACCTTGAATATTGTGCACAATTTTGGGCACCACCATATAAGGATATAAAACTATTAGAGATCATCTTAAGGATGGCCATGAAGATGGTGAAGGGTTTAAAAGGGAAGCCATACAAGGAGCAGCTGAGGTCACTTCGTTTGTTCAGCCTGGACAAGAGGAGACTGAGGAGAGACTTCATTGCAGTCTACTTCTTCACAAGGGGAAGAGGAGGGGCAGACACTGATCTCTTCTCTGTGGTGACTAGTGACAGAACCCAAGCGAGTGGCCTGAAGTTGTACCAGAGCAGCTTTACGTTGGATATTAGAAAATAGTCCTCCACCCAGAGAGTGTTTGGGCACTGGAACAGGCTCCCCGGGGAAGCTGTCACCGCACTAAGCCTGCCAGAGTTCAAGACGACTTTGGACAACACTTGCAGACACGAGGTGTGATTCTTGAGGTTGTCCTTTGCAGGCCCAGTAGTTGGACTTTGATGATCCTTGTGGGTCCCTTCCAACTCAGGATGTTCTGTAATTGTATGTATGAGGATCTCTGGTATAGGAACTGCAGTGAGTGTTGGGGTGTAAATGACATCAATCCAGGTTATCCACTGTAAAGGTGAAGCGTCCTGGGACCGAGCAGACCCTCTACAGACCTGCTCGGGGTGTGAAAGTATCTCTGTGTCTTTAAGGGCAAGAGCACAGTGTGTTGGCTATAGGACCAGAGAACTCCTGGCCACCTCTGTGTGTGTGCATGCATGTGAGTGAAATGATCTGTAGCCATGAATGGAGTGGCTTTGTAAATCCAGATACTGGCAACTGGGGAGACTGGGACTCAGGGATAGCCACTGATGTCTGAACCCAGGTGCTGTAGGTATCAGTGCTATATGTATGTATATTTATTTCCACTAACAAATTCTGTCCTGCTCAACCAGAAAGCAGGATAAGCCCATTGGTGCTGGCTGTGTTCACGTGAATGTTGTGTGTGTCTCTGGAATCTGCATAGCCAGCCCTGCATATGAGGATATATGTATGTGTGGTATATACATGTTCTGTGTGTGTATGTGTCTGCTGGGAACACATTTTCACCCTCACTACGGGTTGAACATGGGGGCAAGGAGCTCTCCCCTCTCTCAGGCTGTCAAATCCAGCATGAATTATTTTCCTCTGACAACTGGGATTTATTCTCAGAGTGATGTTGTGTAAACTTAGTGGATCAGGGAATTCATGGTGTAAATGGTGTGTCATAAGTAAAACAGTAACAGGAGGTGTGCACATACACAGGCAGGTCTTATTAATGTGCCTAGGTTATATTAATCATAGCTTTTCCTAACTTATAAGTTTTTTGCTCTGTAGCCCCTTAGTATACTTCTGCTACAACTCTGCAATGTTTTGTAAGGAATCAAAGCAAAATTGCTGTTTGCCTGTATAGATGTTGTTCTTCTTAATGCCCTATTTTTTTGAAATAATTTATTATTTTGAAATAATCCTGATATTAATATCCATAACCTTATAGAATCTCTGCTGTCACATGCATTAGGATAATAAAATTGTATATACATCCAGGAAAACAATTCTTGCTATAATTCTGAAGATCCAATGGCTGAAACAGTTTCTCAACTACAATTATAATGCTTCCTGGTAAATTCCATGTTTAACTTTTCTTTATGCACTAAACAGATTGCCACACAACTTTTATCATACATGTTTTTAAATACTACAAACATCCTTTACGTTAAAGGGAAAAGAAATTAACTGCTTAATATGCATTGATTTTTTTAACTGTTAGTAAAGTGTATGAGTTAATGAAAGTCATGAATCCCATATTTCTGTCCATATTTTCTTCTCTGTTAGATAGCCAGTAATTCTAATATGCTCAAAATAAGTTTGCTTATGCTAATGCACCATATAGAGGTACTCTGTGTGTAGAGTAGGCTGACAGTCTTAATGCATTCTCTAGCAGTGCTGCCAAATTATAAAATTTAGGTAATTAATTCCATTTCCTATTTTTTCCCATATATGCAAACCTAAATGTCAGTCTTTTTTTTTTTCTTTTTCCTCAAGCATAGCACTATGAGTTTTTTTCTTTTCCCCGTTTTTATTCAGCTGGCTGTCTGATGTGGTTTTAGCTTCATAAGTTCCAATATATTATGAAATATCATTTCTGTATATTTTTAAAAATTCTGAGGTGGTTTATTTTTTGTTTCATTTCAAAACAAGGAGTAACAATTTTTCTTAGAGTTGAAAAAGATCAGGTGTCAGGTTTATTGGTCCTTCTCCAAAACAAATAGAAACAGCAATCATCAAAATGTATTATAAATTGTAAATAAATTATTTCTGTTTAAATAATAATGTCACTCAGCTAGACCACCTGAAAGAGACAGTATCTGTGTTTAGACAGAAAAATATGTTGTTATATCTGGGAAAGAGAAACAGCAGGGGGTAATCTGTTATCCTGTTGAATAAACAGAATGATGTAAGACAGTGCACCATATTTTCATAGTTATTCTACTGTATTAACTAAAAGACTGTTGAGAAATGTATTAGAATGTGGTATTACAGAAATGGTATCTACTATGTGGTAATATACATAGTGTGAACTGTAGTATGCAGTGTGAACAGTTATTTATTATCTTTCACATCTTACATATTTTTTCCTCTCTTTTTTGCTCAGGTTATTTTCTACAAAATTTCTACTGATATTTCTAACATGAGAAATTCTTGCTGGGGGTGATATTTTTCAAATGTAACAAGAAACCTTTTTTAAGATACTAGAGTACTGAAATATAGATTATTAACTCTAGTCTTCTGGTCAAATTCATGTTGGGACATCTACCTTTTGAACTCTTAAATCATCCTTGCTATTTTAGTTGGTAAAGTTATTTATCTTTATTACTGGCCTAAGTCAGGACTGATGTGATTTGTTGAACAATTGTTGCATTTCAGTGGCAGTAAATTGATTAGGCTTCCTAAGAAACCTTGAAAAATTTGTTAACACCAAAAGCATTTGAATGAACTGCTTTTTGCTCACAGACATGGCTTTATATTTAAGTCATAATTATCTGAATTTTCTTTATGGTCCATGCAAATGTTTGTTAGGTTCTAAAGACGATTTCCATATTGAAGAGTTCCAAATGTATAAGAGTTTATCTTCAGTTTAATGTTAACAAAAATTATCTCTAAATTTGGTTTACAGCTTCCATATAATTTCAATCTCATTCTAAAATATTTGAAGATCTTCTGAAAAGAGTTTTGAATGTTACCGATTCCTTGTCTTAGTGACATGATTCTGAATAATATGCAAAAGAAGAAAATATAACATTTCAATTTGTTATAAAAAAGCTGTCATGATAGGTCATATACAAATAGTTATCACATGTTTTTCTTTATAGATAAATCTAACCCTATGACAAATAAATATCTACTAACATAACTCCAGCTTTTCCTACCAACTGCATGATTTTGATATTCATATGGGTTACATGCTTCTATCTACTTGCAGTGTAAAAAGAACTCTAAAGGAACAGTAGATATAACTTAATTAATGGAGACACAGATAATTGAAGGCACAACAATTTAACTGTACCAGAAGTTATGTTTTTTCCTGATGTCAGAGGGACTCAACACAGAGGGGTCACTGTATCCACTGAATGACTTACCTGCAGTTTTGTATATACAACTCCTGACAGTGAAAATTTCTTCTGGTGTTATTTCGATCTTTAGATATTCATTCCTCTCCATAAATAAGCGACTCATCTAGGAACTGAAAAAGGGACTGCACATCACAGTATAGAGTTTAGGGTAAGGAAATGGAATTGAATGTCTTCTGTAGAGTGATAACTGTAACCTGAAACACCTCAAAATCTGTCCCAGTAGAATATCATAAACAAAATAACAAGACTGAGTAATATATTTAAATATATTCAAAAACTCTGGAGCACAAAGCATAAGACAGAGAAAACAATAATCTAAGTTAGCTCACTGTTTCCCAGTAAAATCACTTCTACATAGATTTAACAGATTGTTATAATCTTTCCTATCAGGTTCCTTAGAGCTTTGTTAACAACGTCAAAATCATTGCCTTCCCCTCCTGTTATAAATTATAGCTGAAAGGAAACATACAGAATCATGGAATGGTTGATTTTGGAAGGAACATCTGTTGATCATCTGGTCTATTCCCCTTGCACAGGTAGGGTCAGTTGCAATAGTTTACCCAGGACCATGTCCAAATGGCCTTTGTGTATCTTCCAAGGATCTCCACACTGTACAACCTCTACTTCTCTACCATATAATATTCTGCAACCTCTATAGGCAACTGGTGCCAGTGCTTTTAAACACTGTTTCCTGATTTCAGATGGAACCTCCTGTGGTTCAGTATCTATATATTTTTCAAGTTTTATATTTATTTCATGCTGTAGTCTCTGCATGTTTTGGTTTTGCTATTCTATTTCTATATGCAGTTATGAGTTACCTTTTCAGTTGGAATGTTTCAGTCATTATTTAGACAAATAACATTGAATGTAGGATTAATAAAGCTTTTAGTTTACCGTGAAGAAGTGAACATAAGGAATACTCTTAATAACTCACCAGACAAAGTATTCACAAAATAGGATGATAAAATAGTCAGGGTTTTTCTGTTTGTTTTTTTTTTCTGTTTGTTTGTTTATGTAACTATGAGCTGAGCACATAAATTAAATAGAAATTATGCTTACACATATTGTATGTATGTTACATGAATTTAAAGAGAAATTTAAATTACTGAAAACAAACAATACAGAAGTAACACATTACACAGTGGATGTTAGTTAGAAAAGGAAAACAGAGTGAAATATTTCAAAGATAACTTGTCCGTGAAATACAGAAATTCACAATGAATTTTGTGAGTCCCAAGCATCTAAATGCTTTCTAAATATTTTTGAAGTGGAAACGTTCATAATATTTCTACTTAGAAAAAATGTGTTTATAGTCAATTTTCTGGAAACATTCATCATTTCATATCTCAGAAATTTACTTCTGAGGTGTATAGTCTGATGAAAAACATAGTTCACTAATAGTGCAATGTATCTTGCTCCTCAGAGGAATAGATTTTAATGTCTAAAAATTCTCTTTTGCTGTAACTGCTTCAATTGTTTTGAGTGTGCAAGCAACACAGCATCATAACCTGCCAACAATGCTGATACTCATAATGCTTGCTACAAGACACACTCTTCAGTTGAAACCAAACAGAGAGATATTAAGACAGTTTAAGAGATCTAACTTGAACGTCTATTTGATACAGTTTTCTCTCAAAATATAAATACTAATAAAAATAAGTTTCTAATACTAGGTATATTAAGAGGTTTTACATTTTTTCCTCATATATCACTCTGAGTTAACTTCAAATCTCATCACTTTTTACTTCGAGTACAAAGAGCATTCCCTTAACCTTGCCCTCTTAATAAAAATTTCAGTTCCTGACTTCAAAATATTTTGAAAAGGAAGATGTGACTGACCAATAAATCCCTACAATGGAAAAATGCTCAGAGGAGAATGACAAGGGAGATGAGCCTGTGAAGCTCTAGGAATAATGCAGGCTATAACTGCCCACAGCTGTTGTAAAGAGGCTGATTATATCTCAGTGCTCTGGGCACTGGCATGGTTCAACAGGTGGTGTAAATGTTTCCACCCTGAGTTCATTAAAACAATGCAAGTGTGCCCCTAAATTAGCCGGACAAGCATGGCGAGGGAAGGGAGGAGGAATGAATATGTGATTCAGCCCAACATAGATTGTGTATTTTGAAGGGAGTAATAGGCTTCAACTCATGTATTTTCTGGAGAGTAGGGATGCCCAGCCCTGTAACGGTGAGCATATTATAGGCACTGTTGTGACTGAACTGTTTATTGCAATTGCTATGTATTTTGTTAAGTGTAACTTACATTTGTATTATGTGATGCAATATAGTTTGTATTGCTCTGCTAATTTGAAAGTCTCATGCAACATCAACTATCTTTCATAAGCAAATTTGATATTAAACATTACACCCGCCATGTGGACTATCTGAAAGAACCTGGTTGGGTAGTATAATGGAATAGTCCTACAGAGCTGGGGACTCTGGCAGAAGAGTAACAGAATGTGTTCATATGAACATGATAAAAATCACATCATTTGAAGTCTTGCTGAAAATGTCCTAATAGCCTCGACTTCATAGTCTAACAACCTCAACTAGACTTAGTCTTCTACTTTTAGTCTTAACAACAGCATCAAAACCAAGTGACAAATTAGCAATCATAAATGAAAACAAATGTTGTGCAATATTTAATTGTAATCTACCTTTGTATTGGTCCAGAGGATTATTTTTTGCCTTTTATGTATGATGATTAAAAATATTTTCAAAAGTGTGTAAATGAAAATGGCATTTAATATACCTAAATCATAACGTTAAAAGATATATATATGATTATAAATAATAATTGAGATAACTAAAATATTCTTTACAATGGAATATAGAGATACTAATTCTTAGCTGTTAAAAATAAATGGAATTTTTCTGAAGATAGTGGCATTTACAAAAGCATAGTGGTGACTTTTAAAAGCTTCAGATCTTTTTAAGAAAATATGGTTGCTATGTATTAGTTATCAGACACGTAGGAGACAGGAACACTTCTTTTTCCCAATACAGCATCTAATATCTCTATTGATTGTTTTTGTTTTGTTGTTGGGTTTTTTTCTTTTGAGTTTTTCAGAGCTTTTGCAGAAGCATTTGGGGATACAATAATATTGTCAGTCTGTGTTTGAACCTACTATGTCCTCCTATTTTATCTATGTTTTCTAAAGATTAACCATGAGTGGAAAGACTGGCATAAAACTACAAGAAGCAGGTCAATCTAAATCAATGTTATTGATGTTTACTACTAACACATACAGTATTTACCATTTTCTCCCACTTTCTTTTACCTGTAAAGCTATAAAAATAACATTACTACTTCAATTATTTTGATCTAGATTTTCCAGTTTTTCCAACTTAAACAAAAAGTACTCAAACTTGCTGGTGTTCTGGTATTGCACTGTAGAGAATAAACCACATCATATAGCATAACAAGACTGTGAGTATGGTGCTGAATAACATTATTCATATTGAATTAAAGTTGGAGCTATAAATCTAGGTTGTCCATTTGGCCTTTACTAGATTTACTTTGGCCTGAAAACAGAGTATGACATGTCGAATTACTTGAGAGTTCTCCGTGTCCCTTGTTTCCTAGGAGCATTTTTTGCTGTTATGATTCAGTCTTTTCCTCATGTAAATCAATGTCAGTCTCACTAGCTCTTGCCTTGTAGTATGTCGACAAGACAGTGCAACTGTGCAGTGAGGTCTATAGATCAGTGGCGTTTGAGTACCCCTGGTGGTGTGTCAGCAACAGGGATTTACTCAATCAGGAGAATCTTTTAGTGGTGGAAGAGGGAATCTGCAGCCTGGAGAGACCTCTGTGACTGCTGGGTGATATACTGCCTTTCAGGCTGTTAACCAACTGACAATTGCCTAAAAAAGGTATGAATTAAGAACTTTTCTGTCCCCCAAAGGAGGAATCAAGGCATCTTATTTTTAATCCTTCTTGGTTAATTAGCTTCTTGATCTTTGTATTACCAGTGCTCCTCAAACTGCTTTTCTTTCCTCTCATTCTTCTGTTCACTTCTTTCCTTATAATTCCATATATTTTCCCTTTATCCCTCACTGTATCTTCACTTCTTTCTGCCTACCAAACACATCCATTGAATTTGAAGTATCAAGCAAAATGCTAAATTGCTTTCAGAAGAAGTAGTGTATTATTTTTTGTTATTCCCAATTCTTTTCATCTGAAGTTATGACACATTCTATTCTCTTTTGAAGTAAAACAGGAAATAAAGGCAAAAAAAAATTAAAATTGAACTGACATAATTCTTTATAATATGGTTCTTTTTCATTGTCAAATAAGCCAATATTTTGAAACCTGTGTGCCTAAATTAGGAACCTAAATAGTTGGTTATATAATGTACTTTAGAAATTATTGAGTATTTTAAAAATTAATGAGATTAATTTAGTTATGGGGTTTAGTCCAGTTCAGTCTTGCTGATTTCAATAGCAACCATTAAAGAAACAAAGACTTTAGAAAATTCTGTTGCTGGTCTCTGATGTAGCTTACTCCATACTGATGTCCTCAGAGACAACCACCCTGACTTTGGATCACAAAATGAGTATCATTATTTCTCAAAAATCCATCCACTGTCACTTTCACTTATTTGTGAGGCTCACTGGTTTTCTAGCTTTTGTCATATTGAACTTTTCAAGTATTTGACTATAGTAATAGCAAGCCTATCTTAATCACATGCAATAAAATTCTGATCATAACTTGCTTAAGCTTTTGTTGGGTAGACTTGTATTTATCTGCATGCAAATCAAAAAGATTTTCATCAGTACCTGAATAAACTGCAGTTATAAGCAGCTATACATTCAAATGAAATTAATAGAGAATTCTCCTTGAATATTTTTGAATGCTTGCTGTGAATGCATTTCTATATACATAAGTAGCCCATGAATACTGGAATCTAGCCTGCAGTAAGAAATGGAAGCAAGAAGTTGCCACTCTGCATTCAGGTGCTTCACATGAATCCTGAAACATTTCATTTCTGATGAGAAGCAAAGTTTACCAATACAATTCCTTTCCCTCTCAATCTAACTGCATGATTTTATTTTTGGAAATATTAACTGTGACTTTCTTTCTCTTTGTCCTAATTTTAATATGTAAGCCTATATTACTAGTAATGGATTGTTAGCCTTGTATTGAAGTTGAAGGTGTCACTACTGATGTTTTTCAGACTTGCTCTGTCTGAACTTTTCTGAAATTTCCTGTCCCTTTAGCTCTATTAGCATTTTTTTCTAAGGAACCAGTTGTCTATAACTCTTTTATTTTACTTTTATAATCTGTGTATGCTAGAACACAAGTTTCAAATAAACATCAATAACAAGTAGTTACTACTCTATTCCAAATGAGATATTTATAACCCTAACATGACAATGTAGAGTAGAGAAATACAAGTTTAATTGAATAGCACATGCCTTCAGAAGTGGAGGCAAAGGAGACACTCTAGAATAGTGCAGACATGGGGTAAAGGATGGGACTTAGGTCTGGCACAAAAGACCTCAGAGCTATACCCAGCTCACACATAGTCAATTAGGGAAATGCAGATCTGGACAAAACTATCCAAAAAACATAAGACGCACATATATCATAACTTTGGAGGAACATTATGGATCTACCGAATGATGAAGAAAGACCAAAGATGTAAAAGCATGTTGTCAAACATGTAAATGTTGCTCCTGGAGCAGAAAGAAGAAACCATTAACATGAGCATGGTATTTCTCCGGCAGGTGACTGCAGATGTTGATAACTCGCTGTAACGCACCCCTCTTCCCATCACCTTCGCACAGCCTTTGAACACAGAAGGGTACAGTAAGTGGGAACACAACACAAGAAAAAGTAGTAGGAAAAAAAAGAGTTATTACCAATTTTAATCCCCTTTATACTTCCCTTTCCTGTATATGGTGTGTTGGCCCCAGGTGGTAGGTAAAACTTGTAAGAATTGGAAGTGCAAATATGAGGGGAAACAATCCAAACTTCTGGGTTGAGGTAAGGGCAGTCTAACACATTATGGGAACAAAAAAGAAAACACTAACATGCTCCCCCACAAGAAAAAAACCCAAACCAACCAAACAAAACACAACAACAGCAACAACAAACCTCAAAAACCCCCAAAAAAGCAAACCAGAAAACCCCACAAAACTAAGCTGAGCAAAAGCAGTCCAGTGCCATCTGCAGACCAATGACCAGCCAGTCCTTGAGCAGCGGCTACTTTGGAAAAACTCCTGTCCCAGTTTTTTTGCTGACCATGACATCATAACGTATGAAATACTCCTTTGGTCAGCTGGCTTCAGGTGTCCTGGCTGTATCTCTTCACAATCATGGAATCACAGAATGGCGTGGGTTGGAAGGGACCTTAAACATCATCTAATTCCTAGCCCTGCCATGGGCAGGGACAACCTTCACTAGACCTTGCAATCTCTTGCCCACCCCTAGCATACTTGCTGGTAGGGGCAAATAAAGAAAGAGATAATGTCTTAACACCGTGTAAGCACTATTCAGGAACAGGTAAAATATTGGTGTGTTATCAACAGTTTTGTTCACCACTCTAAAACATTAAATCATGAATCTAAATGCAGGCTGCTATGAAGAAAATTAACTTCCAGTCAAACTCATCGCAATCTCCACGCCTTATTCCATACCATTTGCATCATGCTTGGGTCCTACCTTATTCAAAATATTTTTATCAGCCACACCAAACCCCCTTCCTGTCCTTTGACATATACATATGTTAGCCTAATGCCCATCCCCATTCAAATGTCCATTCAGTTCAACTGGTTCATGACTTAGGCTACTTTTGCAATGGCCATTCAGGACAGATTAATGAACTAAGTTCCATGATATTGGAAATGTCACTCCAGTCCTGTTTAACATCTTTATTCAGTCATGTTTAATATCTTTATTAATATCTTTAATATTTTTATTGATGATCTGGATGAGGGGATTGAGTCCACTGATACCTAAAATGATGCTAAAGAAAAAACTCCGGAGCAGTTAATTGAGGGTGAGATAAGAAAAGGGTTTAATTTGTTCCTAGGTATAGATGTTACAAGACGCACACTCAGGCTGTGCCCGAGATGTTACATTTTATAATACTGCCTGACCAATCCAAGTTTTGTCCATCCCATTGCTTTTGCCCTGGTCCACCCCCTGGGAATTGGGTCTGGGGACTTTTTAGGATTACTTCTTCATCATCATCATCACCTTCAGAGCACAAAGGGTACACAGTCACCCAGTTCTTGACTGTGTTCCGTGGTTCAGGCTAAGATATGAGTGTTCTCTAAACAGCATAAGCCTACCTTGACAAAAGACAAAACATTTTCTGCTGAATTCAGGGGTAGAATTGATACGAGGAGAATGAATGGGGTAAGAGGGTTGAGGAATGTGTAAACTACTTGTGCTAAAGGGTGAGGGAATAAGGGCTGCTGCCTCTAAAATCTACTTTACTATTTAATTACTTATAAAATTGGAAAAATCAAAAAACCTAAATGGACCTTACGGCATAACCACCAATAGCAAATTTGTAGATGACACCAACTTGGGGGGGAAGCACTGATCTGCTGGAAGGCAGGAGGGCTCTGCAGAGGGACCTGGACAGACTGGAGAGTTGGACTGATTCCAGTGAGGTGAGGTTCAACAAGGCCAAGTGCCTGGTCCTGCACTTTGGCCACAACAATCCCGTGCAGCACTACAGGCTGGGGACAGAGTGGCTGGAGAGCAGCCAGGCAGAAAGGGACCTAGGAGTTTGGATTGACAGGAAGTTGAACATGAGCCAGCAGTGTACCCAGGTGGCCAAGAGGGCCAATGGTATCCTGGCCTGGATCAGGAACAGAGTGGCCAACAGGACCAGGAAGTGATTCTTTCCCTGTACTCAGCGCTGGTGAGGCCACACCTGGAGTACTGTGTCCAGTTCTGGGCCCCTCAGTTCAGGAAGGATATTGAGGTGCTGGAGCAGGTCCAGAGAAGAGCAACGAGGCTGGTGAAGGGACTCAAGCACAAGTCCCATGAGGAGAGGCTGAGGGAGCTGGGATTGTTTAGCCTGGAGAAGACGAGGCTCAGGGGAGACCTCATCACTCTCTCCAACTCCCTGAAAGGAGGTTGTAGCCAGGTGGGGGTTGGTCTCTTTTCCCGGGCAACCAGCAGTAGGACAAGAGGGCATGGTCTTAAGCTCTTCCAGGGGAAGTTTAAGTTGAATATTAGGAAAAAATTTTTTACAGAGAGAGTAATCAGATGCCACAGTTCATTTAGAAAATGAAGGACTGCACACACAAGGGTTCAGATGCGAAATGGTCAAGGAACTTTATTATATTGCATTGAAAACTGGAACTGAACTGAACTTCAAAATGGCTCTCGCCTTATATATGGTAAGGCGAGAACCTGCTGGAAAGTGGGTGGATTTAGGGAGGAGTAAGGGTGGAGCATGCAAATTAACAGGAAAACTTAACTAAATATGGAAAACACTGCAAGACAGTAGAAATTAACCAATGGGAGGACAGGGTTTAGGGCCATGAGGGAGAGTAGAACTTTCCAGCGTCAGGGGTACAGTGTATGAGGAATTGTACAACAAAATATGAAACACAACCCAAAATCCAAAATACATATTCTTCAATAGTTCACTAAAGTCCGTATCTGCTTATAAAGTCAGGAAGAGTGCTGAATTCGGTGCTCCACTTTCAATCTTCATTTCCTCACCTCCAACAATCAGACATTGGATGGGCTGCCCAGGGAGGTGGTGGATTCACCGTCCCTGGAGGATTTTAAGATGAGACTGGATGTGGCACTTAGTGCCATGGTCTATTAACCACGGTGGTGTTGGATCAAGGGTTGGACTTGATGATCTCAGAGGTCTTTTCTAACCCAATTGATTCAATGATTCTATGATTCTAATATGCCTCAGCCACATGCTGTATCACTCTAACTTTCCTCTATAGAAAATACAACAATCAGTTAATTTAAGAAGTCACCCTACATATAGATTTAGAGCAGAAAATCAAATGAAATTATGTCATTGCTTAAGCTTAATAGGGGAATCAAAGAATAACCATCCACAGTATTACCCTTTTTACAATGTAGAAATGATGAAACATCCTATACTTGATACTAATGTTCCATTATGGTAGTGATGTAGCTTTCATCTAAGAAACAACATTGACTATACAGAACAGGTGCATCACAGTATTTTAAAACAAGTCACAGCTTTTTCTCTTTTTACATTTGCTAGCAGTTTTAGGAGTGTGCTCTATTTTTTTCGCATGATTTTATGATTTTTGTTAAGAGTAATGAGTATATTTTACACATTTCTGTTTTTTTCTGCTTCTGTCTCCTTCAGTGAAGAAATTTGCTCTTAAGACATCTTCCTGGGGGAAAGAAGTGAGAAATAGATAGAAATTCTTTGTTTATGAGGATTTCTACAGAAGCACAGCTAGTGTCCTTTTAAAGATATGCTAATTCACTATAAAGGCACTTAAACCTCATCATGGAATCTTTTTTTTTTGTTTCCACAGAATTTTAAGCAGAAAACTTTTTTAATTATTATTATTTTTTAAGAGTTAATAACTAGTGTAATGCTATAGTACAGTATATAGAATACAAATAATATCACAGACTGCTTTTCTAAATATTCATCATCTATCTTCTGCAATAAAACTCTCCTACATCTTAAACTAAAATTTATTCTCTTATTTTGTCACTTTCTACTTTTACCAAAAAAATTCACAAGCTTGTTTTTTCTGTTTTTGTTTGTTTGTTTGTTTTCTTTTTCCTTTTCTTTCTCTTTTCTTTCTTCTTTTCTCTTTTCTTCTTTTCTTTTCTTTTCTTTTCTTTTCTTTTCTTTTCTTTTCTTTTCTTTTCTTTTCTTTTCTTTTCTTTTCTTTTCTTTTCTTTTCTTTTCTTTTCTTTTCTTTTCTTTCTTTTCTTTTCTTCTTCTTTTCTTTTCTTTTCTTTTCTTTTCTTTCTTTTCTTTTCTTTTCTTTCTTTTCTTTTCTTTTCTTTTCTTTTTCTTTTCTTTCTCTTCTCTTCTCTTCTCTTCTCTTCTCTTCTCTTCTCTTCTCTTCTCTTCTCTTCTCTTCTCTTCTCTTCTCTTCTCTTCTCTTCTCTTCTCTTCTCTCTTCTCTTCTCTTCTCTTCTCTTTTCTCTTTTCTTTACTTTTCTTTTCTTTCTTTCTTTTCTTGCTTTCTTTTCTTGCTTTCTTTTCTTTCTCTTCTTTTTTTCCTCTCCGAATCTCTCCTCTCCAAACCTCTCCTCTCCGAACCTCTCCTCCCCTCCCCCTCCCCTCCCCTCCCCTCCCCCTCCCCTCCCCTCCCCTCCCCTCCCCCTCCCCTCCCTTCCCCTCCCCCTCCCCTCCCCTCCCCTCCCCTCCCCTCCCTTTCCCCTCCCCTCCCCTGAAATGATTTATTGAGGGTGTACATTATCAAAGGACTCGTTTTGGTGTAGCAATAGTTTAAATAAACTGTGCTTTATATGCATGACACCATTATAATGGTGGAACGCATATTTCCTGACCAGTATGTGATTCCTAAAGAGGTAGCTAATTAATAGCCACAGATTTGTAACAGAACTGAGGTAAAACATGTTCTGATAGAATTTACCTCTCGAGGAGATAGAGAGTTAGCAGAAAGATTAGCAACCATAGGGTTAGACAAAGCAAAGAGGAAGGAGATATTATTATAAATAAGAAGACTAAATGTCATATTTACTTTCTGTTTACTGACTTCAGTATTTGATTGATTGAATACTTTAATGTAAAAAAAATAATAAATAAAATATTAATCAATCTTATGTTTGTATTTGGGTACAATGAAACTAAGGAAATGACATGGCAGGGAACGTACAGTACATTTTCTCAGTATATGGGTAGGACTGCAGGGAAAGGCACTGGCTTTTTCCGTGGAATCCATTTAGCAACTGAAGAAGAAAAGAATAAAGAAACTCAAACATCATCACTGCATTTTTGCACTTGCTTTGTTACTGCAGTCTCATCTTAGTATCAAGGACTACTCTGTGCTTTTTACACTGATGCAGAGTTACTGAGATAAATGAAATTATATCCTGAGATCCTGGATTTTCACCTCAGAGTGTCAGAGAACTTAAAGATTCTCTTGTTATTTATTCTTTTACATTTGAGAGCATAATATTTAATTGAAAGTATTTTTTAATATTAAATAATTCAGTGATGCCTGGCTCTTCCCAAGAAAAAATATTTGTGCTTAATTATAGAGCATTTGATGGATTGCATTTGGTACCTTTATATCACAGGTAAAAATAAAAAGACACCATCCAAAAGCATACTAGAAAGAATGATTTTGATCACATTCTGAAAGTTATACTGCCTGATGAGCAATTGCTTGATATTTCTACCTACCTTCCCCTTCTAAAAATCCCTGAAGTATTTAGAGAAATGTCTGAGGTACCACAATAATGTGCAGACAGAGCCTGTCAGACACACATGAATTAAACCTGACCAGAAGACTTCCATATAAATTGAACTTCCCTGAGTTTGCTAGTCCTTCAAAATGAAAATTTTTCATGGTGCTGAACCAGTGTCTGTCATCACTCACTACTGTACGAGCAGCTAGAAAGGAAGGATCTCAGTGAGTTCAGTACTTTCCCAGCACACTTTTAAGTTCATAGCAGTTGATACGATAAGGAATGGTACTCAGCTAGAGAACTCAAGTGACAAGAAATGGAATGTTCTCATTAATATATGAATTTGACTGCAGTTCTTTCAATTCCAAGTTCCTTTCTAAGAGGGTTTGTCTTTTGGTTTGTTCTTTGTTTTTGTTTTTTTCTGAGTTGCCCTTTATGTAAGTCTAGGATCCAGCATATATCTGAAGGTTTTTCTTCCTTTTATCTAGTTTACTCAAAAAAAGGCTAGGTTGAGTATAGTTTTTGTGACTCAGTCCTGTGAACTGCATGATGTCCTTGGTGAATGCAAAGTACAATGTGGCCTGTTAGAGCAATAGAGTCTTTCTTGTGTAATGAATGGTATATGTGGTACTTCCCTAGCAGCTGTAGCAAAGAACAAATTGTCATTTAAAAAGATAGATTTCATTCATGCATTTAGCTCAGTACTCAACGTATGGTGAAGCTTGGTTTGCCTGCCCTTTCCTGCTCAGGCAACATTAAACAAATATTTTTCTACACTAACCACGCAGATGGAAATCCCAGTCTGAAACTGGCTGAGAATTTTGGTTTGGAATTACAGAAAAAAACCAACCCCCAAACACTGCAACATTTTTGATACTTGTCTTGCAGTACTAGAACTTCTGTGGGTTTTGTGTGGTTTTTTGTCCATGTTGGTTTTTAATTTATAATTTATCAGATTTCATATTGATCTGTAATCTAATACGCAACTCTGAACTTTTGAGTGTATATAGGCCCTTAATAATTTCATAAGTGATCCAGTTATTAGGTTTTGAAGGAGTGTGAAGGTACGCATAATAATAATTACGTTTATTCCTAAACAAAGAGATTTGTTTCCGAAGGAACTGTTTCCTAATGCTTGAATAGAAGCTTGGTAATAAAGTACTTAATCTAATGAACATATGTACAGCTTTTAGTCTCTGTAATATGAACTTATTAAGATATTTTTTATTTGTCTGGAAATGGGATGAGAAGAACATTATTTTTCAAAAAATATCAGCAGTAACATTAAGTAAAAAATACTAAAAAATAATTTCAAAACCAATTCAGACTCAAATATATCTATAAATAAATGACTGAAGTATAGTGTGCTTGAAAACTTCCTCATGTTAATTGCCATTATAGATTTGTGTCTTGTGATTTTCCGGGGTATTCCTGTCATTACCACAGTTTAGTTCTTCAAGTTTGACCTCCCATTCTCATTCACTCCAGCTTTGCAATTAGGGATGCTAGAATACTCACATTAGATTTGTGTATAAACTGCAAAAATATTTTAGAGGAGAATTTTTTTGAAGATCAGCATTCCCATCTCCATGTTGTACATCTGCATTGTGAAGAAGAGTATAGTAGAGATGCCAGGATATACTACATCCTTCGGTTTTCATCAGCTGATCTGTCAGGCCTCTTGTTTCCATTAGTTGATTAATTCAGAATCAAGATAAAGTATTGTAATGAACAAGAAATGATAGAAATCAGTGCTTTCAGGTAAGTTGAAATAAGAGAAACACGTCGCTCTCAAACAAACAAACAAACAAATTAATTCCTTTAAAACTAAACAAAATTGATAAAAAGTAGCTTGTACATACTTTCGCTGTTACATTAACAAACAGAAGGAATTAGAAATTGTACTGTCTCAGCTCAGTTTTCCCTTCAATTACTCTATATAACCCCAGAAAACAAATAAATAGACAAATAGAAACTGCAGAGTAAAGGCATGTATGATTCAGTTCCAAATCTCAAGTTTCATGTTTACACTGTCAGATGAAAGATATTTTACTGTTGACACTCATGAAATAACTGAAGCATAACAAAGGCTTACATCATAATACATATCCATTTAGGTAAATATGTGTATAAAAAAATATTTCTCTCCTAGACATCCAGTTATTGCCATCCTTGTGTGTTTTGACTCTACAGGTTATGTCAGAAATAAGGCATAGTGTTATTATTTGAATCACCAAAATGGAAAAAAAATCAGGAAGCTGAGGAAACTTTCTGAAAATAGATTGTAAAATACATTACAAATAAACCATGCAGACTGGATCATAAACATGTATGATAAACGATTTTTACAACTGCAAATGTTTGTTTATAAAAAGTTGTTCTATTCCACAGAGTATCTGGAAATGTATGAGGTGCTCTCAATCAATCATCCAATAAATAAGAAGATGGAAAAGAATAAAAAACTTTACAAGATATGAATATAAGGTTTGATTCAAAGCCCAGTGAGGAAGGAGGGTTTCTTCTCAATTTATTCACGTGGCCTGTGTGGTGAGTGACATGTTATTACCCATTACTAAGGAACAAAAATATGGAACAAATACCTTGGCTATACAATAGATGTCTTTCTGAGACAGGTAATGCACTGGATTTTATTTACATAGTCTTTTAAAATGAAAGGTTTTTATCGATATTCAGAAATTCCATTTATTGCTCATTACTACTTTCTCTTGTCTTTCACTGATGAAAAATTCTAAACTACAGAGCTGACTTACTGTGAGAATAATACAAAACACTGTGTATTTGTTGTTTATTGAATAAAAAAGCCTTAATATACTTTCAGTTTCTCACCTTTTGCTGGAACTGTAGAAATATAATATTCTAGGGAAATCTTTATCATATAGAGATAAACAATATATTCTTTCCAATAGCTGAATGTGGAATTCTATGCCCAAATAAACTTGAGGTCAGAATACAGTATAAGTAATCCAAACTATTTCATTTAAAATTGGAATATCCACAGCTAGAAGTTAATTTACCATGTGGCTTGTCTCTGTGTATGCTAGAATTCAGTATGGGGCAGGTTTGATGGATATTCAGATTCTAAGAGGTTTCCTGACATTATGAACAATACCTCTGATAACAAAAGTAATTATTTTACTATTTAAATGCATATACAGTAGTGAAAATTTTTTTCTCTGACTTTTGAGTCAGTGGCAATACACAAATACAGCACTCACCTGAAGTATCTCATTTCTAAAATACCATTAATTGTGACAAAATATAGGTCATGAAGTATTTAAATTTATCACAATGAATGATTTTCCTAATAAGATATTTATTATTTTATTCTTGTGTCTCTCTAAACTTACAATTATTGCTACAATTATTCTATTGAAATCACTGACTGTTGTGACATCTTAAACAATTTTCATTACCAAAAAAAAAAAATTCTCTGATCTATAGGGTGATTATTTTTATCACAGTTTGTGTTACATAAACTCTTGTGAATATATGTTAGACCTGAAAGTCTGTTCCCTCAGCCTCAAATTCAAGTCTCAGCACAAGGGTGGGAAATATATCTGCAACAGATTTTACATCTTATTAAAAATTATAATTGCTTTAATTTGATCATGTGGCAAAATGCATCAGACCTTTCAAACTTAAGGTATTTGATCATGCAACAGATTATGATCCTATAATAATAGGAAAACCAGGAAACAGGAAAATAAATATTATGACAGGAAAATGAAACAAATCCAGAGCAAATGTGATCTGTCTTTGGCCTGATGCCTTCTCGACTTTTGTTTTAGAGGAGCAGTCCTATTCCATGATGACCTAACCTCATTGTAAATAAACAAAAATTTATTTCAAAAACCTGAGAAATTTTGAGTGAATTAAATAAATTTTATTGATCTAAAGTCTTGGAAAAAAAAAATCATGTTGTCAGATTAGAAAAAGATTGTTAAGAGAAAACAGATGAAAAAGATGTTAGAAAAAAAAAAGATGTTAAGAGAACAAACTACAGTATAATCATTGCAACGAACTGTGTGTAGAGGAGAACATAGTTTCTCTACAGATAATTTGGATTGTGTCCTGGTCCTTTGTTAGTGAGGAATTACTATTTTTTAATATGTTTATCTGCCTTCTTCAAGATTATTTTTATCAGAACAGGTCTTTGAGGACACCCATATACCTCACCCAGCCCTGACCCATGGCTCTGGTCAGGGCCCAGACCTCATTTCAACTTTCATCCAGGAGCATCAGCCCCTGACCCAGTGACACTGCAGCAGGGCTGGTCTCTACCTCCACACAACTCTGACCTGCCCGGCCATGGACCTACAGAGTCGGGCCCACCCGTGAGCCCACATGGCAGCCCAGCCTCAGCACATTCTCATCCCCAGGGAGGTGCCCAAGGCGTGGGTCTGGGGCAGCTCCAGGAGCTCCTGGCAGTGTTGGCTGGACAGGCTCTGGATCCCATTCTTCTGCTCCGCTTGGGTACCCTTGCAGCTCCCACCATACCGGGCCTAGACAGCCCTGGCACCCAGGGACAGACTCATCACAAGAGGTGTGCTATGGTGTGCTATACCTTATTTTAAAGTTACATACAGACGCCAACAGTAGATTGGTTTAAATATATCAGGATACAGTGTTCTATTGACAGCATTGTTTCTATGTTGTAGTACATTAAAAAAACCTAATAGCTCTATTTGATCTGTGACTAAAATGAGGGATATCAAATACAATGCAAGCTAATTTTATAAATTGCTTATAGTATGAGGAAACACAATTGAACTTTTAATCTTTGTTACATGGACAATCTTTATACTAATTTTCCATTTTTTTCAATATACAAGGTAAGACAGTTTTATCTGTATTTAACAGTCATTTCAAATTCAGTATTTGCTGTTTTAATTTTATCTCCTCAAAGTCAAAGTAATTTCTTTTATTAGTTTTACAGTTTTTCATGGATAATATTGGCAGAGAAAAACAAAACCAAAAAAAATCTCTTTCAATCACTTCTAAAATCAACATCAGTGTTCAAACACATAGAGAAAAATCTAAAACTAGGTTGGTTTCAGCTGATTTTCATTAATGAGAGCCAGATTTCAGTTGTTATATTAATTTTCACTTACATCTCGAGTGCTGAAACTTGAAAACTGATTTACAACAAACTACGACACAATGACTTCTTCACATAATTGGATTTGATCCTCTGAATATTGAGAGATAACTGCCTCCGGCAGCAGATTGCAGGATCATTGATAATTCTATTATTTCAACAGCCATTACATTAATATTCTTCTTTGGATTGAGGCCACCTATTACTTTACTGTGAATTCTGCTATGCCCAACTCAACTGCATAGTATATGTTAGGGAATAGAAGGATGCATTTTGAGAAGGATATCTGTAAAAAGAATAAAGTTAAATAAGGTAACCACACAAAAGTAAAACTGAGACCTTTAAAGTGCCTTCTCAGCTGATGCTTAAACCTGGAAATGCCCAGAAGTTCTAAGTTCCTCATGTTTTAACCTGAAAGCACTTTAGGTAACTGAAATTGCTTTTGCATGTGTTGCAGGCTTTAGCCTTAGAAAGGTTAAAAGCATATCCCATGTTCACTAGCTGTTTTTACTCCTAAATACTGATGGCTACAAGTAACTACATACATGTCTGATGTTCCTAAAAGCCTAAACAAAATGAAACACCACCTACTGCTTCTTTCAAAATATACATAATGATGATATTGGTGCTACAGCTCTATATCAAACTTTTTCCCGTAAATATTAATTTATTAATGTGTGTGGTACTTAGCTGATGCACTTGTAGTATCAAAAAAGATAATTTACTAACACCAAGGAATAACAACTATTTCTGATCATAATTATCTCTGTGTATTTTTGTCTTATTCAACTCTTCTGCAATGTCCCTCAAAACATGTGTTTTGATTCAGTTTTTGTTTCATTGATTATTTCCCTTTAGGACAGGTGCGTTAATGCTCTGAGTATAGTCTGTGAGTTTTTATTATTTTTCTTGTCTTTATGTGTGTGATCTTGGGCTTTACTGATTGCATGCCATCAAAATCTTGAGCTTTTTGGGGAACTATTCATTTCATTTTGGATTACCTATGGTATTCTTCCAATACCTTAGTGTTTTGCAAACATCACTCGATTTATCTTTATGACACTACTGTGAAGTAAGCTCTTATCTCCCAGCAAGAGGAGATTGCAAGGGCTCAATGATTCCACAAATCAAGTCACACATTCTAAAAATCAAGTTCAGTGTTTAGAAAAAGAAGTATCCATATTTATTGGCAACCTGTGAAATTATTGTCCTGTGTGATATGCTGAGCATCATACAAGAACTTTGTCATAAATGCTAGTACAGCATCCAGTTCTTGGGGGATTATTTTATATCCATGAGATCAGGTCACAGCCTTATTCATTATATATTAACATCTCTTGGAATTCTGCTTCAAATTTGGTTTTGTTCATGTAGAAAGAATCTTTTGATCACATGATTAAAAAGTTTAATCATGCTGTTAATGTAAAGATGACAAAATTATAATTGGCCAAGCAACAAAAACATTGCTATTTCTAAGACTTTAATTATATGTCTCTATAATCTCCATTTCTTTTCATTTAATCCTAAATTTCATAATTTTTTTGTTAATGTCCAAATACTGCTTAATTAACAGTAAAATAATATTGCAAAATAAAAACCAAAATTTCCTTCATGACAGAAGTAGCCAGTATGGAACTGTTTGTGAAAACAGAAGAAATAAGTTTCGTTAGAATGCATCAAAAATATACTGACAGTGTTGCATTCCAGATTAAGCTATAAACTGCCCAGAGCAGTTACATTTTTTATTTAAGACTTTTTTAAAGCCTTTTGGTTCGTTATAACCTCTAATTAGTGTCCAGAGAAAGAGTCACACACTCTAAGAGAAATTCTTTTTAATTTAGTGAGAAAAATAAGATAATTTGGGAAAAGGTTTTTACAGGAGTAAAATACAGCCAAGAAAAAAAGTATTTCACTCAAACATTCAGCACAAAGACCCATTCCACAGGAAACACCTACTAAAACAATCCATATACCAGCTTTAGTAAAACACAGTTCTTTGGTTTTAAGTTACCCACTAGAGAAGGAAAAGAGTAAAAGAGAAAACAGATTAAAAGGAATAAAGAAAGAGAGAAGAAAGAGAGAAGAAGAGAGAGAGGAGAATAGTTACTGGCAAGATTCGATGATTCACATGGTGCTGACTGGAGAGGGACAAGAGACAAGAGGGAGACTACATGGAATCTCATGTATTTATAGAGTTCAGTTTTCCCTCAGGCAGGATATCCGGTCAGCGCCTAACAGGTCCGAGTGAGTTGTGCTGTAGCAGTCACAGGCTGCAGGAGTGTGGTGTGGATGGGCTGCCAGGCAGCTCTGCCTTGACTGACAGCCCAGCTACAGGCCTTCAGCTCTGCCATGTGCTCTGCACGGGCAGCAGGCCTTGCCTTCAGCTCTGCCCTGTGCCCTCAGCACAGACCTTGTGTGCAGCCCTTACCACGGACCTGCAGGTCCGGGCCCAGCCCTTCCCACATGCACACACACACACACACACACACACACACACGCACACGTACATACACACAGTGAGTTGGTTCCAACCCATATCAATAATTCGGTGAGATTCGGATTCAAGATCTCACAGACAGTGACGATGTAAGTATTATCATTGTAAGTAGTCATTAGTATTGAAAGTATTTTTGGTCAATTCCCACAACTGATAAAAAAAGCATCACTTTTTGCAACACTCATAATTGTTGATACGAGTTTTACCAATTTAGGCTCACAGGAACTACTTCATCTAGTTACACTACCCCCACTTTATACTAATTGTTATTCAAAGTGAAAAATTGTCATCTCTGCTCCCCAAAAGTATGTTTCAAAGTCCTGAACTAGGGGAGATGGGGAGAAAGGCTGGGTGGAAACAAAAGACAGCAGCATGGAGCAGTAGGTACTGTTCCCAGAACCACAGAAACTGCAGTTCTTTCCTAATAGCACTGCTATAAAATAATTTTGGTTTCACGTGTATTTAAAATTATGTACGGGTAATATTGTAGGGATATAGTCCACCTTTTTCTGTTGTGTATGGCACTACAACACATATGCAATCATTGAATGGCTGGATGATCTTTAAAGGTCATCTAGTTTCAACACCCTTGACATGGGCAGGGAACCTCCCACTAGGCCAGGTTGCTCAAAGACCCCTCCAGCCTGGCCTTGAACACTTCCAGAAATAGGGCATCCGCAACTTCATACCAAGCTTCTCATCCAAACCCCCACAAGTCTTTCTCCAGGGGACTGTTCTCAATTCATTCTCCACTCAGCATGTATTTGTGCTTGGGATTGCCCCAATCTAGGTACAGGTTTTTACACTTGGCCTTGTTAAACTTCATGAGATTTCCACAGGCCCAACACTCAAGCCTGTCAAGGTCCTTCTGGATGGCAACCCTTCCCTCCAGTGTGCCAGCTGCACCACACAGCTTGGTGTCGCTGGTAAACTTGCTGAAGGTGCACTCCATCCCATTGTCCGTGGAACCAATAAAGATGTTAAAGAGCTCCAGACCCAACACTGACCCCTGAGGAATGCCACTTGTCACCGGTCTCCACTTGGACATTGAGCCATTGACTGGAACCCATGAGTGCAACAATCCAGCCAATTCCTTATCCACTGATTGGTCAACCCAGTAAATCTCTGTCTCTCTAATTTAGGGACAAGGATATAATGCAGGACAGTCGAATGCTTCAGAAAAGCCCAGGTAGATGATGTCAGTTTCTTTTCCCTTAACTATCAATACCGTAACCCTGTGGTAGAAGACCACCAAATTCGTGAGGCATGATTTACCCTTAGTGAAGCCATGTTGTCTGTCATCAATCATCTCCTTATTTTTCATGTGCAACAACACAGTTTTCAGGAGGATCTGCTCCATGATCATTCTAGGGACAGGGGTGAGACTGAGTGACCTGTAGTTCCGTTGGTCTTCTTTTTTTTCCTTTTTAAAACTAGAGGTTATTTTTCTAGACAGTGGGAAATTTACTGGACTGCCACAACTACTCAGATATGACGGATTGTAGCTTAGTCCCCACTGGAGTAGATGGTGCAGACTATCCAGTCAGAGTTGCAGCCTTTGCTCTCAGCTGAGTGCCTACCATTCTGCCTTGAGGGCCATGTAGGATGAGTGCCCTTCAGCTGTGCATACGGTCACAGGTACCTGGTTGCTGGGTTATGTGCACTTCATGTATGCCAAGGTTTTCTATCTATAAGATGTAACAGTTTCAGGTGGTACAAACCAACAAACTGATAGCCCATTATTAGAAATAAGATCAAGGCATATGAGATAGTCTTACCCTTTTTATATATACAGAAGAATGAAACGTAAATTGAAAGTCATTATATATTTTTCACCATTATTCATGATTTACCTGCATCAAAAATTTTACCAGGTTCATGCCAAATTCATGTTCATTGGAATAGTTCAGAAAGCTGTCCTAACATTACTTCTCTAAAGTCAATGAAGCTTTCATTACTAACAGAAGCGGGGCAACGGTGAGTGCTTTAGAAGTTCCTGCATGAGAAGATGCCCAGGGAACCAGCCTGAAGGTGCTACAACCAACTGTAACAAATGATAAAACACCTGGGACTGAACAGTAGGATGAATTTGATCGTGGTCATGAAAGAGAAGTAGAAAGAGGGAAGACATAATTTAGTACCTCAGCAAGTGTTTTTCTGCAATATAAATTATTATTAATATTAATACTCTTTAGAAATTAAAGATGTAGACTGACTGGTGAAACACAGTATGTTTTTTAAAACATCTCTTAAAAGAGTGAGGGTATCTTGTATTGGCATTTTAATACAAACAAAGCTTTAGAATGGCTACAAACACTTAAGAAATTAGCACACTATCTGGAAAGATAAGACATGTCTTTATAAAAAAGAGCATTTAGGTCTGAATAGAAAATATAAAATAAAACTCAATGGAGTAGGAACTCTGGTGAATACTGTAAACATTCATTGTATACATGTAAAAATTATATGATGTTTAGATTATGTTTTGATAGATTACTATGAAATCAGAAAATATACTTTCTATGGTTGAACCACTTCTTAATAATTATATTGAAACATCTTTAGTTTCAGTTAATGAACTGAATTCTTAATGGACACTAGCAAAACAAAACCTAGCTTAGAACCTTGGCCTATATTCAGACAACAGAACACCCTGAGGCTTCTCCATGAGAGATGTCATGATTAAAGAAAAAATGGTTCAGACATTGATTGCTTTGGTTAAAATTATTGAATGGAACAGGTTCATTACTAATGGATCACTAGAATATGCATTTACAGATGGATTTTTCTGCTGGGTTAAGTCTCTCTCTCCCCTAGAGCAACAGATGCAGCATGTATGTGTAAAACAAGAGTCCATCTCTTGCATGAACAGATAGCAGTACAGTAAAGTGCACAGTGTTTGTGAACAGCTGCTGAAAATCATTAACCATCTTTGAGTGCTTAGATATTAGAAAGTCTAAATTTATCATCTTTTCTTTCTTGAGTTGATCTCAAGTTCCTCTGTTTGTTCACTATATCAACTAATATGAACTAAGTATTTCCTAACTAGCATTTCTCTTTTCATGTCAGTATCCCCTTTTTCTTTATTTCCCTGTTTTTCTGCTAATCATTTTCCATCTATTAAGGCTTAGTTTATAACTGTTTCTAGTACTCATTTCCCAAAAAGTATTTGGAAATTAATCTTAATTTTAATGACTATATATATATATATATATATAACCTTCATTAAATCTTGTAGTGTGTCACAAAGAAATGAATTATCTGAAGAACACCAAAGAGCAAAATTTCATAAAGCTGAATAAAGTAGGGATATTTCTTAAAGTGTTACTTTCTGAATAATGTTCTGGACTTGAACTCCCATTCTATAAATTTCCAGAAATTATCTTAGTCCATTTAAATCACTGGTAGCAGAAAGTAAGCATAATATTATCTTAAAAATACACCAAAGTGTCACAAGTAGGGAGTCTGCATAACTTAATACTCTGTCATATAGTGATACAAAGTTAAACACGTCCTCTAAATGTAACCTACACTTGGTTTTCAGTCTTTAGGTTTACAAAAATATTAAAATTATACAGAATACACTGAAGATACTCTTCTTATCAGAATCTGTATTTCAGTAATGAAGAATATGATTTTCATTAATCGAAACCACTAAATCCTAAGTGTATTTTTCAAACTTAATATAATTTAAGCTTTTTAAATAGCTGTTCGCTCTAATAACTATATTCTCTTGTTTTTGGAGAATTCTTTGCATGGGTTTGAAGTATATCAGTTGTTATTTATAAATTTTTCACTTTTTTATTGTAGTGTGAAATCATACCTCAAATTTAATTAATGCACTATGTTCCAAATTTATAGAAAAATATGGTATTCTACGTAAGAAGAGACATCATAATAAAGGAATCTATGTTGAGACATATTATATTCTACCTTATAACTTGTTTTCCACAGACCTTCCCTCCATAATGTTACATCATGGGCTTGCTAGACCCCTTCATCAGCCTATAGCCCACCAATAGGAGTTTTATCATTGAGTTATGTTAGAAACCTTTGTATTCTGAACAGCACGTCAGAACTGGAGCATGATAGTAAACAAAGGATAGAACTAGTAAACAAAGTTTACATTCTTCTAGTGAGAAACCCAAAAAATATTTTTAAAATGTGAAGAGCTGAGGCTTTCACACACCCATAGTTCAGGAAAGTTAATGTAAATGTTGTAAAATATCAGCCTGTTCAGAAGCAACGCTATCTCAGATTCTTCAGGACAGAAAGTATGCTCTAATATCATCAGAAACTTTGATAGTGTTGCAACTATTGCACAAATATGGCAGAAGAGTTACATTTTTAAAGTTGCAATCAGTAATTGTACAGAAATTTTAACTCACTAAGTTAACAGCATGCTTGATGCCCATGATACAGAAATAAATCCCAGATCTTACTTTTACTGTCCTTTCAAATTGATGAGGAGTTTTGAGATCTACAAAAGAATCTCCAAAATTTAAAAGTGACATTTAAATATATTTGTCCAAAATTTTAAATCTATCTTGAGAAATAAAAGATTTTGCTATAATTGCGAAAAACACTACCTGTAAGAACACAGGAAGTCTTTGAGACAAGATCTGAAACAAACAAAAAAATCTCCAAAATTTCATATGTTCAAAACTAATCGGAAAAAAAGTGCAATGATGTTGTAATTCCAGCATCTGAACTAGAAATAGCAGTAAGGTTAGCTGGATATATCCTTGCTCATTTTTCAAGGCTTTTCAAACACATAAATTTTCATCCAAGAGCTGTTTATAATGAGGCATTCCAGTTCCATATACTGTAAGAGGGATACAGAGAGCAGAAAGAAGTAGAATTAACCGTAGTTGTCCTTATTCATAAAAAGTAATTAAATCTATAGGAGTTTTTTTCTAAAAGGGATTTTATTTCTTCATTAAATATACATGTGAAGATCTTTCTAGTTTTGAACAGTCTGAAAAGAATTGTTGTAGTCCTTAAAAATTGAGGAGAATCAGTTTATTAAGCTGGTGAAGAGTTTGAAAGTACATGAAATACTATGTGCCCTGAAGAAATTTTATTATATTATGTGTCTTTGATAGATATAAAAGACCTGATTTGTATTTCAATGAGTAAGATTTGCCTTTTAATTGATGAATACAACTGCTATACACATTCCCTGAGGCAGTAATTGCCACAGAGAAGCATTTACCAACCAAGAACTCTAGCAAGGGTGTATCATGTTGCTATTATGAACACTTGTATTAGATTTTATCAGTAACTTTGTCATATAACAGAGTCGTGATACAGTTTCAGTTTTCTCAGATAAAATTGCACATGTTTTCATTCATTCTTATTCCATAGGAATAACAAAAGACTTCTTTACTAAACTCCAATTATGGGCAAATCTGTTCCTATTGTTTGAAAGGCAAACATTAGCACCTCTGCTGACCCTTTTACACAGAGGTCGTTTTTTCAAAACCAAATATTCCTGTCAGTCAGGGAATTCAGTTTTTGTATGGCTATTCTCCAAAAAGTTTGGCAACCAAGTTTGAATACAGTCATGACAAATTTTGCAAGGCAAGGAAAATCATTAAAAATTCATTTACTAGTTTCACTCGAGGGCAATCCTACATATGAATTCATGCCACTTTCTCCAAGTGAAAAGTTGCTTTTTTACTTTCTGGTAAAAAATTACTGTTCACTTTGCAAAACCATTAGCTTTGGTGTTCATTCACTAGCAATTATCAGTATTGGCTAAACCACAGGAACACAGTAAAAACTAGTCAGTTGGCTTTTAGAGAAAATTTGGTATTATAACTGATGATATTCCCCCTCCTTGCTTCCACCACAGAAACAAATTAGCTAAGTATCTCTTATAGCCCTTAGTCTCTACCTAAGTAAATTGCCTTTGACTAAATACCACAATTAATAAAAGATGGACAGCTCATGAGCTTTATTTCAGCAAAGTGATTTATCAAAAATGCACTGTATTGTCGATACGCTTTTCTTTTCCTCTTTACCTACAGAGTCTATCAGGATCCTGATCAGAAGACCAAGCTACGTGTTTACTCATGGAATTTTCATGAACTTCTTTCTTCAGATATAGACCTAACTACACTTAGATTAAACTCTGAAATTATTGATGTCATTTAAATTACTAGAGCTAGAAACATATAAAAGAACTTTTCTGAACCAGAGACTAGAATAATATATTTTTTATTTTTCATTGTGGTTTTTTTAATTGTTTTTCACTTTCTTAACACTGCTACCAAAAGCTTAGCAGCACGAAGAGAAGCAGAGCCACAGATTCCCTTCAAGACTAAGAAAAATATGAGCTCTGTGTATCTGAAGTGCTTTTCAGGATTTGAACTCTAGAATCTTCTTATATTTTAATGTTTTTATTTTATAATAGGCTACCTAGTGTGTCGTGTACTATATAAATCATGCCCAATTGAAAAAGCAAGTGCATTTGATTTTGTATAACCTGTTTTAAAAGCAGACTGTGTTCCATTGATAGCACAGTCTTCTGCAGAACTGAATAACGCAAGAGACGCTGTATCTTGTTAGGATTTGCTATACAGTTTTCTTTCTTTTGTGCCTTCAACATTAATAATATTTTAAATGTAGTAGAAAAACTTCAGAAGTACTGTGATTTCATAGTATGGTTAATTTTAGCAAGAACTTCCACTGGCTATATGATTTTAAATTTTTCAACCTATTTTCAATCCCAGACTCGGGGGGGTGGGGGAGAATCAATAACATAAATATTCAAGTGAAGGCAGAACTGGAGGACAGAAAAGTGTATTTAAGAAGTAGGATGGAGAAATATAGTGTAAGAAATTAGGACAGCATGATAGGCAAGGAGGCAATTAGTAGTCTGCACTACAGAGATAGGCAGAAAGTGATATAAAGGGCAAAAGATAAAATAATATGACAGGTGCGGGATGAAGAGGGTGTTAGTATATACACAAAAAAGATGGAGCAAAAGAATAAAAAAGGAAATTGTACAAACATCTGCTGACTCAGATGATATTTTCAGAACTCCAAAGGCAAAACGCAGACTTGAACTAACTGAAAAGTTTAGATCCAAGAATTTATGTTGGTCTATTTTATTTCATTTTAGTTTATTTTATGGACTGAGAAAGATCAGATTAGGTGAAAAAGAAAATGGTTGCTTTTATTTTTTTTCTGTGATGGACATTTTTTACTTAATGATGCTCAGACTTCTTCTTCCTTAAAGGGATTATATTTTATGTGCTATTTAATTAATAAACCTGCATATTCTTGATTAATGATGAGACATAACTGACACATTCTAGCAGTCTTCTTTTTCTAGTAGTACTGTTAACTAGTGCACTAGAAGAGTTTAGTTTTATTCAGTACTCTGTGCAACTCTCCTGAGTCATTTAGATAGATGTAACTGGAAGGTGTAAGTGGGTCTGAAACTATTTAGACCCAATTACCTGTGCATTGGGAGTCACTTATTTTAAATTAGGTGATTCTGTTTCATCACATCCCCAACATACTGCAAGAATATTACACTAGCAAGATCAAAGACTGTTAGGAGGCTAGGTATGAAATAACCCAAATAGTAAGCAAAGCGTGGGGTTTCTGTATTCTATCCTTAAGACTTGACCAAAATAAAATTGAACCTCTCTTTTGGTAATAGGAATGGAATTTCAATTACTGAAGGAAGGAAAACACAAGGGGAATTAAAATTTTTTTAAAGCATTAAACAAAATGAGATAACCAAGTACATAGAGCAGGATCAATAGATTTTTATGAGATTAAAGGATGTATTTACTATAGAACTACCAATATCAGAAGTGTAGAGAGTGCTTGGACAGCATTACTTTAACAGACACTATACACACAATTTATGACTGAGAGCCTGCTTCAGAAATTTAATGTAAATTGAAATGTGCCTATAAATTAGACATATAAAACTGATATGGCAGAGAGAAATAGGAAGTGCTTTGTTCAAGATCATGCAGCAGGTGATTGCAGCCAAAGTAAAGGGTTGTTGCTCTGACAAAACAGAAGCACAGTAAAAAACATAATTAGCATATGTTTGACTGAAACCTAAACACTCAGACAAAACAATCACTTTCTAACATTACAATAATATTGTAACCAGTAACTATTGTATAACACTAATCATTTTGCATGAGCATAAATATATTTAAAATAGCCATATTCCCGAAGTATAGAAAGGAAACCTGTGGTTGTATAAACAGGGGACAGGAAAATGTAGTAATATGTGTAAGATTGAGCAGATGGGGAGGTGGCTGATTGAACCAGAATAATCCTGAAGAATAAGCAAGACAGATGTCTGGAGAAACCAAAACAAGACCTGATTCCAAAAATAAAATGATCTGTGCCAAGAACAAATAAGATCACTACCTTTTTGTACAGAAAAAGGACCAGGAAGCATAGGAGAAGATGATATAACACATGATTTGTAAAAAAGTAAAATTACTGAATAGGTATAGTTTGAAGAGACCCACACCAGACAGCTTAGATGGAGTAGATACCTATTTATTTACTTGCCCAAGCAATGAAAAATGTATTTTGTATATTTTCTTTGACTTCAAGCTACTAATACTGAAATTGCTTCAGGCTTCCTGTTATTTTGTATTCTAATTGGCTTATAAATTGGCAATTTAAAAAGTAAAAAACCCCAAACAAACCAAATAGTGTGGTTTTGCCATGATAGTATTCTTATTTTAGCTTCTGAGTGTCTGAACTGAAGGCAAAAAAAAAATAAAAACATGATTGAAGAGGTCTAGAATCAATTTTAAGCAGTTGTGTTTTAGAAAAAGATAAAAACTGACTGCATGTCCTGCTTCCTCATCAAAAGTCAGAACTCATAGTTAGAAGTCACTTCTAACTATGTCATGTTGGATCATTTTGGATGATTTTCTTGTTTCTTTAATTTCTGGTTTTTGTATAGAAAATGAAAAAATTATCACTGGATGATCAACATGGGGGAAAACTGAAACTTGAAATTTTTAAACACTATTTTATTTATGATTTTTGTTTATGAAATTCATTTATAATCTCCAATAACTTAGAATCTTAATATATTCCTTGGTTCTGTGACTCTTGGGTTCGAGTTTGAAAGAGTCTTAAAGATCATCTAGTTCTAATGCCCCTACCATGGACAGTGACACTCATCAGGTTGCTGGAAGCCCTATCCAGTCTGGCCTTGAACACTTCCAGGAATGGGACATCCACAATTTCTCTAGGCAGCATGCTTTAGTGTCTCATCACCCTCAAAGTAAAGATTTTATTCCTAATATCTAATCTAAATCTGCCTACTTTCAGCTTAAAGCCACTCCCCTTTATCCTATCACTACATGCCCTTGTGAAAAGTTCCCTTCCACTTTCTTGTCTGATCCTTTTAGGTACTGAAAGGCTCCTGCAAGCTTTATTTTCTGCAGGTTGAACAACTGCATGCAGCACTCCAGGTGGGATCTCACTAGAGCAGAGTAGAGGGGCAGACTCACCTTCTTTGACCTGCCGGTCATGCTGCTTTTGATGCAGCTCAGGACACTGTTGGCTTTCTGGAATGCAAGAGCACATTGGTGGGTCATGCTGAGCTATCAACATTCACCAACACCCCAAAGTCCTTCCCTCCAGGACTGCTCTCAATCCATTCTCCTCTGAGACTGTATTTGTGATATTCCCAACCCAGGGGTAGAACCTTGCACTTGGCCTTTTTGAATCTCATGAGGGTCACAGAGGCCTACCTCTCAGGCCCATCAAGGTCCCTTTGGATGGCATCCCTCCCCTCCAGCATGTCAACCACACCAAACTGCTTGGCATTGTCGGCAAACTTGCTGAGGGTGCACTGAATCCCGCAAAGATGTTAAATAGCACTGATCCCAATACCAACCCCTGAGGAATGGTATATGTGATTTCATCACATTTTATTCTCTTCACTCCACTTCTGTTCACTAATCCAGTCCAAAAAGCTATGAAAACTCGAACATAACTATATTAACTCACGCAATGAACCAAGATAGCTTTTCCCTGTTCCTGAGACTGTCTCTGTCCATAGCTGTATGGGAACAGAAAATGGAACAAAAAGAACAAAAATAACTCAAAACATAAAGAATCACAAAGAGTCATTAGTATCTTAAAACACCAATTACTCAGTACCAACTACTGAAAACAGATTATTGATGCGAACTAGCTAATATTTTTAATCACAGATATTCACATTTCAGAATTGCTTACTCTCTGTTTGGGTTTTCCAAAATCTTCAGACAAAATTTCACAGGAATTATTGCAGAGGAAGTTTAGTTTCTTGGGTAATCTGTGAATTCCGTGAAAAAATGAAACATGGCATGTCTGGCCAAAATATAAGCATTATATGTGTGTTATAAAGATAAAAAACCTAACAGTTCAATAATTATTTCTAACATTTTTATTAATTATTTAGACAAGGAAATAGTGTGGTGGATCAGGAACTATGTAGGGTATGCCAAGTTACATAATTATGTTATGTAAGTTGTATGATTATGATTATGATTTAGGAGACTGGAACTGCAATCTTAATACATCACAGAAGAATAATTTCAGATGGTATACATGAAATTTAATGTGTAAAGTTTATACCCTTGGGTAGAAATATTCCTCAAAAATATATAAAATGTTAATAAAAATGAATAACATTATCTAACAAGAGGAAAAGGTTCATGATGTTAAAGATTCCAACAGTGCAATTCTTAATGGAGTATTCAGTGATGAAATCAATTTTATGTTACAAAATAGATCTCAGAAATTGCTGTTTAAGCTTGGTTCCCTTAACATGTGTTATATAAGCATAGAAATAATTATACTAATAATAAAAGATTATAGAGATGACCCATATACTGAGGAATTAATTTTTGTCCTGTGACAAAGGATGAACTTTAAAGCACTGCAACACAAAATCACCAATCTACAACTGTGTTTTAGCACATGATATTCTATAGCAGGTAACTCTAACTGGAAACACGAACAACAACCTTTATCACATAGGTGAAAGTTTCTGTTTTAAATTATGCACTGTTTTACTCACAAAACAGAACTCTAATATCTAAATACTGTTTCAAATTTATTATCCATTCCTAATATTTAATATTTTGGGAATAGATCTTAATAGAAGAATTGTAAGTTTTGGAACATAGGTGTAGCCAAACTAGCTCCTTTTCATTACTCTGTTGAAGGTTCACAAGTATAAATACTTTCTTTCAGGATTTTTGTACTGTGATATCTTGTGGATTTTATGCTATGTAGGCTACATATCTTCGTGTATATATACAACACCAAACCCATTAAAATACACATTTTCCTCCATTTCATACACGTAAAAAGATGCTTTGTTTCAGAGAGAAACATTCAAAATACAGACCTACCACTCTCTATGAGTCATGTCAACCAATTTTCTCTCTGTGCAAGAAGCCTCTAAGGCAAACAGAATGTCAGAAAGCCTCAAGAAAGGAACAGAATGCAGAATAAAAAACATAAGTAAAATGTGTGGATTCATAATCACATTACACGCAATTCTGGTCACCAAAAGAAGGGCACAGTACAACAAAAGAAGCTAGAAATGATAAAAAATGAATACTGAAAGAGAATGTTTTAAAAATATAGGAGCTTTCACCTGAATTAAAAAAAGAATGAGTTGAATGAGGACATGTACAGAATTATGGAATCTGACATAATTTTATCTCTTAGAAAATAGAAAGGTGGTCCTTAAATGAAACTTTCAGTTACAGGGTAAAAGAAACAAATTTTTTTTCATATTAAACTGAAGAATTAATTGCTGTTGGATGTCATTCACCTAGAGTATCAATGGGCTTCACAGGAATTAGACGTTAAAAAAGGAAGTCCATCAAGGGCTATTCAAATAGAAAGCTATAATCTCACTTGTGGACTTTATTGAGACAAAGATTGTAAGAATCTAGAAAGATGCAGTATGTCAAATATATTTGCCTTGTACCTCTACCCTTTTCCTTCAGCCCAGAAAGTGAAATTTGTCTCTCAGTTGTGGAAGCTGAACTGTTCATTCTAGGAAGGTACTAAAATAAGAATATACTGTTTTATATGCATATGAAATTAATTTCGGTATGTGGCATAGACCAGTTTTCTGTTTATGAATTAATATTAAATAAACTTAATATAGACATAACTAAAATAACAATCTTTTAGTGACCAAAGCAACAGCTGGCATTAAAACTACCATTTGAAAGATGTTGGTTTGTGACTGTCTCACTTCAGAATATATTTCCTGATTATCTTTTAATGACCTACAGCAAAATCCTGTATCATCTGTCATACCAAGTCAGCAGTGGACTGCCAATAGTATTTACAGTCACAAATGAATGCTTCAAACATTCATTAAGTTATTTAAATTCTATATTCTTTCTTCGTCTTCCTGTTATCCAGAGGCTTTCACAAGGGATTTCTTCTGTTTAGGTGCCCATGAAATTATAGTGGTATTACATGCATACTTGTCTTTATTGTAGCAAATTTGAAGATTGTAATTTGAGAGAACCTCAAAAATCTACATTTGTTATTATTTTCTGCATTGTTGATTGCAGGGTAGAATTCATCTCTTTTTAACATATTGCTTTTTATCTACTTTCTCTACTTATTTCGTTGTATTAAGTTGAACTGTTCTGTTTTGCTGCAGTTTTTTTCCTCTTTTCTATCTCAGTATAAGCTTCAGAAAACTTCTGATTCCGAATACTCATAAATGACATGAACTATTCAGATCAGTTATATAGTTCATAATTCCAAGTAGGTACCAAATTTGGTAGCTCATAATGAAGTAAGTAGTTTTCATTCATAAAATTTAACTGATGCTGTGCTACTTTTCCTATTGTTTTAATTTTCTTTTTTTAAAGTTATTTTTCCCATTTTTATGTGTTCATATTCCTTTATCTTTTAATGTTTTGTAAGGGTATGTGGAACATTCTAACTCATTATGTTGCCTGGTAAAGGACTATTCTATATAAAAGATATAACAAAAAGCAAGGAAACAGGGAAATTAAAAACAGAAATACAGAAATTAATGAACAGGTTATAATGGAGGCAATAACAAAAAAAAACCAAAACAAAGCAGACCTCTTCAGTTGTTCACTGCTGGGCCATTAAACAAACCACTACCTTGACACAGCCTTGGAAAGGGTCAACCTGACTTAATATCTGACAAGAACTGGGAACATTGTGACTATCAAAATATTATGGGATAGTTAGGGAGTCTTGAGGGACTGTGAGTAATTCCTTATAGGATATCAGACGGGTAATTGTGATGTCCCACCATAAAGTTAATTATGGGATGTTTAGTGAAACGACCAAAGCTAGGGGAGGACTTGAGTTCAGGATGGACTGAGTAGGGAAAAGGGTGTGAAAATAGAGAGGAGAGGACACGAAGCAATCCTCTGCATGTAAGCAGGTATTAGTCGCTACCAAGCCTCATGTTTGATACCTGAAGTATTATCAAATCCTTTTCTTAACTATTTTTCCATTATAATCTCTGTGCTATGTATGAGGGCTGCAAGATCTAACCACAAGTAACTGGAGAAGAGATAATGGACCACATGGGCTGTAATTCTTGGAGTCAACAGCTGGTGAGCCCAGGGCATGTGTGGTGTATGTATACGTGTGAGAAGTTTGAATGCCAGCAACTGGAAAGACTAGGACATATATATACTTTCCCTCTGTGTATGTGTGTATTGAATTTATGTGAAAAGGTATTGGTATAAGGGGTCTGCAGGAGTGGTTTCTGTGAGAAGACACTAGCAGCTGTCCCCATGCCGGGCACAGCCAGTTCTAGTCACCTTTGAGAGGACCTACTAGCCTAAGCTGAGCTTATCAGCAGTGCTGGTGGCACCTCTGTGATTAAGAAATAGTAAGAACTTTATGGTAAAGAAGGAAATGAAAACTATAGGATTTAATGGACTTAGGATTTGATTTTGCTAAACACTCATACAAAAATCAGTTTTGGCTTGTTTTGATCTGTGATGGGGAGATCGTAATTTTGGTACATGAAAAAGTTAAATCCAACTTATACTACATCACTTACTGCAATGGCAGCAGCATTTCTCCCTACAGGCCTTTATTATAGAAGGACTAATCATATTCTAAGGAATTTGTTTCCTGCCAATTTATTTCACAAATTTCTTTGCCTGTGTAATTACTTTCTGCTTTTTGAATCTGCTGGAAAACCTGTTCTAGTGCCCCTGACCATGGCAGGGGGTTTAGAACTATATGATCTTTAAGGTCACTTACAACCCAAATCATTCTATGCTATGATTCTATGAATCTTTACTCAAGAGAACTAAAAAAAATTAAAAATCCACATTCTGTTGGTTGCAGATCCTTCAACTGAATTTAACTGGGAATAGCTTTAGGTCTACAGGCAGAAATGCATTATGTTCAAAATTATGGTCCAGAAATTACTATAGAAAAAATACAGGCATTCTTCTCTAAGTGCTACTGTGAAATTTTGTTCAGTTGCTCTAAAATTCAGTGTTCATATGAATAAGAAGCTAAAGTAAAATTACCTGTGTGCCTTGCTATTTCAACATACTCAAATACGTGAATATGACAAAAAATTCCACAAGGTTGCTCTACTACAGTACCATATGCACATGAAATTTCAGAAGATTTTTTTTTTTTCAGTTCCTTGATCAAACATCTTAATCTGAATTTTGACCCTTCTGTAAACTTTATGAAAGATTTCTGGAGGCTATGTCA
This sequence comes from Chiroxiphia lanceolata, assembly GCF_009829145.1. Classification (NCBI taxonomy): domain Eukaryota; kingdom Metazoa; phylum Chordata; class Aves; order Passeriformes; family Pipridae; genus Chiroxiphia; species Chiroxiphia lanceolata. The sequence continues at coordinate 22,551,828 of NC_045640.1, forward strand.
GAAATAGCTTCCACACTTTTGCTACATAAAACCTTTCTTCACATAATGATGGAAACTAAATCATAAAAAGCTATACGTGTATCAAAATTCACCCAAACCAATCCATTAGGCAATATTTAATAGTGAAATTAATAAAAAAATCTCTGTCCCTTAGAAAACATTTTAACATTTTTATTCATATTTATGATACATTTAAAATTAAGGGGAAAATTATTGCAATTATGGAAGCAACATGAGAAATGTGCAAACATTTTATTGTGAAAACTTTTTCATTAGAAAGTATTTTAGTATTACCCAAACAAAACCAATTAATATTCATTTGTTGAAGTGAAAATTTAAGTTAAATAATTTTCAGTATTAGCCTAATTTTCCCTTGAAAGAGCATTGAAAAAATCTTGTTGATTACAGTTTAAACTCTAGATCCCTTTTTCTTTTCACTATTCATGGCTAAACTATATTTATATACACACACATTTATGATTGTATTATATAATGGAGAACAGATGTCATCATGAGTATTTTTTGCTAGAAAACATAAGTCAGGAGAGAATGGAAAAGTAGATAAAATATTTGAAATTATATGGTAAAAGGTACATGCAGTCAAATATCTCACTGAATGGATTAAAAATATTTTATGCCTAGAAAACAAAATTTTCAATTTGGAACAAAAATATTTCTCATTTTAGTTTCTTAATAAAATATTTCTGTTTTGTAACTGTTTAAAATTTGAGTCTTGAAAGTTGCAAGTTCTACAAATATTGCTTAAGTATACTGTTCTATTTAAGCTTTGTATTTTAGATATCAAAAGTTTACATGTCAGTAGAAGAATTTTCATTTTACCATTCAGAATATATTAAATTAATAAGATCAGTAACAAATCTGTTTTAGTAATGGAGATTCCAAATTAATATGATACATATTTTCCATTAAAAACCACCCAGATTCTATCACCTGCCACAAAAAGTTCCATACTTTAATCAAAATGCAATAGATACTGAAAAGCTAACCTTAGTCTACGCTTTTGTATGCTTTGCTTTGTTTCTTCAATACTTTTGCTAATGGTACTGATTTTTATGGAAAGAGAGAGTCATATCTGTCAGAAAAATCAATGCAAGTTTTCTCATAAAACAAATTGCTGTTGAGGAATGCTACTAAGTATGTTTTGCTGCTTGCTTCTGGAGTGGAACCTCTAAAAAAAGGCCATTTCTACATCTTATTCTTCACTCTAATGTACTGACCCATGTGAAAAAGCATACATGACTGAGCAAACATTACAATGTTCTTGATGTATTGACTACAATGAAGTTTCATCTTATATTTATAATTAATAGTGAAAAAACTAACAACCAGTTCTTGAAGTTTTTCAGAAAAATCAGTCTTGTTTCCTGAAAGAATAAAGTGATTATTCACAAGTATAGTTATGTTTTTGTAGGGTTACCAGAGGAATAAACCATGATATGTTTTTGGATGTATTTGAATCCTGCTAAATTCTACCATTTCCTCTTCACCAACATCATTCTCTTCTGCCTCTTCCTTCCTGCTCTCTCTCCTCTGCTTACACAAGTGTACACTTACAAGAAGGCTACAGATCAGTCAAGCTTCCTCTTCTGTTACTAGAACCTGTTTGGGTTTCCCAGCACTCTTGAAGTCCGGGACATGAACATATTACAAAAGATCAACAGACACCAGAAGAAATTCTCTGATGAAACTTTTTCTCCTTGATAATGATCAAACACTAGAACAGGCTGCTCAAAAAAGCTGTGGGAGGTTTTGGGATCTCCATTTCTGGAGGTGCTCAGAACTCACCCAGACAAGGCCCCGAGCAACCTGCTGCAGCTAAACCCAGTCTGGGAGGAGGTTAGATTAGATGACCCCAGCTCCCTGAAAACACACTTAGCCTATGATTCTATAAACTAAAGAAATAATATTTCTTCTAATTTTTGGCTACCTGTTCATCTTATTTCATGTTTTTGTCTAGATCTTTTCTGTGTTCAGTAAAAATGGAGTTTATTACAACTGTGAAATGACATTACTTTGTGGTTCTCAAATTATCAGGTCTTCCTAAATTGAAGCGACTACTATTTTTCTCAATGTAGATATAATACAGTGTCATATACACGATAATTTCTCCGTTTGATACACCTCTAGATGATATCTTTCAATCAAAATCTATCCTCTCTGAGTTTATACTGCAGTACAAGATTCCTTCTTCACTTTTAAAAGTCTTTTGAAAACCCAGCTCAGTTCTAATGAGATTCTTAGCAGCATTGGCAAGCATTGGGAATAATTCGGGAACATAATTCAGGAACAGCGCAGAGGTAATTTGTTTAAGGTAATTAGAAAATAAGATGGAAAGAAGAAAGGATACAATTAAGCCCTCAGAATAATATTGTTGTCAGGACCTTTCTTCCCCCAGCTTTTCAATTATTTAATAAAATTGCATATTCAAATCACACTTATTTGTAGAATCCTGTTTGTTGCCTTTTCTACCAGATTTAACTTCAGGTTAGCCTTGGCTTTTTTAACCCCAGCCCCACAGGACTGGACAGCATCTTTAATACTTCTCCTGGGTCATCTGCCCCTGCTTCCAGCTTTTATATCTTTCTTCCTTCATCTGAGTTCAACCAGGAGGTCCTTGGTCATGAATGCAGGTCTCCTGCTGTCTTTGATTGAATTCAAGAAATTGTCTTCAAATGCCTGCCAAATTTTATTCATAACACAAACTTTAGGAAAACTGAAGTATACACTCACAGAAAAGATAAACAAAAACCCCAACACTGAGAAGTGACTGGAAAGTGGTACAAAGTACTGTCAAATTAGTTGTCCATGCAGTCAAAAATTGTATCTTAGAAACAATCTGCCATTAATTTTCAGGAGACTGGAGAAAAAAAACACAGCTCTTATAAAACAAACAAACAAACAAACATAACCAGCCCACTAATATAAGCTTACTAACTAATTCTTTTGATTGCTTTTGTTCACTGATGTTAAGCCCTGTTTCTTTAATATTTCTTGATCTTTTGTGATGTGGAAGCATGAACGTGTATATGAAAAGCCTGTCATAATTGTTCTCAATTTTTTTATCAGTGCTATATATTTTTTTCCCAGTTGTTCATTGCAGAGTTGCTTATTTTCAGCATTTTTATTATTTATTATGAATTGGAAATACAAACTTCCTACTAAATCTGAAATCTGTTCTGCCTCTCTTTGGCACGAAAGCAGAAGAGCACTTAATGAAATTTATGCTAACAAGGCTTAGATTCAGGTGCAAAATGTTTAATACATATGTATCTGAGGTGGATTCCATTATTAAAATAAACATGTTTCTTCACTCTAATTATTCTTTTTTTTATAATCTAAAAGTTAGGGACACAGTCAAACTATATGAGGTCAATAATATTGTAGTAAACAAACAGTGGCAGTTTAGACTATGCGTCACTTAACTATAATAGAACTGCTTGTTCTTGTTACACATCCCCCTGGATAAAACACTGATTTATTATTCTCTCATGAGACACTTCAGTTAGGCATACAGGTAGCAAATGCATAAAATTCTCTTAAATTCCCAATACTAAAATTGAAAAAGCTAACATTCATACTAACCAGTTGAAATTTGGGATAAAAACATACAATTGTCATAAATATGTAACATATAAAAATAAAAACTATAAAAACTGAAAACTGAAACCACTTTACCATACTTCATTTACTATAGCAGATAGGAAATACATAAAGAATTAGGTTTTTAGTGCTTGGGTTTATTTCTCCTCTTGCATAAACCAACAGTTAAATTTGCCTATAGTTGCAATGAAAACTCTCTCACTTCAATGAATTGAACACATTGACAGGATTCTCCTCGAAACTACTATTTTCAGGTTGAACAGTTCCACCTCTTCCAGCTTTTCTTCTTATGAAAGGTGCTCCAGACCCTTAATCATATTTGTGGTCCTGTACTGGACTTGCTCCAGTACATCCATATCTTTCTTGCATTGGGGAGCCCAGGACCAGACACTGAACTCCGACTGTGCAGAGGAAAGCAGAGGGAAAGATACAGAAGTACGCTTGCACTCAGTAGCCTTTCAAAGAGTAAAAAAAAATAAAGATGAGATATTTCTGAATGTTTATTTATCAATATGTTGTCTTTAATGAGTTAGTTGTCCTTTTTAAAAGTTCTCAGCCCTTTCATTCCCAGTGACTTTTACTCACATCTCTAACTTCACTGCCCTCCATGCATAACATCTTTTTGCAAGTCTGCTTGATCAATAAAATAACTGCACTGATTCAGTTTAAAAATAACTCTAAATTGAGAATGGGAAGAGGAGGTATTTACATACTATGAAATATTACAATGTGGCTTTGCAATTAGTTGTGTTACCAGTACTCAAAAGGAGGCAAATCTCCATGACAGACTAGGAATATTTTCAGAGACTGACAACAGCTCCATCATGGAAGAAAACTCTGGTCTGGAACAACGCTCTAAGAAACTATTTCTAGGTAGGAAGACTCTGACTAGGTACATGACATACATGCACAACCCGGTTCTAACATCACAAATAATATTTTCTATCAGCTACTTTCCTACACAGACCATACTATTCTGTCTGCATATATTTCTATTTTGCAATCTAGTAACAATTTCCTTAGCAGTATCTATGACAAAATAAAAATTAGTCTCCAATTTCCTCATTATTCTGAGTGGTAGTAAGGACTTTTTGAGGTAAGTTACATGTATTTAACAGGAATCTTAAATGAACCTATTAGTTTAGTTTCCAAGGATTACTCAAAGTCAGAAGACTCAAAAGTCATTGAAGTACTCTGCCACTAAACTGGCAGTCATGAGAACTGATTTGGCCAGAGGAGTCTCCCTTGACATATGTTAGGAAGTAAGAAGTTTGTTGGAGGATGCAAGGCATCCTGAACTCATCACTTGAGCTAACTGGAAAAGTATGATGTAGCAGAAGGTATACAATACTGAAAAGGTTCAGAAGGAATGGGGTTCCTGTAGAAACACCTCTTACTGGAAAGCAGAGAGGCCTAAGCCAGCATTTTTCAAGACCAGTGAAACAAAGTCAGGATTCACAGAATCACAGAATCACAGAATATTCTGAATTGGAAGGGACTCATAACGATCAAGTCCAGTTCCCATGAATGGTCCTTATGGAGATCGAACTCACAACCTTGGCATTAACAGTACCCTACTGTCAGTTATGGCTACCTAGATTGCAGTAGTGTCTCTTGCTTTACAGCTTACTTCTTGTCATGGTTAAAGTAGATTTTGCATTTTATTCCCTTTTTCCAACATTGTTTAGGAGGGAACTGTTCCTTCAAGAACGAACCTCTCGCCATACCCAGCTGGCAGGGGTGAGGGGGGCAGCACCAGCTGCAGTTTGTGCCAGACAGAAGCAGAACCCTCCTCCATCTTTGACCATGTTTCTGCTGCTGCCAGGCTCACACAACACCATTTCCACGGGAGCCAAGGGGAAATGAGTCACAGTACCAAGCCTGACAGAGTTCAAGAAGTGTTTGGATGAGACTCTCAGGTACATGGTGTGACTATTGGGGATGGTCCTTTGCAGGGTTGCACTCAAGGTCTAACAAAAGGAAAGGCAGTTCAATTATTGGATTCTCTGCCTCAGCATTTGTCTTAAACTAAGACACTTGCTTATGTGGGGCAGAAAGTAAGAAAATATATTCTTCATCAGCTCTTAAATGAATCTTATTTTGAAAATAAAATGGCATCAGGCTTTAAATAAAGAAGAAAAAAAGAAAATTCAACCCCCCCTACATACACAGATATATGAGGAAATAACTTCAAGATATATACCTTTTCTAAGCAGTTCTTTCACATATGATGGGATTTTATGTCAGTTAAAGACTCTAAGGCAAGGAGCAAATTCTCCACTATTTCTGCAGAAATAGAGAGTAAGAATGATGGAATTTGTTTAAAGCAGATCAGTCAAACAATTTTTTTATCTTTTACATTTTAAGATATTTTCATTTTCCAAATAGTTTATGATATAGAATCATCATAGAATGGTTTGGATAGAAAGTCACCTTAAAGACTTCTATTTCTAACCCTCCTGCCATAGGCAGGGACATCTTTCACTAGACCAGGTTGCACAAAGCCCCGTTCAACCTGTCTTTGAACACTTCCAGGGAAGGGACATTTACAGCTTCTCTGGGGAAACAGTTTCAGCGTCTCACCACCCTCACAGCAAAGAATTTCTTCTTAATATCTCATCTAAATTTACCCTCTTTTCGTTTAAAGCTATTACCCCTTGTCCTGTCACTACATGATCTTGTAAAAAGTATACATAAAAATACATAGAACTTTATCACCAATCATTCTCTCTTGGTTTTGTATAACGCAACCAGGCTATGATAAAAAAAATATCTGAACCTTGTAATAGGCCAGTAAAATTAGCACACTAATACATTGTGGAAAATAAAAGGCTAAATTAATCTTGAATTAAGCTTAAAAGGTTCAAATGAAAATTTGAAGTGTCTTTTAGTTTTTTTCCCTCACCTTTGCAGTGAATTTCAAAACCAGACGTGGTTCAGCCTAGTAACACAGACCATGGGCAACTATATTCCTCTTTAACTTCCTTATTTTTGGTTGAATTCACACATTATCACATTTGGTTTATTTTTCATAACTAAAATATTTGTCAACATTTTCATAGCTCTTAACTACCTCCATGAAGGACAGGTCACAGTGTTACTGTGTCTCAATGTATTTATATTTAAGTTTAGATGTGTCAGGTTGGGCATCTAACCATGATTGAAAGATTATTTTAGATTTTTTCAGTTTTCTATATTAAAAAATCATCAAAATATGAGTCCCTCTTTTGTGTATTCCTTCTGAAATAAAATTACGTGCTGAATGATATCAACAGAAATCTAAAATAAATTAACAAAATATTTATGAAGTCACCAGATTGCTGCCATTTAATAACAACAATGTCCAGTCTTCTGATTTTTGAAAATGTTTTTAAATCAACACATCAGAGTGATGAGAGTTCCTTATTAAGTTGATTAATTACACTTGTTACCACTCCTGTTTGTAAGAATATTTCCTATGATTAGGAAACAAGGAGAAAGTAAAGTAAAACCTCATCTATTTCAAAATCTTGTTCAATCAAAATATCACCTCAAATTTTCATGAATTTTTGTCTTTTCTGTATTCTCAATAGAGACAGCAAACGGATAACAAAACACTCCTGCAAAAAAGCCAAAAAAAAAAAATTAAAGAATACAATCAATCAAAACAAGCAACCTTGGTCTAGGAGAATGCTTTTGATACAATCATTACACCTTCATGAAGACCAAATTTAACTCCGTGATAAGTCAGACCTGCAGAGTAGATTGTAAGATCTTTATTAATTAATACCTTGGATCACAAAGCATTTTCCTAGAGATGTCTCACAGATTATTTTATTGTGACTAGAGTATCATCCCTAATATCTTGGGCACATGGTGTGACTCTCTGGGAGGGTCCTGAACAGGGTCAGGAGTTGGACTCGATGATCCTTGTGGGTCCCTTCCAACTTGGCATATTCTGTGATGGCTATATCACATATTTATTTGATCGTTCTGAACTGGGATTCACTGGAACATTCTCATGGGGTAAAAATTGGCATGGATCTAGTTATTTTTTGCAGTATGTACATTCTAAATATGTAATATAATTTAAGATAACCTCACCCTAAGCATTTTCTTTATGTCACAATCCATAGTATGTCAGAAACTACTAGTAGCAAAGAAACTCTAATAGCTAGAAATATTAACTCAAAATTTTCTATTCCTGTTTAACTGTAAGAAATTTGTATATCCTCCTATATAAATTTATAGATATATTTCTATATAACAGGTTACTTTGGGGGAAAAAATAATCTCATTGAATCCTTTGATCCTACTTCCCCACTCACACTTCTGTACTGTAAGATTAGTGCTAGTCTTTTCTGCTTAATAATTCCCACAGCTTAAAACAAACTCTCATCTTCACTGTACGGTCATTCCTGCCTTTTGACAGAACATTCCTTCCTCTTTAAATAGGACTGTACACAATACTTTGTAGAGCGTGTTGGGTTTCCTTAAATAAATGTTTGACTTGAATGTGAGACAAATTAATTTTTAAGATTTGTTATTTGTTCTTGTTGTTCATTACCTGCGACTTTACTTTCTAATCAAATTTGCTTTCTCACTCTGCCAAAATTGAATATTCATAGACAAGAAAGAATAAAAATAAAGTTATGTAATTTTAAGATACTAAAAAAAAGAATCACTTTCTTGGACCAAAAAAAATAATTTCCTTTAATATAAATAGAAGCACAAACATTATAAGAAGGGCAAGATTGGTCATTAGCATAGTAGTATGTTCAACTAATTTCAGTACATTTATCATAATCTTTTCAGCTGCAGGGGCAAGGTTAGTAAATATTCTAATAATATACATTTGGGCTAAAAATATTCACTGAAATAATTCATGATCTGATAGATCTTTGTAGAAAAGATCTATCGAATACACTGGAAAAATATTTAGTAACTCACATTAATTTAGTCTGATTTCTTTCAGAATACCTGTCTTTATTCAGTGAACACTTCTATTACACAGAATATCCTGGGTTGGAAAGGAGCCACAAGGATCACCAAGTCCAGTTCTTAAGTAAATGACCCATACAGGGATCAAATCCACAACCTTGGTATTATTAACGCCATGATCTAACCAAATGAGATAGTTTCAGGGTTATTTAAGATCAATGACGTGATATGATCCATTCCACATGATTTCCAATAAATTTGATAATACTACTAATGTACTGTGTTTTGAGAAGGAAAAAAAGAATTATTTGGAATTAATCTAGCACAAAGAAAAGATAAAGATCTTGGTCTGTTTGACTTGGGCTATGAAGTCTGAATGAGAACTAAGACATCCTTTCAACCTGAGCTGAGAGCAGGAGTTAAAGAAAAGGTCTGAAGCAAGATGTACTAAACCTTTTCAGAATACTAAAAACTTGAGTTCTGTATATTGATTGGTTTCTCAATCTTTGATTAATTTTGCCAATCTTTATGAAAAAGACTGTTAGGTTTTCGATTCAGTATTTTTAAGCTGCATCACACACAGAAGTTTCCACTATTACAAGCTAGTAACAAAGCCGTCTACAGTGTAAATGTACATTATCAGGATTAATTGATGATCCAAGTACTGAGGCAGGATAGAGCTATATATTCCTTTCTGTTTCTGGTGTAGCTATCCATTGTGTTGCTTGCTTTAAAAACAATTGCCTCTCGCATCTAGAGTATATCTAAAATAATACATTGCAATAACAAATCTTGTCTACCAATACAGTCATATAACAAATGTCTCTACTTGCATATTTCTCATATGCGTAAGTATGTGGTCTTTGTGAACAAAGCAGTCTTTGATCAGGAAAGGAGTGCATGTTACATCCTACAATACAGGTTACAGTGGCTAGAAAATAAAGCTTCTTCTGCTGGATGAGCAAAATTTATTCAAAATCAGTATATGTCAAATAATTTTGTATAATCAATATTTCACAATACTCTACTATTCATTTACCTATATGCTAGATACAGATCTAAAGAACAGAAAGTGTCCTTAAAATTTGTCAATCTGAACCTTGATGACAATGATAATTAATATTACAAATTTATTGCTTTCTGGATCACAGACTTTTCCTGATTTGGGTCAGAATTACCATCTTGAGCTTAATACAAAGAATGCTGGGAAAATGGACTAGTTCAAGTCTATTTCTGTACTGAGAAAATTACTTATTTCAATCTTCATGTCTTTCAGTGAAAATCAGTATAACATCCCTTCATACAGCCCTTTTCTCATACTTACTTGAACATAAATTATATTTGGAATTCACAGGTGCTATTATATCTTAGATAGATCAATCTACATCTGATTTACTATTTATTTCAACCACTCTCTACACACTTTATCATACCTAAGAGATTTTCTTAGCTATTTGGCACATCTCTCTTGAGATGTAAGCTTGATTTTTTTAAAAAAGCTTCGATCATTCCTATTTAGTCACTTGGCTGTTTCTCATAATCTCCTACACTTTTTTTGTCTTTTTCATGTACTTTGTAAACACTTCTGGCTGCCTCACCTATGGTGAATAACAGCTATGTCCCTCCCCCATTCCAAATCTTTTCCCCAAACTATATCTCTTCCTACCAGTATTTCTAATCTCTCAAGAATTTCTCAGCTTACTCCAACCTGTCTTAGAGCTCCACTTGCTGTTGGATGCTGTTATGAGGCAGTGAAGCTTAAACAAAATTTAGTATATGATACAGGCAGCATTCAAATAACCGTTTACAGTGTTTTGATGTTATGGTATTATATGAGCCAGAATGATAGAGCCAATGGGTCAAAATTTTAACTTTCAGTAAGAACTACTACACTAATGTAGTTTGTTTATGCAATCTGCAAATTTTTGAAGAAAACAATGGTTTACAATACAATTTTTCTTCAGAAATATATAGAAATACAAGTATTTCTATCAAAAGATCATATTTATGAAAAATATTCATTTTGCGTTCAAAAGAATTGTTTTTTCTATTGTTATAAAAGTATTAATATTACCAATATGGACTAAAGCTACCAGAATAAAAAATTACTTTAATTGATAAATTGCAAAAATTATCACTCAGGTAGAAATATATTTGCAGATACAATAAATCAAGAATTAATAATCTAGAATATAATTATAATAAGTTCTATTCAGTTCTCAAAGACTGAAATGTCATTTCTCATACAATGGACTGCAATTTCTCAATCACTCAGTTATCATTCTTAGTTGAAAGGCTACTAAATATGTAACATTTTAAACTTTTACAGTCCAGTTTTTAAAAACTGAAACCCAATTTTTTTTACAGAAAGTCGATTCTTTAGCTTTCAAAAGTATTATTTTTAAGTCTTTTTAGTTAAACAATGGGTGTCTAAACATTTCATTAGCGAGTGTGTGACTGGTTATAATTTACTATTGCTGTTGGTGGTACCTTGTAAATAATAAGCCAAAACTTTCTCTATTAAAAGAAACAGGATTTTAAATACAATACTTTAAAAAGAATTAATCATATCTGAAATAATTAAAAATCTTAATTTATGGATCAATTGTTCGTGTAACTATTACTATATCCTGTTTTTTAAACTATCAAAAGAGGTTTGGATTTTACTAATCACTACTACAATACTAATGACCACAATATTTATGGGAGTAATTTTTAATTTATGCTTCCTTATAAACAGGAGTTTACATTCACATTCAGACTATGAGACACTGAGATTGAATTTTTTTGATGGAAACTGCAAGGTCATTGTAATTTGTTGGAGAGTAATGGAGAAAAAAAAAACAACAAAACACTTAAAAATTGAGTATCTATTTTTGAATGCTGAAACTTTCAAAACCATGTTTTTTCACACAAAACAGAAAACTAAGTCTTCTCTATCAGAGACTTGGGCAGAGGGGAGGGGAGAAAAAGAAACAGCAGAGCACTAGCAATGCTGATAACAAAACACATGAGAATAAACCTCATCTGAGGGTCTGGGGTATATAGAGGCTCCCTAAAACACAGAACACAGTACATGGTACATGGAATATAGTATATAGAAGTAAATTGGTTTATTCTTACAATTATATTTAATGGGTTGACCTTATAAGATATTTTTAGCAGTGTTTTCAATCTGCTTGAGATTTTCTCCTTCTGCACTACTAACTGGCACCAAATAAAAGAAAACATAAAAATTAGACCTGCTCTTTTAATCCCTACAAAATGCTATCCAAACCCAACAAGAACCAACCAAACAAAATGTAGGACGATAGCACTTGTCATATTTCATTCAGATATAATGTATATAAATATATTTTCATTTGTCTGATCCTCACTTGCATTGAAAAGAAATTTTGTTCCTTGTTGCTGTCTGGTAGATCAGTAAAGAAGCATAAGCAGAAAGGTCCTGCAATATGAAATGTACTTTTTAGTAAAGTAATAAAAACGTGATAAAAAAGCCTTCATTAAAGGCTGAGCAACAAACTAACCTCACTAGGGCCACCAAGGTTTTGGAAATTAATTATTCCATATTACTCACACATGTCCCAATTATTTTTTCTTTTGGAAAACAAAAAGTCTTATGACTGTCAAAACAGACTAACAGCTTCTGCCTGATTAAATGCATGCATTCCTAAAATTGTGTTATGACTATTTATGATATTTATGATATTTGTTTCAACATCAAAAAATTTTTCTTGCTTTGTAAAGGTCTTTTCTGCATTTCGTTCTGCAAACTTCTGTTTTCATTCTTTCCTTCCTTCTCATTTGCTTCCGAACTGTCTTCATCTAAATATAAACATTTTGAAATAAATAATTTTGGTAGATCTTTTTAGGTAGTATGAATTTAGTATAGTTTCCTGGGATGTTATTACTTGTTGCTGTTGTTTTTATTGTGATTATTGTTTAATTATCTCACTGGCAGTCTTTTCTTTCTATTTTTGTTCAACCCAGTTATCGGTGGCTGAGGTCTATGGAACAATGAGCTCAAGAGTATCAGATCTTGAGTTTCTGAAGTTCTGGTTTTATTCATGCAAGTGAACAAAGGGATCAACTAACTAAACTGTTGCTCAAAAAAAAATTTGTTTAAATGTATCACAATAATAAAATAGCAAGTAGTCTCACTGTCAAGGTGAAGCCATAAAAATTAAGCCCTATTCTTCAAATCATTATTTATGTCTCTGATCTTATTTAATGTATTTTCCCTTGTTGCACAGTGCATTCTTTCAAGATCTTTCATAGATAATAATCATGATTAATATACTCAAGTGACAAATAAAAGCATCGGTTGTGGTTTTTATACTGTTGTTTATTATGAATTATAAAAGGCAGAAGACAAGAAGCAATGTAAGCATGCTGAGGTTCCTTCTAGCAGCAGGTAGACAGAATGAGTTCTTTGAATAAGCCCTTATCAGAAAACTAATGCTGAAATACTGAGTTTAATGTCTGATTCCTACTTCAGGATTGTCTTCTATGCTCAGGATGCATTGCTGTGCTGAAACAAAACAAAAAAAAGAAGGACAAAAAGAGAAAAACAATAAGTCCAGTAGGCATGGTGTGTAGGATGGATCCATTCCATGTGTTGTGCCTGAAAGATGTCAACTTTTCATCATTGTGTATATGCTGATTGAAAATTGAAAGTATCTTGTCAGGAGGAAAATTTTGGTGTGGGCTTTAGAAACGAGATTACAGTGGTGAAGAGTGCAGGAAATACAGCAGCACTCATGCATCTGCTCTTAGTACTCCCTTTTTTAACATGAGGGAACATCAATGGTACCATGTTAAAGGAACTTTTTTTACTAGATGTAAATATAGTGTAGAATGAGCAGTGACTTAAAGTATGTCTTTCAGATATATAAAATCTCAGATACTTATTCTTCCAGAGGTACTTGCCTGACTTCATTATTCTAATGAATCTGTATTTAATAAGGAATAGGAAGGGCACTCATATGCTTGAGAGATTTGGGGATCTCAATTTATAATAAAAACACCCACCCTCATACAAGATTTTTAACTGGTACAATCTCTTAACTGACAGCTCCATTGAAACTTTTCCTTTGTTTCTCTGCAAGTTTGATTATTTTGATAAAAAACATATTACCTGTGTAGTGCAAAGCAATCTTCTTGTCTATACAGAATTGAACACCCCCTCTTCTATGAAAAAATGGGTTGATTTTTTTGTTTGAAAGACAAACTGTCAATGCTTATACACAAAAACTATTTTAAAATAATTTAAATCATCACAAATATGGTGTAAATGGTTTTCACTTATTGCCAAATGCACACTCTTGAGATTAAATTAAACCTCTTTGATCTGAAAGCCTTAATTCATTAATAACTGGAAAAGAAAAATAGAAAGGAATATCTTTTTGTGCTATAAACTATTCATGCTGATTTGTGTTATTGAAGACACATGGTATTCACGAAAGGAACTTTCCAAAATGGGAGGTGGAGCTGGGGGGTTGTTAGAGAGAAAGAAAGACAACAGTAGCACAATAAATTAACCGTCTGGCTAGATACAACTCTATTAATTGCAGACGCTCTTACATCAAACTGTTTCTAACCCCCAGCTGATGAAAGCTCTCAAAATAATTTCACCCTTTGACAGCTTAAATTATGATCTTCCCACTCTATAAAATTGTTTGACACATTTGTACCAAGTATTTAAATTACATAGAAAAAAAATGGTTCTAATTTTACATACACCTGAAATGTTCTTGAAATTCAACTACTTTTCTTTCTTTTCCTTTTGTAAACATATTCTTTGGAGTTTATCTATATGTTAAATTATATAAATGCTTATTTATCTGAAGTACACGGTGCCAGCTGCAGGTAACGCTATTTAAAAATTTCAGATATAAACACCTTAAAATTTCAGTTGTAAGTATCTTATAATTTTTCTCGAATTTTAAGGCAGAAAATTCTCACATTTACTTTTTTTTTAAAGGAGATATTTAAAAATGCTAAGAATTTATCTAGTTGTGTTTGGTAACAGCGTTAATTAAAAACAGACACACAAAAAGTACTTTCACCTGAACAAATCGATGTGTTGAATAGATAAAAACATATCAGTAGAGCTGCATATTACCTTTGAATTTTACTCTGAATGCTATTTCAGAAGTTTGAAATTTTTTTTAACTTTTTTTCATATAACCAAGGAATACTGACATATCAGGGAACATTTATCCTATTGTTAGCCAAAAATTCTGTAACCAGAAAAAAAGAAATTACCATACAGATTTTTAAATTCACTCTCGACTCTTTAGAAGTGATTAACAGTTAAAAATAATAGAAAATCAGAAAAATGTTTCATTCTTTTGAATAAGAATATTTAAATCAGAAGCTAGATAGTGCATTTGTGATATAATTCTGAATGCATAATTAAAAATACCAAGGTAGATCTTGCACTAGAGTAGTTTCTCTGCTGACAGAGATCTCTGGTGATACTACGACACTAATGACTTCATGGCTTCAGAATCACTTGATGTTTCAAAGAGTAACAAATTTATGTAGACAATTTCACCTAGGAGAGGCCACAAGTAATAAGTCACACATTCTGTGTAGTGTGCTTAATGAGACCATTAACAATTTGGAAGTGTGTAACCAGTGAGTGAGAGCAGGCTTCTCCAACATTATCTTTCAAGTCCCCTGGGCATCAGTCACATGGGGCAGACATTGAAACTGATGAACCTATTGCTCCTCTAACACCTGTACAAATAGCTTAAGATGCCTTGTGAAAAACAGGATTTCATCTGCCAAAGATGATCTAAGTTGAGATATTAATTATTCCTTTGGGAACTGGGTACAGTAAATGCTAACTTGAATACATAAACGTGAATTTTTCAGATAAAAAACTAGTAGAAACCACTGAGCTTGTATAAGCAATCATCAGCATATGAGCAAAACTGTTACACATCAAGATAAATTTTTAGGTCTATGGTTATATTTTGTTGAAAATGTTATATTATTTGAAAGTAGTTCATTTTGAATCCAAAAAACTGCATGGTAATTGTTAAATCAGCATTGATTTCACTTGTAAAAAATGCAAAGCACTGTGTCTTCTCATTTGAAGACCATTATTTGCTTTCATCATCTGTTATATATGAATAATTTCTCTTTAAAGTAATGAGCTCGTGTAACATTTCAACAGTTTCTCATGAAAACAAGCGTGATAGTAGATTCTTCAATTTGGCAAAAGTTTTTCTATACATTGGAGTTTTATTTTATAACCACATTACTGACTGCCAGTTTAAAGTTTAGCTTTGGATTATGTTTTCATAGACTCATCCGAATTAAGTCTAAAATAGAATGAATTCCTAAACACAGGTGGGGGATCCTTCCTTTAATCTACATACTTTGAGGTGTTTTCCATGGTATACTAATATTCTCAGACAACTTTTTCAAACAAGAAGTAAAGGTATTTGATCTAAAAGATAACTCTAGAGTTGTAGATATTCCGATAATTATTTTCTTAGCAAATTCCCTTGAGAAAATCAGTTGAAAGAAGACAGCTCAAAGGCAATCCACATATATTCACATTCTCTCTCAACTAGTTATACTCAACTCTAATAAATTCAAAAGTGTTCTTTGCTTTGAAAACCTGTGAACAGTGTGTCCACCTTATTTAAATGTGTGTTTGGGGGATGCAAATACACTGACTACTTTAAATACATTAACCCCATGGTGAGGATGTTTGTGCATATGTTGAAAGGGTATATTTAGTTTACAATGAGCTGACTTTCAGTTCTGTAAAGCTATGTCAGAGACATTTAGTATTCTAATATGTGAAATCAAAGGCAACATACAAATTGAAAATGAACTGAAGAAAATACCATTCTCAGAAGGAAATACCATATAGAAAAGGAATTAGAGTGAATTAAAGTGAACAAAGGTGTAGGCATAATTTAACCTGATGAATGATCATCTTTTTTCTCAACAGAGATGGATTAATGGGGATTTTCAATCATAAATTTGATCAGGGATGCAATGATCAGATGAGATCACAGATCATATTCCAAATTGCAGAATAGTTGATTCTATGGAGAGCTTCATAAGGTAGTGTATAACTTAGAGACTCAAAGATCATCAAATGGCAGAGCACAGTCTAGAAGATGCATATAGTGGCTGATCCAAGTCCTCATTCTAAGTATTCTGTTCAAGATTTCCTGTGTTCATTCCGAGCTATGGCCCACTCTGAGTAGCAGACTTCCTTGCATTTTATTCCAGCCTGGTAATAAGAATAAAGTGTTAGCTAGAAAGAGCTGTCCAAATGTTCCTAAAGTGTGGGCTGTTAAAAGCCTATTCAAGCAGATCAGCTGAATGCTTTCATGTTACAGTGTGCCTACTCAAAAGCACATTGTAACCGTGATGATATACATTTTCACAGAAATATTTCCACGTTGCTCTTTTCATTTCTGAAGTATATTGCATTTCAAAGATAAAAATATAGATGGAACAAATTTTAATTCAATAAAATTTGTTGAAAAAATATAGTGAACATATTAATATGGAGCTACAAGTTTTCAAAAGTGAAAATTATGAAAGCTTTATAAAGCGCTTCCAAAACTTAAGTTATTGCTCAGTTTAGTGGTCACTGCCAAATATGAAAAGGGTCTACTGTGCTTTCATTGTTAGAGAAATGTAATTATTACACATAACTGAAATCAACTATCACATGAAATTAACAATATAAAACCCAGTATACTATATGCTGTAATTTATATATATATACATTTATATATATATATATATATGTATATACGTATATATATATATAACAAAAGTCTCATGGGTCAAGATAAGGACAGGGAGAGATCAGTCACCAATTGCTGTCATGAGCAAAATAGACTCAACTTTGGGAAATTATTTGAATTTCTTAACAATCAAATCAGAGTAGGATAAAGAGAAATAAAACCAAATCTTATAACACCTTCCCCCATACCTTCCTTCTTCTTGGGTTTAACTTTATCCCAGTTTTCTTTACCCTGTAGTGCAGGGGGAAGGGGAAGGGGAGTGTGGTCAGTTCATTACATATTACATCTGTCACTCCTTCCTCCTCAGGGGTAGGACTTCTCATACTCTTCCCCTGCTCCAGCATGGACTCCCTCCTATGGGAGACAGTCCTCCTTGAACTTCTCTAACATGATTCCTTCCAATGGGACACAGTTCTTTACGAACTGCTCCAGTGTGTGTCCCTTCCAGGGGTTGCAGTCGTTCAGGAACAGAATGCTCAAGTGTGGGTCCCCCCTGTGGTCACAAGTCTTACCAGCAAACCTGATGCAGTGTGGCTCCTCTCTCCACAGGGCCACAAGTCCTGCCAGGAGACTGTTCTGGTGTAGGCTTCCCACAGGATCAGACCATCCTTCGGGCATCCACTTGCTCTGACACAGGGTTCTTCAGGAGCTGCAGGTGGGTAACTGCTCCTGCATGGACTTCCATGGACTACAGGGGCACAGCCTGCCTCACCATGGTCTTCACCACGGGCTATACAGGAATCTCTGCTCTGGTGCCTGGAACACCTCCTTCTCCTCCTTCTCCACCGACCTTGGTGTCAGAGCTTTTTATCTCATATATTCTCACTTATCTGACTGGCTGTATCTGTGCAGGATTTCTTTCTATTGTTAAATTTGATATCCCAGAGGCATTACCACTGTTGCTGTTGGGCTTGGTCTTGGCCGTGGCAGAACCGCCTTGAAGCTAGATGACACTGGCTCTATCAGATATGGGGGAAGCTTCTGGTATCTTCTTACAGAATTCACCTCTATAACCTACCCAGCACCACTCCACTACTGAAAACCTTGCTATGCTAATAGAGACCAAGGCTTCTTAACAGCAGCTAGAGGTCAGGAAATACCTAAAATGTCACTATACACTTATAGCTACAATATGTCCATTCTTTTTTTT
This sequence comes from Chiroxiphia lanceolata, assembly GCF_009829145.1. Taxonomy (NCBI): domain Eukaryota; kingdom Metazoa; phylum Chordata; class Aves; order Passeriformes; family Pipridae; genus Chiroxiphia; species Chiroxiphia lanceolata. Next base: position 22,570,311 of record NC_045640.1, read on the forward strand.
TAAGTCCACGTTTCCTAATTAAATAAGCAAATGGCATTAAATTACTTTAACTAGGGCCAGAAACATTTACTTTTATAGAAATCAGTGTTCAGGAAGTAAGGGTTTGTATTCTCCCTGCTAACTCTTAGACAACCTCTAAGGTTTCAACTATGTAAATCATGGAATCATTACTATTGGAAATGACCTCTAAGATCATCAAGTTCATCAAGTTCATCACCACATGTTCACCACTAAACCATGTCCCTAAATGGCACATCCATATGTTTTTTCTGAACACTTCCCAGGATGATGATTCCACCACTTCCCTGGGCAGTCTGTTACAATGACTGAACATGCTTTCACTGTAAGCACTTTTCCTAATATCCGACCTAAATGTGCCCTGGTGCAACTTGAGGCCATTTTTCTTGTCCTGTCTCTTGATACTGGGGAGAAGAGAACAACTGTCACCTTGCTATAACCTCCTTTCAGGTAACTGTAGAGAACGATAAGGTCCTACCTGAGCATCCTCTTCTCCAGCCTAAACAACCCCAGCTCCCTCAGCCTCTCCTCATAAGACTTGTGCTCCAGACCCTTCATCAGCTTTGTTCCTTTCTCTGATCTTGCTCCAGCACCTCAGTGTCTTTCCCGAATTGAGGGTGAGCTCTTCTGCCAGCTCCCTCAGTACCCTTGGGTGGATGCCATCTGGCTCCATAGACTTGTTCATCTCTATGTGGAGATTTCCCCTTGGATTATGTGGACTTCATTCTTTTTAAATTCAGGATTAATTTTAAAGGCAATAAAGCACTAATTCATGGTCAAAGTTAGAGAATGTTTCAAATAAAAGAAAGATAAGAGTAATTTAGGTTTGCCTACCTAATCAGAAAATGATCTATTATCATTTTCCGTAATCTCTAAACTTGCTAAACTTTAGATTTTACTAAAAATCATTCATAATTTTTCTTCATATTTGGAGGGTCTTCCTATATGAATAACAATGCCCCGAACCCACAAATTGGAGTTATAAGGAGAGATTTAAGTAAATTATTTTACTTGTGTGAGAATGTAATTGGACAGCTATTTACTGAAAGATTGTGAATAAAATTTCTGTTCTAAATGGGGATTTCTCTGATTTTATTCTTTCATGCAAAAAATTTTCAACTGTTACAATTTTTATCTCTCTGACTCCTAACAACATGTGTTTTTGTAAAAAGATACCAAATGAAACTACTTGCACCATTTACCCTAAGAAAAATCAAAATTTTGGCTGATGTATAGTTCTTTTGTGAAGAAATACCCATTATAGAATTCATGTATTAACTCTTAAGTGATTTTTTAAACACTGCCCTGCCTCTTCCCCTGCCTCACTTTGTTTCACTTTCAGGGCTCGTATACAACTACAAGTATTCCCATTTTTTATATTATATTATGACTAAATCTCTTGTTTGCTATTGATTTTATTCATAGCTCCTGCATGCAATCCTACTTCAAAAAGAATACGTATTTTTAATGGGATTCAAAGAAAATCACGGATCCAAAGTTTGATTCTATTTCAAGATATTTTTGCTCATCTTTTAATATTTAAAGGTCAAGCAAGAAATATAATTCAGTACAGCCTGTATACTTTTCATTTCTATGAAGTCTCAGAAAAAAGAAAAGTAATTAAATTAAAGTGAGAAGAGTCAATAGAAAATATCGAAGAGCCTGAGGAGACATAACTTCAAAGAATAACAAGCAGCTCAAAAGAAAAGAAATGGGCTTAATAAAGAATTCCTAAGCATGAAGAATTAGGAGGAATATTCAATCTCTTTTAGCTCTATAAAGTACTATAACAAAATAACAGAAAACAAAACCAGAATCAGATACATAAAAATATATGCTTATTTTAGAGTTTCAGTTCTATGAGAGTTTACTTATAAGAAAGGTACCTTAAACATACATTACTGATTATTTCTGTCAGCTGTTAAGGAAAGTAAATACTCTCTGAATTTATTTTTAATCCTTTATCACAGCAATGAAGAGCATAAAGTCAGAATCTAGTCTGAGCTTCACAAGAAGAAGAGCTTGGTTTGTCGTCAATTTTTTTTCCCCTGAATAAGATGAACAATATGTGCTAGATAACAGTCATGAACTTGTATCCTGCAGTAATTTTTCCTTATATCATTTTATAAATTGCCTGAAGTAGGTGTTCCCACTGTTTACACACCTTTGGTGATGAGACTATTTAGACACTTTATAATATAAGGAGGGTAATTCTGATAGCTCCCAAATTGTCCCCATCTTCCCTTCCAACAAAGTTTTATTTAACTTTAATTTACCCAGGGCAGTCCTGATAGTCTTCAGACTAAAGTCTGAACATACAGCACTACAGATATGGTCTCATCAGGCTGAGCAGACAGCAAGGATCACAGCCTTGACCTACTGCCAACACTGCCTGACAACCCATCATGCTGTTACTTTCCTTTCCATGAGAGTGTTTTTCTGGCTCAACTGGTCCACCAGAACCTCAAGGTCCTTCTTTGCAGTGTGCACTGGTGGCATTACACAACAATTATAAAAATATTCAATTTCTCTTACTTCTCAGCAATAAACTGGAAATGCCTACAGAAACTATTGGGTCATAAAAGTCTATACTATCCATGTATACCGTTTCTACCTGCACATATTAAAATGGTACATTAAAAATACTGGTTTTCTTTAGGAATTTTTCTTTCTTCCACTTACAAAAAATTTTAACTAAAAATTTTTGACAAAGATCCTCTTGCCTGTCACTCTTGAAAATGCAGCGACAAAGAATGGCAACAAAGATGGTGAAAGGACTGGCAGACATGACTTATGAGAAGCAGCTGAGGATATTAGGTTTGTTCAGCTTAGACAAGAGGAGGCTTAGGGGTGAACTCATTGCTGTCCACAATTTCCTCGTAAAATGGACCAAGAGGGAGGTGCTGATCACTTCTCTCTGCTGTCTAGTGATAGGATGTGAAGCAATGTCTTAAAAGCTGTATCAGAGGGAGTTCAGATTGGAATTTTGGAAAATGGTCTCCACTGAGAGGGTGGTCAAACACTGGAAACCTCCTCAAGGAACTGATCAAAGCCACAAGCCTATCAGCCTTCAAGAAGCATTTGGACTATGCTCTTAGATACATAGTTTAACTTTTAGGTTGCTCTGTGTGAAGTCAGGAGTTAGACTCAATCCTTGTGGGTCCCTTCCAACTCAGGATAACCTATGATTCTATGATTTTCTAATTTCATTTACTGAAGAGGAGGTTTTTTGTTTGATCTTTTTTCCCTGTTTCAGCAATGTACTTAATAAATAGTGATTTTACTGTATTCTCTCAAAAAGTGGGGTCTTAATTCTCACCAAAGTGGCCATCTGCCTAATTGAACTGCATTTTGATTAAGCTCACAGAAGAGTATGTGGTTTTGTGGAGGAGAGGTGAAAAATTACCAAAGAAGGACATAGCAATGAGATTTAGGAGTAAATTTTTACCTAACATTCATAGGGTAAAGTTTTCTGAATCCAAGCTGTCATGTAATTGTTGCTAGATTGAGTAATTCTCCTCTGCTTTTTTGATCTTATATACCAATATTGACGTTTACATACTTTAATTATGTTTCCCTTCAATGACAAAACTTCCTAAATAGGTCTACTTCACTATTATATTTACTTTAACTTCAAACATATTGATTTAATTGTAACTTCGACCACAGTTTGATTACTGCACTTATTAACCAGTAATCTATGTAATAATAGGTTGTAAATTGCCTTAAGAATGTACCTGCTTGAGGGAACTTAGTTTTATTTGTAATTACATCTATAAGTGCTACTTATTTTGTCCTATTACAACATGTGTAATTAATTCTGATAAAGTAGATAATTTGGAAATACTTATCAGTGCTTAACAGGTAAGTCATGAAACAAATTGCTTTGAATTTCTTTTAAACTATTTCGGACAGCCATTATCAGCAGTAAGCAATATGTATTTACTTCTATTATAGTATTATTTCAAGCTACTGAGTCTTCACTCTATTTTGAGCTGTGAATTCAAAACATGTTGATTGTCCAAGTCATCCACATAAGTCATTTACTAAAATGATTTGAAAATAATTATGATAAAGGTCATCTTGAAATTATGAAGATTTTTTTCTTTAAAAAGAATTAATATACCTGTATTTTAGAAAAATATGGCTATTAACATCAGAGAAGGAAGGTATTCCTACAATGGCCCAGAGATAGGGAAAACTTACTTGATTCATTGCTGCAGAAAGACTTACTTTTTATGTTTTTATTCTTTTCACCTTTTTACTCAAGAAAAGAACTTGCACAATTTGCAAAGCACTTGTAAATTTAAGTCAAGTTTCCAGTTGTCCTAACATGCAGCTACTGGTTTTTAATTTTTCTCTCTTTACATGTAATTTTTTTCCTTATTGAAAAATTATGAAGTTACATTTTTAAATTCACAATGACATACTCTATCTCTGTTTGCATTTAAAGGATAAATATGCTCCAGTTTGTAACATTTACTTTACAGCAGTGTTCCTAACATCATATGTAACTAATAGGAAATTTCTTTTGAAATAACAGTGTGTATCTTTTCATAGACTGATGAACTCACATGCACACACTGTAACAAACTGCAGCTAAAATCCCAAAAGAAATCCAAAACCAAACAAAGGAAAAACCTGTTATATTTATTTCTAAGTAACAAAAAAGAATGAAAATCTTCTCCTGTTCATGACACAAATGTAAAACATTTAATACAAATAATTTCCTTGATCAAATGATCCTAATTATCAGGAAAATATTATTTTTTGTGGGATTCTGAAAGATTTTTATTTTCATGAAGTTATGATCTCTTCCCCTCCCAAGGAAACCCTACTGAACTTTGTTCAGGAATGGCTAGGGGAAGCCTTTGGATTCTACAGAGGCCTGTAAAGAAATACCCAGGATTCTTGGTTCCCAAGTGCAAAAAGCAAACTCTTGAATGCTACCACTTCTTAATAGCAAGTTAAGCAGAGAAATCTTGCAACAGGGACTCTGAGAGTACTCCATATTAAAGTTCTCCAGGTTCTGGCCTACAGAACATTTTTGTAATTTCTCTATAATCAAAACCTCCCTTAATTTTTTCTGTGAAAACAAAAGGAATTAAGTAAAAGCATTTCTTGAATGCCAGAATGATCTCTAATATATTGACTGTTTCAGTAAAGATGATTTGCAGTAAAGATCATATTAAAAAAATCATCATATTTATTATATTTTTATGTGATTATATGTGCATTATATGCATTTATTTTGATATCTCAAAAAAAATAAAGAAATTAGAAACACTAAAATCAATGCTTTTTAAAAAAATAATGGTGATTATTTTCTGAACATATTTACCGTTTCTGGGAAAGCACAGAATTCTTTGACTTAAACTCCTGAAGAATACAGTGGATCTTTTCCTTTGCTTCAAATGAGATGCCAATTGACAGAATTGAGAAGGAGGCGTACACTTCTTTGCACTACTTCTTTTCTCTCTCACTTTACTGTTGCATTCACTTTCCTTCTTGAATGTGTTCCCATCCTTCACAGCATGACAGCAGCATTACAGAAGACCTGCCACTGGTCACTCCTGAAATTAGTAAGTTATCAACATTCTATTTCTGTATTTTTGAGACATTTTCTTTGTGGTTTGCATCTTGTCTCTCCTGAAAAATCTATTAAATGCAACCATGTGAACTATTATGCACAGCACTAAAGGAATTATAATAATAAATAATGCTTGTAAATGAGTATTATTTCTTCAGTTATCAATGTCTGCATTCCAAAGTAGTAACATTTCATTTTTTCTGTATAATAATTTAATGTAGTACTGCCAAAGAAATGCTCCTGTCGTGTACCAGCCAGTCAGGATTCCTCAGAGTTTCTTAGTGCTAAACATAACACAAGAGATCCTAAATCATTTTTCCATTAAAGAGAAGAAAAAAAAAGCTCATATTAAGGGAAAACCAGTTAAGCATTATCAAAGCTCTTATTGTTCAAATAATATTTTAAATACACATGAAAATGAAATTAATATAAAATTTTTATATGTGGAAGGAATAGACCTCACTTAAACTGTCTTATACATGCCTCCATAATTATGTGCTAAATTAGTTTACTTGAGCATACAATAGGTTCAGATTCAATGAGCTGGAACATCCTGATTCAAGTAATGCAACTTTTCTACTACAGCACAATAGTGATGTTTTTCTCAATTCTGACAGAACAGTGGAAGACTTCTAACTGTACCAGTATCTGTTCAGTTTCCCATAGTCCATAACTTAATTTTAAATGTGTCAGACAAACTACTCTGAAGAGCAGATTTGATTGCATAATTATAGACATGTACAGACAGCTGGGTGAGAACTACAGGATTCTTAAAAAAGTAGATGAAAAAGGTAGGTGACTGACCATGTCTTTCAAAGGAAAAGAATAAAGATAAAGTGGGGTATCATAGAATATCCTGAATTAGAAGGGACTCACAAGGAAGATCAAGTCCAACTCCTGGACCGATCCATCTGCTGATAGGCAAAGAACAGTAGAGGACTTATGATATAAATCCTTTTCATACTATAAAACCATTTTTTCACAAAAAATAGTTCACATAGTAATATCTCCAAACTATTACAGACCTCTGTTGACTTAAGTCTGCCACCGTGCTAGTAGAAGTTCTGTTAACATGCATTACAATGTCAAGACAGGAACTGTAATTTAGAGACTTGCACTTCTGGGAAGGCTTCAAGAGGACACAAACTGAAATAATGGAGACGCAAAACAAAATAATGAACACTAGAAGAAAGTGATGACTGTATTCTGTCTCAGCAGATCCAGATCTATAATCAAGTTAGACTCAAGTTAGAGGAATCATCCTTCAGTCTGTTTCAAACTCTCCAAATAATAGTGCTGCCTGTAACTTGTCAAGCTATTTATGCATCAATTAACTTCTTTCATTAAATTAAAACACCAAAGGGGACAACTTAGCTGATATAAAATCTAAAAAGCAGACTAGCCTTTTCCCAGTGATTTATCTGGTACAATTAGAGTAAGCTGTTTGTGCTATAGAAAGCTCAAGCAAACAGACATTACAAAAATTACAACTCTCAAGTTTTCTTCCACTAGCCTAGCAGGCTTGCTGTTTCAAGAAAAATATAGGTAAAAGAAACCTAAGGTATTTATTAAGAGAGTCAGAGAAAAAAAGGAATGTACAAGTATGTGATGCAGTAGAAAACAGGAACACTAAGAGGAAAATATTATGGAACTATGAATATAAAATAACATTCAAAACTACTACTGTAGGTAAAATGTAATGGAAATGATACTTATGTCAAAGGTAGCACACAAAGAAGAGAAGGTCATATATTAAATGGCTCAAGACATTTAATAAGTCATGTGATAACAAATGTTCTGTAAAACTGAAAAGGAATAAATGTGTCTGAAATTCTATGCTGGTATTACTTTCTTACTTGAAGGTTAATGTTCTTAATATGACATCAGAAATTTCTTTAATTTGAGCTCAATAAGTTCAGTAAAATGACAAACTGTATTTTGCAGGCCTACATTTAAAAGCTGCTGAATAGTAAACCTGCTATAGAAAAAATGCTAAAAATCCATAAGATTCCTGATTTTATTGCTGCTAATGTTTGTCATTTGGGCTGTCTAGACAACTAGCTGGAGTAGCTGCAACTCACCTAGAGCATTCTGAGCTTTTGCCTCCTGCTTCCATTATCTGAGTCTTCTTCCTCTTCTTGAAAGACATTTCCCTCACAACAGAAAAATATATACTTCTTAAAAAGATATGAAAAAGTTAGAACATGAGTAAGCTTTTGTGTATGGTTAGAATAGTGTTGGGGGAACAGAGACATTTGTGTTTCAGTCATCATCTTAATTAATGTTCACTAGGAAGTACTTCATCACCAAAGCAAGATCAGGTATATTACACTGGTACAGATACATAAATAAGTGCTCTAAACATGGAGAAAAAAGATTTAGAAGTCTAATGTTTCTGTTTCTTTTTGTTCTTCCTTCCCATTCTGTTCTCTTCCTACGTCTTCAGCTCTTGACATTCAATAAACATAAATTTGAACTTACAATTGCAATTTGATTGGATCTGATTGCCCAAATATAAGTACTAGCTACTAGTTTCTATTTGCCAGTAATTTCTACTAACTTATTTTACCTGGCACCATTTACTGGTCCAAAAAACCCCCTGTAGCCTGTATCATATCTTTTAATTTTAGTGGATGTCTGAACCACCCTTGGATACATAAATGATATTAGGTAGATTTATTTAGGCAGTTGAACAGTTTATTGATGAGGAAGAGAAGATTGTGAAATGGATTACATAGCCAAAGCAAGAAGCGGCTTATTCTTGGGCACTCACTATTTCTACAGCAAAACAGATCCTAAAAGTCTTGTTTCTACTGGTTCTTAAGCTGTTTCTGTAGGCACATTAAAACACCTTAGAATGCATATGGTTTAAGTACAGCATTACTAGACATTAGTTTGGTGTTTTGTATTAAGAAATCAAATGAAAAGCAAAATAAGTAATTACACAAGGTAGTAAGAACCAGAAACCTTTTCTGAGACAATAACTTTCCAGCACATGTAATGGACTCAGAGGGACCTTGATACAGTACATAATTGTATACAGTGGCTTAATCAGCTTTTTCTTAACAATAACACAATGGAAGGATAAGCTAATTGATAAGCCCAGGACCTGCTTTATTTTTAGTCAGTTTAGCTTGACAAAGTGTTTTACTTTACTTGTTTTATATTTTACTTCTCTTCATTTATTATTTTATTTTATTACTAAGCAATTTTTAGGTACAAACAGGTACACAAAATCCACCACTTGGATCAAGGTACTTTTCTGAGTCTTTAAAATACCCTACATTGTTTTCAGTATCATTAAAAATCAACTTATTAAGGAATGAAAATTTGGATCAGAAAGTATAATTCCCAAAAGAAATACACTACAAAATGGTAACAACTTCTATAGATGTTATTAATAATATTAATTTTATTTTTTCACAATAAAGATCCACATATTTCTACATTTACCAAATGGAAAAATATTATTTCCTATAATGTTCTTCCCACTTATAAGATTGCTTCTGTGACAATGATTCTTTACTGGGAACCATTATTTTTTGTTGCAAAAATACTTAATTTAAGTAACACCCATGTTACAGGTTAAAAGAAAAACACAGCACTCAAAACCATATCTAGCTTCCTTTAAAACGATTTCATGATTTCCAAAAAAAGGGTGTGAATTCAAAAAAAAAATCCATGTCTAGAAAGATGGTAACTGGGGAGTGATCTCTCCCTGCCCTTATCTGAACCCATGGGTCTTTCATTTTATTTTCTCTCCCCTGACCAGCTGAGGAGAGCAGTGGTACAGCAGCTTTGGTGGGCACCTGGCATCCAGCCAGGATCAACCTTCCACAAAAATCCTTACCCAAATATTGGGAATATGTTAAAGGAAAACATTGCAGTAGGTAAAAATATTTGCTAGCTAAAGCAACCATTTTAATGGTTTTTATAAGCAACCACTGTTAATTGACCAGTTAAGGGCTGCAGCAGTAAAATTAACCCTCTCTACTAAAACAAAGCCTACAGAAAGGCAGACTGGTCTGCTATGAATACTAAAGGTAAGAAGATAAAAGAAGAAGGTAGTTCTGTATTGTGTACTCCATCATTCTAGAGCCCATAGTCTGACACATGATAACAGTGGCTGCTGGTCTTTGCTAGTGATTTCACCTTATATTTGTAGTTATTCTGATAAACAGTAAAAGATCATGCAAAAATATACATTTGACTGTAATACCTGGAAAATATTAATTTTGAGGAGTAAGTTGTGTACTTTTTATTTTGAATTAGATAATCAACTAAATTAATTATTTGAATGTTGGTTGGGGTTTTTTTTCAGAATGGAATTTAAAAGGAGCAGGTGGAACTGAAGTTTTGCAATAAAAATCCTTCTTAAAGAAGCAATATTCACTTAAGTTGTTGCTAAGCCAAAAAGTTGTTCCTAAGCCTGTCTTCATCATGCTAATGTTTAGGATGCTCATTTTCTTTTACATTAAATTTTTAAGTTATTCAAAGAAGCCAGACTCCTAGTTCCAGACTAACTAAAGCGCAGTGAAAACAAAAATTAAACAGTAAATCTACTTTATGTAGCTAAAACATATATAGTGAAAAAGAATTTTGGAAGAAAAGGATTTTTTAAAATTTCAGTAAGTCAGACTGACATGAAATGACACAGGTTTTCAATCAAGGTACTCTCCTGAATTACAGAAAGTAGGAATTTCTGTAGTTTTAGTTAAAAGTTGTAAATTAATTTCGTCACCTTTCTGTTCTGCATTATCATTTCTTATGGGAGAAAGCTATATATAAGAGGAATTTTCACCCCATTTTTCCTATACTTTCTTTAAGGTTTACTAGGGTGGACGTTCTCTGAGATTGCTTGTTGGATCAGACACTGGGTAGAAATAAATGCAGACCTTTAATCATGTGCTTAGTTACCCAAAATACTGAATTGAGAGTATATGTCCAGGTACTCGCAGCAACGGCTGAGGGGTGGCCCCCATGAAGAGGGGCCAAGGCCACCCTCTGCCACACATAGATGGCTCCAAATGGCTCCAAGGGACCCACCACAGGACACAGCTGAGCCCTTCAGACAACTTGGTGGCATCTCAGTGAAAATGTGTTTAAGAAAATACCAGAAGCAGATGGAACAGAAAGTGTGCGAAGCAACCATGGGAACACTGAGTAGGGTGTCAAGGCCATCAGACATTATTGTTGAAACTTTTAATTGATTTTGCCCCACTGTAAAGTGTAGCTAATATTCAGTAGGGTTGTTTTTCTGACTGAATGTTCACACTCTGAGCTACCATGACAGTCAGGGTCAAGACTATATTAACTAATACTGTAAGGTCATTTATTCTTGAGAAATTGTACAAGCTCCAGCTGAAGAAAATGAGCAAAATGTCACATCGGTCATTCTCCTACACCATCAAAATTAGATATCTGCATCAATGCCAAATGCATCATATATTTCAATTACCCTTATTGCAGTTCTGTCACATGTCAAGGATACAAATATCCTTACTTATGGACTGTCTGTTGCTATTTCTTAAGTTATCTACCTATACCTGAGAACTACAAGGTCAGAACTGCAGTGACAAGTAAAATTGTTTATATGCAATATTAATTAAACTTTTCAGCTGAATAGCCATTAGTTCTGTATGACATCATAGCCCATTCATCATTATTCATTTGCCTTTTACACTTCTGGCAAGATAAAGCAATCTTAAATCAAAAGCTAACAGCTATGAGATGAAGTGAATCTACGCTACAGTTTCTTAGATTGCTTAAAATTGTGCAGTGCTTTCTGACTCTGCCTAAGCTTTATAGGAGAAAACACTGTTATAAGATTTTTGTTTCTCTTTCTTTCAAGGATGAAAGCAAAGGTCTTGAAACCAAATGGACAGAAATAACTATGTTTAAGGGATCCATTCATACAGCTTCTAGATTATCTGTATTATGATAGACTTGAGTCTCTTTATATATTTTATATATATTTATATTTACATATATATATATATATATACACATCAGTCATTACAAATTTATAACAGACTATGCAAAAGCTATTGAAACCAAGTTTTGAATGTCTTGACCAAAGAACTATTCTGTAAACATATGGTTCTTCATTTACTTTTACTTCATTTTAGTTGCGTTATACAGATCACCAAGGCCTCATTTCAGCAGAGATGAAAACATTTTGATGCCCCTTAAACTGGATACTCTACTGATGATTCACTTGTAAAACTCCTCATAGTTGATAGAAAGTGTTGAACAGTAATAATTTTGAGAAGGACAACTGGATTTTTGCTCTTTCATGGATCTATGGAAGTGTTTAAACCTTTTACTTCTCTAACTCACTCCGTGAGTGCAAGTTAATACAACAAGTAAATAGTTGAACTCAAATATTAAAATATATTTTAAAAGTATGTTTGAATTATTAAAAAAAATCTACCTATTAACAACAAAAACCTTTCTCAAGTCTCATATGTTTCTGTCTAATAAGGAGGTTTTAATCACCTCTGGCACTAATGGAACATAAAAAAAACTATAATTGTTTGATATTTCAGATCCTGCTCTTTAGGAATTTTAATGTGTGAAGCCTTCCTTTAATTGAAAATCTTTAATTGTTTGATATTTCAGATCCTGCTCTTTAGGAATTTTAATGTGTGAAGCCTTCCTTTAATTGAAAATCTTTATTTGCCTCAACAACAGTTATTCTTCATCTTTCAATCTTCACAGAAATGGAAAGTTATTTACTTCTTTGCCAGGTTACCAAACAATACTGCTATTCACATAAAAAAGATTTGACTTTCTGTATTTCTTTTGGCAACTGGAATCTCTCTTCCCCTTTTGTTTTCATGCTCCATGACACTGATTACCTCGCTGCATGACAATTTTAAAGAAATTTAATGACCTAGAAATTAAATAGATTTTAATTGTCTTTAAATGAATCTAAATCTAAATCTAAATCTAAATCTAAATCTAAATCTAAATCTAAATCTAAAGTCAGCTACAAATATTACATTTGGACAAGTTTCCAGAATCTCATCTGGACAGCTATGTTTGTAGTTGTATTCATATAAAACTTCATATATAATTGTGGAAACATATATTTGGATGATGTTTTATCCTTTTCCTCTAGGGAAGAACAGAAGTAAGAAATTAATCTTCAGCATTATAATTTTGTCCTTATCTCAATTAATGTGCCTCCTCCGTTTGTCCAGTGTCTTTGCATTACTTAAAAACCAAAATGTAGATCAAAATAGATTAATAATAGCTCCTAGAAAAGTCAACTTGTTTACCCAGAAGATTGACAAATTCTGTAGTAGCCTCAATTTTTCCATTTATTTATTTTATAATACATCACTTTAATATTCAGGGAGTAGCAGGTAAAAATGGTATTCTAGTATTTCATGACTAAACTGCAGGAGACAGCTCAAAATGTGTATTTGGTAATGCTACCTTTGTGAGTATGACCTTTTTATGAGTTTCTATGCAGAAATGCATATTATTAGTTCTGCATTTCAGCAGCAAGATCTCCAGACTGTTTCCAAAAACCGATTACTTACATTAAACCTTTTTAAATGAAACTCGTTTTGCTAAGCATACTTACATATTCCTTTTTATTCTGACAATATTGCATTCAGAAGCAACTAAGTCATTCATGTTCTCACCATTTCCAATTTACAAGCCGAAGGAGAGCTTGTGAGAGAGGAATTCTGAGATGTTATGCCCTATTTGGTAACATGCAGAAAATCAGATGCAGCAAGGAAATGAACAGGATTGTTTCCAAATATTTGAGACAAATCCAAAGCCCCTCAAGCCTGAATTTATTTGGCAGAACAAACAATAGGAGAATAACATTTCCAAGACCGTACTGTCTATTTCCCTGTGTGCTTAATTATTTTTGGTTATTGATTTCTGTTGGAATTTTTTTTTTTTTTCTAGAGTAAAGTCACCAAAACAACTGCTTGAGATGTCAGCTTATTTTACAGAAAGCTGTGGATTTCTAATACCTAAGTCATATTAGGCAAAACACATCAATAATGCCCAAGTTACCAATTGCAAGTGTCATTTTCTTAATCCATGAGAAAATGTCATTGAAAAAACCAAAACAAACAAACAAACAAGCATAACAAAAGAAAAAACCAAACAAAACCAAATCTATGAAAATTTTTGCTCCTGAAGTCTTCCAGCAGGTAAGTGGAGCCTCAGATCTGCAGACATTGATGAATTGTGCTCAGCTAGACTGCAAACTTTGGCTTCCCTTCAGGATCTGTTGCCAGATGGACTAATAAAAATCGTCACAGAAGAAACCATTCTTATTAGACCATAATGGCACATACATTTGTAGTTATTATGAGTCTTCAATTTATTTATTTATTTTTCTGTTATGATAGTCTTAATGATATCTACAATGAGAGGATCTGAAGAAAAGGCACAAAGGCTGGGTTGCGGTGACATCTGCAAGGTAAATAACAGTGAAAAGTCTGACAACCAGTGGCCACTAAACTGTACGTGCAAACATGAAGCTGTATGAAATTTGCAGAATATCCACTGCTCAAGAAATTTTTGAAAGCAAGCACTACTTGAACACCTGGCATATGTTGCATTACAGGGAATTTCTCGTCCTGCTGCCAGCCATCCCAAATGAGAATGATGACTTAGACACAGCATTGGTTTTTTATCTCCCTTTGTATTAAACAGAGAGAAGATCAGACTGTGCTTCAAGTGTTGTTGTGTCACAGGCGAGGTGCACAATGAGGGAGGAATTATTTTCAACATTCAATAAATGGTGTCATCCCACTTTACTTAACAAGTCACATGGAAGAAAACACTGATTTTCATAAAGATCAAATTTCCTACCTGTGCCTGACAATCTCCTTCGTTCCATGTGAAGAACCTTGAAGTAAACCTACAGGGCCTGATCTATCAGAGCACTAGCAACTGCAAAAGCCCAGGAAAATAGAGTCAAAAACTCATTTAGTAGCTCTAGTAGGTCTGGGGCCTTATACAGAGTCTACTTTGAAGTCATGATAAATATGAAGAAGACGAATTAAAGTAGATTTAAAAAAAAAATAAAAATAGAGGTTTTGGATAGTTCTTATGAGGGAGTGTATTTCTACTTAAAATGTAGCATGGACCTGTCCCTCCAAAAATGATTAAAGACTTAAAAATATTTGTGAAATTATAAGATTTAGTTGTTCCAAACAGTTTTCAAAAGAAAATTTGTCTCTTAGTGAGATGTGCAAATCTCTTAATGTTTTAATTCTTTTTCTTTAGCAGAAAAAAAATAAAATAGTCACCACTTATTTTATGTAAGACATTACAGAATATTTCTTCTTAAACCTAAGTACAATCTTTAAACTTTCTGGAAATTAAAGATTTACTGCTGCTTATAAAATGAGATGGTAGCAATCAGCAAAATTCAATACTCCCAGTCATATCTCTTAGGCTTGTCTTTATTTTGTGCACAACATCCTAATTTTATCAACAGAAACATAAACGTGTTGGCAAGGTGTTCTGTAGCAATTCTGCATACGCATTTAATATTGTGGGCTGTGAAACTCAAATGTCACTGTTTAGTGAATGGCAAACAGGAAATTTTAACTTCTATAATAAAAATACGATATACTATTTTAAATAATTTACCTTGCAGATAAGTTTAGTAGATGACACTCCAGAACTGTGTTTTTAAAGCTATTTAGAAATGAGGCAATGCTGACAGAACAAGATTTTATCTAATATAAGTACCTTTTAAGTTTATGAATTCTTTTTCAGATTTTATTTTTGGGCACTCTTTTTTTAAGGATTGCTTGCTGTAGCAGCTGTGGATGTGCATGTGTAGAAAAACAGCACTAATTTATGAAGCTATTTAATCTTCTGAGTGGAAATAGTTATGGATGGATACTGAAAATTATTATAGAAATGTTAAAGTTCTTTAAAGTCTTTGGATAGGGGCTGAAGTGTTACAAATAAGAAGTAGATAAAAAAGTAGCTGGAAAAAAATAAGCTGATTTATTTAAATTGTTATCTCTTCACATGGATTTCTGACTTTTTAGTTTCTAGATTGCAAAAATTCATGCATTCAAAGCATTTAATGATACACAGAAAAAAGAAACAGAGTTTGAGTAATTCAAAACAGTACTTCTGTAGCTGTTAGAAATGTATTCATTTGTAATATGTTTGTATTTACAAATATTTACAAAATATTAGATCCACAAATGTACAAAGACACAGAAAAACTCTGAATAAAGCACTTACATAAAAGCTGTTTGTATTACGAATAAAGATTAAATTTTTTTCTTCCTTTCGTATGTAAAAAGGCCATAGGAGGCTGGCTTCATTTTGACAGGAGACTATCTCCCTACAAACAGTGTACTTCTTGAAAAACACAGAAGTGTTTTAGATAAATAAAAGTGAAGCAATAAAAGAACAAGGGATGTAATCTCTGGTTATGTAGAAACTCCCTGCAGAAGACCATAATCCTTTGTGCTGCTTTAGCTGTAAGAGACTGCCCCATATACTCGGCAATCTTGAAGCCATCTATTCCTAACACTGGCTGCTGGTCCTCCGTCTTGTGTGATGTGAGATCTGGTACATGTCTCAGTAGTAGTATTTTTACTTTATTTCAGTTTTCTTTGGGTGAAATTGGAGTTGGAAAAGTGAGTGCTTGTAACTTAGAGCAAACGAACAAAGGCTGAATACATCTTTCAGTTGATGTCAACCCATTGGATAATTTGCATCTGTAGCATGACTTGGACTTCAAATAAAAATTATTTGTTGGAAAGGTTTTTCAATTCATGAAATCTATCATATAAAGTAAACCCCAATAAGAGCCTTATCAGTATCAATTCGCAGACATAAAAGTCATAATCCAAGAAGCAGTTTAAAATATCAATTTAGACTTCAAGTATCTAGACAGATGCTAAGACCAATTGTAAGACAGATGTTAGGATTCTTAACTTTTTAAGGCAACAGTTATTTACAGACTACTTAATACAGCACAAATCTTTTTCAGACTGAGTTAAATGCAGTTGATGAAAATAATGCTCTTAATTAATCCTTATTTTGAGAGTGAGGAGTATGTCTCTTGTCACCAAACAGGACTTTAAACAGATTAAGAAGAGCAATAAAACAGGACTCCAAACCACTCACACCATCATGGGTTTACCCACAATTTGTTTGTTCATTAAACTTACTTAAAATAAATTAAAATTTTCGATTCCATATGGAGTTGAGAGGCTTGACAAATCACAAAATGAAAAAATATAGCCAATTATAATTCAAGAAGGAAAGACAGTCAAATAAGGAGAAAAAAAAATTATGGGTTGCGTTCGTTTTTCAAAGTAGCTGACTATATCTTGCTTCTGTTGTTTTAGACCCAAGACTGCTGAATTCTTCAAATTCCTCTTGAACTAACATGATGCATTTCCTTTTATCTCCCTTGGAATTCCCTTCTTTACAGATACCTGTTTATCTGTAGAATAGAGGCAGTGCCTTTACCACTTATAGGTCGAAACACTAATAAATAGTTTAAAAGCAATTTTTAGATAGCTTATAAGTAGTCATTGACTATTTCAGTACCAGCTAATTCCAGAATGATATATGAAAAAATATTTAGATTGTGTATTTCCTTTATCTTTCCCTTCTCCTACAAACTTCATTTATAAATACCAACATTTCACTTAAAAATTTGCATCCATGATTCTATCTACATTAAAACCAGAATTGCACTCTAAGGTATGGTTCAAGATAAGCTCCCGCTTACTCAAACTAAAGTGATCTTTGAAGCAAGAGATAAACCACACATTCTAACTGCTTTTGTAAATTTTACCTCGGAAAGGTCAACATATATACATAGAAAATAAAAAATGTAACATCTTACACTACTAGAAGAGATTCATTACAAAAATTGCAAGACATCAGAAAAAAGTCCCAAACTCTGTGATGCAATACTGTGGTTATGAGCATTATTTTTATTAGCCACAGTTGTTCAAAGAAGTGCATGTTTCACTTTTTTTTTCATAGGTTTTGCACTGTTTGTCATAATTTACATCGTGATGGATTTTCCTGACAGACAGACTTCTTTTTTTTTACAGTACCTGTAGAAGTTGCGTGAAAAATTAAGTAGTCAAATGGTTACATTATTTTAACTTTTTACATATATTTCTGTAAGATTGCAGTGCTTTATACTGCATTTTTCATTGCCAGAGGCAATCTAATATACCTATCCCTTCCTTACCACTGATCATTTAGAGACAAACATAATAGTTTCCTCTAAGAACTCCCTTAAATTATGAATCAGAAGGCCTTTTTACTTGCAGTAGATTTTTGAATGAATGAGTCAGATGGTAGATGTGTTTAAATTTGAGGTCTAGAGCTTACACTCATATTGTTTACAGAAACAGCTACCTAAAAGAATACAGAATTTAGGTAGGAGAGGAGTGCTGAAAGAAACATTGTTATTGACCTGTGTTCCTGTTAGAGTCAATAGTTATTTTACCACTACACCAGAGAAGAGTAAGAGCAATGCTGACTGGTTTTGAAATTCCCAGAAAAGGAACCAGTCTAAAATGCATATCTGGATATTGTAGTTCTAAAGTCTTTGAAAAGAGACAAGGCCAGCGCCATCAAGTTATAAAATCGGTTCTCTCTTCACTAATTTTAAGGTAAAATCTATTGAAATCCAGACAAACCAGCACAACTGAATTTTAGTGAAGTTAATGAATTTCATGTGGATATGGGTCCATTCATGGAGTTCTTTTGGGGTTTTTTTAGATCTAAGATCAGCAAAAATACTTCTGCACATCATATACAGAGTGAAGTGTCAGCATATACCGTTTTAAGAGGGGATATTCAAGCTTAATATATATACTGCAGCTCTGTAGCTTGTCATTCTTAAACAAATGAGAAGGGTGAAATTACATGAATGTTCTGTTCTTCATACATATTTAGTATTTCATGGAACTTCCTAACTATAAATTATGAACCTGTGCCTGTGAATGATCAAATAGAAAACAAACAATTAGTGCATTTTATTTTTGTGAATTCATCAGAATGAGTTCAAAATTCATACAAAATGTGTGATAAACCATGGTATTCTATGAGATTATTGGCTAAAAAACATTTTTCCCTCTGTATTTGTTTGTATATTACCTAATTTTTCTAACACACACGATTTAACTGTTCCTGTATCTTTCATATTACAAACAAATTCACTGGCAGTATCAGAAAGGTGGAATAGAATCAACTCTGAAAGAAATGTAGATATTTTGTATACACAAAAAGTCCTTTCAGTATTCTTAATTTTGGAAAAAGATTTTTTAAGAGATTTTTGAAAAGAGAATATTTACTGGAAGCAGTGCAAGAACACAAAACTTTACTGCTACTGAAACTGAAGGAAGTTTTGGCTTTTCATTGCACTTCAAGAGTGACAATTGAGTGACAAAATATTATTAAAAGCATAGTAGTATCATAAAAGCATATAATTAAAAACATTATGGTACCATACCTGTCCTTACAAGTAAACAAAGAAAAACTCAAACAAAAATAAGGAAACAAAACCACCACCACAACAACAACAAAAACCTCACTCCAAAAATATCAAAGCATCCCCAGGTACCCAGGTATGCACATAAAAAGTAAAATTAATTGAATTCATTATTTTATTTAAATACCTACTCATTCTCTCAGATATATGATGGAATTTGAACCAAATGTGTCTACCACAACACTCAACTAGATGCTTCTACCTTCGATCCTGGTAGGAGGAACAGGTCATCTGACCAAGGCTTTGTGAAGTTATCCTATTAAGCATCCTAAATGACTGGGCTATGTTATTTGCTCCAGGATAATTCAGTACCTAAATTTTAGAATGTTACTGATTATATAGTAAGCAATAATAACAAAATAGTGATTTATAAGTGTCAGGAAAATGTACAGCATTAATCTTTGCAAAATACTTTGAGAAAAGGGTTATGAAAGGCTCTATGGAAACAGAAGTACTAATTGAGCTTAATGGATTCTCACAGAACAGAGAGACAGCATGTACTGTAATTCAACAAATTACCTGCTATTTTGAAGTCTGTGTTGTGTTGAAGTGGATGGATAAGTCTTTAGTGGAAAGTGAGTTAAATATAATTTCTTGATTAACTATCAAGAGACAGTATGATTTATTTTTTTTTCCCAGGGGAATATCTGCAGTGACAAGGCTATGGTCTTTCTGATCTTCATAGAAGTTATTGTCAGAGTACAGCAGGCACACCTATAGAGCTAATTTTCACAGAAAAATTGTTTACTGAAGAGATAGGGTGAAATCGTTTTATGCTTTAGGAGAGACACATCCAATAAACATGATAAAAAATGTTACATTGAAAAACTTTTCTAAAGTGTTTATGGTCTTTGTTAATACATGTTTTCTCAAAGTCTGTGCCTCTCCTTGTTTGAATATATCAGAGAGGCTTTTCAACCTTCTATGTGCTGCTACAGTACTTTTAATGGCTGTTTCACACACTCTATCCAAATTCTATTCCACATATTGAAAGCAGGCTTTTAAAAGCAGGAGAGACAAAAATTTGGCAATCTTCAGTCTCACAGTACAACACAAAAGCATAACCACATTTCCCACTTGTAGTGTCCTCCTAATTTCTGAGAGCCTAGATATAAGATTTCTAGGCCTAATTTCAAATGACAGGAAATATAAATATTTAGTTACCTCCAATTACAAAATTTAGCTTTAGAAAACCTGTTTCCCAAAGAGTCTATTGTCTCGAGGTGGGATATTTACAATTGTTGGTCTGTGGACTGAAGAGATTTATTCTATATTAGTTTACATTTATTTGCATTTAGAAGGTGATGTGGTTCTTTTTTTTTTTCTATATGTAACAAAAGTTCTTCTTTGAGCAAAATTTAGAATCATAGAATCATTTGGGTTGGAAAAGACCTCCAAAATCATATTTGGGTTATTTTTGGTTTTGTATGGAGCACATTTCCAAAGGTCATCACTCCTAAGACATAAAAGACTCCATGTTACAATACATAAAACAGGAAAATATCAAATTATTCAAGCTAGCTTTGAGCAGTATGAAAAATAGGTTTCTTTTCTGAATTTTATTTTGGAATAAATCTTTAAAAGATTAGGTGGAAGTTGCTGAGAAAGTAAAATTGAGTAATTCTTCCATACTTTAAACTTCCTAATTTTTATAAGTTAAATACTTAGTGAAACATAAAAATTAGATCTGCAGCTGTGCAGTTTTCTTTACCTGAGTTTCAAAGGTATAGCCAAGATCTGAAATTAGCATAAAAAGATGACAAAGTTGTACAGAGAATTGTTTGTTGTTCTCTAATCCTCCCATAATGGAGCAGATAATGAGTATTTTATTAATTTCCTAAAGTAGTTCATAATTAGTAGACTATTTCAGACTGCACCTGGGAACTTAGTCATAAAACTGTGGAATTTAAGGTGTGAATGAAAAATTTGTCACTAAAGGATTTAGGCACGAGGTCACAGGTCTGTCATTCATTTGACAGCAGGTAAACAGTGACCAAGTAGAGCATTCGTCAGATAATATAGGTGTACTCCCCTCCCCCTCATTTACAAATTATACACCTTTCTCTTGTGTTATGCTTAACATTCCACCTTCTGGGTCTTAGGTTAAATGACTTCACTCTGAGAGGGTGAAAAGGTCAACAATAAACCAAATCCTTTTCCAGGAGAATTACAGTTCATTATTTCTTTTTCTTCACTCTTAGGTCCACTTGCAGCATGTTATCAAACATACAGAAATGACTTGTACTTCCTTCACTGGTTTACAGTGTTTTATATATTTTGAATACTTGTTTTTTGGGTTTCTTGTTACACTAAAAGGGCAGTTCCCAAGGTTACATCCCTTCAATAAACAGTAGGTGACCACTGGTTAGCTGTTTACAATCCCAGTGCCTCTACATTATCTTGTGCCTGTACTTTCAAGTCTACTGCCATCACAACATGGAGAATATTCCACTACACTGCATAATATTCAAGGGTCATAGGTAGTTCATTTTGTACAGACAAAACAATTGCTACTGCTATCTAAGCGTTAAAAAAAATAATATTTACAGTAATAAGCATTATGCAACTACAATGTAACAGCTAAAACAAGGTAAATAACAGTCATCTGGGTCTTAGGTAATTTTTGTCATTGCTAAATAAGATCAAACACAATTTCAGACAGGCCAAAGTAAGTTTTAAAAAAAGTCTAATAAGATTTGTGGCCTCTGTGGTTCTCTTAATGCTACATTTACTGGGTTGCTAGGCTACATATGACTATGGACATATAAGCTATTACATTTTTATTATTTTTTAAAGTAATATTCCACATTCAAGAAGCTGGCATCCAAAGACATTTTAAGAACACCGAGGAAACAGAAGTACAAGCACAGATGGTTTTACCAGGTGTCAGGATAATTTTTCTCAAGGACCAAACACTTAACCTGAAAGAAAAGGATCTCTTCTGAGTGGCAGTAAAGACCACTAACCTGGGGTTTCACAAAATATTTTCGTCTGATGACTAACAAAACACGAAAAGTATTCTTCCCTTTCTGTCTGTATTTATCATTCTCCTGAGACTTTATTTGTAGGAAAAACAGCATAGTTACTTGTTTCCTCTGTAAACAAAATTTTTAGAAATGTGAGTTTGTGATTTATTTGAAAGGTCTAATCAACTAAAAGATGGAATAAAATGTGGGCTTCAGGAAGCCTAAATTTTGTGACACTCCTATTTTTTGTATAGTTCAAATTTTGCATCTTCAATCTGTTTGCAGATTAAATGTCTCCTTCTCGAATGACAGAGCTTTTGTGGTTTTGGTTTTTATTTTAGTAGTCTAGCAAATATGCCTTTACACAAATAGGGAACTTCATGTCCCTTTAGGATGCTCCCACCAGCTAACAAGAATGCTTGAGACAAAACACAAAATATAACTCGGGCAGTAGTTCTTTCCTATTGATAGCCATTTGTTCCAGAACGAATGGCCTCCTTTCTTACCACATTCGCAGTACTTTTACTGGCCATTCCAGGTAAGTAATTAAATGTTCACCCAATGAAGCAGCAAGCAGCTTGCTTCACATCAAGCAACACCTGATAATAGCAACAAAAGTATTGCATTATTAGAGAAAAAGATTTCTTAACCCTTCTGAGAACACAGTCAGTACCAAAACATCCTTATCCTTCTTCTCATGCTTCTTCTCACTGCTCTTCACTCAGAATTTACCACTGAGCTGTATGATAAAAGAACTATATTTTGGGGGAAAGTTCAGCAAAATCTCAAATGAAAATTAAAGAGGTAGGTTGAAAAAATAATGACACATAAGAGTTCTAAGAAATTTGAGAAAGTGCTCATAGAATAGAAATATAATTTTTCTTTGACAAAAGACTATAAATTTATCAATAAATATTTGCACACTATCATTATTTTAATTTTTACTGTTACAAATTTGTCTTGTTTAACAGTATTGAAATTAGATATTTTCTAGTATCAAATCCTGAGTTTAAACAACTTCATAGAATAGGAAAAATAAACCATAGGGATACAATTTTTAGTAAAAAGTGCAGCTTAATACAGTTTTATGTGAGTTTAAATTGGTTGATTCACCACAAGCTTTAACAGTAGGCAGAGCTAACGCAGATTTGTTCCTGCTTGTATATACATGCCCTTATTGCGTGATTACTCTGATAGCTCTTCCCTGTTCATTTAGAGGTCTGTCAAAGGTAAACCCCTAATTTATAACACAACTTCTCTGAGGATCACCTACATATGAGGAGAGATGTTACATCAGATCATCTGGATTGTTAAAAATGCCATTAATTTCCCTCAGTTTCAAATCCAAATTGCCTAAATAATACAACTTAAATAGTGATGTTTTGGGGAGAAAACTTACAAGGAATCTTTCTTCTACTACAAATCTGTATTTCAATTAAAGGTATTCTGATCATTCATTAGATAATATTTTAAAACTGACGGTATCTCCAAACTTGATTTAGAAAAATTTTCCTAATCTGTTTCAAAATTCCTTTATTAAAAAAATAAACATATCTACCTTGAAGCCTACACAGATCTTTTCATTAGACTTTGTAAAGCTTTTGTGTGTACACAAAGGAGCACAAGTGTAGAGTTTATATTTTACATGATCCCCATCTGGAGAGAAGGAAGAAATTTTTTCAGTTTTTCAGTTAACAGTAACAGGCAGCCAAAAGAGCTAGAGTGTTATTGCTAGTGAACACTTTACAGAAGAGGGAATGAGTGAAAAAGTCAGAAGCAGACTGATAATTACAGTGTGCTTAAACATATCTCACAAATCATAACCCAAAACACAGGAGAACAAAAGGAAGATATTTCTCTAAAAGACTGTTTTCCATGAATACAAACAAACAAACAAACAAAACACACACAAAACCAAACCAACCAACCAACCATCAGAGTTCATCATGAAAAGCAACTAACTGATACAGAGTTAGAATTACAGTTTTCAGACTGAACTGTGGAGTATTCTGATTTTTTTTTCCCAAGCAGGGTATGTCTCAACTGGGGCATTTCAGCACCAGTACTTGTGGGTTAAAATGAAAATTTCCCAAACTTCTAATTTTTGGAGTTTTTATTTCCTATCCCCCTGCTTTAGTCTACCCTTGATCTGATGGTGTAAAATAATCTAGACCAGTCATTACGTGGACATAGAATATCACTATTCCACTGCAGGGAGAGTAGAAAATTCTATTATGGACCACAAAGATTTTTAAGAGACTGGAGCAACTGTGAGAGAGGCTGAGGGAGCTGAAAGTGTTTCATATGGAGAAGACTCACGGGGGTCATATGAATGTGTATAAACACCTAATGACACAGTGTAAAGAAGACAAAGGAGATTGAGCAGTACCCAGCAAGAGATGGAGAAGAAATGGGTAAAAATAGAAATGCAAGAAATTCCATTTAAGTATCAGGGCGGGGGGCAAAAAAAACACACCTTGGGTGCGATTGGGCGCTGGAATCGGTTTCCTGGGGAGGTTGTAAAGTCGTGACCCTGAGCAGCCTGCACTATCTGAACCTCTTTGAGCAGGGAGTTGGACTAGATTATCTCTAGAGTTTTCTTCCAACCTCAGCCATTCTATGATTCCACTTGCTTTTACACGCGACCACTGCTGTGCTAAGGGGAAGATATCGGGTCAATTTGAAAGAAATTTTTGAGACTAAGTGTAAGGGTATGTGAAAGGAGAAAATGTCTGCTCCCTCTTTCACTACTATATCTGGTCAAGGACCTTTTTAAATGTAAAAGGGGATAAGAAGAAGAGAGGGAAGCCATAAACAAACAAACCAAGACAGAAGCATGATCATTCAATGATAAGAGAGGCAATAAGGAAAACCAAAGCTACTTAGTCACTAATTGATAAGCAAATGTGAGAACATTTATTTCTGTAAGATTATGTGATCAAGGACCTTGTCAAAATGGTATGACAAGAAGAAGGGGAAAATTATAAACAAAACATGCAGACACACAGAGCTAACAGACAAACATAAGGGAGACAATAACTAGAAACAAACCTGGTCATTCACACTAATTGATGGGCTACCAAAAAACTGCAGGCAAACCAGGAGCTTGCAGATGATTAAGATGCAAACCTGAGGGTCCAGGATGTTACAGAGGGTTGCTGAAGCTATGCAAACTGATGGGGCAATGTGCAGGGGAAGACCATCAAGTGGAAACAAAGGCAGAAAGACAGAAAGGGATATAAAAGGAGTTGGTCACTTATAATATGAGCTAGTCACTAAGCTTGTCTGATTGAGCCTACCCTCAACACTGCAGTCTGTCCTATCTTTTTCATAAACACTTTTTTAATTGCCTCTCTGCAGAATTTCACTCTCTATCCAATGTGCTTTTGAAGACCTATCTCTTAAATTTTAAAAAATATTCCAGCAAAACATACACGTAATTGCATTCGCAAAACCTACAATCTGGACCACAGAGGGTTATCTTTTTAAACAGAGTTTATGTTACATCAGGTATATCTCAATCAATCCTTTTCATTTATAATTAGCTGTCACATATAGCTTTAATGAAATAAAATGCATCCCTGCTGTTTATATGAATATTGAGTTGGGGGAAAAAAGCTCACTTGTCATCAATGAGGAAAATTCAACCCACAACTTATGAAGTACCCAGGGAGAGCTTTGTTGTTTCCTTATTGTGTTCCATTTGAACTCTATAAAACTCACATAATGCAAACATAAAATCCTGTATTATTTATTATTTCTGCTGTTTCACCACTTACAGTCAAGAAATTTATAGGTGAAACTCCATTTCCTAGACTATTCTTTGTCAAATATTGTTTATGAATTTTATATTCCTTTTCTGACTGAGTTTATTATTTCAGTATATAGGCCAGCTAAACTCCCTGGAAACTCCTGCCCACTTGACAAGGAATAGGTATGTGAAACCACAGGTTTATTGGCATTGTATATGACCAACTGAAACATGAAATACTTCATCCGCATCCCTAATAAACAGAGTCTGGCTTTCCTCCTTGGGTCTTAAACAATGACACAGGAGTTTCATTAAAACTTTGTGGTTTCATAGTGACAAAGTATCAAAAATAAAATAGGATGGTTGAACCTAAACTAATGCAGTTTTACTGAAACTGTAAGGATTGCTGGTTCATAAACAACGCAAACAAATATATAAGACAAAGTTCTCTAGAACTGATGATTTCAGCAGTAAGGGAGCAGAAATGTTCTGAATTTCTCATCAGTGGTCCCATTTTGTGCTGTATAGTTCTCCTTTTCAACTGACAATGGCACAGATCTCATTTCCTTTTTGTTTTACAGTTGACATCTCAAGGTATGTGCAAAGAGTAATAACCAGTAAAAAAATTGTTGTGGGAAAGTATTTCAAAAGTTTTATTTTTCTACTGAGATATATGCTCTTGTCTTTTACACAATATACTTATCTTAATTCCTACTGGTTTCTATTTCTTTAATTTTTATTTTTTTTCTTCTTCCCCATGCAGCTAGAAAGAAAAAATAGATGCATGCAACCATACACCTCAGGTTGCATTTCAGCTGGTAAAATCTAGAGCACTTCCAAGTTTTGGTGCTCTGGTACAAATCTTCCACCTCCATGGCCTTACACCAATGCTGGACCAAAGCCTGCATGCACAGAAGTCTACTTTACTGCTGCAGAGGGGAAATACAAGCACAGGAGTTGCAGCAGAGACAGCAAATGCTTCATGGGTGAACCAAAGTCCCTTGACTTTGGTGGAAGTAAGCTGTCCACCTAAATCAGATCAGTTTCAGTGAACCTTCAGCAAAGGGTCTGCAGATTAAGACCAAACACGGAAATTCAAACTTAAAATGTTTTGGTCCCTGGAAAAGACCCAGATTTTGCAAACTATTATGGAGTGAATAATATAGCCATACAACTCCCAAAGTAGAAGAATCAGACTTTATTCTCTGAGTATTTTCTGATTCTGTTTCCTTTTTTTGCTGAAGAATGAATATGCAGCATATTTTTGGCTGGTTTTTAACACCTTTTCAGCCGTTTCAGTTCACATGTTGGCAATGGCAAAGAAAGGAGACTTCACGCATGTAACTGCCAGTTAACTCATAAAAAAGACCACAAAAGCTTCTACTGCTTCAGAATGTAAAGAACTGGCAAGTGATTCACCAGTCTGTGCTAAAAAAAAAATCACATTTTACTATACAATTGCTCATCTCTTCCTTCCAGCCATATACTCATTTGCTATTATAAATTCTCAAATTCACTGTATCTCAAATGCACATTTGGCACATTCTCTGCATCCCAGTAGGAGCCAAGAAAGATGTCTAAATTTGGACAGACTTTCAAAGGTCCACAGATTCAAGGATGATACAATCCTTGCATCATTTGAAAAAGGATGTGGAAGAGTGCATCTCTTTGCACTGACAATAGAGGGAGTCCAGAGTATTTCCTAGTTTAGATATTGCATCTGATTGATTTTTCCATTGTTCCACTTGTCAAAACATTTTCACAGTCTTGTACAAGTGTTGCTCAGAATGTATTTTTTGGATTCCATAATTAACCTTAGAATTTTTACTTTTTTTAATGACTCTGAGAGTTCAAAAGTTCCCGTATAAAATAAGATTATATAACACATAACTTTTACAAAAAGAAAAAAAAACTAAACCTTTCTGTTATAAAACTTTTTCTTATTCTTAGCATTATTGCATTTTTGTTTTATATTTTAAGATTTCATGTACTGATTTATGTATGTACAAATATTTAAGTAACGGAATTTAATTTCTTAGAACTGGAAAATTAAGTAAGAAGTTGAATGGTTATTATGTTGTTAATAAAAACATCCAAAAATACAGAAAGATATTTTTTCAAAAGAACAAAATATATATGTCTATATAAAGTCTTTCACACAACAGTAATAGTGAACAGATTAGTGAAGCAAAAGCCAGACCTTTCTGTGTATTGCACAGAATTAATAGTAGACCGAACTGTTGAGGGAAGGTGTACATGTCACATCAGACAATGCAAAGAAAGAAAAATTCAAAGCACAAGGCAAAGTGTATGAAATCAGTGTAAACTGCAAACTCTGACCTTGGGGAATAATGACTGAACCACTCCACATCACTTAGTGAAGGAAAGAAAATCCTGCTTGAAGTTGAATAACTGCAAGTATATTAAAATGAACAGATGCATGAAAGGATGTTGGTAGAGTGACGAAAAGTTTCTTGACCTGGAAAATTGCTACAGTTCTATATAGCCTGCACTGAAAAAAAAATAAAAAGACTACCTTAAGTTCTGTATAAAATTATGACAGTTTGAGGAGTATATTACAGATTCTTAATTGTTATAATCCATTACAGCAGCATCAGTAATAATCTTTTGTGCATTTTGTCTTTTATTCCAGATGTGTTATCTGAGAACTCATATCTCCTCAGTCAGCCTTCCTAGACAGATGAGATAGAGACATGTATGCCTACAAGGAAAGAGCTGACAATCTCTGACATTAACCTTGCTTATAACTTAGTCCTCTTGTTAACATGTTTTATTTTCTGTCTTTTTTCCTTTTACCTTCAAGACTCTTCCACTCCAGCCTGTGGACAAAAGATCCGACACATTTAGAGGTCAGTAAATACTGAGACTTTTTTGTTTGTTTGTTTTTACTTTCCATCACTAAATAAAACTTCAAATTAATTTTGTAGTTTTCTCCACATTAGAAGAAATAAAACTGAAATATTTAGCTTTCTCTGTAATTATTTGTGGTGGGTTGACCTTGGCTGGATGCCAGGTGCCCACCCAGCTACTCTATCACCCCACTTCCCAGCCTGACAAGGGAGAGAGTAAGATGGAAAACAATTTGTGGGTTGGGGTAAGGCAGGTTTTTTATAGCAAAAGCAATGTGAAAGCTTGCGTGCACAAAAGCGAAGCGAAAGATAACACGGTTTGTTCTCTACTTCCCATGAGCAGCGATGGTTGGCCACCTCCGAGCAGCAGGGCTTCAGCACGCGTGACAGTTCCTCAGCAGACAGGCATTGGAGACAATGAATGCCCCCCTTCCTGCTCCTTGCCTCAGCTTTTATATCTGAGCTGATGTCATACGCTATAGAATATCCCCTTGGTCAGTTTGGGTCAGTTGACCTACTTGGATTCCCTCCCAGGATCTTGTCCTCAACTAAGGAGGGAATGTTACAGTGCTGATGCTGTGCTCAGCGGTATCCAAAACACCAGTGTGCTACCAACACCCCTCTAGCTACCAGTGCAAAGTACAGCACTGTGAGGGTTACTATGGGGAAATGAACACCAGTCCAATACATTATTAAGAAGGAGTCAGGAGTAAGACCATGGAAAGAACCATGACATTTTATCACCAGATCTCAAATTACCTAAATAATCTGCACTTAACCCAGAAATCACATTAGTATTTCCCAGATAGAAGTGCCTTAAAGCGAGTGTAAAATATTGATTTTATAATGTACTTCAATATTTCATTGCATATCCTACAGAGAATGACAAGGTTTGCCAAAATTCATTTAGAAGTTTTAGAAGTTTTGCTTTCACAGTTTGTTGCTCCTTTTCTTTCAAAACATCTTAATTCTGGGATTCAGATGCTTAAAAAAAGGAACAGAAAGGCAGTATGCACTAAATAAATGTAAGAAAAACACACCCACTTATTTGATAATGAAAATAGGAGTCAGAATGAATGTTTAAGATATCGCTATTTTTTAACCATGGTAAAATGAAATGCGATATTACTTTATAATAAAACAAAGGCTGTTATTATGTTTAAAAGCATTATGTGGTCTTGTTTTGAAGACTGCATTTCTAAATAAAGGGTTATTATCTTAATGGTGATTTTTACATCAGATAAAAAAAAATCTTAATGTCTGTATAGATTTTCCTGTAAAGTTATACATATCTTACAGTAAATATTATAAATATTTGACACTCAAAATATTTTATATATTTTATATGTTAGTATGGGAGAAACATTAAGAAAAGAAAACAAATGTAATCCTGAATTTGTTCTCTCCAGAATTATAGATATCTGAGCTCAAAGTTCATCTACTAGAAATCAAAGTTATTTTAGCAACTTCTCAAGAAAAATTATCACGTATAAGCATAGTTTAATTTTATGGTTTTCTAGTTCAGAATGAGTTTTAAAGGAGTGGTACAGAAACTGTTTTCCCCATAAAACAGCTTCAGTCTCAGTACAGAGCAGGACAAAAATATAGTTGATAGGCACTGAAAGCAAGTGTCAAAATCAGAAAAAAACTAGTTCTTTTAAGTTGGCTGTGTATGAAGAGGCTGTCAGAAGTACTCTTCTGAAGTGCATAGTTGTTTCCTTGTTAGAAAAAAGAACTATTGGACTATAGGGAGTCTTGCTATTTTTGAAAGAATTATCCTTCTCCTAAAGAGGTTGAATGTTTGAAAACAAAAAAATTAAGATGCCAATATGTTATTGAATAACATAATAGACTGCAAAGTCTCTTTCACACATTTTTGTAAGCATATCCATTCATAAAATCTGAATTAGTGAAGAAAAGTATGCCACCTTTCTCTGTGAATTCATGAGACAAAATAGATCAATGTAAAACAGTGCACTGGATTTGAGTGGTTGTGTAGTCTAGCGGGTGGCAAAGTGGGTGAGGAAGTGTCTGTAGCAAGGAAACAGTGAAGGTTTTTGAAAGAGTACAGATTATGGAGGTGAGAGGGAGATTTGCTAGCTCTTTTGGTAAGGAGAAGGACAGATATTTGTCACCCATGTAACAGACCATTATGAATTTCTGGATGTTAAAAGCATGTTAAAGGCTCAAGAAATGGGCTAGCAGGAATATCACGGTGTTCAAAAAGGAGAAACTGGAGATGTGCATCTCCACTTAAAAAGAACTATGGATTGTGAAGTCTTACATAGTATGTATATTATTTATAAATTATACAATCCAGGGAAATTTAAATGTGGGTATTGAGTATAAGAACTTCTAATAATGATATACTATATTAGCATAGATAAGGCTAAATTCTAAAGAAAACTAAAGGCAGTACCCTGGGCCAAAACCTTCTTACATAGTTTTTTAGTTATTGATCTATTTTATGACTGCTTCTGTAAGTACATTCCATGGACTAGTAGATGGAAAATTAACAGCATATGTGCCAACAGTTCCAAATGCCATATATAATTATATTTGCCCAAGATTAATTCTGTCTCTTTACAGAAAGACAGATACACAATAAAAAGAGCAAATAGTGAGAAAAAAGACACTCAACATTATTTTTCCCCAGCGACTTTCCTCACTTGAAAAAAATTGCTAAAATTATCAGATCATATAATAGATTTCATCTGAGAGGTCAAACTGTAGTAGTTTCAAGTCTGCTTGTCTTCAGGACAATCAAGATGACTATTAGAGAATTTAGGTACCATCCCGTCATAGAGTTTGTTTCACTGTTGGTCAGTGTGTTTAATTGTTGTAGATTCTCCGTATTGCTTCTACAACAGTTTAAACATGCAAAACTGTAGATGACCCCACCTAATAATTAAGGGTTGTCAGTTCAATGATCTTTCCAGGTACAGTGGTGAGGTTGAGAGGGTGGTGGTTCCCAAGGTCCTCCTTTATACCCTTTTTAAAGATGGGTACAATGTTTCCCCTTTTCCAGTCATCTGGAACTTCATCTGACTGCCATGACTTTTCATAGCATATGTGCATGTATGGAAGTGCATGTAAGCCTATATATATGTACATTTTTTTGTACTTAAATGTATTTGTGCAATTATGCACAAAAATTGAGAACATTCTCTATAACTGTATAGATTAGTATGAATTTTAAATAAAACAATTAAATTAAGAAACAAATAATCTAACAATTATCATAGCTAGGCTTCGCGAATGAAGATTTGGGAAGGGCTCTACCCACGTTTGTTACAAGCACGCTGGTGGCTAGAAAGGCCAATACGAGACAGGCACGTCCGGTTGCAAAAGGCACAGCAGAAAGACTCCTCAGGTGGTATATTCTGCAGGACACGAATCTTTCTGCCTTGTCTTTTCTCCTCAAGGGTGATCCTGCGTGCTTTCTCCAAAGCATCAGCAGCGTTATAGATGGTGTGTCTCCAGACCTCCTGATTGGAGGCCAGAGTAGACCAGTTATGTTGATCAATATGGCCAAGGTTGAGATGTTGTTTCAGGGAGTCCTTGTATCTTCTCTTCAGGGCTCCTCTCATGCTGCAGCCAGTGGCAAATTCACCATAAAGCAAGACCTTAGGGAGGAAGTGGTCCTTCATCCTGGAGACATGTCCTGCCCAACGCAGCTGTGTTCTCAGCAACATGGCCTCAATACTTGTGATTGCTGTTTGTTCAAGAACAGTTGCATTGGTCACGTAATCTGACCAGTGGATGTTTAGGATTGTAAGGAGACAGCATTGATAGGAGTCTCAGGTGGTGGTGGTAGATGACCCGTGATTCATATAAGAGAGTAGACAGCACAATGGTTCTGTAAACACTGATCTTTGTACTTTTCTTCAAATGAAATAATGAGATATGCCACTTAAAACAAAAGCATGCCAAAATAAAAATATAAAGGATAAGTTCTACATTCTTTAATTTAGCTGATGAAACCCTATATTTACATTATCTTGGCATTTGCATGTTTAAATACCATTGTATTTATGGTAGATATCTAAGTTATTAGTTGTCTTGCTCCAAGAGAAAATTGCAAGAGAAAAATATTATCTTCTTTCTCTTCATGTGAACTGAATGTATTGTAATCTACCCTATTTTGCAATGTGCCAATCAAACTTTTTTTCTACATATACTAGTCTCTGACTCCTGCATAAATACTCCCAGTCCTTTTTTCCATTTACAGTATCTTCAACTGCCAAGAGCTGTGGTGAGTGAGAGAAAAGCACTTTGTACTCTAGCTTTTTCTCTAATATGTACTTTATAGCAAATCTACTCTCAATTTCAAAAGGAGTAGATGCCTGTAAACCATCTCTGGCATAATTTTGAAGCTTCAGGCCATGGAGACAGGAGTTTATCCCTAATGCTTAATTATTAGCTTGATGAGATAGCTCCTGGTACACCCAAAAGCATATGAATGTTTAATGCTGTTATGCATAACAATATGACTAAGAGAATAGTGTATAAGGATATGCATATACCTTCATATCTAGAATGCATAACAAAATACATATGAATCCTAAATTTGTTCATGTAAATTAAATGAATTGAGATGCACACAACATGACACTGAACATTAAAATTCCTAAAGTTAATTCTAAAAACTGAGACAGCCAACCTCACAGGATAAAACCTGGGTAAATTTAATATTACACAAGAATACTGAGAACAGATACAGTGAAGATAAGAGAATCCTTTCTACATGAGATTAGGTTCCTTGGAGTCGTAGTACTTTCTTGTACAAAAGAAAACTGCTTGATAAAATCACTGCTACTGACTACTATATAAATATTGTCTTCAGGGTATCTGTGTTGCAGTCCTCTATGGGACTTAAGAGAACTAGTTCATGGCACTTTGTCTTTGGGCATAGAACAAGGGTACCTGACTGTCTGCTCCTCAACATGGTAAGCAGTCCTATACTTCTCTAGATGCTCAAACATACCTCTTTCCTCTCTCAAATAATAATAATAATAAAAAATCATATTACTGCTGTTATATATATAAGTAGTATGAGAACAGTAGACTTTATAAAATATTTCAGAAATTAAGAATATAGGATATGCTTATACTACCACATATAATGTGATCAGAAGCCTTCCCTGACACAGGAAAACAGTCCTGTCCTCTGCTCTATGGCTAGAAGTACACCTTTCAATTGCTCTTCCTACACATACAAGGAACATGTGTTATATGGAATATAAGCCTGACAATTTTAGCTTCTTCCCTGACATTATGAGGAGAAAGGTGGGGAGACTGTCACAGAACAGTTACTGTACAAAATAAGAGTGACTATGTGGATCACTGACTATAGTCTCTGATACTGGGACACCAAATCATCTCCCATTTTCATATATTTATTAATCTCAATTTTAGAAGTTTATTTAGTCTCTATTATTCTCACTTTATAAGATTCCCCTCCAGAATCTTTCTGCTCAAAAGCCTGTGAATTTCCTTTTAATATAAATATATTAATGATCAACGTACAACGTATCCTCATTTCTTACTTATAACTGTATCACCAGTACCCATTAATTCATAAGCTGTTATTACCCTTCTCAGAGTTTATAACTGATAGAATTTTTTTTTTGGGGACCCTCTAATATTGAAGTGTAAGATGACTGGTATTTTTATTATTTCAGTGACCCTTCACTGCACTCATGTCCTAAGCTTATTTACCAGAACAGCAGAACTGCATGTGTGAGTCCAAATACAGCCTCTGCGAGAAGCTGTATGCAATTCTAAAACTTCTTCCCATACAGGGAGGAAATACCACACTGAATGTAATAATGAGATCTCATTTTATTTTTTTATGGCTCCATGATATGGGACCTTGTATTAATATTTCACTATGCAGCACATCGAGCTCATCCTACTATTTTTTTTCTCTCCACAATAATCATTGTTAAACCTCCTGGGAGACATCAGGATTTAAGCATGTACCCTAACAGCTTTATCCAAGTAGAGTCCCTGACTATCACTGAAAAATCACTTCTTCCTCTTTTGTCTGGAATATGAATTCTCTATCTGGCCTTCACAGTCTCTCTAGTGACAAACTCAGTTTTGGTGATATTCCCAGGAACTAAACACTTGTTAATTCTAGTCCCAGTGACTGAGGAGAATGACTCCTTCTTTAGCTAGTAAATGAAGAAGAAGAGAGCAGTAATAGTGAGAAGTAATCCAGAAAAAAATCTCCAGAAGAAAAGACTTAATTGAGTTTCCTTTATTTAGAATGGAGCAAACTTGAGGAAATCAAAAATAACAATGCTCCTGTATACTAAAGGGTTGTCACAAAAAGGAAAGTTCACCAAGTCTGTGTGTAATAGAACAAAAATTAATAATCTAAAATTTAAGAAAAATGAAATTATCCATATGGCAGGGGAAGCACTGGAACATGAGCAACTCAATTCTATTAAAAATTTAAGAAAAATTAAATGGGCAGTAGGACAGGAGAAGCACTGGAATACGAGTGACTGAATTCTATTAAAAACAAGTAAGACAGGGACCTACCAGTTTAATTTTCTATGCTTAGGAGCAGTAAACTGGGGTAGATAAATTTGTGCAGTGCCCCCATGAATTATTTCCTATTTGTTTATGATACTGGAGGCAATCATGCCTTCTTTACTAAGATTTAATGCACAAGCTTGTAAATGCATTAATTTACCTACATTCAAAGTACTTAGCAGAAGATTCTAAAGTCTCTCAGAAAAATTAGATCAATTAATAAATAACATAATGAAATTAAAGCATTTAAATTGTTTGAATATTAATTAAAATGCCTAGCAAATGTTAGAAAAGGTAGGTAATTACCATGTAAAAAAAAAGAAAACAAATAGTCTTTTATAACCTGGGCCTAATTTCTTTATTTATCGCCCTTTAAGTGTAGCTTTCTAGAGAACAAGAATGTTCCATTCCAGTGGACAAAATATCAAACAGGCAAGTCATAAGGTGTGAATGGATGAATATGGAGCTCCTGACTGAGCTGAGACATGAAAAGGAAATACATAGATGTTGGAAGCAGGGACACGCTACATGCAAGGGATACAAAGACATTGCCTATTGTTATAGAAATGGAGTGGGGAAGGCCAAAGTCAAGCTGGAGCTGATGTTGGTTAAGGTGAAGGGCAAAATTAAAAGTTTCTCCAAGTACCTTGACAAGAGAAAGAAGGTTAGGATCTCAGTGGGGCAAGGGACCTAGTGACAAAGGTGGGGGAAAAGGCCTTTTACAAAATGCCTTATTCTTTCATTCTATGATTCAAACTTTCTAAATATATTCAATAAAGAAAAAAGAATCTTTGAATCAGTAAATAAAGTTACATCAGAACACTCTTTAAAAAAGTGAGCTGATACCATTAAAATAATCAGTGAGAAAACTAATATCAGAATTAAAATAAAATAAAACTTCGCAAAAGATTTCCACATTAGAGAAATATAATAAAATTATGTGTAGTGTAGGACAATTTTATATACAACCATGGAAAAAACCAAATTTTATGCTAGAAGTCTTCTAACACAACCTCCTCCTCAAACCAACCTTAATCTCCATGTTAAAGCAGATTGTTTAGGGCTTTTTGCAGTCAAGTTTTGGAAATCACCAAGAACGAACATCCCACAGTCTTTCTATGGTGCCTGTTCCAGGGCTGAGTAACCTCTGAGGTGAAGACTTTTTTCTTCATTACTACCAGGAATTTTCTTTTCTGCAAATTGTCACCAACTGCAGTACAAAAACTGTTGAGCCTTCATCACAACAGTGCACTGCTGCCTTACATTCAAATCATTTTCGGTCAGAATCCCTAGGACCATTTTTTTCTCTGCAGATATCCTCTGTAGCCAGTTGTTCCCAGCATGTGTGAATACAGGAAGAGTTTTCTTTGCTGAACTTGGAAGCTTATGATACATTCTTTCCTCACTGATTTCAAAATGCCTGGATCTCAACCAGCATCTTGGAAGCCAAAATGACAGGAAATAATCTTGGTCAAAAATGCTATCAAATGTAGCTGAACAAGTAACACATCTTGAGTGTTTATCATGAAGAGTGTCTAAACCTTTTTTATATTAAAATGAGAAATCAGAATTTGATTTCAAGTTAATAGAACCCATATAGTTCAAATAAATAGCCCTTTTTCTACAGGACTGGTAAGATGCAATAGCATGTGCAAGCTGAGTAAATTGCACCGGCATTTTTCTCAATTAAAAAATTTAATCATATTAAAATAACTGGTGGCCTGTCTTTATAGTATTTTTGCTATCTTGGCTTTTTCTCTTTGTAAATATTTTTGGTATGAAGCTATGTTGCTATGTGCCAGCACAGTAGTTCCCTCAATCCTCAAAAAGCAGACATATGTTGGCACTTATCCATCTCTAATTTTATAAGAGTACTTCATTTTCTCTCACAGTGTTCTTCCTGGCACAGATATTTGCCAGCAACTGACAAAAAAACAACTGGAAATGAGAAAAAAAATTACTTTCAGGGGCAATCCCTGACAGCAGCACTACTTGACTATGAACCTTGCCAAGACTGTCTCTTCTGCCTGCAGACATCTACATGGGAAACTTGTTGTTTTTGTTGCTGCTGCCATTAATTTCAGGGCCCCAGTTGTCCTTTAAAGAATATCCATTCAAGCCAATTTTTGTAGTAAGCTAGTTAGAAAGGAGCAACATTGCTGCAAATAAGTCCTGATTCAATTTTCAAAATTCTGTGCAGAGTTGCACAGAGGCTTTTAAAAAAAAAATATCACAATTACAGCAAAACATCTACTTTGAAAAGACAAAGGATCCATGCATACTGCCCAAGAGAAATTATATTCACCAATGTCTATCAAAAAACCATTACTAGATGCCCTAGACCCATGCTCTGTCTTCAACTCTCAGCTTTTCTTTGTATGAAAAATGCTTCAATCTCTTCATCAGCTTTACGGCTCTTCACGGAACTCATTCCATGTCTCTCTCACACTTGACATGTCTCACAAGTGCTACTGGCTTTGCTGTGCCTATGCATTCCATGACACTGTAGGCCACCTTTGTCACAAGGATACACTGCTGGCTCATGTTTCACTTGTCTTTCACAGTCTCTAGGAACTTCTCTGCAAAGCTGCTTTCCACATAGTTATCCCCCAGTCTGTGTGTGTGTCTCTTTATTTAACCTGAGTTATTTAAATTTTCTTCAGCTTCACTGAGAAGTGACTAATACTTCTTTATAGTGGGAATGGTATATTCTGCAATCATTTTTCTTAGACACCTTTATGGTGTCTGATAACTTGAAAAATTTACCTAATGTATGAGGCACTGACAGTTGTATGAACAATGGATATTGTATATATCAAGAGTTTCGAAAATAGCTATGTTATATTGGAGAGCAGACATTTAGATATACATGATATTCAAGGTGTATTTTATGCTTGTAAAGTTAGTATACACAGAGTCTGGAGCTAAAAATCAAAATCAGCTAAACTAATTTTCAATGGAAAGGGGGATTATAATTTAATGTTTTGCAAAATCTCTAGTTTCTCATTGTGACTTTCCTGCAGAAAAAAAAGAACTGACTAATAATTATCAACATTAAATTGTTGTGTTTGTACCACTAAGAGAATCTCATGGGACTGGAAGAGAATGATACATCTAGCGTGTTCTTCAATACTTTGAATTCAATTTTATATGCGATACGGCATTTTTTAATGCTAATTGCAATATCTCAAGGATTTCCTTTAGAAAGTGTCATGATGATCCTTTCACTCGTCTGTCTACATGTTACTTGTATTGCAGTTCCTTACATGTCTGTATGAACAATCTTTCAGTATATTTCAGGGATCAAAAAAGAAGTCAACAATCACTACCTATAAACAAAGTGTTATTTCGTCACAATTCTGGAATTTTTCCACAAAACTGGTACTAGTACAATAATACAATGAGAAAGAAAAGGATGGAGGGGTTTGACAAAATATTTGACTGAATGACAGTATTAGGCATCAAGGAAGTTAGACGTGTAAACAGCCTGTATATTAACAAATATTTGAAATCACTACTTTCTGCATGAGATTTTCAAACTTCAAACTCAACTGCCCATCAGAGTTGGAAGTAAAACTCAATAGTGTTAAAACTGTTACACAAATTAGTTAAATGACCTGCTAAATTAGTTACTAGAGCTCTTCCTTCTTTATTCATGTTTTTCAATAAGAACTTTGAGGAAATCATGTATGTTCATATTAAAATGTGAGTGCTCTAATTTACATAATGACGTCACATAAAATACTATTCTGCTTTTCATCTGTGTCTCAATCTAAGATGAAAAAACAAACAGGAGAGCTGTATGAGACACACTGACAACTCAACAAATGTTATAAATATCACATGCTGGTATTCTTGAAATTAGCCTTGGTCTTAAAATATCTTGGTTTATTAATTACTGGTCCCAGCTTGATTCTCTTGAAAAATTTGGAAATACTTCTCCTTTTGCTTTCAGAGTTAATGGAAATATAGTGTAGATTATACATTTGAACTGTACCTAGACTTTCATTTTCTTTTTTTTTTTTGTTGTGATGGTTTTGAGCTAAGAGTTTGGACAGTAACTTCTCAGCAGATATGAAAAGTTTTAATTAGTTTAGAAATGCTGAAGATATCACATGTAACAAATTTTTCCACAAGCATGTAATTTGTAATGTTCCAAGACAGTTCCTCTCTGTGGGTGTTGTATTACTTTCATACATGTTGTATTACTTTCATCCAAACCTTGTTGATTACAGATAAGACTTTTGAAACATTTCAAGATGCAGCTACTTTAAGTGTATCTTTTCTCTCAGAAGTACTATTACCTTATGATAAACACACCTCTCACAGTCCTCTTCTTACTAATACAGGAGTGGGTTTGCACATAAAAATAAATTACTGTCTTAATTGAAAACCGACAGATAAAGCTGGAATACTTTGCGAGACATTACCAAAAATTAATTTAAAAAATTCATCCAAAAATCTAATATACTCACTGCTTTTTGAGTCTGGGCAATTTTTATTGCATACTTTTAAGTGTTCAGTTTGGAGACAAACAATATTACTTATCTTTTCTAAACAGAAAAGATTGTGATTTTTACATCTGTACAGCATATCAGTCTAACCTTAAAAGTCTTTCTATTGTGTTAACAGTGCACAGCTTTAGAATAGTTATATCATCTTAGAAACTAGTTTAATAACAGAAAGGAGGACAATCATTCATAGCTCTAAGTATGTATAAAAAAAAACCAAAAACTTGAAACATGGTTAATGTAAGTTAAAACTGCAATTTCCAGTTTGCAATAAGTAAACCATGCAAACAAATTAATATATTTTTCTTTCATATCTTTTTTTTTTATACTGAACCAGTTCCTCAAAGTCGCTATCTGAACATTTACTCTTTTTTTGCTGTTAAAATAGCAACAGCTCTGTGCCAGCTAGTTTATTAAAAGATAGATGAAAAAGGTTCATACTTTAAGTACTGTATAAACTAAACTTTTTCCCCAGCTAACTAAAAAAACAATTAAGGCATAATATTTTCCTTTAGGTGCCATATTTGTTTTCGAAAACTCTGAGTAAAATGATAGACTTCCAAAAAAAAAAATCTTTAAGGATTTTGGGAGGTTAGATATAACAAATTTGTACACATTAGGGAAAACCTCCAAGGCATGAAGGTAATTCCGCACTTAGAAGAATATTGAGGCTTTACTCTGCTGCAGATCTTGTTATCAGTAGATTTACTGAGTAAAGGAAAGACAGAGGAGTTCATTAGGACCCTGTCCTGAACAGAAAAAAAAGTAAGAAAAGATAAAAGACAATAATAAGGCATCAAAATGTGGAAAATCTAAAAATTTTAAGAAAGTGTAAGATCACTTTTAACATTAACAGGAAGTAAAAGAAATCATACATCTCATTTTGAAACTTCTGGACAGATTTCTGACATGTTATATTGTCAGATACAAATACTTTCTGTCATTTGTATCAAAGGCTTTCAAATTTCCCCATCAATGTAAGATCATTAGAATGAACAGCCAACATATGGTTCCTGAAAACACGGATAAAAGTCATAGAATCATAGAACTTTTTCAGTTGGAAAAGACCTTTAAGATCATCCAGTCCAACCGCTAACACAGCACTGCCATGTCTACCACTAAATCATGTCCCTCAGTGCCACATCTACATGTCTTTTAAATACCTCCAGAGTAGTGACTCAACAACTTCCCTGGGCAGTCTGTTCCAATGTTAGAAAATCCTTTCAGTGAAGAAAATCTTCCCAGTATCCAATCTCAACATCCCTTGGTGCAACCTGAGGACATTTCCTCTTGTCCTATCAGTTATTACTTGGGAGATTCAGTTCACCTGTGACAGGATGGGAACAGAGTGGCTGGAGAGCAGCCAGGCAGAAACGGACCCGGGAGTTGAAGCTGAACATGAGCCAGCAGTGGGCCCAGGTGGCCAAGAAGGCCAATGGCATCCTGGTCTGTAACAGGAACAGTGTGACCAACAGGTCCAAGGAAGTGATTCTTGCCCTGCACTCAGCACTGATGAGGCTACACCTGGAGTACTGTGTCCAGTTCTGGGCCCCTGAGTTCAGGAAGGATATTGAGGTGCTGGAGTGGGTCCAGAGGAGAGCAACGAGGCTGGTGAGGGGACTGAGGGAGCTGGGGCTGTTCAACCTGGAGAAGAGGAGGCTCAGGGGAGACCTCATCACTCTCTCCAACTCCCTGAAAGGAGGTTGTAGCCAGGTTGGGGTTGGTCTCTTTTCCCAGGCAACTATCAGCAAGACAAGAGGACATGGTCTTAAGTTGTGCAAGGGGAGGTTTAGGGTGGATATTAGAAAGAAATTCTTTACAGAGAGGGTAATCAGACATTAGAATGGGCTGCCCAGGGAAGTAGAAAGTTCTACATCCCTGGAGGTTTTTAAGATGAGACTGGATGTGGCAGTTAGTGCCATGGTCTAGTAACCACAGCGGTGTTGGATCAAGGGTTGGACTTGATGATCTCAGAGGTCCCTTCCAACCCAGTTGATTCTATGATTCTGTGATTCTATGATGCTTTTATGTGCTGATGCAACACCAGAAGTGAATATTCAGATATGGAAGGAAGCAAACCACCAAGACCTGCTGAGACACCAGCTTGAGTTATAATGGGGAACACGAACAGCTCAACACATTGCCACAACAGCACTCATCCTTTGAAATTTCTTTCAATCCTCTGTCTATTATCTCTACAGGATGAAAGCTAGAGTTTTATGACTCTTAATATTTTATTATGTGATTTACCTGGTCCAGAAAAAAAGACATCTTTGTATTCAAAGCTCATACATGCCTGTATTGTATAGTGAGTTGCCCTCTAGGCAACTTTCAAAGTAAAATTTACTTTTTCTAGAGGACTCAATTATACAAAATTTAAAAAATATAATCTCTTTAATTTTATGCTTTTAGATATCCCAGTGAATTTGTGGCAATAATAACATTCACAGAGTAATTGTAACTACAGATGTTCAGTAACCCTACTTTCCATAGTGTTATAGATTTGTTATTTTGCTGATCATAACCATATCACAGTTTGTATTTCTTTCAAAATTCAGTTATATATCTGCAATATATAAACTCATTGAAAAAAATGGTTTTATATTAAATCCATGTCATTTTAAATCAGTGTAATACTAATATACTTAGGGAAGCATTATTTCAATTTAATCTTACTTTGCATATGGTACTTTCAGATAGTCAGTTCTTAAGCTTTCTTCATAAAATAATTCACAAATGATCTCCTTCATTTTCTGGTATATATAAAATTGGATTATTTTTTCCCATTTGATATTTGTCATAAATTTTGTCACATTCCTTTTAAAATAATTCAACACCAGCTTGTGTCCAAATGCAGTAAGTTATTTTTGCAGCCATCCATGTTCTTTCTTTTTCATTTAAAATATCTGAAAGAGTATTCCAAAGTAATAAGACTTGAAACTGCAGCTAAATCACCATCCAGCCTCCCAAAGTAGAATTAGCTAATCATAAAACATTTTTGCTCGAAGATTAGCTTAAACGCATGTTGAATAGTCACTTATTTCTATGATTTCTTTTAATCACTTTGATACAGGTTAAGCTTTTCCCAAGACACTTTGGAGCTTATGTCTTTCTTCTTTCATGAACAAAATGCCATACATAATGAAATGTTTGTCTTTGCCTAAATAATGAAATAAACTTTTTAAAAGAACTCTTTATCTTCTGAGAATTCTACAAGTTTCGTTTCCTTATGAGGTTCACTCTAGTTCTTCCACTACTGATATTACCTAAAGAATGAGATATTATCTATCAAAAAAATATATCACTAAAAAATCAGTATAATTTTTTCCATTTCCAGAGGATTAAAAATATTAATTTCTGATGATGGTAGCATTACACCTGTTTCTACTGCTGAAACCAAGCAGTCCTAAGTAGCAGCTAAAGGAACTGAACTCATAATATATTTATTTTCTGGTAGCTAAAACAATTCCTAGGACAACACAGATCCCCCATCAAAAAGCAAAAAAAAGGTCCTCTATTTTTGATGGGTGAAATTCCATTGTATCAGGGACAAAGTAGTCAGAATTCAAGCTACAAAACATAACACTGAGCTGAAGAAATATGTTTAAAGGATGGACCAGACTCTTTCATGTGCAGAAGAATAAATTGTGTCACAAAGTAGGTATTTTCTATAAACGAAATATTAGTAACTGTCTTTGGATATGAATATTTTCACTGATGGTTTGGATTTTTTAGAATTGTTATGTTGGGTATTTTTCTGGTTTTAATTGCAGTTTTAAATGCAGTAATAAGTGGGAGGG
The DNA here is from genome assembly GCF_009829145.1 of Chiroxiphia lanceolata. NCBI lineage: Eukaryota > Metazoa > Chordata > Aves > Passeriformes > Pipridae > Chiroxiphia > Chiroxiphia lanceolata. The sequence goes on from NC_045640.1 coordinate 22,613,897, forward strand.
TTTTTTTTTTAATTATTTATTTTTTATTTTTATTTTCTAAAGATTAACAGCAAAATAGGAATATTTTCCTCTCTTTAACAACATTGTAATTTTACATTACTCATGCATGAGACTTATTTTGTCATTTGAATCTTTCACTGTCAAAATATTTGTTTGGATTTATTAAATAACAGATGACAATATTTACATATGTAGGAAAAAATGTATCCTTGGTAACTGTGATGAGCATAAATTAAACATAGTTGAAAGCAGAAGACAGCTACTTTGTGTAATTCCTTTAGCACTTTAAAATGATGGTCCAGTTAATCAATGATGAGTTGCAGTGCAAATCTTATAATAATACTTGTGACATGTACATTAATAGCTAATTGGAACTTGTGATGAATGTTACTACGATAAATACCATGAATTAATGAATAGAATTTTTTTTCCGTTTCTGACCAAATGATGGGTTCTATGGATTAAATAATCTGTTAATCCTTCAATGTCAGGGACTATCATGCTGAAATAATTTCTATTTCCAAAGTGTGATATTTGTCTTTGGAACTGACAGATGTGAAACAGAGTCAGCTACCATGCAGCTCCTGCACAATCAAGTGTGGTAAAAAAATGGCAAGGTCAGTAGCCAATTAAAATGGGACAGTTTCAGTCTTTCTTCTAGTTCTTTCTCCCTTACCGGAAATGAAAAAGAAGAGCAAAAGGAAAAGAAAAAAAGGAGACAAAAAAAAAAAAAAGAGAAAAAAGGAAAGGGAAAGGGAAGGGAAAGGGGAATTAGGTGAAGATCTCTGCTCCTTTTTTTTAATAACAACTTCAAAAGAACTTTTTAAAGAACTAGGTGGATTTTATTTCCTTCTAAGGAAAACAAACAAACAAACAAAAAAGCTTATACCAACATCACTTTATTCTGATCTGAATTAAGATAGAGAAAAACACTGAAATTTGTCTAGTTTAAAGTTATAGGAAAACACTGAAGAAATTTTAGAAAATTAGAGCTATCTACTGTACTTCTAGAGAAGAGGAGGCTCAGGGGAGACCTCATCACTCTCTCCAACTCCCTGAAAGGAGGTTGTAGCCAGGTGGGGGTTGGTCTTTTCTCCCAGGTAACCAGCAGTAGGACAAGAGGGCACAATCTTAAGCTATGCAAGGGGAGGTTTAGGGTGGATATTAGGAAGAAATTCTTTACAGAGAGAGTAATCAGACATCAGAATTGGCTGCCCAGAGAGGTGGTAGACCCACCATCCCTGGAGGTTTTTAAGATGAGACTGGATGTGGCACTCAGTGCCATGGTCTATTAACCACGGCGGTGTTGGATCAAGGGTTGGACTTGATGATTTGGAGGTCTTTTTCAACCTGGCTGATTCTATGATTCCTTAACAGGTCGCTCACTCTGGATTGTTTAATATGTGCTGATTTTTATGGTTTTTTTGGAGTAAGACTTTCTAGTGAGAATAAAGATTGTAAACAATCCTTTTCCAAGGAAAGACTAATATATACAAGAAAAAAGTCTCCTCCAGGAGGATTTAGTACAGCTGAAGATAATATGGGATTACAAAGTCAGCTCTCCTTGGCTCCTTCTGCATCTAATCATTTATATAGCCTAAATTACAATTCTCATTTTGGTTCAGTTCTGAAGAAACTCATTTCTGAGGCAGGAAAACTGAGGCACTGGAAGGAGAATATGGAAAACATTGTCTCGAATGAAGGGAGGTACAGATCCAAACTCTCCATGTGTCCCTTGGAGTGATTAATATAAAATTAAATAGATGTAACTCAAGGGATATGCTTTTGGCTGTTTGTGTTCAGTTAAAACTCAAAAAGGAAATTCTTTAAATTAGAGCAGTAGTCATTTACACTTGTGCATTTTACATATTTTCCTTTTTTATTTATATGACAAGAAGCTTAAATATAGACATTCCTGACAAAATATGCCAGCCTTTCTCATAAACTGGTAAAAGATTGATAAACAAGATGCTGTCATGCCCCAGCTGTCAGCTGCAGCACACAATTGCTAAGTGGCATGTTAAAGGGCATATGAGCTATATTAACTTAATCCTCAGAGAGAAGAAGCCTTGAAAAGAGGGGATACTTTTTTTGTTTGTTTTCTAATAAAATGTTAAAAGTAGAGATCTCAAGAGCTTCCTTTCACCAAAGGGCTGAAATTCAATATTTCCCAGATTTAGACAACTACAGCCAAGCAACTTGTGATTTCATAATTAATTGGAAGCAGCAAGTTTCTAAAAAGCATTTCAGAAAGCTGTCAGAAAGGAACAACATTGCAATCAAATATTTTCTCATTTCTGATTCACATCACATAATTCTGAAAAGAATCACACAAAGCAGAGTCTGCAGCACTCTTATATTTCTGGGTTTTGTTGTGCTTGTCTTCTCACAGGCTGTACAATGTAGAATGCAAATAAATCTCTACAATATAGTAAGGAAAAGTTATGTAAAAATATATATTCCTCTAGAAAACAAAAAGTATATAAACTCCATGCTTCAAAGACATAGAACCATATAAAATTATGAGTATGTGGGATATTTTAAATATATACAAGAACAACTGGTTTAGAAAGGCTGAACTAATGATCTCTTCAACACTAAGCATTAACCTTTTTGAGTGCCTCCCAAAGGGAATTCTTAGTAACAGCCATTAGAGAATTATATACCAAGTTCTTACAATGTTGTCTAATGATGAGTGATACATATTAATTAATTAGTTAAGGCTTGTAAAGTGCTTTGAAAAGGAAAAGGATGTTAACTGTTATTATGCTATTTTTTGCACTAGCTGTTCCAAAACACATCTCTGAAACAACGTAGCTATAGCTTATTTGAGAATACTGTCATATTTTGTTCCAGTGCTGTATCATTCCAAATGATACAGCAAATCATCAAATTCAGCACAGTCAGAGTCAGGACCAGACCTGGAATGGTTCTTGCTGTATGGAATATATGTGCATACACACATATGGCTGTGCAGGGAGGTGCATGCTCTTACATTAAACGCATGATAAAAAGTACTTGATCACTAATGGCTTTAAAAATAAGGAAATTGCTATGTATTTGATAGCATGGCTTTTAAGAATAACTCACTGTGTTACCCAGGCCCAGGATGCCCAAGACCTTGGAACTGTTGAAATCTCATGCTGTACTTTTTCACAGAGAAGTCAGAAATGGATCATACATTAAGTGATCTTTTTATATTACTTACCATGTTCCAAATCACCACAGAAGGCAACAGTGGGTTATGCCCAGAAGTCCACTCGTAAATGAATGCATGAGATATTTTTGTTTTAGAGGAGGGTCTAGCTTAGTCTGTGGATGATGCCAAAACAGTCCTGAAACCTTCATCCTCTACTGTATGTTAAATACTCCAAATCTGTAAATTTCCTGAAGTGTTTTTCTTCTTAATTTTTTAACAGAACTATATACAGAACAAAATGTATCTACAATAACATTCTGAGAAGGTTGATTTTTCTCTTGTAAATTGTAGATTTCTCTGATCTGTTTACAATTTATTACCTAACCTGATCATCCAGTTTTTCAGTTTCGTCTGAGAGAGAGAGAGACAAAAATTCCTACCATAATCCTAGTCTGAATCCTTCTTTGAGCTTAAATTACTTTATAAACAGTTTTTCTCACCTATTCTTTTTCCTAGTGTACTTTTATTCTCTTGAACTCCTTTTTCCTCTTTGTTTTCCTGGACTTGAATTCTACAAATGGACTAAATGGATTTTTAAAAAACATGGGTGTTTAACATATCTCAGTAGAGATTATTTTTATGAAAACGTCTAGATGAGCAGAAATTTGTAGTAAACATAAATGAAATTAAAAATCCCTACTTTTTTATCATTCAAAACCAGTTTATCCAAATAAAAGAGCTAAAAAGAAAATGTACCAGTAGAAAAACGTAATTGTAATTAAACATTGTAAAACGACTAAAACACAGTACTGAACTATTAGAGGGGACATTGGCAGCACTTAAGTAAATAAATATTTTTCTTTTTTTTCTTTATTTTTTAGATTTTATAGAACAATGATTTATGGAAAAGATTACAGAAATAATTAAGTTTGAAGAAAGGTATATATTTTAATATTCCTTCTTTGCTTCTGTAGCTTCCTTCTAATTTTTACATTTTATATTCTGCTCTAGTATAACAACTGCGTGCTGAGCTGTCCTAATAACTATAGTCATGTAACAGCCTAAGATACCATTTGCATTTGGAACAGATGGTAATAATGGAACTGAACATGGTGACAACATATGGCAGATTGTGAAAAATAGGAGAAATTTATAGTCTGTTTTCTAAGAAAGTCCTTGTTTATTATTACTTTTGATTTCGAGTAGATCTCATATTTCAATAATTTAATGGGAATTTATCTATAACCATCTGCTGAATACATGAAGATTCAAAACATGACTTTCAAGAATAAAGTTGTATGCAGGCCTAGCACCCTGGACTGGAAAAATCCAGAATGTCAAAATCAACATGGAAAATAAGTTGAACAAGCTGTGTGGAACTAAAAAGGAAAAAATGAAAATGAAAAAATGCAAAATAACAAACCAAAATGAAAACCATCCCAAAAACAAAAACAAAACAAAAAAAAACCCCCAACCAAAAAGAAGCAACAAAAAAATGCCAAACCAAAATAAAACAAATCAAACAAAAAACCTATTCCAAAATCTAAAATATTCCTACAAACTCAGATATGATGGGATTGTCAAAAAGTTTTATTTTCACAAGTAATATAGAATAAAATAATATAAAAAATTTTACCAAGATCATGAGGCACAGTGAGACATATATAACATGAAAAGGAATGTAATCTAAACAATATTGTAAACCTTAAAGGGAAGAGGCTTTCTGTGAAATGCAAACAGACTTGCATGCAAGTAGGTATCAAAGTAGCCTTAGGACTCTCTTAATACAGTCAGAAACAAAAGCTTACATGAAAAATCAGTAAGAAAAATTTAAATAGTTATATATATATGTAAGTACAAATATGCATAAGCCGAAAAAAACCCATGCTTCTCTATTTTCTGTTGTCTTAGTTCATTCTTCTCTTAATGCCATGTGGATTTTATGCCAGATAAAAGGTGAAATTTAGTTCCAACCTTTTTTTTATGAAAGGTACATTTTTTTCTTTCAGAAGTTTTAGTGATAATCCACTCTGTTATTTTCTGATATTTCTTCAAATAACGTTTTCAGGAACTGTCAGGCCAAAGAGATGGATTAACACTATCCTGCTTACACCTAAATGCTTCTTCTTATCATTGATCTGGTTAGATTATTTGCATAGACTTTAATACTAGTGTCAACAAATAATCTAGTGCAGTAGATAAATAAAAATATTCTGTAGCTTGATAACTGCCAATTTAAACTCAAACCAATGATAAAGAATTGGCAGTAAGACTTGATTTACATCTCATTAACCACAATTCTTATGGGTATAACAAAGTCTCAAAAAATGTAATTTTTTTTTTAATATGGAGCTTGTTTACGGAAATACACTTGGTTTTTTGTTGTATTTTCTTTAATAGAAGATATTTATAAGTTTAAAGTTATATTTATCATTGTGCTAATCACTGTACACCCAAGTAGGATCTGGCCTTTAAGAGTAAAAAATGTTGAGTTAAACATCATTCCATTAAAAAAGAATTTGAAGAGAACTCTTCTCTATTTCGTTTGGATTTTGCCTTGGGAACAAAATGAAATGTTTCTGCTTTTGGATAGGCTGTTTGTCTATTATAAAACAGAAAAAGCAGGTCTCTGCCAAAAGACTCCTTGAAATGTAGGTATACAGAGAACCATAGCTGGTTTTAACCACTAACATACAGGGAATCCTTTGTGCAAGACATCTTGTCCCTTCAATACCTGCAGCTTTTCACTCTCGATTCCAGAAATAAAAGCCCATTTTAGAGTTCAACTATACAGATTCCTTCATGGGAAAGCACTATTACCAATGTCAGCTGGTTGCTTTAATACTGTCACTAAATCTTACTCTAATGTCTGTCTCACCATGTTCTTCCAGAGCATATTATCATAAGTTCAATAGCAACTAGTTACCTGTTCACTTGCACTAGGTTTCATTACTTTGCACAGAAGAGAGCATTGTCACTGACAGGTCATGCCCTGTACGATTAGTTTAAGTTTGGTCTGAAACACTGCAGTTTTTCTCTGTGTAATTGAAAAAAACCAACAACAACAATTAAAAAAAAAACAACAAAAAAAAAAAAAAACAAAAAAAAAAAACAAAAAAACCCCAAAACAACAAAAAAAAAAAAAAAAAAACAAACAAAAAAAAAAAAAACAAATCAAAACAAAAACCAACCAACCAATCAAACAAATAAACTAAAAAAAGCCCCAAAACAAGTCATGTTATGAGAAAGAGTAATACTATAATAAGCTAGGGCGATCTGTATGCAAGAGTATTTTTTCCATGCACCTAATTTTATGATACATTATTCTTTGTTCAAGTGACATTGCTGTTTCCTAATCCTTGTAATCATGTTTCAACCTCTCGGGAACAGAGACTCATTTATTGTGGTTCTTTCCTCCCAGGACTTTTGAATTGCTTGTGGGTTGCTCAAAATGCACTAGCAGAGTTGTCACTGTTTGGAACATGTATTGTGCTGGCTGTGTACTCTTTGCATTGCTACCTACAGACTGATGGATTGATTTGAAAATGCCATAGGCAGTTTTAAAATCCCTTGCTGGCTTTGGCTTTAGCAAGATCTGAGTCTCAGTGAGTGAAACTTGTGCTGATGCCTATCAGTTCTCAAATTCCACTACTATTTAGTGTTTCTAATTTCATGCCCAAAGTCAGCAGGCAATCACACTTTTGTTGCACTGGACCATATGGTATGAAAGTCAGTGTCTACTAAAATTCTCTTAATCTGTCCCTGTTTCTTTTCTACAGGACTCTAAAATCTTTTCACCTGTTCAAATTATCACCCATCTCCTTTTTTCCATTCCCCTTAGCATGGATCAGACTCTGAGAAATCATCCGTAAAATCCCCTGCTAGCTTCAGTTTCACATTCTTTCAGTGAGCTCATTTCTGTCAGTATTTCTTTTGCAACCCTCGGTATTGTGCAGAGAAAATGTCTTCTGCTACTCCTTTCTCTTGTATGTTTGTGTGTTATTCTAGGAGAGGTGGGAAATTTCAGATTTTTCTATGTATGAATGCTACTGTCAATGAAATCTGGTTTAGCATAATCTGGCAGCCATATTTTTATTACTTAAGTAATTAATTACTTAAGTTATTGCTTAAACATGGTATGATTAAGTAATATAGTAGAACTTGGTATAGAGTACCCTGTCTATGTGTACGTATACGCACTTGTAATAAAGTGCAAATGCCAATGCTAAGCAAAAAGAAACACTAAGAATACAATTAAAAACCAGAGTTAGTGTTAAGGACGTACTGTGTCATCCTACATTATAATCTGTGTATTAACATGAATTTTTACTGCACAGCCTAAATTGAAGAGCATCTTACATCCAGCAGAAGAGTTATCTTTGTTATAGGGTGTAGTTTTCCAGAGCTCCTGTACCTTTGGTTTTTGAGATGAAGCCAGGATTCTCCAAAGACTTGGCAGAATTTGAGCTAATGGCTTTGCCTCTAAAGCCTTCATCTAAGGACCTTCTTTTATGAAGGGCTTGCACCAGACCCCAGTACAGACAGGGGTTCCCAAGCAGAAGCAGAGTTCTTTGATCACCATGGAGGAAACCAGCAGGGTTATCATGAAGTGTCAGTTGCCACCTCCCTTTTGTCAGCTGCCATCATGTGTTAAAAGGCCCTTCCCTCTTTATCTCAGTGTGAGCTACTAGAAGGTCTTTACTGAAGTAAATTTTTCTTTGTTTAGTTTTTTCTTTCAGACTATTGTATGCTGCTATTACAAAGGCAAACAAATTTCAGTTCTACCAAACCTAACCTATTTTAAATACCCAGATTTTTTTACTGACTGAGACATATCACAATAAACAAATTAGCAAATGCTGCTAATTTTTAGTTATTGCCTTTGTTTTAAGAACAAGGACACTGAGATCAGTTTTATAAACTTAACATGCCAGAATATTAGTTTATTCACTCCATACCTTAGAACAAGTTTCATAAATCTGAATTCCTGGAAGGTTCCTTTCATGATGCTGAAACATTTGAGTCCCCAGAGGATGTTGAAGGTAAAGCTTAGTAATTTCAACATGCTTTAAGGTCAAAATACCTATCCCCTCCCAGAAGTCAACAAAATAGCTTGTGAAAGATTAATCTTTTTTTTTTCTCTATATAACACTTTTTCATCCAATGAATCAGGTAGATTCTTTAGTTTTCTCTCTCCTTTCCTCTAGTCTTTCATTATATTAATTTCTAATTAAAACTACTGGGTTTTTTTAGGTTTTTTTTTCTTTCCATTTTTTTTTTGTTTTATTTTTTTATGTTAGTTTCCTGAAAGGACTATAAAAAATCACTATGAATCAAATTCAGTAAGTGAAATTTAGTCTGTAGGAAATACAAATTCTAAGTTCAAATTAAGGGTGTAAAAACGTCCTGGTAAGGCTGAACCAGTTCTTCACACTAGTTTAGTATTCTAGTTTGCTATTCTTCATGAAAGGTCTGTATCTGCTAATATCATGAGCACATTATCCCCTCTAATTTACAGTGATTTTAGAAGAATCATTTTCCCATAAGTATTTGCATTGATTGTCACAGGGATTTTCACTGTAAAACAACAGCCCTGTATACAAAGAAGATTCTACTTATATCCATAGAATGAAATAAATAAAAATAACCCATTGTTAAAAGTAAGTTAAAAAGCAGTATTTGAGTTACAAAAATTGAGTTACTTTTAACACTTTGTGATTGCAAAGAGAAACATTAGACTGCTAGTCTAGGGTTTTAGTATGTCAACATGAAGTTTGTTAAATTTACAAAATTGTAATTAACAGCAATTCCAATGTTCTGATGAGTGGTAATCATCTTGCATTGGACTGGTCCATGGAAATATCCTATCTGTGTGCAAATTGGTTTGTGTTAAGCAGGAAATCTATATGTTTTTTTCACCCTAAATTTATGTGCTTCAGTATGTTTTTCACATATGAGATGACTGCAACTATAACAAAAGTAAACTCAAGTCCTATGTATTCAAATATAGGGAAACCAAATCAGCAATTATAGTGATGCTACACCTCATTAAAGATGGAAATTAAAAATAACAACAACACAGAGATTTTCTTAACCTTTTACCAGTATGCAAATCCCTAATCTGATCCTTATATAAGGTTGGTTGATTTATGACAATGTTTAATAAAGAAGTCTCTTGAGTCATTAAAATTGAAAGTTCATTGTCAGAGACAGTGCTAATTCAGTAGCATACTTTAAGATTAGTTTCAAACATGTTTGTGTGAAGATTATTGATTTCACTTTGGTTTAGAGAAACTGGATATATTCATAGAGGTTCTGGACAATATTATAGGTGTTCTATCGTAGAATCTAACTTTCAGAAAAAATACCTTACATATACTAGTACTGCTCAAAATTGGATTCTCTCTGAGGGACTCTATTACTAGTTCATGACAATAAATTCAAAGGGTACATGTTGAACATCAATAGACTTTTTTTGGATACATCTGTTTCCTCTTTGTCTTAAAAGAATAATTAAAATACCATATTTACAAAAGATTTTTTTTTCCAAAAAATAAATTTCCATGAAAATAGAAAGTGTTTCTGGGTCTGGTGATTCTGTCCCAAATCTTGCAGTATTTAGCTCAAGATTTGAAATTCTGTTTTGGTCTCTTCACAGTGCTGGCTGCTGTTGGTGAATTGTAAATAAAAGTTTAGATGATGTGCATTCTCCAGTGCATGTTTTTTCCTCCTTGCACCCATTAAATAAAAAAGTTTGTCCTATCTGGCTACAGAAAAAAAAGCACTTAGAAATGTGACTTGAATGAACTGACACAGAAACAAAATGATTGCACACCAGCTATGTTTCTCAAGTACTGAGTCAAAAAAACTCTAAAGGGCTGTAAAACACAAAAATGGGTATATGACCGGGCTTAACTACTGAATATTGGCTGAAAGACTTTATAAACAGAATTGAAGCACACAGAAGGTATTGTGTAGTATTTAGTGCGCAGAAGCTCATTCTTTATTTTTTAAGCTGAACATATGAATGGGACAAGGAAATATCTCTCTTCACTAACATTCACTAACAGACACTGGCATTCTGTTCCAGTAGTAGCAACTGCTGGACCTAGGTTTTCCTTCTATTTTTTTACCACATATTTTTCTGAATTAACAGGCAGTTGTTCCTGGTAGTCTGTACTTTTAAAAAGTTGGTGAGGTATCTATGATTCTATTTTCAAAGTAACTATTGAATTTAAACAAAATAAATACATTAAATCTCTAGATTCAATGTATCACTATGTCTTTGCAGATATATTCGAGTATGGCAGCAACATCATATATAGAGAGAAAAAAAGAACCCTCTGCAGTTCCCTAGGTCTATCTATATTGCTTCCATTGAAATTCAACTTACACAACACTGTAATTACTCCAGCCTTGCTGCAGTTCAAGTAACTCAGAGAGTACAGTTTGGAATCACTTTGTCACATGCTAAACAGCAGGCAGTAAATCTCTGACAACATAAATTAGTCACTTACTGAAATAAGCAGTAACAATTAATCACCTCAGAGAATACTTGGCAGAATTAGCCCTCCCTGTGACTACTATTCCTTACCAACAAACACTGTATGCTAATTCCATCACATGATGCACATTTCACGTAGCTGAAGACATAAGCTTTACAAACTGAAAGAAGGGAGAGTATGACTAAGGTTCATATTGTTATATCAGGAGAGACAAAAGCCCCTGATAATGTACTTCTATAAAAAAACATTTTAATTTCATCTGTGTTTAATAGTATATATGAGTTTCCTGATGAAATAATACTATTTTTATTTATAAGACTGATTTTCATTAAAAAAATAAAATCATTCACAGAGGTATAATTCTCTTTTTTGTTTTTTGGGGGTTTTTTATGTTTTTTTTCCCTAGATATAATACTGTTGTATTTTATGGTCATAATATTCTTTAATTCAATTTCTGATTCCTCATTCTTAATATTTTAAAATGTTTTTATACCTATATTTTTGCAGAGCAATTTACAGTACACAATCATAAAATATCCCACTGTGAAGAATATGACATGTACTGATGCATTTCTGAATGTCATGAAGCTGAAACAATCTCAGCTGTCAAAACTGTTCCATTAAGAAAAGCATAACTTTGTAAGCATCTATCCAGCATAAGTAACATTTTTGACCTCTGTATCTTGCAGAATAAAGACAGCATACCTATTATTATGTGCATTTTTAACGGTGCTACTCTCACCAAGAATGCAACTACATGTCCAGAAGCTGAAGTGATAGAATAGGAAAGAAAAGATTATTCATTTAAAAGAGTCAGCAATCCAAAATTCAACCCACATCTTGGAATAAGCCCAGTTTTTGTGTAGTGTGTGGATATGTCCAATCCTGACTAGTTCCAGCGTGCAGAGTGTGCACAGAATCATAATCCCAAATACAATTTCAGTCTCTGCAGGTTGTCCTAGAAAGGAGTTTTCTCCATCTTTATATCAAGCATATTTTATTCTGATTTCAGTCTGTATTGAGAACAATTTCATTTTTTTTTTGTAGACTCCTCCTACAACATTCACAGAATATTATCAAGAACATATAATATACATTCTTTGCAGTTAAAATAGCCATGACACCTATGATGGCGACAAAATTGTTTCTCTTTTGCCTGTTAGGGTTGTTGGTGGGGAAATCCTCATGTACCCTACAAACGGCTTAACTTCAAACTCCTTGGCAAATTTGATATGCAAAAGCTGTGTTCGGACATATACAAATCTTTCTTCTCTATATTATGGAATTCCTTTCTTATATAGTAACAATAATTCTATAATTCCATTACTGATTTGAATTTCAAACCATTTCCCATTCAATAGAGATTTAGCATTCCACTGTGGAAGGAAAGCTAAGGCTTCCCAATAGGTCAAATTCTAATGTATACTCAGGAAATATTTTTACTATTTGCTCATTTCTACTTCCTTTTTCCAATTGAGAATATTTTCACTCTCCTGGAATACAGTTATTTTTCAGGTCCCCATTTTTAATTATACATAGATATATATTTTAATTATATCTGTTTTTTTCAGATGTAATGGAAACTGGGAATATGCAAGTAAAGGGAATCTTTTTCCAAAAAAACGTAAGCAATTTTCAATTTTATACTTCCAGTTAGACATTCAATTAGACAAACCACTTAGAGTCTCTAAATCTTACCTGAAAAAAATATAGTGGGGAGAAAAAAACTGTTTCTCACACTGTTCTGGAGCCAAAACAATAAAGCTAGTAAACTTCAGGCTTTGTCTCTCATATCTGTCTTTAAGGACACTGCAGAGAATATTTTTTACTGTGCAGTCCAATAGAGGCAAGATTTTTACCTTCTAATGGCAATGAAAATTAATGTATTTGGTCTGCCCAGAAGGATCTTGAAAAAAATATCATAAGATTGTAGAATCATATAGAGGTTTGGGTTAGAAGGAACCTTAAAGTTCTAACCCCTGTGCCACGGGCAGTAAAATTCCTTGTGAATTTTAATTAACTAGGTTTCTTGGATGTTTAGGGTAGAAATTACAATACGTGCCAAACATCTCACCCCATTTTTATGATCTGTGTTTTGGTGTCATTTTTAACCAGCTTCTTTATCATAACAGAGCCGAGTAAGTATATAAAAAAGGTAACTATATACATAGTTTTTTTCACTATCACTGACTCTTTTAGCACAATTAGCAAAGAGACTTGACTTGCGGTCAACTGTCCGTATTTGTCCAATAATTCGAAATTCTGTGTACTTGGTTCAGTATGGTTAGGAGGTAGTTGCTCTGAGACAGGTGTCATTGGTTTTGATCTTAAGTATTGACCCATGAATGCTTACAGCAGCTGACCCCATCAAAGTATAATCCAGTATAAAAAGTAGAACTCGATTATTTAACTGGAAATATTTGTACAAAGTTGTGAACAGAGAAAAAATAGCTTATTAGCTATTATTATAAGCTAAGATTATAAAATATTTTGATACAGGATAAGTAGTAGATAACCAAAATGCTAAACATAACCAAACATTCAGACTCATTGTATTATGAAAATCTGGTAAATAAATCATGTTGACATAATATTCTTTGATTTATCAAATAATTTTGATCAGTTACTAATCTCTGAAATACTTATTACAGACTTCTATCTTCAAGACTGTTTATTCAATTGTAACTTTTGGAATAAAATAATTAATTTTTTATTCATATCTATTTTAGAATTCTAAGAAATACCAACATTTTTGAAATAGATACTAGTGTAACAACAAGTCAAAGATGAAGCGTTTTGTATTTTCCAATTTTTGAAAAAAATGCATTTTTGCCAAAATGTTACTTGGGGTTTTTTGTAGTTTATTACCTTAGTTAATTTTTCATCTGTCTAGCAGCTACATCTAGCAAGTATTTTTAAGCTGTGTTTATGTTCAAATAGATATTTCCTTTTTAGTATTTTTAAGCTGTGTTTTTGTTCAAATATCTTATTTCCTCACCTTTTCCTTATTCCTGACACTTTACTTCAATGGATACTGTAATTGTTGTTTTGATTTTTAAATCTGATAACCCCTCAGGAGATTAACAGTACTGTGGTACACGGGATACATGTGTGGATTTTAGAGGTGTTCCGAAGAGCCAGCAAAAATAAATATTTTGTCCAAGAACTCACATTATCTATATCAGTTTGAACTCATACAGTTATTAGTTATAATGCCCATCCTCCTGTTCTGTTTATACTCAAAACAAATCTACATCTCTAACTTTGACTAAACTAATGACTACATAATATTCAAATTCCCAAAATTTTAGCATGGTCAGAGTTCTTCTCCATCACATGTCACACTGATACCTCAATTTGTTCTCCTCTTTTGTCTTCACGTCTGTGCTTCCATGATTTTTTTTAACAGTAACAAAGGATAACTGACTCTTCACGGATGTGAATTAGACACTTATGGTTGACTCAAAAAACCTGTATCTGATTTAGAATGGAAAGTCTAAATGAAAGTCTCCATCTCTTTACACATACTAGAAATATAAAAAAACAGTTTACTGTGCTGAGAAGATAATAAAATATACAAACGGAAAAAATAAACAGGGTGCTGCCAGTTTTCATTAAGGCAGGAGAGTATGATTGTTGATAGCTCCTTTTTATTTCATGTCCTTGAAGATACTTTCCCCGCATTTCTTATTTTGCCTTTTGCAGTAAAATATCAAGTACCTCTCTCCATGTCCATTCATTAAATACAAGGTAAATTTTTCTTCTAATTTTAAGGGATATACATCCACAGTAGCTCCATTAATTTTACTTGAAATACAATATAGTAAATACTGATAGGGTCAAAACAGGACTTTATGGAATTATCACTGCAAAATATCTACATGTGTTTTACTCTGAAAACAGAAGTCAACTGATACCATGTCAGGATGGGAGTTGTGGGTTTACAGTTTCTTATAAGACAGTAAACATACTGTTCAAATCCGTATTTAGTACCATTTTCAAAATCACTTTTTTTCACAGTGATACAAGTAACTGTAAATAATGAGCATAATATTTCAGATTAATTTAGAATGGTTAACCCCACTGTATTTCTATTCACATGTATGCTGTTGTAGAAACTCAGATATCAGACCAACAGAAAAAAAGTTAGAAAAGTTTAGAAAATATTGTATAAGAATAATTACTATCAAGGAAGAGTACTGTGCAATGTACTACATATCTTCACTGGCAGTTAAGGCAGTAGAAAGCGAAAGACCTTCAACATTGCAGATTTGAGGTTGTGCTTTGTCGGCGGGTGGAACAGCTCTAGCCATTTTGTTTACCTGTCATGGCAATTACTATAGTGAAAAGGTTTTCCTTTGTAATTCAGCATAAATTACCTGGACAATTGTGTTACTATGTTACTTGTTTCCCAGCTCATTGAAGGTAACCTGATAGACAGAACTAGTAAGTAAATATTTGGTGAGCAATCCTTTTTCATTACTGAAATTTATAATTATAGTTCTTTCCCTCCTCAATAATTGCATATATCTAATTGCTCTTCCTTTTAACTTTAATGCTAGGTTTCAAACTGGAGAATGGACAGGAAAGCACTAGTAGAGACATTATTCTAGTGTTGCTTTTCCTTCTCTACAACAATTTGAACTCAAGCAATAAAGTTAAATGGAAAAAGCACTATACTAGATTTTCAATTACAGCAGAGGCAGGGAGCCACAATTATCCCTTTCATTACCGAAATACTTCTCATAGCTACACAAGCAGAATCCCTGCTGTTGCTATTTCTGCTATTCCTCTTGCTGTTGCTGCTGCTCTTAAATTGAAGTGCCCTTGAAAACAGATAAGGTTATAGGTTACTAAAAAGAAGTTAAAATTGTGAAAAATGTATATTTAGAGGAAAATGAAAAAAAATAGGTGCAGGAACAAAGACATTCAGATCTTCTTTTCCCTTATCTTTGCTACCAAGGTATTATTTTTCTTCAGATCTGTAATAAATTATAGTAGTAGTAACTGTGCCACTAAGTTGTCAATGCAAAGGAAATACGAGTGTGAGCCCTGCATGACTTCTAGTAGTACTTATATACAGAGATATTTTGTACCAAGAATCCACTGACTGAACAATCAGGCGCATTCCATCTTTGGTGTACCCATCTTTTACTGTGTTACAAACACCAAGAAAAAAATAATCCTCTTTTATTGCTTTGAACATCATTGCATGAAGGATGCCATATCTCAAGATGCCATATCTCAAGAGCAGCTCTTTTTTCTCCCTGTCTACCTAACTTCACTTTGGAAGTGAATACCCTTTCTACCAAGAACATAAACCTAACCCACCACTTTGAGCAGAACTGCAAATCACAAATATTTGCATAGGTTTGAAAGTGGTTTACCTTAGCCTTGTATGAGGTGGACGAGCAATTCATTCCCTGTCTATCAGCCACCGGTGTGATTTAGAATTGGCTCCTTTTCAAGAATTAAAGAAAATAACAGGAAGAAAGGGCCCTATGTCATCTTTTCTTCAGTACAGGAGAAAATCACAACCTTTCAGAACTATTAATACAGATAAAGATGAAAAGAAAAATATTAAACAGTAAGTGACAGGATTCTGTTTCAGACTGAGCAAAGCATGTCAATAAGTACATGAAGTTTATGTGAAACCCAAGAAAATCTGTCTAAGCACAGCAGATAATAGATTACCTGAGACAAAAGACCTGTGCATCAGAAGTAAAACAACTAAAATGCATTCAGCAAACTGGAAACAATGGTTCCTGACACATTACAAGACCAAACATCACTTAACAAGAGTCTCAGCACTCACCTGTTAAAAGTTATTCCTCCAAGAACATATTGCATGCTGATGCATCATGAGGGAATAGCAATCATGCTGAATTCTTGCTGAAACTTTCAGTAATGAAGACCTATCCACTCCTTAAGATCTTCTGATGAATAATGAAGTCTAGAGAAGAATGTTACATAGAAGAAGCATATTTTTACAAATGTTTTTAAAATGTCATTTTTGTACAGGAAACTATGAAAGCGAAGCCTTCTGAAATTCCTCGGAAACCTTATTTTTAATTCCTTCTTCCAGTCTTGGATCTCAGAAAGTCAAAGACTTTGGAAAAGGTGGTTTGTTTTTGTGGTTTGTGGTTTGGCTGGAGCTTTTATGTTTGATTGGGGGTTTTTTTGTTGGGGGGTTTTCACATGGACTGTATAAATAGAATCACATGTGATTATGTGATCCCATCACATTTTTATTCATGCTAGAACTTATTTAGACTCTAATTAAAATTATCAGACACACTTGGGGGGGAGGTTAGAATGTCAATTATTTTCTAATGACAGTTCCATAATAGCACCTATTACTTTGAGAGGTGTATGAACCTTTCCTGACTCTTATCAGCTGAAGATATTGGAGCCTCAGAAACACTCATCTCGGTCTCTGAGGGGAACAGTCTTTTTAAACTCTAAAAACCTTTCTTGATATCCTGACAATTTACACTCTTACTGAACTATTCTTCTGCAGTGGGGTACAAGATACACTTTCTGTCACTGTATGAGAGTGTCTGATCCCAAAATTTCTGTGACAAAATAACTGACAGTTGTCATAGACACAGAATGAGAGAGTATTCAGGTCTATCACAAAGTCTGCAGCTTTGTTTCTTGTGCAAGTAATCATATATTGCCTACCCATGGAAAATAATTCTTACGTGCTATTGAAATAAATACACAATCAAACTTTGCACAGGTTTTATGGCAAATTTAAAATTATTTCTGGTCTATTATGTTCTCTTCCTCAAATACCATTCAGTGCTATCAAATTTCAGCTTTAAGTACAGTGATTATTAAATATCATTTGTTCTTTCTCCTTTCCTTTTCCTCTCCCAAGAGAGAAAGAAGCATTAGTACCTTTCTCTGGAAAGATTTAAATTGTGCAGATTTTGTAGTTGCACCTGTAGTACTGGTCTCTGTATTTCAAAAAGGTTGTCCTGGAAATAGAATAAGCACAAAGAGCGCAACTGATATGATTAAGGGCTTCTCACCTTCTCAAAGAGAGAAATAAAAACAACTGTGTACCCTTCTGTTTATAAAGAAAAAGAATGAGCTGAGATTATGGTTTCAAATGCATTACTGAAGTCAGTAAGGTGAACATGGAACTGTTAGCCACCTAAATCTAGAATTTGGGAATACTCATTGAGACAACCAGGAGATCCATTTAAATCAGGTAAAAGAACATATTTTTTTGTCCAGTGGACAGAACTTTTCTGGAATCTCTTTCTGCGGCAGATCATGCAGGTAGATGGTATCAGCTGCTTCAAAAAAGGATTGGGCAAATTCATAAATGATAGACTTGTAATCTAGATGATGAAGTGGGCAGTCAGGATCATTAGCCCAGCATGAGGAAAATGAATATCAGATATTGGTCAGATTTGTGTGCTTTCCCTAAACACTATTTCTTATTGTCACTGAACTTGGTGGACAATTTGATATGATCCAGAAGAGTATTTCTAATGTTCTTATATTGGGATGCCGTGCTGCTGGCGGCGGCAGGGGTTGTGCCCTCGCGGGAATGGAGAGGAGATGCTTCGGAGCACACAGACGTTTGCCAGTCCAATTTGGGGGAGAGGAGGGGGTTGGGCAGGCCGTGGGGTCCCAGACCAGTGGGAGAGCGGCTGGGACAGTCCTGCATGGGGTGTTGCGGGTGGGCAGTGGGACGGAAGATCTGTGGTAACGCGGTGGGGGGAAGGTAAGGTCACAGTGGACATGAGGTTCTTCCAGGAGGTTGGTGGGTTTAGGCTGGATTGAGATTGTGGGAGGTACCCGAGCCCTGGGTGGGTGTGGGGGATGGAAAATTTTGCTTTTGGCTCACCTGCCCAGGATCAGTTTTTTTGGAATTATAATGTCCTGAAAGGATGGTCAGGGCAAGGAAATGTCCCTGGGAATATCCCTGGGCTTGAGTATTAGGTGGCTGGCAGAAAAGTAGGGAGTGAAAGGCTTGCCCTAACCATTTTTGGGGGGAAGAAGCCTGTGTGCCTCTATGAGGTTGCGAGCTACGCTGGCGGAGGTATGTGCCTTCAGCAAGGTCTCCCATGCCAGACAGGTCAAAACTGAAGGGTCAGATAAAATGTGTCCACGGGCAGGATGGGCTCTCCCAGCAGTCATCCTAGGAGAAGGAAAACTCTAATTCCAAACCCGGGCAGATGGAGCTCTCGTAGCTCTGTAAGGTCATCCATCTAAGAGAAGGATACTTTAATTAAACCTACGTCCTGAGGATCTTGCTGCCACCATCCAAGCTCACTCAGCCCTGGCGGATGAACCCTAAGATTAAAGGGTGGGTTCAGTTCCACGCATACTGCATCTCACCTAAAAAATCCATTGTGCACGCTTAAAGGCTATACCCACATCTGTAAAGCCCTGTAGTGACAGGTAAGGGTCGAAACAGCAGGTGATAAGATGCACTGGAAGCCACAGACCCAACCCTTCATCAGGCAGTTCAGGACATTGGTCGCCTGAGACTGACCGGAGATGACAGTCTCTTTCGGCAGCATCCTGAATGACCAAGCAACCTTTTTCAAGGAGAGCACTACTTGCTCCACACAGAGAGGGGCCTAGAAAAGGTGGCCTAACCAAAGCTCATCTCCACCCTTCACCCGGTTGGTTAATTGCGGCCAATGTGTGTCTTCTGATGCGGTCAAACAAAGATTAGGAGACAAAGGCATACCCCTGCCTTCAAAGGTGTACCCAAATTGACTCTAGCATGCTGGAACATCAGAACTATGCTTCATACTTTGGATAGTGGACCTCCTGAGCATCGTTCTGCCCTAGTCACCCATGAACTATCATGTCTCAACATCAACATTGCTGCTCTCAGCGAAGTTCGTCTCCATGAGGAAAGCAGCCTTAGAGAACATGATGCTGGTTACGTGCTCTTTTGGTCAGGCAAACCAAGAACCGAAAGGCATCTTTCAGGAGTTCACTTCATGATTAAAAACTGAAGACCCACACTAAGACCTTAAATCATCTTGTCCAGGAGCTGCTTTATGCTGATGACAACGCCCTTGTCACCCACACAGAAGTAGCTCTGCAGCATTTAACATCCTGCTTTGCAGACACTGCTGAGCTCTTTGGACTGGAAGTCAGTTTAAAGAAAACAGAAGTTCTCTATCAACCTGCACCGCAGGAAGTCTTCCATCATCCCCATATCACCACTGGCCAATCAGAGCTCAAATCAGTCCAACAGTTTAATTACCTAGGTAGCATCATCTCCTCGGACGATAAGATCGACGGAGAGATAGACAACAGGTTAGCAAAGGCAAAGTCTTCTTTCGGAAGACTTCATAAAAGTCTGGAGAAATAAACACCTGAAGAAAAGCAAAAAGATCAGTGTTTACAGAGCCATTGTGCTGTCTACTCTTTTAAATGGATCCGAATCATGAGTTATCTAAAACCACCACCTGCAACTCCAAGAATGCTTCCATCAGCGCAGCGCTGTCTCCATAGAATCCTAAACATCCACTGGTCAGATTATGTGACAAATACATCTGTTCTAGAATAAGCAGCAGTTACAAGTATTGAGGCCATGTAGCTGAGAACACAGCTGCATTGGGCAGGACATGTCCCAATCATGAAGGACTGCTGCCTCTCCCAGATCATACTCTATGGTGAATTTGCCACTGGCTGCCACAAGAGAGGAGCCCTGAAGAGGAGATACAAGGACTTCCTGAAACAATGTCTCAGTCTTGGCCATATTGACCTTCATCACTGTTCTACTCTGGCCTCCAACCGGGAAGCCTGGAGACATACTATCTATAACTGTGCTGCTTCTTTTGAGAACGCACGCAGGATCACTCTTGAGGAGAAATGACAACGCAGAAAGAATTGTGTCTTGCCGATACCATCCAAGGAGTCTTTCTGCTGTGCCTTTTGCAACCAGACTTGTCTATCTCACATTGGCCTCTTTAGCCACCAGCACACTTGTAGGAAATGTGGGTAGAGTCCTTCACAAATCTTTGTTCGTGAAGCCTAGCCATGAATTAAAAATGAATAATATATTAACATTCTACATATAAAGCTTATTCTTAGCCCCACTAAAAGGATCAATTTCAGTTTCTGCTTAAATATTTCTCTGACATTTATCGACAAAACAAGCATCCCCAGTCAAAACCAAGGACATTAACAATCAGCTGGGACTCAGAAATATTTTTAACTCATGTAATGACTTGATACGTGAAACCAGGAATAGAGATAGACATTCCAGTAAAGGCACTTGGTATTCAAGTCTTCCTATGAACAATTCAGGAAGAAGCCATTGAGAAATATAAGAAATATGACTATATTTTATTCATTGTTAAAGTATTCATTTCTGTAATTCCTGCTGTTTAGTACATTCCAAACTTTTAAGAATTTAAATAACACCTATGGATGCATTTCTTCATAGAGTAAGGGGCAAACCTTAGATAGAAAGACAGCGAAAACATTAATGTGAGCATATTAAAATATCTTTCTTCATTTATAAACCAATAAAAACAGAAATGAAAATAAATATTTCAGATTGCAGATTGGAAAATACTGCAAATTGCAGGATGTTTAAAAAATTTCCTTCTCCCCACTCATCATATGTTTATTAAATTTATTCGATGGATTTATTATTTATATGTTAAATACAAATATAAATTGAAAGATAAGAGTATCATCTTATTGTTGCTTTTATAAATATTAACTAAGTAAGAGTATAAAAATATACCCCTCCCCCCTGTCTAAGAATCTTTTCCCAGATAAATCCCTTCTTCTTCACCACATCTAGTCTACTATTCTTTGGAAGATTTTTGCAGAGAATCAGTCTTCTCTTCTGAAGGCCTCAAGTAGTGCTCTTGGCCCCACCCTGTATTTTCAGAAGCATTGGTCTCTTTAGCACATGCTGACTTAGCTTTCCATCTCTCTAATTACTTCTTCTCTCCTTTTTTGCCTTTCCTCCAGGATCTTAGCTTATCTGAAGTTTTTCCACCTCCATAGCTGTTACCTACCACGTTGAGTCACTGTAGAGCTGGAGGAAGATGCAAATAATTCTTTGCACCAGATGCCTCTTATCAGCTCAGCCAAAGTAAGGCTGAATGCCAGAAAAACAAGAAACATGAGGAAGGTGGGATAAAAGACTTGAAGTATGACCAGAATACTAAATATCTGCAGCCAAGAATGAAAAGAAAAATTATTACTTTACTGAACACACTACCTTCATTTTTCTTATCCCATTTTCTTATAGCTATTTGTATCTTTTTTTTTTTAAATTCCCACCTAATGAAAGGTGATAAACCAAGAATTGATGCTGCTCTATAAGACTGCAGGATCCAAGCAATTTATTGCTTTTTTTCAGTTCTTTTCCGGAGACCCAGAGGTCAGGAAAGAAAATATTATAATTTGTGATGAATGACAAAAAGAAACCTTTTTATATTATGCAGAAGCAAAATCAACAGCCAGAAGTTCAAGCACTTCTGTATCAAAACAACAATACAGACATCCTTCCACTCTTTTGCTGCCTTTTTAGTGTACACATCCATGGATCGAATTTGCTCTTAATTCTGAACAAACTGAACTCAGATTCAATTAAAACTTGAATGAATCTTGTTTTTTCTAGCTCCTAACCTCAGATGTCTGTATATCAGGAAAAAGAGGTCCTCCAAGCTTTGGTCTTTTCTGCTGTCCGTAGGAGCAATGATCCATAACATATGAGTACATTGCAAGGATCCATTCT
This sequence comes from Chiroxiphia lanceolata, assembly GCF_009829145.1. Lineage (NCBI taxonomy): Eukaryota > Metazoa > Chordata > Aves > Passeriformes > Pipridae > Chiroxiphia > Chiroxiphia lanceolata. The sequence continues at coordinate 22,636,284 of NC_045640.1, forward strand.
TGTAGCTAACAATTTCATTTCATCAGAAATTTTATTGTATGATCTTTCTCTAAGTCTCTTCTTTTTCCCTACATGGAACTCCTAATGCTGAAAGTCATTTACACCACACAACATTCAGCTGTTCACAAGAAATCCAGTAGAAAAGACGAGACTTCATTTGCAGCCTGGTACCTCTATATGCATAACTCACCGGTTATTTTATTTTATTTTATTTTATTTTATTACAAAACAGAATATAAATAAAGAAGGATACATCAACAAAATTTTGTTCAAAAGTATACTAGAAAAAAATAAATGTGTATTTATTACGTAAGATGAAATACAATAAAAATCAATATGGAAAGCAATGTAAGAGATTCTTCTGAACGGCTTCATGTCAGTAGAGTTCTGATGCCTGTGTCAATCTGTTGTTAGAACAGCAGAATTGTCATGTCTCACACTCAAACACACACCTATAAACATGGAATGACATGCTTTAAAGAAAATGTGTGTGCAAGCATGTGTGACTAGGTGTACAGAAAGGGAAAGAGTCATGGGATCAGACTGATAGCAACTATGATTTGATGAATCCTTGCTAATTTAAGATGCACTGCATCCTAGTCAGCTGTATTTCAGAAGAAAATGTGAAATGTGTTGGATATTTCCCAAAGCAGGTAAAAGATTGAGTTCAGTTCTGTCTAGCTGATGCACTGAAATTCACAGCAGTGCTGACAGGGATAAATGCTCTGCCTGGAAAATGGCAGACCACACAGAGATGTATTTGTCATTAAAATTACAAAACTGATCGTTCATTAAATGTGAAGTGTGCCCACCTACTTCTAAATATCAACAACACATTTGATGAAAAATGGAAATGTGGCTGTTTTCATGTCAATGTTCCATTTGCCATAGAGATTAGAGTAAACAACACCATAAACACAAGTTATCCCCTGCAGGATTCATTGTCAGTAATTTCAGGTATAGCACCTAGAAATCTAGAAAACTGGTGAAATATGATTGATGTTATATAACTTGTAAAACTATTTTCTGAAAGAGTAGTTTTCATTCTCTTCCAAAATGGTAAACATATTTTTATATGTCCTTACATAGTTGTTTATTAAATTAAAAGCATGGTGTGTGTGAAAATTTAATGGAGTGAATAAATTTTTTTCCCTGCTTGGTAATGATTCATCATCAGGATCTAATAGAGCACAATTTTCATCTCTCCCAGGAGAGTCCTCACTCTTTACACTTATAATTATCAGTATACTGAACTTCTCAATTATGGAGGTTGTGCAAAATATGGAGTTTAGGAACAGAAAGATTCATGCCAGTTGTGACATGAGGATTTATGATATCACTTTCATAAGATACAGTAAAAATCTTCAAGAAGAGTAAAATTAGGGCAAAAGATCATGTGTCCTCCCTGTTTCCAGAGACACAAAATTTTCATGAAACCTCTTTCTTCATTTTCCAAGAGATTTTTATATTACATCTCTGAATTCTTACACAGGTGGCTTTCAATTATTTCTGAGGCTTTCTGATCATGAAATATTATGGATAGAGGCACACTGCACATAGTCTCTCTTGGTGGGTAATTACTTTATTTCAAAATTCAACAGCACTTTTGTACCGTTTCCTCTTTCAGAGAGCCCTCTCATCCTCAGCATCAGTCCTGATATTATCTTTCTGTTCCTGGCACAGAGTTGACACTCAACTTGTGAACCTGCCTGCACTATTTGTCAACAGTTTCTGTAACGGGAAAATATTCAGTGAAGTAGATGGCTGGGTTTTCTGGGGTCTTCAAAATTCTATGTCCCTTTTGCCCAGTGTAAATAGAATTGAACAGGACAAAGGTTTCCCACTCAATCCTTAGCTTCAAAAACCAGCATAAAGGTAACACTAGACTGTGACCTGTTTATCTGCAGGTAGTCTACAACTCTAACACGGAAGATTGCTCTGGAGCTGAGACTAAGCACTGGAAACAGGCCCTGCTTTAGTGGCTCTAGCATTGCAGTGACAGAAGTGACTACCTGTCACTAACTGAAGTGCAGTGAGTCTGGCCCATGCAACCAAAGTTATCTAGAGCAAAGATGGGAGGTGCTGGGTTTAATTTACTATGAAAGACTATGGTCTTAAAAGCATTTATCTTTGTGGTGAAGCTTGTTCCATCTGCCAGTCCAAGGCCTGCACTAGAGCACACATAATGAGATGGTTACTGGGAGATGATGCATCCACGCTGCAAGCAGGGTGCTCTAGCTTGCACCCACGTATGACTTCAGCCTTGGTCTCTGTAGGAGAGAAACAACTTTGAGTTGTCTTTGATCTCCCAGGTGTGTGGCACACAGAAAATTGCCGGCTACAGACTCTGGTGAATTCACATGGAGTAGAACCGCCTCCAGGGCACTAACCTGGTAATACAGGTGTGTTACTTTATTAAACGGTTCTAAAAGCTTTGTCTTTTGTTGTTTGTTTTACCCTATGTGCCTGTCATGGACTTAGTATTTGCCTCCTATTGTCTGTGACAGAAGTTTTTTCTGAGATGAGGAAAGAGTATGGAAGTGGGAGCCCTGCCTTTCTTACTAGAAAACCCAAGAGGCAACTTGGTCATTGATGAATAGCCTGCAATCTTCAGCAAACTTCTGAAGAGATGTGACAGGAAAATTATATCATGTTCAAAGCTCTTTCAGATTCAGACCTAAAATAAAGGTAGGAGTGGTTTGTATGAAAAGTAAAATTAGGGCTTCCCCCTTTGAATATTTTAATTCTGTGCAGAACACAAAAAGAAGGAAGAGTAGATGTTGAACTTGGTTAGAAATAAGTCATTTAAAGCAAAAAATTAGTCTTCTAAATAGGAAAATTTATGGAAAATGAGAAATATAACTGAATATATTCTACCTTTATATGTAGCTTCATAAAGGATTAGTTTCAATGCAATGGAAGTCAAATATCACTAGAGGAATATGGTCTAATCATCAGAATATTTTTAGCTTTTAAAAACACATATTTCTCCTCATAGAGTGTGTTTAAACACCTGTGTAATGTATAGCATTGTATATTATTAAGAATTTCTTCCAAGAACTCAATAAAGTAGTTTGGGAATGAAAAGGAAAAGATAATAATTTTCAGTCTGTTTTGTAAAATAAAGAAATAGTTGTATTGGGTTGACCCGGGCTGAATGCCAGGCACCCACTAAAGCTGCAATTGGTCAGGGGAGAGAAAATATAATGAAGGGTTCATGGGTTGAGATAGGGATCAGGAGAGATCATTCATCAAATATCTCATGGGCAAAACAGAGTAAAAAGGGGATATTAATTGAATTTAATACTAATAAAATCAGAGCAGGGTAATGAGAAGTAAAATAAAAACACCTTCTTGCCACATCTCTCTACTTCTCAAGCTTTACCTCCTCCCCCCCAGTGGTGCAAGGAGAGACAGTCAGTTCAGCACACCACATTCCTGCTGCTGCTCAGAGAGAAGAGTCTTTCCCCTATCCCAGCATGGGGTTCCTTCCATGGGAGACAGTTCTCCATAAACTTCTCCAGAGTGAGTACATCCCACAGGCAACATGAATTGCTGCAATGTGGGTCACTCTTCCATAGGGTGCAGTCCTTCAGGCACAGCCTGCTTTACCGTGGGTCCCCCACGGGTTCACAACCCTGTCTCGGGCATCCGCCTGCTCTGGTGTGGCTCTCCTCCATGGGTTGCGGGTGGATCTCTGCATCCCCATGGTCCTCCATGGGCTGCGGGAGCACAGGTGCTTCACCACAGGCTGCACCATGGGCTGCAGGGGAACCTCAGCTCTGGCACCTGGAGTACCTCCTCCTCCCTCTCCTCCACTGACCTTGGTGTCTGTAGAGTAGTTCCTCTCATATCCTCATTCCACTCTTCTCTGGCCACAATTACATCTGTACAATAACTTTTTTCTCCTTCTAAAATATGTTATTACAAAGGTGTTACTACCCTCTCTGAATGGCTTAGCCTTGGCCAGTGTCAGGTCCACCCTGGAGCCAGCTGACATTGGCTCTGCTGGACATGGGGGAAGCTTCTGGCACCTTCTCACAGAAGGCACTTCTGTAGCCGCCCTGCTACCAAAACCTGGTCATGCAAAACCAACACAACAGTGAACTGGTGTAACCTAGTCATATAATCTCGGAAAATTCTCATCTTCTCCATTTAGAGTTACATCTTTTGCTTTTACCTCTTTGTTGATGACATGAATAAATCAATCTCAAAATAATTTTAAGGACAAGGTTCAGTGTGGCAATTTTTGCATGATGGTAAAAAAAAGATGACTTTGCAACCATATATACTGAATGTATTTATTGAATTCACTATATTTAAACTGAGAATTAGAGTTTATTATGATTATATTTTTGGTAAGATCATTCTTCCTCATTTAAATTTCTAATTTTCAAATAGAAATTACTTTTCAAATGAGCTTTTAGGGGACCTTTTTGTTACTACTCCACAAGATGAAACTCTGGGAATTACAAAAATACTTGCATCATAATCATCATTTAAGTACTAACAACAAAGTATTTGGCTTAGTATTCATTCATACAACACATTTTTAATGGTACTTTATGAATATCAAATAAAAATTTTAATAATTTCCTTAAATACCCACTCTACAAATTATTTATCTTCCTAAATTAACCACAAAAGCCAATGACTGAAACACCTTTAGATCCTCAAATCTCCATTAGGAAACTGATGCATCAGGAATGATTAATTTCTCAGAGCTTATAGTTATATTCAACTTTAGCTTTTCCCATCTTACTTTCCCTTTACTACCTTCTTGGTTTTGGAATAAAATATGCTATAACATGAGTATAAATATTGCCTTGGTAATAGCTGCTGTCCATTTCTCAGTCTGTTTTTCAATATTATATGGCATTTTAAATAAATGAAAATCTATCAGTGTCTTTAACAACCGTGGTATTGATTCTCATGATTAAAAAAAAAAAAAAACAACCAAAACTACAAACAAACAAAAAACCCAGAAGCAAAAAGGAAAACCGAAATAAAGCACATTATGTTTGAATTCCAAAGATCAATCTGTACAGTGTCTGTGTAGTTATCAATCCATTCTTTTATTTTACATGTAGGTTGATTAAAAGAGGTCTACAGGTGCAAATGTTTCTCATATCAGTAACAGAGCAGTGGCACTCAGCTATCTGGTTTTTTTCTATTTCTGACAACTTTCCTGCTTGATTCTGTTCAATCCAGAAAGAAGCATGAATTTAAATTAAAGGGATATATATTTTACTAAAATTACCAACATGTAGTTATTAGTTAAGAAGGGAAAATTTACAAGAGTAGGGATTATAGTCAATTCTTTTATTAGAGAAATAATAAATAATCTCTGCCTCTAATTATAAAAAAATCATGCTGATCAAAAATATATAATAACAACTGCTAAAAAATATGTTTTTACCTAAACTCCTGATTTTCTTGAATTATCTTTTCATTATCAAAGCACACCCTGATTTTCACTAACCATTCATGCCAATGAATTCTGAGAATGATGTGGTAAACAGAAAAGATGACCCTGAAAGCTTGAAGAGAACACATTACTACGTTGCTATTTCAAAATTTGAATTGTAAGCCAGATATTTGAAAAGTGCACTGTAATTCTGGCATATTTTGAGTGTGGATCTGTTCTACTGAACTTTCTACATACATCCTTCAGAAACAAAAAAAACAACCCTATAATGTCTATGTTATGTAGACACAAAAGCCATTTTTACTTTCACGTAGATTAAAGCTTATCAACAGCAGACTCTCTCCTGAGACCTCTCCTGTGAAATGTGGGAGAAAGGTAAGCTTTGCTGTCAATTTTTTGCAAACTAATACTGATATAGTAATACACTTAGAAATTGTTTTAATAATGTATTAAACCTGAACCACTTGTCCCTCCAGGAGCTCTTTTCTCTTAAACTAATAATTACTGTAATGATACAATGTTAGCATGCTTAGAACTGGTAAGGAACCAATTTTGTTTCATAAAAAATCCTCTTGCTTCTGAAAGCTGAAAATGTTATTAATTAATGGGAAAAAAAAAAGGTGAAAAACCCCCAACAGTCGTATTTGTAAACTATGTAGTGTTAGAAGTAAACAGAGGTTTGGATAGTCAATAGCCCTACAGTCAGAATTATCTCTCTAGATAAAACATATGCTGACTTACGTCTCTGCTGTTCATGATTTAGAAGACAAACGAGGCTTTGGATTTCCCATTTCAATACCTTCAATATTTTGTATGATTAGTGATTGGTTTTTTCTCTGTTTAGAAAATAAATAATTCCATCCTAACACTGGTATTCTTCTAATTATGTTTTGCTGAAAGATGGACATTTTAAGTTAAAAGATATAATTGGAAACATGTCAACTATCTAGAGGGACAAAAGCTGTTTTTAAGTTCCACTTTGTTAACAAAACCAGATGATACATGGCTTACATATGCATTATATGTAACTTACTAAGATGACAAATGAGTAAGGGATACAGCTGCCTTCTCTAGCAGTTCTGGTATTCCAGTATTAGACTAAGAAACTATTGGAAGGCTGTAGTCTGTATGTTTTATTTCTTCAATGCTGTGGACTGTTATTTCACTACATAGCAGAATCTACTCTCTTTACGGGTTTAGTTTTGTGTTAGCTTTGGTGCTTTGTTCCTTTTGTTTTCCTTCTTTCCTATAATAATTTACAAAAGAATGGTGGAACCCACTGTGAAATTCTGGATTTTAAACATCGGGCATAATTAGAAAAATGGGGAAAATACAACACAAACCCAGTTCTCAAATTTTTTAATTTGACTACTGAAGTCCACTTTAATAATTTATGGAGCTCTATAACATGGTCTCCTGTGTCTGAACACTATGAGATTTCACATGATCACTCTGCCCTTTACTCTCTATAAGGAAGTGAAAAAGCAAATGTCTGTTTGGCACAAAGTTAACTTATGTTTATTTGGTCCAACAGTTGTAGCAACAGGACTGGGTAACACCACAAAAACGTTGCTCATTTGCTTATCTACTCAGGAAACAGAAATAATACAACATGACATCTCTTCAATAACTGAGTTTGAAGGGTGGCTGCTGGTATCAAACACATGCTAAAAACCACTGACAGTTCTCAAAAAAAAAAAAAGTTTAAAAGGTTCAATAAAATTTAGTAGTTACACGTTGGAGTAAATCTCTGCCTACGCATTCTAGAAATGATGAAATGAGACGAGATGAGAGAGCTCATTCCCTAAACTCAACAGCTCAGGTCCACTCCTTGTACCTCTCTTTGGTCCTGCTGAGGTCAAGCTAGTCTCAGAGTCCTGTAATACACTTAAGTGACTGTATGGACAAAAACCTTTGGGGAAGCCCTCACACTGCTGGCCCAAAATGTACCTTATCCAGCCATGAACCCCTGCCTTCTAGTGACTCCTGTTTTCAGTAGGAAACTGCTTTCTTAATTATCCTTTATCCAAGGAATCATTCTATTGTTTCAGTTATTTATTCATATAAAACTTCTACACCTGCAAAGAAAATGTTGCTAAAAGTTTTCTAACTGTACAGTTTCAATTTTTTTTCTCCAACTCAGAAGCTTTGGGGGTTTTCCTTAGAAGGGGGGAAAAAAAAGTCAGCAATGTATAAATGCTTTTTTTTCTTAAAACCATATTTTCTGGTCCTATAAGTCCTTAAAAGTATTTTCTCAGTTGATCTCTTAAAATACTTAAAATACTTTCTATACCCGCATCTGATGTTCAATGCAACACACAGAAATATCTCAGTGCTCACATAAGTGTTATCTTCAGTTAATTCTACGCACTGGTCTTTTTTGAATCCCTAGGATTCATTCCTGTCAGTGAACGCCTGCAAGAAGCCCTTCTAAAACTTTTTTCAATATTACTTTTCATGTGTATTTGTGTTCAAAAATTTGTTTTAAGGGATAGAGCATTTTATTATAGATTAGCAAGCTTCATAGCCCATAAAAAGTAAGATAGGGACTTTGACCCCACATTATTTATACCCTGGGTAACCACCCTCACCCTTTCAGTACTTTATGGTATGCTCTCTGTCTCCCTCTCCATTCTGTTTAAATAGCTTTCTCATCTTCATGACGCAACATCAGCATTTTACAGATAGAGAGAAATATTTTACTGGCGAAAAGAAAACCATTTGCCAGCTCAAGTTCAAATACTTTAAAAGCTGTTAATATATTTTTTGTTACAAGCATTCATCCAATATAGCTTTGAAAGAGTCATTTGGATCCAGAACAAAAACAAGCTACAGGAAGTTAAATAGGTTCAAATAAATATTCACGCTTTGCATGCTTATCTAAATCAAACCTCCAAAGCCTTTCAAGTTTGCTCAACATAGATTTCACTCCAACTTGTAAACTGTTTCCTAAACAGGTCTTTAAATTGCTTCAGATCATTTTGGTCATTCAAGACATTCTGTACAGTGGAATAAAATAAAAATAACAGAAAATCTGAGACTGACACACACACAGAAGCTCAATAGTTCTTATTCCAGTCAGTCATTCTTACAGTAACTCAGGTCCATCAAAATCTATAATTTTTGGCATAACTTATCAACATGTATTTTCATTTGATTTCCCATCTTATATATATTTATGTACTAACCCCCTTATCCAGAAACTGAGTTCAGAGTAATAGCTGTCTTTATAGAACATGCCATTTTGTGATTTTTTTTTTTTACTAAGCTAAAAATTCACTTTTTCATCTGTGTTCACTGCTAGGTACCTTTATTTCAACTGTTTATATTTTAGAATTTTGACAAGTTGGCATTAGAGCCCTCATGCTGCTCTTCCTCAGTTTTCTGCCTTAGTGTATATAGTTCCACTTTTTTTTTTCTCCCCAATTTAGTTATTATTTAATCAGTCCTTGCAAAATTGATTAATTACAGGTATTAAGGCTACTGGACCATAGATGTCTATGGACTAAGTAAGTACTCTTATGAAAATTTAAACAGGTTTAAATATTGCTGGAAAAAATAGAAAACTAAATCAAAAATTTACCTCTGCACTACAGAGGAGTAGATCTTCTTCAACACCCGAGTTTTATGAGAAAGTCTCTGGAACCATAATCCAGAGACTGATTGATCATAAGCATCAGTGATACTTAATTAGAGGCACAAACTCTGCTTGGAGATGAGTATCCAGCAATGTACCACAGGGGTCAACACTGGGTCCAATCCTGTTTCACATCTTCATCAATGATCTGGATGATGAGCCAACTATCAGCAAATTTGCTGATGACACAAAACTGGGATGAGTGGCTGGTTGGTAGGAGGGTTGGGCTGTCATCCAGATGGACCTTGACAGGCTGGAGAAATGGGCTGACACAAACCTTACGACAAAGGGAAGTACAAATACTACCATGCACAGTACACACTGGGGACCGAGTATGGGCACAAGCTGGAAAGTAGAGGCAGAATAGGACCTAGAGACCCTGATGGACATGAAGTTATATATGAACTAACAATGTGTCCCTGCAGTAAAGAAGGTAAATTGTATCCTGGGCTGCATAAGGAGGAATGTTACCAGCAGGCAGAGGGAGGTCATCCTTCCCCTCTCAGTAATGGAAACTAGGAATTCTGTGTCCAGTTCTGGACTCCGCTGTACAAGAAAAAGACATACCCAAACTGGAGAGAATCTAATAAAGGGCCAGAGAGTCAATGAAGAGAGTCATATGGAGACAGGATAGGAGATTCAAGACTATTCAGCCTATAGAAGGCTCAGGGGGTATATCACCAATGCATAAAAATACCTGGCAGGAGGGTGAGAAGAAGGTGGAGCCAGGCTCTTTTCAGTGGTTCCCACTGACAGGGCAAGAGGCAACTGAAACATTGGAGGTTTGGTCTGAACAAGTGGAGACACAGTTTTACTGTGAGGGTGCATGTGCATTGACATGGGTTTTCCAGGGACGTTGTGGAGTCTGCTTGGGATATTCAAAAGTTGTCTGTACATGTTCCTGCACAACTGGATCCATATTGCCCTATTTGAGCAGTGGCCTGTGTTGGACAAGATGAACTCCAGAGGTCCTTTCCAAATTCAACTATTTCTTGATTCTGTGATTCTGTAATTACAGATGTTATACAGAAAATAAAACAGTTCAATGAGACAAAATGATACAAACTTTTCTATGTAGGCACAAGCATCTTGCTCTTCCCCATTTTCCTGCTTACTACTTTGGGTAATATTTGCTAATGAGTGAATTGTTGTGGTGAATCCCATGCTTAAAAGTCTGGTTTGTCTTCCTCTGTCACGTATGAAGGCTGTAGATTCCACCAGGAGATACATATTTGAAAGTGCTTTTTTGAGATCTACTCTGTTTAATCCCAGTTTCTTACCCCTTTCAGTTTTAATATCTTTTAAGAAATCAGTATTTTCCTTGAAATAAACTGAAAATGTCTTTGCAGTAAGTCTCCTTTCTAATGTAAGTAATGCAGGAATTAAATTACTTACATTTTGTGTCAAACGTAACAATTAACAAAGAGAATGAGTCACATATCAATGCACGACTTCTGTTATTAATCTGGAAGGATAGGTTAAAGAACTGGCTCTGATTATGTAATTTGTGTTTCTGAAACCTAAATTGGTAGGTTTATTTTTCATGAAGATCAACTGTCATGAAACAAATTCTCTCACATGATTTGACCTATTAAATTGTATTTTTAATTACATGTTCCAACTAATGCATTAATATTTCCAAGCATCAGCCCAATTATCCTAACAGATACTGATGTTCTTTCAAACCATCATTTTATATTTCTGCCAGTGAATATTTAGCTCTCTTAAGAATATTTAACATTTATTTTTATTTTTCATTTTAACTCTTAAAACTGTGGGAAATTATTAAACAAAATTTCTGCTTTCCATAGTTAGATAATGAGGAAGTGTTATGTTAGGGCATTATAATTTATTTCTTTTTTATAATAGTTTTTGCATAATCTTGTATTGCCATATCACCAAATTTTTTTTTAAAAAATATTTGATCACATATTTCACAATATTTTTGCACCACTGAATTATTAGTAGTATATTTGATCACCTATTTCACAATATTTTTGCACCACTGAATTATTAGTAGTATGCCTTTTAAGGCAAATAATTTGATTCTTCTGTATCTTACCAAATGTCAAAATGGAGAGGTATGGTGAAAAAACATTGCTGAACTGTGCTTATGTAATATACTTTTAAAGTCAAAAGTGTAATGGTGACATCTAGCTTTATTTATTTTAAAATATGGTCCATTGGGAATTGATTTTTTAAACTATTTTGTTGAAGCTACAGCTGGTTTGGCATCTTTATAGTTTGTTTGGTTTGCAAAGTCAAAAAGTTGTTACCTCAAAATGTGTTTTAATTTTGCGACAAAAGGTGTAGATAAAAGGACACCAGAAACTAGAGGCATTTCTAGGTACAGAAGGACAACTCAGATCCAGTGATTCAAGCCATTAATCTGACTAAAGAGAGTTCTACTCTAACATCAATTTCTACAGTAAGAGTCACCTTCCTTGTCACCTCCTCAAGCTTCACCTTTATCCAGTTGCTCAATGGGGTAATAGTGAAGTTAAATTGTAATGTTAGGAGTGAGGGATAAGCTGTTAATCTTGGTGTTTCTATTACAGCTCCAAAGGAAAACAAACTAAGGCCATTTTCCAAAGAGGCAGTTAATTCCTTATATTTCTTTGTTCAGCTTATTTGTATTAAAGGAAATAATGATTTACATATAGAAAGATAAATCCTAATTTCTTATCAGAATATCAAGTGATAGTACAATAACTGAAGACATTGATACAAAACCAACAAAAATATTGGCTATTCTGATGTGTGAATTAGGGTAGGAGTGCTGTTTCTATTTGCAGAAACAAGAAAAAGCAATCAACTGGGAAAAAAAAAAAAGATAAAATAGGTACTTTGGATAACAAGGGCATCTAACAGGCTCTGCATAACCTGCTACAAATTCATATATATGGCACACAGGCAAAAAACCAAAGAGAGACATTTTGTTCACCTCCTCTTATCACTACTGTTGTCACAGAATAAGTGCTTGCCTGTTCACCTCTGCTGTAGGAATTCATGTGTATCTGAGAACGTAATGCGGTTGTCAAAGTGACAACAATCTCCTATTTGGCGCTGCAACATCTGAACAAAGAGCTAGTGGAAGATGTGAGAAATATGTTTAAAAAAGTTCTTTGGATGTTAAAGTAAAATTCCCTCTGGACCTTAAAAATAGCAGGTGGTCAGTAAAGAAAAAGCTTTGGTGTAAGTTTCTTGAATAAATATCAGTAACATCAGACATTATCTATTGACTTGAATTTGATATTACAGTCTACATGCCAGCTAAATAATTTCTATTTTGAACTAAAATTAAAGGAGGTACTTGCTGCAAAGTAACAGTGTACACTGCAAAGAGTTTTCTTACCAGAGATAATGATCCAAATCCTAACTAGTCATAAATTAAAATAAGTGAAAATATGCAAATCATCCCAGCGTTACTTACTCACCATATTTGTTTTATCAGCCCCACTCAGTCATTAGGTAGAGGATTTTTTAAAGATTTATTTTCTTTTAAATCTTTTTACAGAGAAATTTATAGAAGATTTTTCTCCATATCTCTCTCGACAACACTTTAATTCTGAGAGTTGGGATTTATTCCCAGGACAACTATGAATTGCTTAAACAAATGTCATCTGCAAAAATGCTTAACTTGAAGGCAAGGCATCCAAGTGAAGAAAAATCTGTAAAGTAGGGAATATGGAACAGCAGTTTTCTTACTGACACAACATGAATACTCGAGCGTAGCTTGTTAGAAAGAAGATTCAATCCAACTGCTGTAGGTCTTCTGCCAACTGTGAACTGTAATGGTAGGAAGAGTAATTATAACCTTAGCTATAATACAGCCCACTCTTTTGGGCCAATACAATACCAGCTAACATCAGCTTCTGGTAAGTAGTACTTTGTCAGCTACTAAGCCTGGGTAGGACACTGGGAAGGAAAGGGACTGGAAATAATTTTTTTGCTTCATCTTTTGACATTTCTCAGTAAGATATGAAAATAGTAGGCAGTTGCAACTTCTGTATTACCCAGTTAATTAATCACTTTCTGTCATATAATAATGAAAAGTCTTTTTTTAAAATAACTACTTCCATTTTCCTTCTGCAATGTGCCTGTGCTTAAGGGGTTAGGAAAGTGTTCTCTAGTTATGGGCCAAATGTTTTGCTCGTGTAACTTCACTGATACGGTATAAAATCTCCTTCTCATAGCAGGAGGAATGTTACCTAAGTAATTAAATATAGCACTTATGAAGAGAGAGAAATACCAAGTCTGCTACATTTCTCCAAGTATTGCAGCAGTATTACCTCAATCTGTTATTACCTTAATGGTAGGGACTACAGTGATTTTTATACATCAGTTTCTGTGGCAAAAGTAAACCATAAAGCGCAACACTTTCTAGTAAGAGATTTCCATCCTGCCAGAAGATTAAGATATTCCATTTTGATTATATGCCACTAAAATAACAGGAAATGGAAGGAAATTAGTTGTAAAGGATGAGGTAAAATACACTGAAGGCAAAAATACAATAAGTTCCAATGGTTTATGAGTTTTTTTTCTTCTAGTTTTCTGTCTGGATGGCATGAAAAAATAGATGACATTTACATATTTCTCTGCAGACACTATCATATGCATTACTACCACTTTCACTTTATTCATATGAAGGGGGTTTTTTGTGCCATATTCCCTATGGAGGAAAAAAGCTATCAAAATTCTTTCTTTATTTCTCTTAATCATTTTACTATAAAGAACACTTTAGTTTTTAAATTTTCTGAAAATATAACCCACTCTGCCCGTTTTTTTGAAAGCTCTCAGCCTACAAAGGGCAGTATCATAAATATGCTGATAATAGAAAGAACATCAAGAAATAAAAGTAGATGCTGAAGGCTGTTATTAGAATACCCAGCACTGCTACTTCTTCTTCGGGGTTTTGTCAATCAAAAATAATACATTTACTACAAGACAAAAAATCCGTAACCCTTCAGATTACATTTTTATAGCCTGTATAGTATTCTCATGAATTTGAAATTGAGTAGTCTGTCTAACTGCTCCAGTGGAAACTCTTCAGTCATTAACATAAACTTACTACTAGATACAGAGGAATCTAGAAGCGTTTTTAGATTGTAAATTCAAGTCTGCCCTTTTTCTCTACTACACTGGGACTTAGTATTGTGATTGGAGCCACATGGACCATTTAAACCAGAGGCACAGTGTCTAAACCTGGCCTCTGTACTCTTAGTAGAACTACCTAACAAAGTCAGACAACAGAATTGAACTTCTCAGTAATCTGAATTCCTTTTCAGACCGTAGTCTGCATATGGTTTCTATATGACAAGCATTTCCCCTATACTCTTCCAGCTTTAGGCACATTTTATATTCCTTGTTGGTCCCAGGCATTCATACATTCTTTCTTTCACGCTACTGTAGAAATACAAGACAGCTACCTTGCTGTTACTTACAGGGAACCTTTTATTTGGAATAGAGATGACTCTAGTCTCTAGGTCTGTCCAACTAGAACATTTCATAAGCAACACATGTAATCAGAGACTTTGTTTTTAATAAATTCCACCTTCTGAAGATTTTTTTTAATCTTTGATCTACTCACTGTTAACTCACCAGGACTTAAAGAATTGTACTCGTTACACAGGACTTCAATGGGCTCTGCTGATTTGACAGTCTAATTCTAAATCTCTTCTCATCCCAAAGAAGTCTGTCTCCTTAAAGTATATTCAAAAATTATCACAAAGAAAAAAAAAGTTGATATTTAGAGTGCTGAATTTTCCCTCTAAAGAAAGCTGCAGCTGTTTCTGTGTCCTAGAATTGCACATAATCTGTTAAATGTAGCAAAGAAAGTTTCTGAGAGTTGTTTTCAATTGATCCACACACAGTAATTAAATTATTGCTCTTCAGGTAGATATCCAATTACTCTTGGAACGTTCCTGCACCTCAGTTGTTGCAACAGTTCTGCACACAAGGAGACGGACAAAATACAGAGGAAAAAAAGTGGAAAGCAAGCGTAAATAATTATTTCGTGTTCATCTTAGAACATCATTGGACAGATGGTGTGTGGTACAAAAATATATTTCAAAATTGTTTTGTAGCTGGGAAGTTATCGAACATCAGGGACAGTCTGGGATCTTTACGCATCTGATCTTTCAAGCCTCTTATAAAGTGAAGCAGAGTTTTAGAGCAAATAAAGTGACTTTTTCCACTTGGCTGTGAACTACTAAATTCTTGGGTAGATAATACTGACTAGGAAATGGAAAGTCTGTCTATGTTATGTTATCAGTAAGTGTATGCCTAGGAAATACACGAATCATTAGAAACTATAAAGAATGTATGTAAAATTTAAAAATTGACTTCACAATAACATTAATCAGAGAGAAGGGATAAATTTTCCAAATGATTACATATGTGTTTTGGGTTAATGTAAGTATTTGGGTAAGTAAGTGTTAACATTTTCAGACATAAACTGGACATGAATTTTGGAGTCTCTCCCTAAGTCAGCAATTATTAAGTGTTGCTATTCCATGAGGCATCTAGTCATTGAGTTTTCTGAAAAAATGCAGTGGAAACTTGTCTTGAGGTGAAACACCCTTAAAAGTAGCTTAGGACTGAATCTGTAATCCCTTACTGTCTGTTCAGATAAAGAGAAATTAGCAGTCCATATAGAAACTGAACATTGTCCTTTAAGAAATATGGAGCTGTCCTGTAAGAATTGTTAAGTGAGAAATCATGAAATGCACTAAATACTGAATTACTGTCTGGGATTCCCATAAGAATTACGTTAGTGAAGCTGCTGTCTAATTAAATATCCATTTATTCATCTTGTCTTTTTTCCCATGTGCCTAGAACAAAATTTACTCTTATACAAGAGACTTAGTTTCAGTCTTTACAGACTCACAGAATTACTCACAGAATCTCAGAATTACAGAATCACAGAGTTTAGAATGGTCTGGGTTGGAATGGACCTTGGTGATCATCTAGTCCCAACTCCTCCACCATGGGACACCTTCCACTACACCAGGTTGCTCAAAGGCCCATCCAACCTGACCTTGAACACATTCAGCAATGGGGCATCCACATCTTCTCTGGACAACCTGTTCCAGCATCTCACCACCCTCACAGTAAAAGAATTTCTCCCTGATAGAGGGGGAGAATCACCTCCTTGCTGGCCACACTTTTTTTGTTGCAGTCCAGGATATGATTGGCTTTCTAAGCTGCAAGCACACATTGTTGGGTCACTCATTCTAATATATCTATTAACTGTTTTTTCACTTGGTATGTATTTGCACTGAATAGCACGCACATAAAGCTGTTACCTTCTATTTCAGTTAGTCAATAACACAAAATAAAAATCACTTAGTAAAATTTAAAGTATATTATTAAGCTGAGAATTGCCCTGTTAAAGTATATTGTTTGTATTGTTTTTCAGCAAGAGGAAGTCCCAAAGCTCAGCAACTTGATATCCCCGAGAAGTTTCATAGAATCATAATTGCAAGAGATCTTTGTGTTATGCCTTGTAAACTGACTTATGATCGCTGTTGTAGATAAAATATCAGATTAATTGGATCTTCAATGGAATACATCTATTGTATTCTCATGGAAAGATAAAATTTGATGTTGTTCTTCTTAAGGGCTCAGTAGATTTCTCTCCTACTAATATTTTAAAAAATAAAAAATTATTAACATTAAAAATGTTTTTTATTTCAATAATATGAAATTTACATAACAACCTTTATTTCAAGAAAATTTAATTTATACAGGATAAAGGTTATAGTAGTGAACTAACATGTAAAACTGCTATGCTATCAAAAGCTCTTTGAAAAACCTGACTTTATGAATGACTTGGTACAAAACAATTCAACCTTCAGGTCAAGTCTGATTTTCAAGTACGTTCTTTTTAAGGATATTCCCACACACACAAACCCCTCAAAACTCTAAATCCTTTTAATCAAAACCTACCCTATCATCTTTGATGTATTGACTACCTTTTCTAACTTTCCAGAAGTCCTCACTTAGAATCCAGCACATGATAAGATGGTATTAGCAGCATTTACGTAAAGGGGAGAAGACAGAGAAAACAGCTGCCATTCTTAAAAAGCTAACAAAACACAAAAACCAAAACGTAGTAGTGACCAGTAATTCACACCTCAAACCTTTAAATCCTAAAAAAATGGATAAGAGGGGTAGTAGTTGAAGAAAAATACTTCGTAGGCTGTTATTATCCACTAACAGACAATATACGGTCTGTGGCTCTTCAATTAGGACATTCTCATGGTCATCCTTTGGACACTTTCTTTAGGCTTAATGTGCCCAAAACTGTACACAGTACTCAAGGTGAGAGTACACCAGTGCAGAGCAGAGCAGGGCAATCACCTGACAAAAGGCTGTATCTTCTATGTGAGTACAAATGCTTTTAATTGAAATACGGTCTAATGCCTCCACCTACAGACCTGCCTCCCTGAACAAAAGTTATTCTGCATAATTATGGGTTTTTTTCTTCTTTGGGAAAAAACTTATCAAAGTTAACATATCATATCTGTCAGAAACTGACAATTAAAATTGGAACATTCACACTTGGGCTTGCTTGACAGCACCTTATAAATTATGGGTTTCATTATGAATAGAAGAAACAGTACAGGTCACTATCTTTTATATTGCACGTTCCCATGGAAGAGATAAAAAAACATCATAAGAATTGCTAACTGTGTCCTGGCAGACCTCTTAGCAAATGAGTATGTATTGTCCATATTTCATCTATGAAAAATTGAAGTATTTTAAGGCTGAGTGAAATTTTAAAAAGCAATAGGAAGAACACTGTGGTTTAGCTCTTGACTCAGCAAGGGTTCTTTTGCTTATCTTCACACTTGAATTACAAATGTAAACTGAACAGAAGCCCTTTTACATGAGATGAGGTTATTATTTAAATTCTTTGGGAAATAAAGAAAGGAAAAGACACTTCCATTTACTTCTTAGTATTTCTTACATTGCTTTTTCATATGTTCCCGTGGTTTTGATCTCCAGCTGAATTAAATACAATCACAGTCAATAAAAGAGGTGACCTCTGTACCACAAGAAAGTCAGGGCCAGAGTCATCAGTTATTAAGTAAAGATTTATTGCCTTTTTAATAAACACCCTTCACCTTCTGTATCATGAGAAAGCCTTCTATAAACAACATCTCAAGTGAATACCATCATAACATGCCTTATAAGAAACAGGAATATAAACATATATATGTTTATATATATATATAAAGCGATAACAAAATAAGTTGCAATTAAAAACTATAACATAAAAAGTGTAGCTCTAAATGATATGACCCATGGATGAAAAGCACTGGAAATAAATTGTACAGAGTAAAGCTAATTCAGTTTTCAGTTATCTGCTAAATATACATATTTTTTCCATCCAGATGAATAAAATGATGCCCTTAAAATCACTTTTACCAGCTTTTTCTTTTTTTCGGTCACTCACAGGCACAGTTTCCAATTTTATATATAAATTGGATAAAAACTTCAAAATAAGAAGGAGAGCAACAAGGTAAAATGAGATCTCCTTAAAGTCATTCATGATATAAAAACAACTGTTGGACACTTTCAGTTCCCAACTGAATGGGTAAATAAAATTTGTATTGGTTCAAACATAAACCCAACATTAAGGCAGTAATTTAGGAGAGAAATTAGAGAATATGACAAATGGATTTTTTGTTATCTTACTAGTTTTTGCCAGTACTTGAGGCATCCTTGGAAATGGTAGCTTTCCTTGAAAAGTTGTCCTTAGTTTCTTCCTAATGTTGCTTGGAAGCTGTGAAGAACACCAGGCTTGAAAAAAAAAATAAACTCTTACTGAGTCAAACCCTCAGGTTTATTCCATAATGTTACAGAGTTATTTAGGGTTAACAGGAATCAGGAAAGTTATTTTACGCACATCTCAAAAGCTTTAATTGCATCATTTGTCATTCAAAAGCTAAAGCTGGCAGGAAGGTATTGACATTAAGAGAATATACAGTTTCCCACGGGGATTTTATTTTCCAGCACCAGGGAACACCTGCTACACAGTGGTCACTGTCACCATAAGCATATCTGAGTGACACAAGAACAAGTTTGATGGGGTGAAGAGTGAAATTCCCTTATATTATGTGAAAATTTGTTGTAGAGCACAAGTGTTGCACTAAACTTTAGTGAAAGCTTGCCAGAAGAAAAGCTATTTTGAATCATAAAGGTTTTAGACTATACAGAGCCCTCAAATCATAGTTATTAGTTTAAGTAAGAATGCTTTTAAAGGAATATGTTAAAAGGAACAAAAGAAATAGGGAAAAAACCCCACAGTAATATTCCACACACAGTGTAAACAAGCTGAAGCTTGCTAACCATCAGGTAGTGATGAAGTGTTGTGCTGTTGCTTCAGTAGTTTTTATAACCTCAGAATCTAGCAAGGGGAGGCAACAAGGAATGTGGGTCACAGACAATTTATAGAGGAGTTTAGGGAATCTGTACTGAAGCTCAATCCCACAAACACTGTTTTGGTCAGATGAATGGCTTTGCTGCAATAAGTGAGTTTACACCTTAGAGATAGCCAATTCTTTTTAGCCCTACAGAATCTGAAACTCAGCAGCATAAACCCACACAAATTATAAGAAATAAAAATTAAAAAAAATTGTGTGAATAATAAAATTCTCTCTCTTAAATACTGTCTTCCCCTTATAATTTTATATGTATATGATATATTTTTATATATGAAAATGGTATTAAGAAAATCATTGGGGTAACCTGTACTTTTTAATACGTAGCAATAACAGCAATGGAGTCAGTAGTTGTCATCCAATGCCAAGATTTTCAAGCCAATTGTTTAAAATCTTCTCTCTTCTCTTTAATAAAATTCTGTAATATTTTCACTCACCCCACTCAGTTGGCTTTTTTCCCACATATGTAGAATCCTCGTCTACTTAATAAAATGATGACACCAGCAGGTAGTACACAGGGAATAGGGATGAAGAGCAAAACAGTTGATACCAAGAGCCTGACACCCTCACTGAGTATGTTTAGCGATGTTTTACTTAGGACTAGCACTAGCCTTGTTTGCATGGACTGAGAAGAAGAATTAGTGGAAAATTTCCAGTTAACTTTATCTGAAGAAAATCCAGCTTGTGATGTCTCAAACCTCTCAGCAACTGAAGAAATTAATGGCAAATGAAAACAATTTGAAAATTTACTTCCACAGCACACTTCCAATCTAAGCTAGAGTGCCAGTACAGTTGGCACTCTGAGTTGTCCTTTCTATGGAAAGTATGCCATGCGTTTGATCATTCTTGGTGCTTTTTTCAAAAGTTTTCAAGTGGTCCTACATCCTTTTTAAGATCAGACAGACCAGAATCTCACGAAATACCTAAAGACACTGGCAAAACACTGCAAAACAGCAGCACGCTGACATTTTTGAGTCAGTTCTCTTTTGCTTTTCTAATAATTTGTGCCATTCAGTTTTCTTTGCTGACTGCTACCGAGTGTTGCCTTTGAAACTGTATTCAGACATTCTGAGTAACTTCCACTAGCTCAGTGGGTTACTGTAATGAATCCTAAATTATTGTAAGTTTACGTTCCTAACTTCAGAAAAAAATAATTTCTAGGTATCTATATGTGGGAGAGATGGTAGACTCGTTTTATCTCCATTGTCAGCTCAACTTGAAAACAAAAATAAATAACCCCAAACTTAAACCCTACACAAGTTAATTTAGTGACATTCATTTCAGGTGATCAAGAATTTGTAAATGAATACTTTAAACAACCACAAATCCATTTTTAGTACTAAAAGAAGTTCTTAGACAGACATTCCTCTAATGAAGTAGTAATCTTTAAAAAAAAAAAAATCTCTATTTTAACTCTTTTTGTAAAATACAGGAACTTTCAAATTCAGCAACAGAAACATATCAATCTCCTTCAACAATATCAGCAATTTCTCTGTTAGTAACAGAAATTATTATCTGCAAGGTCTTATCATGTTACCTTTGGTATCAGATTTCTATTCTTATTTTATCACCTATGCCATCTATAAGTTTTAGGACTTAAAATCAGTTATTATCAACATCAGCTTCCAGACCCAGTGAGTAGACTTCTGCAGTCCCAAGACCTCAGAGAACTGTGGAGTTCACGTGATACATGAAATTTGCTGTAAGACTTGAAGTCTCTGGAAATATTGCTTCATTTGAGGGAAAGAAAAATAAGGACATTGAAGCAAAACATGAAAAGAAGCTCAGTTGCTTTGGTTTATGAAGATTTACAAGAGAAAGTGATGGTTATGTAATTTTTTCCCACTCATCATAACAACTATGTCCTTAACATTTTGTAATACTATCAAAATCCTATCAAAATATTGTTTTCTGTAGTCAGCCTCAGCAGTTGCAACCACACCTGAGAAGGTTTTATTACTTATTTCAGCATTGTAGTTCTGAAGAAAAAAACAAATATTAAATGAAACTCAATCTCTCCTAAATTAAAATAAAAGTAAAGGAAAAAGGACAACAGGCCACAAATTTCAAGTTTTTGCAGGGAAATAAAGTTCATGGCAAAGGTACGGGATCTTTTCCAGAAGCTATGCATCAGCTTTCCCATCTTTCATTGTAATGTATGTCTCATAAAGGAATTTTCTCAGCACATACTGGAAGCTCTTTCAGTGAGGTATCTGGTATTCTGACTCCACAAATCATCTGGTAAAGTCCACAAATCATCTGGTGAAGGATGTCCACTGATCCACTTTAGTTTATGGATAGTATGGTACACAAGCAGATCTGATTGAGAAATATGGAGTTTTACATTTGTTCAGTGTCCACCACTTAATTGCTTTTCATGATATTAGGAAATCATGGAGGCAGCAGTTTTAATGTTATTTAAAACTAATGTGTGAGAACTCTGAGTAGGAAAAAAAGAACAAACCAAAACAAAAGTCAAATATTTTCTTAGATCTAGAAAGCTTTAAATCTGAATAAATTAATACGTATGGGGTACTTTCATTATTAAAAAATATTCTCATACGTTCCCAAGGTATCTTTTCCTTAGCTTATTTTTACCAGTATCCACTCTGAATGGTAAAACAGTCATCAATCTATAATACTCAGGACTTGACATAACATTGATAGGTGGATAAAAATCTACAACCTATGCAATACAGATATTCTGTTTGTCCAGCTAAAGAGAGTAGGAGTCTCTACTGAGTGCAGTGAGATTTAGTACAGTTTGTGAAGATAATCAGTTTACAGTAGAAAAATAGAAATTATGCATCTATGCATATTATTGGTGGCATCATCGAAATCTTTAAAATAAATAAACAAAATACCAGATCTTCTGACTCTTGTCACAAGTCCTTCCAGACTGAGTATTCTAAAGTACAGTATTCACCACTTTCCATGCAATTATTAATTATCTATCATAAACATTCAATTGTATAGATTTTTTTAAAAAGTACTTTTTTTATAGTGCTTCAAAGTCTGCAGCATTGAAATGGAAACTGAAAATGCTTACAAGTTTACACCTAATAGTCCCATGGTTCTTCAAAGCATAACATTTTTAAAATGATGAGAGTTACTTAAATAAAAAAAAAAAAAAAAAGAAGAAGAAGAGGTGTTTAACCCAATTATTTCTTCTGAGATTACAGAATGTACCTCTTTGCCTTCCACAAGATTCAGCACACAGAGAAAAGAATTGCAGAGAGAAAAAAAAATGACAGCACAGTGGTTCTGGAGATTATTTGATCAATTCCCTTCCTGTGCTTGTAAAAGTCACTAAGCTCAAGACTCTAAAAAGCCTTCTGCAGAAAAGAGCTGGAATAACTTTTTTTAATCATGGAGCTTGTGACAGAGTCACGCATTACTCAGTAAGCCTAAAATCCTTATGGCAAAGTATAACACATTCTTAAAACTCTTTATCGTGCACTTTTTTAGTCCAAGAAAATTTGAATTCATGCTAATTTAATTCTATTCAGGTTTTCCAGTATATAGATCTACCTTACTGAATAAAACAAAGGTGCCTCCAACTGCATATAGAAGTACCAGATTTTTGAAGTAATGCTTTTTGTGTGACATTTTTATTGCTGAAAGTACAGCTACTGTAGGCTACTTTCCAGTGATATTTACGTATCCGAATTTGCAACTCTGTATTTAAACTTAAAAAAAAAATTAATCAATTTTGCAAAATAAAGATCTTTTTTTTGTCCATTTGGACAGTGTTTTGTGTTATGCTAATGGGTCAGAATGTTTTACTACTTCTGGCTTTGTGTCTTTACATAATTATTAATTAGGTTGCTATGCCTAAACAAGGAGTGAAACTAGCTTTGACATGTTGAGTATTTTCCTTTATCCTTTTTATGATTTCTAGGTCACTCACAGCTCTTCATATGGATTCAAAATCATCAGGCTTTCCTAAGATAAAAAATGGGTGAATAATAGTCCTTCCCTTGGATGTAGTAACAGAAGTAGAAAAACTGTATTGGGATATTCATGTGCTCCAAGACAAACCTTACATTATATTTCTGTATCATATGGAGCAGTACTATGTGGACACATCCCAGATACTGGTAGCCTGCAAAGGTATCCCTGCAGTGGGTTTTATGCTTTTTTGTATATAGTTAAAGTAATTTTGCATTGCTGGTAGAACACATAGGATGAGGCATACATAAATGAAGATCTATAAATGGAACATATGTCCAGCCTCATAAAATTCAGAGGCCACTTTAATTTAGAAGGTTTTCGTGATAGGCTAACAAACATTTCATCAGGTCTTCAAGGGAATAAGCAGCTAGTGAAGTTGTATTCTATTCTACTGCCTTTGCCATTCAGACATGCAATGAGATATGCCAGTATATTTCCTAAAAAAATATACTGTGTGAATCTGATCTAGGCTTCTGATCTCTTTCTTGATCTAAATTTTCTGTAAGTCAGAAGTTAAAATATTTAAAGAAAAAACAAAAATTTTCTTGAAAATAAGAATTTTTTTATATTAGTTTCAAGTAAGAATAAAGTGCCCTGGGTATCCAAAGGCTCTGAATGACCTTTGCACATAAAATTATGATTAATTTAAAAAAATAACAACCAAAAAAATGCTTTTAAATCAAGCTACAGAGAAGGTGTTTCCTATTGTGGCTATGCAATCCTGTGGCTAGATCTCCTTTGTCCTTTCTGGTTTACTTTTGAAGGTTATTCTTGATTAAAACCATCATTTATCTTTCTATTTAGAAAAATAGGTGGGTTATCACTCTAATTTCAGAGCATCTTTGATATCAAGATGTTGTTTTGAAGGTAAGCAGTGGGGCTTTTTATTCATGTGTTGATTACAAAGCACCCATCTTACAGGTCATTTCTTTACTAATCCACTGCCTGAAACTCATTTTAAGACAAAATTACCTTCTTAAGAAAAATCTCTTCTAGTTACAAATACTAATGCTGACATCCCTTAGTAGTACTACTAACAGTTCAGAAGAAAAAATAGTAAATTCTTACATAGGCAAGCAGTACTATGAAACTATCCAATAGATATACACTATATCCTTAGTCGAAGGAATGAAATAAACAATAAGGAAAACTCAAGAGTGAAATGTACCTCCATCAACCACCACAGATTTACAGAGCACTGTTTATAATTTATCTATATAGACATATATATATATTCTATTTAATTCAAATTACATATATGCATGTCACTCCTGCATCTGGAGAATCTCAGGTTTTAAAGATAAAATTATAGTATTTTGTTCAGGAACAAAATAAGGACAGAATTAATGTCTTGGATCTGTTGGACCAAGTTCGGAGGAGGACCACAAAGACGATCAGTGGGCTGGGGCACCTCTGTGATGAAGTCGGGCTGAGTTGGGGTTGCTCCGTCTGTAGTACAAAAGGTTCCAGGGACACCTTCTACCAGCCTTCCAGTAAGTAAAGAGGACCTGTGAGAAAGTTGGAGAGGTACTTTTCCCAAGGGAATGTAGTGATAGGACAAGGTGGAATGTCTTTGAACTGAAAACATCAGGTTTAAATTGGATATTAGAAAGAAATCCTGTACTCTGAGGATGATGAGGCACTGAGGTTGCCCAGAAAAGTTGTGGATGCCCCATCCCTGGAAGTGTTCAACGCCAGGTTGGATGGGGCTTTGCGCAACCTGGTTTAGTAGAAGGCATTCCTGCCCATGGGCAGGGTCGTTGGAACTAGATTATCATTTGAGGTCCCTCCTAACCCAAACCATTTGACGATTTTGTGAAAATACAGGCAATAAAGACTTCATTGAAGCTGGCACATGCAAAGTCCAGTCTTCTGAGCATTAAATTATCCTTCTTGCAAAATCCCCCATCTTTTATTTTATAAAATATGCTACCAATTTCAGTGTAAATAAAAATACATAAACAAGTGTGTGCCCACATGGACTGCAAAGACAGAATATACATTCTATAGTAAACACTTTTGGTGAATTACAAGAATAATTAAATTAGTCTTTATTTTTGGGTATTCTTAATAAGGTATAACAATTCTTTCTAACCTGAAGAAACAAACAGCCAATTAGTCATAATTTGTTTTCAGATTTAAAGAAAATCTCTTTTTAAAAGAATCTTTTCTCACAATACTTTGATAAAAACACACATTATAAGTCCCATCCCTCTTTAGACACCATGAAACAGAATATGAAATGATATTTGTGTGCAAACTATTGCATTTTTCTGGTTCATTTTCAAGATCTGTGGTATTTACATATGACCTTTCCATTTTTATTAACAGTTTATTGGATTTTTGCATTCTGGCCAGCAAAAGAGAAAGGTAATTTACTTAGAGATTTGACAGTTATACACACAGCTATAAACTTCAGTCCATTAACTTATTTTTCATGTAACCTTTATCGGATTCTACCCAAACACACAAATAAGCAGTATATCTTGTTTTTCTTTAATTTAAAAAGCCCTTATCATAAGTTTCTATTTATAGAACATCAGGTGGAAATAAAAGCTCTACACAAGCTTTTATCACAGCTTTATCATGCTCTTAGTATGTATAGATCTCAATTTAAATTATATTACTCAAGATCAAGTTGTTTATATACTGCTAAGATTTGTGTCTTGACTTAGGAAAACATGGCAAAATTTTTATTCTTTTTTAAAGTACAAGTGGTAGCTCTGAGCTATTACATTGATATTTAACGTATCACATTTAATAAAAAAGATGTATATTTTTGCATGTTAACATTGTCTGTATTATGTAAACACAGGTATACACAACATGTAGACAGGAAGGGCAGCACGGAAATTCTAGCACTTTGCTAAGACTTTCTGCACAATTTTCTGACTTCATCTCCAGAACACGGATTCCTGCCAGCAAAGCATTCCTATAGATGTTATCTCTGATGCACAATCATATCTTGTGAATGACAAAACATTGTTTACATTTCTCCTGTTTGTATGAAGTGTCCTCACAACATACTTAAAAATTTCAGGATGGAAGCTCTCACAAAAATGTTTCTTTCAGAACATGAAAGGTTTCTTAGTATTTTAAAGTTCCAAAATAAAATTATTTTTAAAAATTCTTAATAGACTTCAGTAGGTAGAATTTTTCTTTAACTTTCCTACATCAATTTTTTTTCCCTTAGCAATGGTAAATTTATGTCTAATAATTATATATTATGCATTATATATTATGTATTATATATTACATCTAATAATTTTGACTGACTTTTGCATAGCAAACTCTGGATATATGCCAAATGACATGGGATGGCCATAATTACCAGTTTAAACTGAGGCTGAAATTTCTTTTAAATAGAAGATCCATTTCAACCACAAAGATACCAAGATACCAAGAATGCTCTACTTCCCAAGACAAAATGTAAATTGTAATTAGTGTCAGTATCTAACCATCATAGTCATCAGCTCAGTCTCCTCAGTCAAACATCAGATTAAATCTTCTACTCTAAAAATAGTTTTAAAACAGAACTAATCTGCTATTTCATGACTAAGCTAAACAGGTAGAGTTTTAAACATGACAGAAAAATAATACTGGCATTATCAGACCAGAAATCACTCATAAATAATCTCTATATTCTTTCCAGTCTCTGCAACCTGTTTTTCTGTAGAAAAAGAGAAGCTCTATTCAGTGCTGACTCTGCAGGCAGTTAGCTCAAGAAAGAGATGCAGCAGGGCGGGATTCAGGTCCTGGTTTTGCTATCAGTTTCTCTTTTTTACTTATTTTTCAGAATTAGTTTCTTATTGATATTATGAAGTCAGTGGGTTTGTTCTCTTTGTTCTTAGTTTTTTTATTACTGTTTCAATTCAAAGGTGAAATTTTATAGCACTCAATGAAGACATCTTAATCTTGATATACAAATAATTTTATCACAATTTTTAAAAGAATCACTGTGGACACACTGCTGAGGAGACAGACGATTTTCTGGCTACTTAGCTTTTGAATTCTGGGAAATTAATGTGAATGAATGAATGATTATTAGAGAGAATAAAATTTTAACTCATTTAAAAAAAAATTAGCTTACTAACATAGCTGACTTACGAGTAAAAAATATGTTTGCTGTTTTAGTCTACTTTCTATTCATCCAGAGAGGAAACATATATGTTAAATAGTGTTATCATCAGGAAAAAAAAAATCTGAATCTTAAGATATTTCTAAAACAGACCAAGAAATTTCAAGGTGAACAATAAAAAAAGATATATTCTGTTGCCTTTGCTCATTCCATCAGGAAAGGATTCATCCTTTATAAACTCAGGGAGTCTTCCAAAGGCAATTGAGATTAAAATCTTTTAATGATCAAGGGGAACAGTATATGTACTTGCTTCTTGATTTGATCAATAAAGGTGACAGGTAAGAGTTCTTTAATCCTGAGAGACTGTGTTGGGTACAAGAGGGACAGAATGGAGGCTGAACAAATGTCCTGATTCAACCTGAAACTTTAAAGTGAATTCACTCTTCTGCAAATGTCCATCATCCAGAGAGTATAAAATGAAATGACAGATACCTATAGAGATTAGAGAACTCCAGCATTTCAGGTCGTCCTTCATGGTAATGTACATTGGGGTTCACTACCTTCACTAAGTTAAAGAGGTAAAGTCACAGAGTGTGTTATCTGGGTGCATACAAGGAATGGACATGATTCACTAAAATAATATGCAGCAGTAGTGACTAGTTTTAGCAGAACAGTAATTTTAAATCAAGTGCTATCATACGTCTTTTCAAGTGACATAATCTAACACTGTATAGAGAAGAGAATTACAGTCAGGAATAAAAGGAAATTTTGAGAAATCACATTTAGAAGAAGTGCATTTTTTCCTAATAAGGAAAATATTTACACACTTTGCTCTACCCTCCATTGTTGCCAAAATTCTATGAAGGCATATAAAGAATAGAATGGCTCATATGTTATACTTTATCAAAATCTCAATAAATATGCTTTGCTTTTGGAATAACTATGTCAAATTCACCCCTAATGCAGAAAAATGAAGAAAAAAGAAAATTAACTTCTTTTAGGGGAAATCTTCTAGAAAGGATACTTGAATTCTGGGTAGTTCTAGGCTAAGAAGTGAGATAAATATTCCAAGGAGAGAATTAAACTGCAGCCAAGGAAAAGTAAAGATTCAGAATACTATGTACTCTATATTAGGTGGAGGAAGAGACTATCTTATTATTACAGGCATCCAAAAATTAAGCTTCTGGATTATGATGCTTAGGTTACACATCATCATTTGAGGGACAATGTCTTATAAAGATAATTCTTCTGAACATGAATGCCTCCAAAACATTTATTTATTTATTTATTTTCTCTATGACTAGCTGTGATTAACAAGATAAATCTATTTTACATGTGTGCTTAATTTTTAGATGGTTAAAATTAGTAAAATATCACAGTTCTGAACATTCTGTTAAATAAGAGAACATATTTGTGAAGAAGCAGTGACTGATGACTTGTGAATCAATATAAATAAAAATATAGCTGAAGTTGTTAAACAGAAACTCTCCCAAACAAATAAAAAAATAACAAGATAATGTAAATTGATGCTGTAAACACATTGCAAAATACTATCCATAGGAAAATAGAATGATAATTACATTAAATACAAAATGGACGTGAAAACCTTGTACCTAAATGTAAATGTTCAAAGAAGTGTTAGGTTGAAATAACCTGGTATGGTACCTGCATTGCCAGCATTAGCCCCAGGAACGTTTTAGCAATGCCAGCTACACTGTTTCTCTTGATGGCTTATTAAGAGCATTGGACATTTCTGTAAAGCACCAAATTGAGCAAGAGTGACTTACGTGGAAGTTTACACACAAATCATCCAACTGCAGTTATAAATACATTGTTGTCCTACTCATGTGCTCCCCTGCTATATTTAGTACTGCTCAGTCACTATACCATACTGCTCACACAGAGGATTTTCAGATCAATTAAAACGAAAAGGGATCCCCAATGTCTCATTCTTGCTCTCAAAGGACTGTGCCAATTTTATCTTTTTTTTTTCAATATACTTCTTTTTATTTCTGAAATAATTTCAGTTAATATGTATTTTTTCCAGTGAAAAGAATTGGAATGAAATCTGATTTATTCTCCCCTTTAGATCACCAGTTCCTGGAACTGTGTACACATTTATGTTCACATACGATAAAGTGTACTAGACACCCCACAATTAACCTTTTACTCTGCTGCAGCCATTATATTTTTACAAGAAGCAAGAGGATCAGATAAATCAGAATGTATGTCTAATGCACTGCAGACCTAGTTTTTCTGGAGAGAAGCACAATAGATTACCGTGGTAATGCAGCTGCTGAACACCAAGCTACAATAGCCCTAGTTACTTCCTCAGCTATGGAGAAACTAATTTCTGTTCTTATAAAACAAATACAAGAGAAATCATTGAGACACTTGGAGCCTGTACTATTGCCTCTCAAAAACAATAAAAAAATTTTCTATTTTATCTATTTTATTTGTAATATCAGTTAATATTTTCATCAGCAGAATTTTGAAGCTTCAGAATATCTGATTGTTTATAAATTTCAAATCCATTTCTTAAAGGCCTTTACATACGATAACCTAAAGAGTTAGAAAGAGAGGGTTGTTAGGAAACCCTATCAGCATTGATAATATTGAGACTTTTCTTTGCATCTTCCTCTGCATCTTTCAGCCCATGGCCAGAGGGAACAGTCTCAGGGGGGCACAAACAGTCAGGTCTGTGGGAGCATGGCGGAGGCTGAAAGCTGCATTTAACAAACAAGTCCTAATGGCAATAAGTTGTTATTATTTGCCCAATAAATTAATAGATATACAGAATGAACTACTGTCTGCTGTTCTGAAATACTTGGACAATTCAAACCTGGAGTTGTAAATGACAGGGCTTAAGACCATGCCAAAAGAAATCAGTAAAATTGCTAGGTAGAGATCCCGGTTTTTCTGTAGAGCATGGAGTGTTAGGCATTTGAATTGTCTGCAGAGAAACAAAATAACTTTGGGAAAATATTCAACCTTTGCTAAATCATTAATGCATATTTCTGGTTTTCTCTCAACTGTTACATAAAAGACTTCCCATCTTGTGACATATGTCGTATTTTGCTGGGGAAAATAATAGCCTTTCACCTATGAAATCTCATGGTCACATTCTAAATACACAATTTTTTTATTCTTCTTAATTCATTATTCTTATTTACAAAAACTCAGTTGTTCAGCCACCCAATTTGTGTAAGTACTTCCCTACTCCCATGACTGTTCCTAAAGCTTCACTTTAAAACTGTAGTTTTGTTTTCCAAAGGTATTACTCTGGAAATGTGACAACAAATGGCCTGTTTCCTTTCAGTTTCTGCTACCACCAAGAGACTTAATGCATATATGAGACTGGGTTTTCATGAGCAGAAAGTGAGAATTAAGTGAACAGAAGTAACCTGACCTACACTCAAAGCAACAATAGTTTACCCAATCATTTGCACTCTTTCGCAGCACTCCTTTAAAACAGAATAGGCAGACCTTTTTCTTGGTTACTAGGGATTTTTTTAGAAAAAAGAGCAAAAAAATAAATCTCCAAATAAAAAGAGTTGAACATACGAAAAAGTCATGTAGGACTTCCATCTCCAACTGTTATCAGTTATAACTGTACTGTTGTGATAGACTGGAATGTTGTTAATGTCTTAAATATTGCCAAAATGATAGAAAAACTTTTCTTCAAACTGTAAAGAAGCAATGGTTCATCTGAAACCACCAAAGCACACCCGCTTCTCCACTCCCCTCCCAGGCTCATTCCTGAGGCCTTCCACCACTAGGGGACTGCACGTGTTCCAAGTGATGCAACAAGTCCAGAATCTGTCGCAAGAGACTGTGAAACTTCCCCCAGAGAGGCGCCTGGGTGTAGCAGATGGCGCGGCCTCGACCTTGATCAGCTACAACTGTAACCTTGCAAAAGATAAGTAAACATCAAGGAGGGAGAGGGAGTGAGAAAAGGAGGAAAAACAGCAGCAGGTAGAAGGATGTGTTTTGACACGAGAAGAGACATCAACTACCTATCAGGAGGCAAGATAAGGCACGTGAACAAGAGCAAGAAACCAATGAGAGATGAAATACAGGTGCATGGAGAGAGGAAAAGAGGATAAAAAGAACAAGTTTGTTTTTAATAAAATCCTTGCCTGCCAACTTGCTGTCTGAGTGCATCTTTAGTCTGTCACACCTGGGCATCTCACCAAGAACCTCAGAAGAAGAGGACCCACGGGACACCACTGGGTTACACAGAGTGGTGATACGTTTTCTATTTAATCTCTCTCTGTCACTCTTTCTTCCCCACCCCTCCTTTTTCCTATTTCTCTCTCTCTCTCTCTGCCTCACATTTACTGTTAAATAAAATCCACAGTATTGACTTCATCATATGGTCTCATTTGCACCTTAATTCAGGCAGAGGCATCTCTAATAATTTTAATAACCAGATCATAACAACTGTTACATACACGACCACTCTAATCTCCATGGAAATTTTTAGAAGAATAAAAGATATTTTGTCTACAACAAAATATACTGAAAATTTTGGGAGATAAGGAAGAGGAAATAAAATAAAAAGCTTGAGTTATAATTTGAGAGGTAGCTATGTCTCCATATGCGAAAGCTGACCATTGCTTGCAATCTCTGGGAAAAAAAATTGTGTTCACTGGCAACTGTTTTCAGGTAGACTTCATAAACTGAACAGGAACAGAAAAGCCATGTATTCTTTGCAGTGTTTAAGGATGCCCTTGTTTATACACATGAACACAGACAAACATGTAGACTCAAGAACTGAGGGAAAATTCCATAAAATCTATAGTCAGTCAAATGCATATGAAATATTTTTTATATACCTCTTACACATACAGCAAAATAGGAAAAAATGTTCTTTCTTAAGAATCCAAATGGAAGTTGGTTGTTTATTAAAGAAACAAAAGTGTGAAAAGTATCCAACTGATGGCCTCTTCTTAGTTGTTATTATAGTTATGAATGAGGCTCCTAGTTTCAGAACTTTAAATAAGCAGAGGTAAGCACAGTTGGAAGGATGAAACTGGCAATGCTGTGCTTGATTCACCCCAGGATCTGCCTGACCCTTTCGTTGCAAGGACACACTGTTGTTAATAATAATGACTAAATCTCTGCTACCTATTATGAGCTTAAAATAGAGTCCACCAATATTACCTTAACATCTTACTTTAGTAACTTGGAAAGAAACTGAGAAAGAGTATAATATTCAGAGGTATTTTCTGTAAAAATATGACTGTAATTGTCGCAGTCCAAAATTCGGATACCAACAGAAAAGGAACTGCTAGGATTAAACAGGAAACCTTGGGCCACAGAAGATGTGGAAAAAACACACCATCTAAAAGATCAGATGAGATCCATTGTCCTGATCTCCCCCAGTAGGATGTAGAGAGACTTTGCATGATGCTATCAGGTATCCCATTGTTCTCTCCCTCCCTGTGTAAAGCCTTCTTTCGGGCAAAGCTGATCATCCTTCCCCAATGCAACCCTGCTTACTGGAAATATCAAACCTTTTCCCCAATATGAAAATACTGTATCCGAGAATTGTAAAACCAGAGGAAGTGACTATGTTGAGTGTGAATTAAAAGAAATTTCACATACATTAATGGCAAGATACCTGTTTCACAAAGCAAATTACACACCACCACTAAAATGACTGACTGCCTTGAGAAAGCACAGAACAGTACACAATGAAAAGGGGGAAATAACACTGACAACTTTCATCAGAATTAATGCAGGATAATGCAGAGTAAGAAACAAGGAAATAGACTCTCCCAAATTTCATATGCTGATACTCTGAGAAGAATCTAGATAAATACTGATTTCGAAATGGAAGACTTTTGCTAGTGTAATTTTACCTAGATTAGGCAATTGAAAAAAGAATGTTCAGAGCTTAAAATGCCACCTAAATTAAAAATAAAGGTGCACACTGCAAGAGAACTGCTGAGCAATGTTTATCAAATCACAGGTAATTCTCTACAAGGACCAGTAAATGGGGATAATTCCACAAATGCTCTGCAAAATGGAAAATTGTTTTGAGACTGACACTATTTCAAAGCCTCATTTCATTTTATGTTCTTAAGATCTCCATTTTCTGCATTGTATGAATGACCCAGATTGCCAAAATAAACAACTGTCTTAACATCACCAAACTAAATACATGCAGCTGCTTCTGAAACCCAGTATGGGTTAGAAATAAAATTTAAAATATAAATAATCAAAGTATCAAGCATTGTGGAAGATGGCAAAATTAATATGCACAGCTTGTTAAGCAGCATAAGGAAATTGGGATTAATGACTAAGTAAAATGAGTTTAGATATCTTATGATGGATAAATTATGCCTAACCTGAGCCAACTCAGAGTACAGGGAATTCAGAACTAATGAACAGTGAGAGAATAAAACAAGGAAGGAAAGATTTAGGCTGCATAAGTTCTCTGGAGGTGCTGAAATCTAATAAAATCCATAGAAGTTACTCTAAAAAAGGCTGAGAGTGTAAAAAGAAGCAGATAATTTTCTGCAGATTTCCCGCTGTAATACAGTAAGTAAAAATTTTTGTAATTATTAAAATGCCAGAAATGTTAGACTAATAAGATAGTACAAGATCCCTGGGCTTAGCTTGGCTTGAGTTGTTTTCAGCTTATTTGTGTAGAGGGCTGGTGGCATCTCACCAGTTTACGCTGAAGTTCTGTGAATGACAACTGTGGTCAAGTCTGACCAAGGAGAGGGTTCCTGGCACAAAAGTGCCCTTGCTGTCAGCTGCAGCTGGGGAGGCTCTTGTGCAGCTTTCAGACATGAGATGGACACCAAAGAAAAGGAAAAAGTTATAACAGAAAATCATAAACAATTCCAAGAAGACTCAGAACATTTTTCCCCAGAGGGGGAAAAAACCTGTACTATGAAGAGCATGAGCCTCCCAGTGATGACGTATCAAGTGATTGTCACAACTTTTTGCAAGCACACACACACATAACCCCTCCTGCACCACCACCCTTTCTTCTTGAGGAATACTGAATCTGTCAACCATGGGATCCAGAAGTACATTGAGAAGTGGAGCATAAAACCAGAGAAAAGGCATAGATGCTAAAAAAGGAGGGAAGAGTCACCAGATTTTCATTTTATTATTGATAACTGTGCTATTAATGGGTCTGTTCTGCATTAATTAAACAAATTAGACTATTAGATTGCTCCATTGGACTAATACCAAAGTCTTAGCTTCATATATAATGTTCTTTTGCCTGTAACAAGATTTTAACTGTAATTTTTTTTCCCAGCATCTGAAAGCTCCAGAAGGTTTGACAGACAGATGTCATAGAGTGTAATGAGCAGCACAAACATGTCTAGTGCTAATATGGATTAGACTGGCTGGTGGTATCTCAGGACAAGGAAGAATTTCACAACTGCAAGGTGCTACCAAAAAAGACAGAGGTTATTTTGTTGTACGGAATACTAAGCAGCAACAAACATTCCTTTCAAGAGGCATCTAAATATTCAAAGAAAAAAGAAAGAGGAACACAGAAACAAGAAGCTTCCAATTGATCATTGTGACCATGACATTTGTGTTGCTTGAAGAAGAAGGGAAGAAGATGAGAAAGAAGTGTCAGGAGAGACAGTTTGATAAAAGGCATTAGTCAATATCGTATAAAATATATAACTAGCTGATGAGTGGAAATTAAATAGGAGAAAATTTAGACTAAACTTCAGGATGGACTATTTTTGAAGTATTATAAAGTAATATTTGCAAAATAAGAATCTAATTATTTTTTTTCCTGCCACATTCTGCCATATCCTGCTTTAATCTTCATTCTTTGATCTTGTAGTCGATATTTTTTGTCAATATGCTTCTTTTTCTTATAGATATCTAAGATAGCTAACTAAAACTGCACTGATGAGAAACCAAATTAAAAAGAGCAGCTCTATTCTTAAACTCTTAACAGTCCTTCAGAAGAGATTTCTTGTTAAAACAGTTAACCACCTTATAAAACTAAAAGCCATTTGTGCAGTATCAGCAATCATTTTTTAATGGATTTGTTTTTCACAGTTTCCATTTCATTTCGTTGAGGACAAACTTTGGTGATTTTATGTGATTTTAATTAGATATATGCCTATGGATTATGGAACTGGGTCTTTAAATTTTGCTTCTCAGATGTTTGAGTTTTACACTACAAAAGAAAACTAGTTAACAGTGAAAATAATCTTCAAAGGATTTAGTTCTTTCAGTTTGTGTTTCTACTTCTTTTTTTTTTCCTTAATGTGCAATAGAATAGAGAACAGCTAATTAATTCATTCTGTAGCTGAGAATGAGATAGGGACTTTTTGCTGAAATACAGAAACCAGTTTTCTATCTCAGCATTTTAAAAATTAGACTACCTGTTGGACTTCTGCTGTCTGTTAGACAATAGAAGTTTATGACAAAACTCCAAAGCTAGCAACTAGATCTTTCATTTCTTCCAGGATCACACATACCTCTCAACATCTTCTGATCTCTAATCAGGGAAGTTTGGCTGAGAGAGTGGTTTTTTTCTATTAAATATTCTATAATTTTCCTAGTCTTTCCTGGTCATTTGACCTCCATATTAAATTATATGACCAAAAAAAATAAATTATGATAAACTGATACTACCCTTACCATAATCAATCTTTTATTTTCTGGTAAAGCAATTTATAATTGGGTTTGTCTAGCTTGTTTTAAACATTTCATAATTCTATTCTTTAATTTATATTATCTCAAATCTCAGTATCTTTAAATATCATCCATCATAGATCTACTAAGTGTTCTCTCTTTGCTCTCACCTTCTGAAGGTTGCTTCTTGCTCCAAGCATTTATTTATTTAAAATACAGTTTTCTAGCTTCAGAAATATTCCCAAAAATACCCTGTTGTTTTTTTCCAAAATAGAATTAAAAAATTGTAGAATAGTACTTCTAACCCCCTGCCATGGACAGGGACACCTTTTGCTAGACCATGTTTCTTAGAGCTCCATCCAACTTGGCCTGGAACACTTCCAGGGATGGGGCAACCACAACTTCTCTGGGGAACCTGCTTGAGTGCCTCAGCACCCTCATAGGGGAGAGGGTTTAGATATCTTATCTAAACCCACCCTCTTTCAGTTTGAAATCTTTCCTCATGCACTTGTAAAAAGTTACTCTGCATCCTTCTTGTGGGGTCCCTTCAGGTACTGGAAGGTTGTAATTAGATCATCCCAAAGCCTTCTCTTTTCCAGGATGAACAAACCCAATTCTCTCAGCCTTTCCTTATAGCAGAGATGTTCCATCCCTCTAATCAACTTGTGACCGTCCTCTGAACTCACTCCAACAGGTCAGTGTCCCTCTTGTGCTGGAGGCCCCAGAGCTGGATGCAGCACTCCATATGGGGTCTCACCAGAGCAGAGTAGAAGGGCAGAATCACCTCCCTTGACCTGCTGACCACACGGCTTTGAATGCAGCCCAGAACACAATTGGTTTTCTAGGCTGCAAGCAGACATTGCCAGTTCATGTTCAGCCTCTCATCCACCATCATCCCCAAGTCCTTCTTGCATTTTTCAGGGATGAAGGCTACTATTATAAAATGGTTACTTATATTTCTTGTAATTTTATACATTTTTATTGTAATCTGAATAAAGGATAGGGGCTATTCACTTGTTATCCTTGTAAAATGTTACAATCCTAATAAAGTTGGGGAAATTAATTTAAAAATATCTTTATGTTTCTTTCAATTTAAAATTGTGTAACATTGTCTTTTGTGGATCATCACAGACTATCAAAACACACTCTGTATATAGTTTGATCCACTGTAGATTCATATTCCCAAAGCATAAATCTGTTACACAGATTCTTATTATATATAAAGGAATGAAAAGAAAAACACTACCTGTTGAATAGATAGTGAAACATAAAATTAATAAGAATTGCTTCTAAATTGATGTAATTTTTCTAAAGTAAGCAATGTCTCATAGTATGCAAACCCTTTTCATACAGAGTACCATTCATCTTACTAACTTCATGATTTTAGCACCATGAAACTTACTGTATTAGGAAAAATAATTTTTTTTTCACTAGAAAGAACATTTTAAGACATTTGTGCATACAGTCAATGTGATAGGCAAAAGAATAAATTACTGTAGCATAGTAATTTCCCCATGTCTGCTAGTAAACTGAGGAAAATGGAGAGAACAGCTTACTCTGCATATTCTAGACCATCCTCCTTATTAAATTTATCTTGAAGTCTGTTTAAATTAAATGTGACTAAAGAATGTGCCCTTTTCTCACTATGAAGTTTTCAGATCTATCATAAACAAGCTAGCTCACTGGAGATACGATGAAGAGCAAACCATCAGGAAGGCATCCAGCTACATGATAGGAATAGGTCCAGAAAAACTCCAGCTGTTTATGCCGGTACTGAGTGGCTGGCACCTTATCAAGGACCAGAGGATCACTGGCATATTGGTGTACTCTTTTAATGTGTAATGAATGTTTACTGCATCAAACAGGAAAAATAAACAAAAATTCCCAGCAACGTTTAAAGGATTTGCTGAACCGGGACACGCAATAGTGCCTCATCTAGTCTTATTCAATTAAATTTGCCCAGAGGTTATACTTTGCTATTGCAGTCCTCTACCTCTTCAGACTCAAAATATTTTCTTTTTCTCAAAGCAATTTCTGAAATGCAGCCAGTTATGAGGTGCAAGCTGCCAAGAGATCTCCATTTTCTCCTTTTTTTTTTTTTTTGCAATTTGGCAGCTGAATATTTTTCTCTGTGTCTATTTTAGGGTTTTCTTACTTATAAAGAGAATGAACTCACACTTCAAAAAAATTTTAAATTCTTCTATTTAATCTCTTGAAAATTAATTTACTCTATTTCTGTAGTATTATCTATCTTAATTGTAAGAAAATATCTAAAAATGTGCATGAAACAAAATACCTGGATCTGAAATGTTTCTAGCTCAAAAAATACCTCATAAAGCACTCAGTCATTGGTAAAATATTTAATTTTCTCATACGCACATAAAAACCAAGACAGTAACACCTGGAGAATGAAAATGTAAGTGTTTTTCTAGGTGTCTCAGCTGTGCCTTGTCATAGATATTCCCCAGCAGCAAACAATACTGACTGACTCTCAAATAAGAAACTACAAAGGCTTCTGTTTTCATCTAAAGTCATAGTAGGAAATGAGAAGTGTTCAAGCAGATATCATTCCCTTGCTGTAGAGATAAAGATGTATGAGGGATTTTATTTGCTGTAGAAATGAGGCTCTTATTTTCCTTCCAAATATCTTCTCCCTTTTCATGTCTGTTATGTATACCAAGATACGCATTCAGATCACTTACTCAGCATGAAATTTCATCACAGCCTTTTGGGAACAGGCTTACATTACATTGACTTATCCATGTGGGATATCTGAAAATTGATGAATCTAAAAAGGCTTTGGAATTTTTAAAAATATGAACACTAAAATATTATCTAAATTTTCAAATGAAATGATAAAATATAATTAAAATGCAGGATTGAATCAGCACACCAGGTGTTGCTTGTTCATCTGGTATAACTAGACCTCTGTTCCTCACCAAGACTAATATCCAATGCAATAAAGCATTCTTTTCATCTGGTCGAAAAACAAGGAGGAAAACAGAAGCATTTCTTTTTATGTCAGTTTAAGACATTCTTGGGTGGCCTTGTACATGATCAAAATCAAGCTTGTAACGTGTTTTTCATCTTCCAGAAGAACCTGACAGTATTTGCTGTTAAGGTTCCATTTTCCAAGATAAAAATATACTGTAAACAAAGTTCTCATGTTTTGTTCTAAGGTTGCTTGGGTTTTCTTTGTTGTGGTTTTATTTGGGATTTCTCTTTATTTTTTCAAACTTTGTTTGTTTTATTCACTTTGCATAAGTTTCCTGGCATGTTATATGGGTCTGGAAATGACCAAGAGATATGGAAATTGCATTAGTTGCTAATTAGTGTTCTTAGTTGCATTAGTTACTGTTCTTACAAGTTGCTATGGAGGCTTCAGTCTTTCTCATGATACGTCTTATGGGCTTGCAAGTTGGAACCAACTAGGTGCTAATAGAAAGGATAAAGTTTTGGTCACAATGGGGGACAGTTACAAGATTTCCTTCACATTCATTCATTATTTGAATGCTATATATGGCATGCCGCTGACTTCAGTTTTCAGAAGGAAAGCACTATTTGTCAGCTATGTACTTAGCAGCACAGCTTTTGATTATTGACTGATGTATATATAAATATTGATATGAAGGAATAAAAATAAGTATTTCCCTTGAGACACCCCCATAACACAACGAAAAAGATTCATTAGTTGCTATAATAACTATAATAATGTTCTCCATAAGGGAAAAACACTGAAAGAAGAAATGAAAGAATTTACACACTACTAAAACATTTCTCCTTTTTATCCCCTCTTGCTACTCCATAATCACTGTGTGGGGGACAAATTTGCAGTGTACAACTTGTATTCACGTAATACCTGAATACTTTTAGCAGGATACAGTTATGTACAAATATGTATATGGAAGAGTTCTAAGTTGTTCCTGACTCTCCCTCAAGAAATGAATATTTTTTACAGTCTTAGTAAATTATCTTTGCACTTTCAAGGCCTTCAGAAAGATGTTGGCTTATCTTTCTGAGTTTTTGATTTCCTGGCTGACTAGTTATGAATTTAAGTTTAATATGTAAAAAAAATTAATCTCAATGTTTTCACCTCCCAAACCCTCTCTGCTCCCTCACACTCTGATTACTGTGTAAAGAAGTAATGTCTCAGGCCTGTAATTAGGCCATCATCTTCTGCTCAGACTTTTAATTGATGTCTAACATCCAAGCTATGCTATTGTCATGATATTCCTGCAACACAGCCTTTCTTCTCTATTCTGTAGTAAAATCTATGACCTAAGCTTTTATTTTCCTGGATCTCCACATCATTTGACATGTACAATTTCCCTGTTTTAAAAGAGAACAGTTAATGTGCAACAATTAAATCATCAGATTAATACATTTTCTTAAATGTATATAAAAATGTATATAAAAATTTTTTGTTTACTTGTTTGTTTTAAATGACTGTCATGACTGGCCTTTAAAAAGCTGACACTGTTAGTGAAGGGTTTGAGTTCCTCCAAAATTGCAAATTCTTACTAACATGTTAAAAACCTGACCATCAAATAATATATTTCATTACAGCACAATGCTACCATACAATAAGGTTGAATACTCATGTTAGGTATCTCTTCAGTGGTCACCTGATTTAAAGGTGTGCAGAAATAGCTCAGAAAAGCTATTATTACTCACACACAAGGCTTAACTCTGAGTTCAATTAGGGAGCACACATGACAGTTTCAGTAGTCTATTGTGTAAGATTAATCAGTAAGGAAATCTGATGATTGTTAGCTAGGGGAAAAAAAGTAAAGATTGCCATTAAATTATGAAGACACGATTTTCCCTAATCTCTCTTTTTACCAGATCAGTTCAAAGAATACCAATAAAATAGTAATGTCAATAGGAAGACATTTTTACCTAATGTTAATGAAGATAATGATAAATAATCACCCACAAATGATTGGGAATAAGATATTGTAATGAGTTGACCTTATCTGGACCCCAGATGCCCATCAAACCCCTCTATCACTCCCCTTTCCCGTCAGACGGGGAGAGAGAATAAGATGGAAATAACTCGTAAATTGAGATAAGCAAAAGTGAAAATTTGGGTGCACACAAGTGAAGAGGAAAATAACAAGGTTTATTATCTACTTCCCATTAGTGAGCGATGTCCAGCCACTTCCAGGAATCAGGGCTTCAGCACACGTAGTGGTTGCTCAGCTTGCAAACATTGTAAATAATGAATACCCTCCCCTTGTCCTCCTTTCCTTAGCTTTTGTGTCTGAGCTGACATCATATAGTATGGAATATCCCTTTGGTTAGTTTGGGTCAGCTGACCTGATTATGTCCCCTTCCAGGATCTTGCCCTTGACTGGGGGCAGGGAGGAATGTTGAGTGACTGCTGATGTTGTGCCAGCTCTGCTCAGCAGTAGCCAAAACACCATCACACCTTTCTAGCTACCAATGCAAAGCACAGCACTGAGGACTGCTATGGGGAAATGAACTCCATCTCAGCCAGACCCAATATAGATATTTTTGTGTGTTTCAGAACGCAGGGATAGGTACAATTTTGGAAGAATTTGTGACGGAAAGCCAGAACTTGATTTTGCTTAGGAAGACTGTAAAATGCCTTCTAAGACGAGTTAGATTTATTTTTTTCCTTCCCACTGTATTTCTGAGAAAGTTTCAGGGAGAAGCTGTGAGCAAGCTATCTCCCTGGTATGCAGAGAGATAACATGTTTGCAGACATGTATGAGGCCAAAGAGGGTGGGGAAGGAGAGAGAAGATACAAAATGCCTTGAAGAGGGCGGGGTATTGTCTTTTTCCCATGGGGGCCCCGATGTGTGCAGCATCGTTAAAAAGTGGTCCTTGCATCTGAAATAAACCTTTTTTTTAATCCTTCCACTTCCTTGGTATTCTTGGGAAGAATACCTGAGTATTTTTTATCTTACATAGAATAATTTATCTTTAAATTTATTATTTCCATTGAGGATAAAAGGGAACTGGAATAACTTGTTCTTGGTTACAGAC
Organism: Chiroxiphia lanceolata; assembly: GCF_009829145.1. Lineage (NCBI taxonomy): Eukaryota > Metazoa > Chordata > Aves > Passeriformes > Pipridae > Chiroxiphia > Chiroxiphia lanceolata. The sequence goes on from NC_045640.1 coordinate 22,678,475, forward strand.
CTTCCTACTTTTTCATTGCACAGACTTCATCTGAAGCTTGTTGACCCAAAGGAATGCTAGCTCACTGCTTAGTCTTTTGATCAAAGTTAATTACAAATTCAGAGGAAGTATTTCCCATTTTGTTTTTTTGGTTGGTTTGGATAGTCTCTGACTCTGTGAAAGTAGGATTTTTTAAAAAATTATTTGTAGAGGTATTGAGTGTTGTTTGAGAGTGAGAAAGAGACAGAATTTATTTTGTTTCACTTCAATTCACATTTCCTTTTTCCTTTTTATACTTATTCAGGGGAATCCACACATTTAAGTTTGAACAAGATTGATATTGTATTTTAAGGATTTCAGACCTCTCCAATGTATAACACACTTTCAATGCAACAATTTTGCAAAGACCTAGTGAGAAGTGAGTACTTAATGTGTTAATGTCCTCACATATTTGGGACATTTCTGTCTTATTTTTTTTCACTCTTGAAAACTTATAATTGCAATAAGGTCAAATTACTTTTCCAAGGCTAAAACTTTGTTGCAGGTATAATATTTTGACATTAGAAACTGAAATCCGTTACTTGTTCAGAGAAATATTTAAAGGTTAACTATGGCTTAACCAGGAATTCCAAATCATTATTAGATTAAGCCTATTGCACTTCTGCCACACCACTGAATGACACAGTCCTAGTACTTTGTATTGAAGCAACAGAATGGCTTGACCTTTCAATAGGAAAGATATCGACCTGTGGGAGGGCTTCACACAAGCCTTGTGAACTGCCTAAGTCCTATTTAAGTCTTCAACCAAGAATTCTGTCCCTGTTCCATGAGATACATTTCATTCTTATGGAATATATAGAAAGTTTCTCTTTAGTTCTTTGGAACTGAAGGACTTAACAAAAGACAACTTTCCCTATGAAAATCCGTGTTCCCAAAATTACCCTCTTTGCTTGTATGACTTCTTTAGAATGTGGTGCTATTTCTTCTGTGGGTATAAGCAAGATAGCAATTAATGTAAACTATATTTGTTACTGTCTCTCTCTGCCTTATTATTTTTCAAATTAACTAAACATTTTAAGGTGGTTTTAGACCACTTTTTAATGGACAACTCCCATTTTTATAGTACTCATATGGCTCAGCCTACAAAACTGAAAGAAAATGACACTCCTCTTAAAAATAGTTATATTCTCTGACAGTGACATCTATGCACTGCTTTATGTAATTCTGAGACTAGAGTATGTGTTGTGTGCTTTCCTCAGTTTGAAACAAAGTACTCATTCATATGTTTGTAAAGTCATTATATAAATGTGGAATACTAATTAAAATCTAACAAGCTTATTGTTTAGAAATCCAAGAAAAAAGAAAAGAAAAGAAAAGAAAAGAAAAGAAAAGAAAAGAAAAGAAAAGAAAAGAAAAGAAAAGAAAAGAAAAGAAAAGAAAAGAAAAGAAAAGAAAAGAAAAGAAAAGAAAAGAAAAGAAAAGAAAAGAGAAGAGAAGAGAAGAGAAGAGAAGAGAAGAGAAGAGAAGAGAAGAGAAGAGAAGAGAAGAGAAGAGAAGAGAAGAGAAGAGAAGAGAAAAGAAAAGAAAAGAAAAGAAAAGAAAAGAAAAGAAAAGAAAAGAAAAGAAAAGAAAAGAAAAGAAAAGAAAAGAAAAAGAAAAGAAAGAAAAGAAAAGAAAGAAAAGAAAAGAAAAGAAAAGAAAAGAAAAGAAAAGAAAAGAAAAGAAAAGAAAAGAAAAGAAAAGAAAAGAAAAGAAAAGAAAAGAAAAGAAAAGAAAAGAAAAGAAAAGAAAAGAAAAGAAAAGAAAAGAAAAGAAAAGAAAAGAAAAGAAAAGAAAAGAAAAGAAAAGAAGAAAAGAAAAGAAAGAAAAGAAAAGAGAAAAGAAGAAAAGAAAAGAAAAAAGAAAAAGAAGAGGGACTCAAACTGTTTCTCTTCACCCTATCCTAACAGGTAACTTCCATGCTTTTCATCAAGATGGAGTGCCAAACTCTCCTTTAACAGTTAAGGGCAAAGCAGGGGTTTGATACCCACTAATGTCTGAGAAAACAGAGAGACAGACTCTTTGTTTCTCTTCCCATTCTTCCCCTCTGAAGCAGAGACAATTTCCTTTTCCATATTGCTCCCTTTCTTATACATACAACAAAACATGGACTGCTCCTTATTGTTATTTCTTGTATTCCCTTTTCGCATGTTAGCCCTGTTAGTGACCAAGGACAGGAAAACCATCACAGAAGCTATTTTTAAACTCATGAAGAGGGTGGTTGGGCACAGCCAGTAGTACAGGTTTACCAAGGACAAGTTTATTCTAAGCAGCTCTATTGCTATCTATTCTGAGTGAGTGATACTGCACTCTCACAGTTTAGCATCAAATTGGTGGAAGTTTGCAGAGCAAGGCAGTCAATATGCTGTACCTTGGGGCTGCTCTTCAGAGGAACTTGGATATGGTGGAGAAATAAACAGACACCTTATGAAGTTCAATGAAAGGAAATACAGAATCCTGCATCTAGGACAAAATAGCCCCTTTTGAAAGTACAGGCGGTGGACTGACTGTACAGGAAGTAGTTCTACAGACAAGCACCTGGGAATCTGGCTTGACAACAAGTTGAACATGAGTCAACAGTGAGCCATTACAGTAGAGAAACACAACCACGTGCTGGGCTATATTTGCAGGACCATATACAACCAGTCCAGGAAAGTGATCTTTCACCTCTATCCACACTTGTGACAGCACAGCTGTAGTGCTGTGTCCAGTTGTGGGCTCTTCAGTAAAAGAAGGATACTAATATGCAGGAATGAGTCAAAAGGATTGAAACCAAGATGGTCAAGGACTAGAGCACTCTGTGCGTGGGAAGACAATGAGACAGAACTAATCAGTTCAGCCTGGAGAATAAAAGACTCAGAGTAGACTTGACTTTACATCCCAGATGACTGGAAATTGACAAATGTCACACTGATCCACTAAAAGGGTTGCAAGGAGGACCCGAGAAACTACAGGGCTGTCAGTCTGACCTCAGTGCCTGGCAAGGTTATGGAGCAGATCATCCTCAGTGCAATCACACAGCACCTACAGGATGGACAAGGGATCAGACCCAGCCATCACCAGTTTAGGAAGGGCAGGTCCTGTCTGACCAACCTGATCTCCTTTTATGACCAGGTGACCCGCCTGGTGGATGAGGGGAAGGCTGTGGATGTGGTCTATCTGGACTTCAGCAAAGCCTTTGACACCATCTCCCACAGCACACTCCTGAAAAAGATGGTAGCCCACAGCTTGGACAGGGGTACTCTCTGCTGGATCAAGAACTGGCTGGATGGCTGGGTCCAGAGTGTGGTGGTGAATGGGGCTGCATCCAGTTGGCGGACGGTCACGAGTTGTGTCCCCCAGGGATCAGTGTTGGGTTCAGTTCTGTTTAATATCTTTATTCATGATCTGGATGAGGGGATTGAGTGTCATCTGCCATTAGCAAATTTCCAGATGACACCAAGCTGGGGGAGTGTTGATCTGCTGGAAGGCAAGAGGGTTCTTCAGAGGGATCTGGACAAGCTGGAGGGATGGTCTGATTCCAACAGGATGAAGCTCAACAAGGCCAAGTGCCAGGTCCTGCACTTTGGCCACAACAACCCCATGCAGTGCTACAGGCTGGGGATAGAGTGGCTGGAGAGCAGCCAGGCAGAAAGGGACCTGGGAGTTTGGACTGACAAGCTGAACATGAGCCAGCAGTGTGCCCAGGTGGCCAAGAAGGCCAATGGCATCCTGGCCTGGATCAGGAACAGTGTAGCCAGCTGGACCAGGGAAGTGATTCTTCCCCTGTACTCAGCACTGGTGAGGCCACACCTGGAGTACTGTGTCAGTTCTGGGCCCCTCAGTTCAGGAAGGATATTGAGGTGCTGGAGCAGGTCCAGAGAAGAACAACGAGCTGGTGAAGGGTCTGGAGCACAAGTCCTGTGAGGAGAGGCTGAGGGAGCTGGGATTGTTTAGCCTGGAGAAGAGGAGGCTCAGGGGAGACCTCATCATTCTCTACAACTATCTGAAAGGAGGTTGTAGCCAGGTGGATGTTGGTCTCTTTTCCCAGGCAACCAGCATTAGGACAAGAGGGTACAGTCCTAAGCTATGCCAAGGGAGGTTTAGGTTAAATATTAGGTAAAACTTTTTTACAGAGAGGGTAATCAGACATTGGAATGGGCTGCCCAGGGAGGTGGTGGATTCACCATCTCTGGAGGTTTTTAAGATGAGACTGGATGTGGCACTTAGTGCCATGGTCTATTAACCACGGCGATGTTGGATCAAAGGTTGGACTTGATGATCTTGGAGGTCTTTTCCAACCTGATTGATTCTATGATTCTACTGTTTGCCTACAAATACTTGACCAGAGAATACAGTGAAGACAGAGTCAGACCCTGTTGTTCCCAGAGCAACAGACTCTTCCACAGCAACAGGCCAGGAATCAAGGAACACAATTTGGTACAGGGAAAGAATTTTTCTTTTAGCATAAGGGTGTTCAAATACTGTAAAATGTTGCCATGCGAGATTGTGGAATCTTTATCTTTGGAGGTGTATTGGACTTGATCAATCATGGCACTGAGTAACTTGATCTGTTTAAACCTGTCTGAGGAGGAAATTGAACTAGATGACCTCCAAACACCACTTCCAAATAAAACTATTCTATGATAGAGTATCATCCATTTCCATCAGGAATCAAATCCGTAAAGACAATGCAGATAGTACGCTGAAATCTTCAGAATAGAAAAAAACAACAGCCAAACCCAAAACCCAACAGCCAAAAAACCAAAACAAAACCAAAAAAATCCAAAACAAACAAAAACACACCACCACAAAAAAACCCAAAACCAAACCAAACAAAAAATCCCCCAAAAAACTAAAAAACCCAAAACAAACCAACCAACCAAAAAAAAAGCCACAAAAATTGTAGAGGCATTATTTTAGTGTTCCAGCAGTACTTTTGGTTCAAAGAAAGTCTAGATTTAAGATCAAAGTCTGAAAAAGGGTGAGGAATTTTCCTATCAAAGTCACACATGACTGCAACCCTATTAAACTTTCAAATTTCAATTTCATCAGGCAAATGCTTTCAAAGTTTTTTTTAAGCTGTTTGTTTGTTGATTTGTTTTGTTTTATTTTATTTTATTTTGTGGTTTGTTTTTTTTTTTTTTTGAGAGGGTGTGGGGTTTTTTTGTTATATTTCTTTTCTTTTTCTTTTTTGAGGGTTGTTGCTAACTAACCCACCTATTCTTCCACAAAGACACACCCCATTTCCATATAGCTACCTATGGTTTGTGTTTATTTGTGTGCTTCTGCTTCTTTTTTAAGGGACTATTTACAACAAAAATATAAGTTAGCAAGCGTATGCAAGTATTAGAAGCCAGACGTGCTTTTATTGTAGTCACACATCTTTAGAAACATGTTTTCATAAGCAAGTGTTGCAAGAAGGCTGTTGGGTTTACCAAATACACATCAGAAGAGAGTGTATTCGAGGAATTAACATATTGTAGTACAGAAGGAAAGAAGGCAGCTAACTGCTTCAGTGATACCCACAGCAGCAGGCTATAACAACAATAGCAGCATCAGCAGCTAAATATCTTTTTCTTCTTCTCTCCACTGTTTATAAATGAGATTGAGCATATGGATACATAATTAAGGTTATTTCATTAAATCAGATTAGAGATCTCCAAACAATAATAAAAAGGGTTCTCTGCACATAATAGTTTATACAGGCTTCTTAAAACATCAGTTAATACATTGAAAAGCACATATTCATCTTGAAAAAAAAGCTTACACCTGCAGATTTTGAGGAGGTTTTTTTTTTTATTATTATTATCTGAATGACCTTCACAATTTAATGTACAACTGCATTATTTAATGTATATTCCTGCTTTGCTGTATTCTGCCATGTTCTGAGGGGGGGATGGGGCTGTGACACAGCACAGATGAGTCCAGAGACAAGATAGAGGTACAAATGGAATGCTTTATTCAGGGGTGTAGGGGTTTTATGAGTTTCAGGTGGGGAAAGGGCTAGAATATGGGGTGGAGCATGAGAGAGGCAAACGGGGGAATAAATTGGGCTAGGGACACAGGCAAAGGGGGAGGAATGTAGGAGGAACCGGGGAAGGAAAGGGTGAATGGTAACTGTCTCCTCTCTGCAGCTTCTGCAGCCTCTCAGAGAGGAGAGCGGGGAAGCAGGGAGTAGGCAAACTCGTGGCAAGGCTGAGCATGCCCAGGCTGTGCACTGTGTAGTGTGAATATAGTGAAACCACATAATAACAGTAAAGTCCATATAATAATTGTAAGGTCCATATAATAAAGTCCTGTCAATTACTGTATGTTTTTCTCCACTCCTGGAACCTCTCCCATCCTGAATCTTGTTCCTTCACAGTATTCTCCTGTTCTTACCTCAGTTTCTGAAGAATCTAATCTTCATCTCCTTCTAGCAGTTAAGCTAATTGGGGTGATTCCCTTCCACTCAAAGTGTTCCAAGAAGCCAATTTCCTTTCAGTTCACATATGCAAAACAATCATTATCTTTCTGAAAAATAATTTCTCTTTTCCCCACTTTTTGACAATTTTCAGCTCCAGCTTCTTTTCCCAGCTATCCCACCAGATTCTGAAGCCTAGATACTTCCAAGACTAAGGTGACAAATGAACTAAATTAAGTTTTACTTCTGTATGTAAAGGCCACTTTGACTCTCAGGAAGGTACCCAACTTTTATTACATGTAGACAAATTTCTAAGCACCAAAAACTGAACTTTATGTCACTAGAGGCAATCATGTTTCAAAATCAAAATTCCACAATGGGTGAAATAAGACATACTTAAGATCCTTATGTCCCATGAAATTATGACTGCAGAGCATGCAGCAATCTTGCTTTCTGAAAGAAACAGCTTATACCTTGCTACTGAAATCTGGAGTGGAATATTAATTAGCAAATAATGTAAGAACCCATGTGTAGAATTATTTTCTTTCATTAATGTCAACATACCCAATGTCATCCAGGAAAAGCTGTATGGCCTATGTTCCATACATCATGTGTTCCAGGAACACAGTGAGAGACTTTCTGAAGGAGATAATATGCTTGCAATTTTGTCAGTGCACTAGTTATGAAGAGAACTGAAAAATGGGAATTTTATTTGAAGTACCCATATTTCTTAAATGTGGATTTTCTGCAATCACACAAAATGGATTAATTATATGGATAAACTGAAATGATTGAATTAGCAAGTAGATAGAAAATATATTTGAGAGGAAGATAAAAGGCATGAGAATTTAATTTTGTTTTAGCTGAAGGCAATATTAAGATGGTTGCAACCTACCATAGTCTTCTAGGCATCCAGCTCCCAGGCAAGGTGGGTTCTAAATATTTTTTCATATATAATATGAGGCTGGAGTTAATAGTTTTCACAGGATTCTAACTTCAGAGACAGTGACCTGATTATCAATTATCAAAGCCAAAAGGTCTCAAAGGTGGGGAATCTCTGGGATTCTCTAGAAATCTAACAACCTATTTCTTAGTTCAAAAATTTGAACAACCAGTCCCTTTCTAGAAAAACATTTTTACTTGAATACCTGGCATTTTCAATTAAACATTGTTTTATCAAAAAGTCAAGCAGTTTTTAATGACAGTATTTCTTCCTTTACTGTTTTCTTCAAATTAAAATCAACACTATAAAGGAAAAAAGTATTAATTTAATTTATGTTAATAGAGTTTCACCAAATTGGTAAACACAGATAGGAACGTGAAGTTTTTCTATCAATTTCACTTCTGAAAATCTGAGGCAGGTACAACATGCCTGGCCTTACACATTTATGATCAACTATTGATTTCCTCATATGATTTGCAGAAACTTTGCAGTGGCAGAAAATAAGCTTTATTGTAACATTATTTTCCATTATTATTCAGTTATAGGTTTACTTTAAAGAACTCATCACCACCTTTAAAACAGATATTGATTATTTGTTTATTTATTACATTTCCATATGCTGTAGGGGAATAAATGAGTTATTCTAATGTCCTCCTTATTGCTCTGGAAATTCATAATAGACCAGGGCAGGGTTAGACCTGGAAGTTCAACGTTAATAAAACTCAGATTACTTAATCTTTCAAAGGAATGATAACAGCTGATTGGTACCCATGTTATCAACTTTGAGCATTCAATTTTGTATACATCAACATGATACATTTTTTGAAGTGGCAAAACTGGCTGAAAAAATTTGTACCTTTCCTTCAAGCTTTATGCACAGGTGTTTTTTCCTGCAAGCTTTCATGCACAGTTTGTTAGTTGATTCAACACATTCATGTATATGGTTAATTATGTGAACTAGGTCAGTGAAGTGCTTTATGTAAAAAATGACAAATTATTTTAGATCAATTTCTATTCTTCAGTCTCTCCAATAACTGAAATTATTACACAGTTTCACAAACAGTTGTTGCTGTACAACTTCATGGGAGAATATACAAAATGCAATTCAGAAGCAGAACAGGGTCTGAAATATTTTAAGCTGTCTCTGTCAAAAAAAAAAGGAAAGAAACATGTAAAGTTACGCTTCGACATACTTTGATGACTAGTAAGAAAACTGTTATGTAATTACAGAAAGGGAACAATGAATGAGACTGTCAAAAATACTTTGCAGATAAAAAGAGAATACCAATAAGAAGAAAATTCTTACTTCAGGCTTACTTATGATTTCACAAAATACAGTGTAAACCAAAAACAGATACTATAGGAGAGAAGGGCAAGAACTTCCAAGGAAATTTGCTGGATATTTTACCATAAGAGCTACGTGTGCGTGTGTGCGTGTGTGTGTGATTGGTTGTTTTTGTATGGATTTTTGGTTTGTTTGTTTGTGGGTTTGGTTTGTTTTTTGTTTGGTTTTGTTTGGTTTTTTATCATCTCCAAAGAGATGTTGTGTTATGTTAAAAGTACATAATTCGTATAATCTTGAAGATCAGCTGATTAAAACATTTTATCCAATTTAAGTATTTTGATTTTATGAAACCACCAACTTTGAATAATTTTCTTTAAATTTCCTTCAAAAATATATAGTTTTGGCTTTATGACTCTTTTAGAGTTTGAAAAATAATCGTGACATCTCAATTTTTCTTGAGACAGAAATGTCTACCTTGACCAAATTTAATTTTGAAGAATATAAAATAGTTTTATACTGCATTTTGCCAGGATTGTATTTTTATTTCTTTGTATCAGTTATTAAGAGTACAAATTAAGACCAATATCTTAGAAACTGTTCCGTATAGACAACTTTGTAAGCGAAGAATCTCACTGTTTTAAATAATTATTAAGAAATTTGCAGGGCAATACAGATACACGTAGGAACTTGATCATCCAAAATTAGTGGGAACATATTTAAATCTCTCTAGTTTTTCCCATTTTGAAACTAGTAAAATTTGTTTCATCCCCACAGTGATGTAAAACAAAAATTAATGAAAAGCTTTTGCCACAGGGAAAAAAGCTGGCTTTGGCCTGGCTTACTCAAGGTAATCAGGCACTGATTCAGAATATTCTGTGATTCTGTGAAGCTGATAGTAGAAGTTTCCTGTTTTCCCATCTTAAGGAATGATACTAACATGTTTTCTTCTTTCTTATACCTGAAAACAAAAAAGTGAAAATGTGTTCATAAACAAATAGGTTCTCTCCAAATACCACGATTAATAAAACTAATGCTCTTCTTGTTATTGTTTTATTGGTTAGTTTTTTCTAACTATAGCACATTATAGTCAATAGAGAAATTAGAAGAATCAGAAGGCTGATCTCTCAACTAACTGCTGAATTCATGAAGGCAAAACTTATGACTGTGTACTAAAAAAAGGAAGATATTTGGAGTCAGGTGAAACCTTGATTTTTCCAGTTCCTAGTGTCTGTACTGTTTTCATTCAGTCATTTCCAAACAGACTGCCATTCTGGAAAATATAGTTCATTTTTCCACCCAAGATTACAAATATACTGCATTCATTCTGAACAACGTGAAGGTTTTGCTTTAACAACTTCTTTTGTTAGTGAACCATTTTCTTTTCCTAGATAAGGAATCACATTTAGAAAGATTCTTTATGTCAGCACCAGATGACATGTCAGAGTCTCACAAGAATTAGTTGGAGAACACCTCTGTCTTCGAGGTTGCAGACATTTAATCATTTCCTCACCATTCTGAGTAGCTGCACAGTGACCTCATAACCATCACTTGCTTCTGGCTGCCAGCCACAGTACTTGGTAATATAAGGGCTACTTTGCATGCTGCTTTACCAAGAAGAAATGCCACTAACTGTGACAACAATCCTAATTAGTTGTTGAAATACCATTGTGAATATCTGTCACCAGCGATTACTCATCTCTTTAATGGTTCCTTCAAACAAAAGCTCTGTTTCAGCTATTTAGAAAATGGCCAATATCATTATCATTCCCTGAGGGGCTTATCTAAGCACTCTGAAGGATTACTGTCCAATTTTACTTCCAAGCAACGTTGCAAAACTCATGAAATAGACACTTTTCAGGGAAAAAATAGAATATCTTCACAGTAAGAATTTCAGCCGCAGGAGGATGAGAGCAGTTACATACCCCTAGGCAAACTATAACACAGCAATTATAAGGAACGCATACTCTGAAGGACAGAGAGGGAACATGATTTTAAGAGAATGAGATCAGCAGGGGATACGAAGTAAAAAAAGGATTAGATTCAGAATGAGAAACCACACATGAGAACCCAAAACTTCCTGTTAGTATCACAAGCTAAAATTGTATATACAAGTCAGATGTGGCCTGACACAGTACAGACCTGTTGGATAAATCTCTGTTGTCACAGACAAACCACAGAGAAATGTTTGTGTTAAGAAATAATTGCTAACAAATGTAGTATTAACAATTTAGAATATATTACCATTAGTTATACAATCTATTTTTCTTTGCCTCATATCTATAGCCACTCTTCAATGTCCAAAATAGCTGGTCTCAACTACTTAGAGTAACTAATACTACAGACCTCCTAAACCTAACTCAGCAAGTTAATGCTTAGAGGCTGAACAAGGTACTAATTTAATATCCATCGTTGAGACAGAGAAAGATAATTTAAATAACAACAACTACAAATGCTGAAGTTCGTTATAAAAATATCCATGTCAGCCACTAAAGACATTGTCATGAGTTTATGCATAGCAATTGATACTAACAGTGATCAGTAGCAACTGTTTCAGAGCATGTCACTTTAACAAATACACATTAATAAAGAAATAAAATCTTGATCAAATTATGGTTAACCTCTCCACAGAACACAGCTATTTAAATAGTTTAAATTAGCCTTTATCTTATATTAATAGTTTAATAACTTTTAGAGAGTATTTTAAAATCTTTACATTGTTTTGAATTATCAAAAAAGTCTGAATTAACTTCAGTGATGAATGTTATTTTTAAATGTTAACAAAGTTAGTTTCCATTATTTGTAATTATATATTTCTGTTATTTTAAAGTTTTCTTATTAACTCTACAAAGCACATGCATCCACAGGTAATTTTCTCCTAAGCTGCAACTAAAATTAACTCAGAATAAGACAAATAAATGCATGCTCTAGTAAAATTCATGTTGGAAAAATAAATCAGGGAAAAAAAAGATTGGGCTCAGAAGGAAAAAAAGGTATCTTTGGTATATAGAAAGGTTTAATTTGCTCGAATGATATATACATATTCCCCATTAGCAGAGTTATACAGCAAAATGGGAAAATTGAGTTCTCAAGTTATCTGATTCTGTGTGAGCTCAAAATGTGCTTGCCTATGAGCCATGTGCAACACATCTTCTGTGGTTCTGTGGAGAATTCAGTTTGTAATTCCTTTTAAAAACAAAACAAAAAGACCCTCCAAAAAACACCAACCAACTAGTAAGAGCATTTTCTTCATAGTTTGCAAATATAATGTATTTCAAATAGATACTAAATAAATACTCTTATTCTCTTCAGACCTTTCCATTCCCAATATTCTTTTCCCAAATCTACTTATTTTGGCAGACTTCCCACTCTGGCTCTATTCTCCACTCCTCCTGGTCCTTCTTCGTAATTCCCAAATTCTTACCATCTGCTTCCAATTCCTGCCTTTACCTGTGTGATTTCTCACCCTGTTTTCATCTTGTCCATCTCTCTCATTCTCTCTCCTAGTCCACACTACCTGCCTGATGTAAGCTTCCTGACATCTCTCAGTCGGTTTCTCTCCATTCCCCACCTTCATGGTGGTTTTCTGTCCCCTTCCCTTGTCTTCATCTCTTGCACAGTCAACTTCCAGTTTCCCTGTCTCAAATACTTGACCTTCTGGTCTTCATCCTCAAACACCACTCCTGAAGTTACCTCTTTAGCCAGCCTTCAGTTCTTATTCCTTCTAAAATCTCAATTAGAGCCTTCTAACCATCACAGCACATAGGTACCAGCAAAGAGATTGTAGAAGACACAAGGTTTCTTACATGATTTAAATCTGGTCTGTAGCACAGAGGTGTTGGAGGCACAGGGCAAGTCACTCCTGCCTTGCCACCAGGGTTCATTTGTGCAGTAGGGAACGCGCAATGCTATCCAAATTCTGCAGTCAAATAAGCTCTCTATGCAACATATATAAACTGAAAGTTTGACCAGATATGGAAAAACACAACCCTGACAAAGATTGTTCCCTTTAGGGATTTTAGATGCTCCCTCAAAGCAGGAAAGTTACACAGATTTTCAACAAAAACTTACCCATATTTAAATCAGAAAAAGACTAAATAATGTATTATCCCAATACTCACATTTTTAGAAAGAGCTGCACTATTCTGGTTGAAATGTTTACCTGAATAAGGAATATTTCAGCATATCCGAAAGGACTCTCTGAGAAACTTTCTTAGAAAACCTGGAAAGAGGCTGTCTCCTATTTCCATGTCTTTGCTTAACTTCTTTTCTGAAAGCTAACATAAAGGAATATGTCACTGTAATAGAAATCTAAATCATTATGATAGCTGAGCCTGAAATAAACAGAAAAACAGATCCAGCAAAATAAACTTCAGGTTAATTCTAGATCCTTTTCTTCACCCACTTTAAGAGCTAGGAGATTTAATCTGTCCAGCCACTGATATCTGATACTAGCAAAGATCTCTCCAGTTCCAGGCATGCAGGAAGAAAAATAGATATTAACATAGCAGAAAGTACCAGCTAAGGAACTGCTGAGGGCTGTTATCATGTAAGCCTGCTGTCAAGAGAGACTGAAGTGGTTTTTTCTAATTTTCTAATATATCACTGGTATCAACCCTTGCAAATTTATTATGTCTGGTAGTAGTTCACATTATGTAAAAACATCCATGCCTGCAACAGTGTCATTACATGAGAAGGATTAAAATAGTCTTGAAATTATATTCCAGTATTATTGGTTTGATGACAGTGATTTTTTCATTTGTTTCTTTACAGTAACATTATGCTTTAATAATATTGACTGGCTCAGGGTTCTCCCAAACAATGATGTAGCAACACAGTACCTACTACAGAATATATAGTAATTCTGACAGATAGGAAGTCCTAACACATTCCTATGACCAAGTTTGATGAGAAAGTATTTTTCTGCACAGTATTCTAACCCAAATAATACAACACTGCTCTAGATCAATCAAACAACAACAAAACAAAACAAAACACATTGTATTTCACAAGACTCAAGCCATAGAGCTAGACCTGAAGTGAAATAATGCCACTTTATTTTGTGTAAAAACAAGCAACCCCACTTACTCTTTTAAAAGGCAAATAACCCCATCATATTTCACAATTCTTACCACCTGTAACTTTTTTCTTTTTCATTGGCTGAAAATTTCACATTTTTTATGTGTCACATTTGACATTAATTATTTTTTGATTCTTATGCTCCCAAATTCATGACTTTACACAGGTCAAACAGAATATTTTGGCTAATAGGCTTAAATATTTCTTTCTATGGTGTTTCCTCCTTTTTTTCAGACAGTTCATGTATCTCTCTTGTGAAATATTATACAGTATTAATTTTTTCATTACAAAAATATCCCTCTTTTTAAGGAAAACTGTCTAATATTAATTACTTATGCATATATGTTCTTGTGAAAGAACTTGTATAACTTATATAAATTATTGATTTATATAAGTTCTTGTGGATTATTTCTTGTGTAGTACCTTTAAAGGGATGGGGAAGGAAATAAAATTTGACTTTTGAAACAAAGCTGCGAAGGATAAGGTGGTATAGAATAAGACAAAACATCTACTCTTACACAGTGATCACATTCAGTAAGTAAAACCAGGAAAGATTTCTGTCATAACATATTGAAATAACATATAGGAGATTTCGATCAGATTGACATTGAGTGAAGTATCGAAAGATCACATCAGAGATTTAAAACCAAAGAAGAACTGGCAGGTAGCAGATTCTTTTTTTAATAGCTGCTTGCCTCTCATTTCAAGAAACCTAAATCACACAGTTTGTAAATCCAGTTGTCAGGGCATGAAAGTTTTGAGATTTCTGAAGTAGAAGTCACTTAACCATCTGGTAGGCAGGAATGAATTCTGTGGAATAGAGCTTCTCTGTTTCATTTCAGGAATTTGTTACATGAAACAAGTGAGCAGGGACACTGTGGCATATAAAGCAAGGAGTATGAAAAAAAAGTCATATAATTTAGCAAGCATATGAGGAACAGCTCACCCAATGACAGCTACAACAAAAGAATAATCCCGTAATGGCTTTTTGACAGTTTATTTTCAGCACATGTTCTTAGGCAGTACATACTGTTTATTTTCTAAGCAGCTTAGGAGACAGGAGGTAAGTAGGATGATGACTATAATTCAATATAAAATACATTTAAATAAAGTTCAGGGTCTGACTTGAGCCCTTAAAAGTCAAAATATGTAAGATAAGTCTCCAGCAACATCCTTAGCTCAGCTGCTATCCTTATTTTCTAAATTTACTCTCTTATCACAGGCTACCACACCACTGGACAATGTAGAATTGGTATGAGGGAAGAATTAGTTCTAGTAGCTCCAGAAGAAAAAGATTCCCCACCACAGGCAATTTGACACAACTTGTAAAATGCTGGTTTCCATATATTTTTTTCACAGTTGAAACAAGTGTTTATACCTTTGTTTGTTTTTCTAATATCTGTTTTTTCATATCTACCTGACACAACTTACTAAAAAAACTTACTAAAAAAATTACCCCAAAATATCAGTGCCACAATACAGCATTTTACCAGTCTCATGAATTCCAGGTAAACCCTTCCAATCACTTGAAGCTTTTTGATGATATCAAAAAATACTATAGAAACTTTTCACTAGGGAATTTAAGGGAAAGGTAAAAAGAAAAAAAATCATCTCCAGAATTAAGTATTCAAGTTTATTATTCTATTTCCATTAAATTATAAGCTAACAAGGCATGAAACTATCAAGTGCAGCATCATATTTCATTTACAGAGGCTGACAACTGGTCCTCAGCACCTTGATGAATTATGATACCTGATTGAGTATCTGCCACTGAAAATTTTAATTTAGGAATGAAATGTCTCAAACAGACATTCAGGGTTTTCATCCAAAGACTGTCATAAAAGGAAAAAAAGGAGGCAGTTAATGCAGTTCATGAATATTTTTTTAATTGATTTCAACTGCTTAGTTAGTCGGGGTCTAGAATGCCTCCAGGTTTAGACCTCAGAGACAGAAGGACAGGGTAAGGCTTAAAAAGAGAATATAAAATATATGGATGGGGGAAAGCTGGATTTTGTCTGGCATGTATATAGTGTATAGAATAAATGAGTATTTCCAAGAACTTGGAGTACAAATAATAGTGCTTAAAAAAAAAGAAATCGATATCACATCCTCTGCCTGTCCGTAGGATGAACATTCATGGAACATTCATTTAGATAAGTTAGTGGAAGATTTGATAAATGCATGGAAGAATAATCCATCTTAAATGCAAGAAACTATCTCAGGCTCAGGAAGCACTGGAACTGTATGTTTTTAGCACTAAGAATGCACACCAATAAAATTTATGTGCTTCTTTGCTCTTGCCCCGTGGGCTTCCTTCTGCATCTATTGCTGCACAGCATATTGGTCTTCATATGCATTTGATTTCTAATACACTGCTTTTCACCGTAACTACAAATATTAGAATAAAATTAGAAAAACATGAAGAGAAATAATGCATTTCTACTGTGATCAATACACTCAGATCTCTTCCAAAGACCCTAAGTGCAAGAAACTTATATGACTGGAAGGAGGGAACGTGTTATTTGTTTGTGGTTGTTTGTTTGTTTTTTTAAGAGCACACCAATTATGACTTTTTTTTTTTAACAGCTTTCATTTTTGTCTCTCTGAAAATTTAATGGCTATATTTTGACTTAAAATGTCTGATATGTTATAAGCTCAAGATTCAGGATACCATGTCACGTCATGTACATGACATCAGTATATGAGACTGAGATATGAGTTGTTAACAAGAAACACAAAATGCTACTCACCATGAATAAATTCTCTGTAAAGAAAGACTAGAAAATACATTACCAGCAGTGCCTCCCTAGTACCTCACTGTTATTGTAAGATCCACCCAACAGTCCTGTTACAGAATTTAACACTCAAATGATATAATGGATAACATCAAAGTACTGTCTTAAACCCAACCAAGGTTCTGCCCTCTCTGAACAATATATTTGATCTTGTAAACTTAAACTAAATAAATAAAATGCTTTCACTTTCCAGTTTTACATTAAAGCTTTAAAGGTTTTCAAATTCAGTTTCAGCAGCTAAATGATTTTAAACCCAAATGCCTTTTCCTTGTTACAATATTGTTGTGCTAAGTGCAATCAGATCTTTGTTTATTTATATTTTTTAATTTGTATTTCCAAGTTCTAGGACTGCCTGAAGTTACTTTTGCAAGTGGGCATGGTAAAAATTCAACTGATGGAGTTCTGTCCTCTCTGCTGGAGGCAATTTCATTTGTAAATTGACAACTTTATTTTACATTTCATATCCCTGAACTCAAGGTAAGTTTTGACAGTCTGCTTTCCCCAAAAAATAACAAGAGGAACTGTTCTGTGAAGGGGTAAAAAGATTCTGCAGGGAAAGTCCAATCAGACATCACTGCTGTATGGTTTGGAAACTTGAGGTTTTTAGAGATATTCTTAATACCACCTGAATTTCACCTTTAAAATTAATTATTACATCTCAATATTATAATTCTCTCATTTACAAGAGCATTTGCCTGTGGAAAAGCAGGCCTTCCACACCATTAAGATTATGATTAACTGTCCTGGTCTTGGTAAAATACAAATGCTCAGGGTGGTACTTTCACTAATAGATTTATTTTCAGAAGCATGTCAGGTACACAGCTTGAGCTACACACATACTTCCTAAAGAGGGAATACTGACTGCCATAACAAAACCATCAGATAACATACCAGCTTTCTCTTTTTTATGCTGCTGGGTTGGAAGTTTTTTCTCTGTCATCTGCTACCTTCATCATCATGGCTGAGCTTCGCGAACGAAGATTTGGGAAGGCTTTATCCACATTTGTTACAGGCACGTTGGTGACTTATGAGGCCAATACGTGACAGACATATCCGATTGCAAAAGGCACAACAGAAAGACTCCTTAGATGGTGTATTCTGCAGGACACGGTTCTTCCTGCGTTGCCTTTTCTCCTCGAGAGTGATCCTGCGTGTGTTCTCAAAGGCATCCGCAGCGTTATAGATGCTGTGTCTCCAGGCCTCCCGATTTGAGGCCAGAGTAGACCAATTATGGTGATCAATATGGCCAAGGCTGAGATGTTGTTTCAGGGAGTCCTTGAATCTTTTCTTCGGGGCTCCTCTCTTGCGACAGCCAGTGGCAAGTTCACCATAGAGTAAGATCTTAGGGAGGCGGTGGTCCTTCATCCTTGAGACGTGCCCTGCCCAACGCAGCTGTGTTCTCATCAGTATGGCCTCTACACTTGTGACTGCTGCTTGCTCAAGAACAGATGTATTGGTCATATAATCTGACCAGTGGATGTTTAAGATTGTACGGAGGCAGCGCTGATGGAAGCGTTCTACGAGACGCAGGTGGTGGCGGTAGATGACCCATGATTCGGAACCATATAGGAGAGTAGACAACACTATGGCTCTGTAAACACTGATCTTGGTGCTTTTCTTTAAATGTTTATTACGCCATACTCTTTTGTGGAGTTTTCCGAAAGCACTGTATGCCTTTGCCAACCTGTTGTCTATCTCCCCGTCAATCTTACCATCCGAGGAGATGAGGCTACCTAGGTAATTAAACTGCTGGACTGATTTGAGCTCTGATTCGCCAATGGTGATATGGGGATGATGGAAGACTTCCTGAGGTGCAGGTTGATGGAGAACTTCTGTCTTCTTTAAGCTGACTTCCAGCCCAAAGAGCTCAGCAGCATCTGCAAAGCAGGATGTTAAACGCTGCAGAGCTGTTTCTGTGTGGGCAACAAGGGCGGCATCATCAGTCTGCTACCTTAGAAAGAGTATAATCAACAGCAGTTACTAACTTCCTAACCAAGAGCAGTTACCAACTTGCATGTGTGCTTTGCTGTATTGAAACCGTCACTGGGAGTCATACGGAGAAGTGAAAATGAGTGAGAGAGGGAAAGGTGAGGGGGAAATTTAACAGTATAGCCACTGATTCTGGTTTATTGATAAAAGAATGTTACTGAATGAGTCATCTCAGGACTGCAGGCAACAAGTGAGACATTTTTAACACTAATGAGATGGCAAGCTTGGTTATTTCTTGACTCTGAAAGTAAAAAACTCCAATCCTTTTTACTTAATGTTAGAAAACAAGCATGTATCCAGGCTAATAAACCTTTCTACTCTGATTTTACTACTTTGAACTCATCATCAACTTTCACATATGTCTGGATCTTATTCACTAAGTGACTCAAAATATATAATTAGAAGATGAACAGCTGCTTGCTTCTGTCTGGCACTTATACAGGGTTAATTAACACATACACAGGTTAATTTTCTTTGTGATAAAATTCAATTTTACAATACCCGTATCTCCTTATTGTTATCCTAATGAAGGCTAAAAAGACCAAATGGAAGATGAATTAATGAAAACACAAATCAATCAAAAAGACAGAGTTATCAGAAGAAAAAGAAGCCATATGCCAATTCAACATGACTGATGTTTTGACACATTTATTTTCCACTTTATTTTAATTAATAAGCCCCAAACAAACAAAACAATAGACCAGTGATATATTCATTTAATTAATCAAAACCCTACAAAGTATCTGCCATTTTCTTATCTCTCTTGAAAAAAAACTTTCCAGAAGCTCCTTAAAGTCTAAAGACAACTTCAGTAACCAGACCTTGGAATGAAACACATTTGTACTGGGCATCAATAAGACCATATCTGCCTCTTCTGCACTACAACAGCAGAATGGTATAGTTTTAATGGTGCTGCCTTTGCACTGAAGAGATTAAGAGACAAATAGTGAAACATATGCTGAAATTAGGGTTCATATTATTAGATCTGACATATAGTCCCTCCTAAAACACATGTGAATGGTTGTTATGAACACCAGAAAATATTCACTACTGCGTGGAAAGAGATTATCTAACTAATTTGACTAATTACTGTTTGACACGCACCTTCTGGTAGCAACCAAATTAGGTTAACAGGGAGCACATTGACAGTAACAGCACATACAGATATGACATTGCCTCTTCAGAATAAAGTTATTTTTTTTTGTCAGAAAGTCCACAGAACTCATGAAGTTAACTTATAACAACAGAATGACATGAATACATACACTCAGCTTCCCTGAATTGATATGGTTTGGATTTAGGGAAAGTATTCCCCATCAGAGTTCAGTACTCTCTGAACAGGTCCTTCATATATTCCATATGGAGAAGGTTTAATGCTTAACACCAGACTTACTCATTTGTAGACACTTGATGCCTGAAGGGATTTTGATTTAGCAGAGCAATACAGTAGTATACAAAAATTAAAATACAACTACTCTTAACAGAATATAAAACATTAATATATTCTATTGTATAAATTATATAAAAAGAATGTAGAAATTATATAAATATAACTCTTTACAGATTTCCTCTCTCTTGTGAAACAGCAATGTCACTTTAGCAGGTTGGATTTCAAGGAACTCTATTTTCTTGTCTACCAATATAGCTGCTTCATTTAAAAGTTTGCTGGGCTGTATCATACCACCTGCTTTGGAGATAACCTCTTTCATCCAGGCAGTGTAAGGCTAGGTCTACATAGCACAGGGAATGAACACTGGAAATCAGAAAGGGATTGCAGGCTGGCCACTACAACACAGCACACTGACACAGACAAACCCTATTTCAGTGTTTCTTGTATGCTCCTCTTTGACACTGCATATTTGAGGTACAGAAGTTTCCCAAGGATGTGCAGGGCCTAATCATTAGACTATATTAATACAGCACAAATACATATGCATATGAATTTAGTGTTATTTATAGGTAGAAAATATTCTATCCACACTACCTTTTGAAGGTGAGATGGACAGTAAGTCAACATGCACTACAGTTTCGATGAGTATTTGTTCGGAAAGTATGTGCCATATGAAATTCTGACTATTCAGAGCAGTAGAAATGCATATGGACACACAGCAAATGAGATGGCTTAAAGTGCTAAGTGAAATTGAAAATAGTTATAGAACTCTGTAAGTAGCCAGGATTTCACATTTTAGGCTTCTTTTCCCCCATCTTCTGATGACATCCTGAAGGTTGAGTTCTGTCTCTCTCTCTCTCTCTCTCTCTCTCTCTCTCAGGTGGAAGTACTCTAGAGCAAAAATAATATTTAAGAATCCTAAGGTTTTATAAAGTTATCGTTGTGATTAAGGACATTCTTCAACACATGACCATGTTTGGGTTTTTTTTTGATTTGATGTCATAAGCTGAAACTTCAGTATGGGTAGACACCCATTCTCCGGTGTCCTTCACAGCCTTGTCTCTAGCCTGCACCTTTTCTCTGCCCTCCTTCCAGAAGAAGGAACAGAGGGATATGTCCCTTACTTAAAAGGCTGAACCTACAGCACAGATATACACTTTGAGCTACAAATACATTACTAAAAAAACATGAAACACAGAGAACAAAAGGAACTAGGAAATTCCATCAACATTTCAATGACAAAATTATTACAGTATTGGGTACCTACTATAAAAAATACAGCTACAGAAAACATATGCTACAGGGAAGAGTTACAAGAAAGTTGCATGAGAAGGCTATAGTGATTTACAATTTCCTTTCCCTCTTTCTGATTATTTAGTATCTGTTACTCCAGATATTGCACCCAAGAAGAACATAAGCTAGATCTTTCAATTACAGAATTGTAAAGTGAAGCTGTTTTGAAAGAGAAGAATGGGAACAGTCATAACTTAGGTTAGCAAACACAGCTTAAGACCTTGACACCTTAAGACACTTTAAATTAAATTTGGAATAGGTCAGGTATGCACTCAGGGAGAAATTATTTGTTTCAGATAACTTAATGCTAAAAGGCTCACTAGCACTCAACCAGTGGATGTTTCTCCTAACTTTTCTGTCGCTCCTCATTGAAGGATCATAGACGCATCCAACACAGATATACCAAGTTACTTCTGCATGTTTTTCCCAGAACCAAAGTGTAACAGAGGACACTACAGAGTCCATCAAGCTGGTTAACCTTCTGCTAACTGAGATCTTGAATGACACTTAGCCCTGTTAGCCCAGGAACACATGCGAGAGCTGAATTCTGCCTGTTGATTAAGCTAGCTGATGTGATAATGTGGTACAGTTATGCTTCATTTAGACATCAGTATTGAAAACAAGTGGTGCTCTTTTCTGTTGATAAACCTAACTGGGGTTTCTCTCTCAGATGTCTCTATAGCACATTTCAGTAGTTGGTTTGTTTCTGAAATAAGAAACCTTTAGGTTGTTCTAAGTCCCTTTTATAATTTTAGTTAAGGTAGAAATGCAAACAAATCTCAAATTTGATAAACTCAGTCTGAAATATATAATACTGAAGAAAACCATCTGAGTGAAGCCCTAACCTCCATTTTGTTTCAGAATGGAAGTGGAATAGTGGCTGGCTGGCTGCCCCATCCCATCCTGTCCTTTCCCATCCTTCTTGCACCTGATGCATTGCAAGCACATCTAACGCAGCATGGTAGCACAGTAATCTGTACTGCTCTCCTTGTGGCATATGTTCCTTACTTCCCTTTCACAGAAGTATATCAGTGTCATGGTTTCACTCACTACATGGCATCTTGTCAGAGCCCTGCTCAAACACAGCATGGATCTAATACCACCCCAGGAAGGAACTGGAAAGAGCTTTCCTTTGAGCAGTGAAATTCTTTCACTGTTCTTAAGCACAAAAGTAATATGAAATGTGTTACATGTTTGGGAAGGTTGCAAACTATTTCTTTCAGTGTGATTTTTCAGTTTACTCTCTGTTTTCAAATCCATGGCACTTTATAATTTTCTTCCTGAAAACATTTCACATTTTCACATCCTAGCCATCACAGGATTTAAAAAGAGATTCATGCCTTTCTTTTTTTTTTTCTCTTTTGGTCTCTAAGGATTTCTAGTAGGTGCACATGTGAATAAGAAAGCAAATATTGCTTCAGAATTTGGTTTATTTGTAATAAAATATTACTGGTTAAAAGAGAACACTCTTGTAAACAATAAAAATTTTATTACAGTGGCTCCATATATCCTAGACATTGTTGTCATTTACTTTATTAATTAAATAATATAGCTTTAACCTTAGAAACCATGACAAGGAAGTTAATTTTCTGAGATTAGAAAGTTTTACTAAAAAAATTTAAATGTTTGACCACATCACTCTTGTGAATGACTGAATTTTACCTTCATAGTATAAGTTTTCCTCTGTGCAAGGGGAATTTATTGAACACCACTAGCTTTACTTCAAAAGCACCGCTAACTCAAATAAACCTCAATGTTAACTGACAACGTCTTATTAAACTCAAACCGTGTTAATGTAAAGTTAAATTTCACTTATCAGCAAATCCTATCACCTTACTTTTTCACCTTCAGCAACTTCTGAACAATACTCCTCAAAGAATGTCAGTCTTTGTGCAGGCACCCTATACTAGAACTTTCTGTCCACAGCCAGAGGACCCACCACAATCACTTGTACTAATTATAAGCCGTAGGGAATCCAAAAAATCTGTCCAGTTAATCTGTCCTGGGCAGGGAGGAAGGTGGTGGAGAAATGTATGATTTAAAAGAAATTGTTTATTTAAACCAAATTATTTTTAATATTGTAATTTCTGTCAAGATAAAATTACATATCTCCAAATAAATTTTCCTTTATAGAGGATTGTCATTATTTTTCTGCTTGCTCTTAATAAGGACAAAAGTAGATTGTGACATTTCCAGCCTAGATGAGCCAGATATTTTCACTTTAATTTTCACTAAACTTAGCTCTAAAATCCCCTTAGTCGAACCTTTGGATACATGCTATTAAAAACATTGTCCAAAACATCATTATCCAGCTATTGGAAAGCTATGTAAAGCATATTGTAAAGTCTAGAATACAAGTGGCAGAGACAGTCAGAGATTTGAAGAAATGTGGCTTGACAGAATCAGAACCTACCCAGGACCAGATCCACCAAGACAAAGCCAACAGTATAATTTTCAGTGATAAAAAAGATTCAGGGTAGCAAGCAACATGGAAACAGAAAACAAAGTATTTTTCCCATGATGAGGTAAAGTGATAGAGCCACAGCACCAAGAGAAAAACAATGACTCCCAAGAAGTAAATGGGCAGGTATATGCAAAGTGGAAGTTAGGTGCAAAAAAGATCTATTAAGAATATAACCTTTCAATTCTTGCACTAAACCACCTACAACTCTAAAAGGACTTGACCTTCTCTTTTGCCTTGAAGTACTTCACATTATATGAGGGTCTCAGTTGCCTGTAGTTAAACTACTTGGTTAGATGCAGGGTAACGATGAAAACACAAACCATTAAAGAAAAACAAATCTTAAACTGGTGCTACAGCACTCATTTTTAAAGTACACAAAATGTAAAATATGCAGAGGAAAGAACTGGTATTTCTTCAATGACACCTCATACCTGCAGTTGATCAAAAGACAGAATATCCTCATAAAGTTTTTTTCATCTCCTCAGTTATGTACAACTATGACCTGAGTATCCTGTCGTATTTTATTGCATTTAATTACTCACTGCTGTTTAGTAAATTAAATAGACAGATTTCAGAAATACTCAGAACTATCAAATTATTTTCAAGGGAGAATATCTAATTTTTTGAAAAATGTGTTATCAGGGATAGTAATTGGAAATTTCTGATATTCTTTCAACCCTCTTTTTTCCCCATCAGAGTTCCCCATTTAGTTTTGTCAAACACTCTGCTTAGCTGTTTTGGAAAGTGAAGTATTACCAAAAATGTTCAAAATTTATTTCTTTAGCAGATGAAAGAATTGCGTAATATTTAAAGGCAAAATAACCAGTGGCACTCACTGTCCTATGCTGGTTAAAATATCCATAACTTACTTCTGAAAAAAAATACAAACTAATTAAGAAATTAATTAACTTACACATGGACACTGAATTACATACGTATATATAAAATAATTTATATTATATACTTTATAGTATATATATGTATAATTGCTATATATTTCTGTATTGCATATTTTTTTTAAGGAAAATAACAAGAAAATAAAAATATATATTATATTTTCCTGTTAAGACATGAAAATAATTATTTAACAGGGTAGTAAAGGAGAAAGGAATTTGAGAAGGAAAAAAATGATGTTTTCAAATTTCTGTTCAGGCAATGTTCTGTGATAATGAGTTATGGTATAAGAGCTACTTCTAATTAAAAGGAAGGATATATTCAGATAAAATAAAAAGAACCTTCAAATCTGGCTAGATCATGGAATAACACAGTAAAGAGTGAAACTGTTATGGCTAATAATGTTATTGTAACAAGCTCCTGGAACAAAAATGAGCTAGAATTTGTAACTACAGGAGAGTCTTACCCTTTGCTGCCCCTACTCTGATCTGCTTTCTCCCAGCACTGTGAATCTCTTTCTCTGAGTGCCACTGCCTGGTGTTTGCAAAGCTGCACAATGAACTGGAATAGCATAATAATACACATTGAGAAATAACCTCTTCAAAACAGTTTTAACCCAAATCTGTTCCCAGGGTAGTGCATGGCTGAACGAATACCCGTGTCAGCACAGAGAAGATGTTATCAGTGAAATGCATGGAGGGAACAGCAAGACATGCATTGGAAGAAATTTATGCCCATTTAGACTACAGAACTATGATGCCATTAGTCACTAGCTCACTTCAGAGGGATGGTAAGAGCCTTATTTGATTGTCACTGAAGTCTACAAGACCTTCTACTTATCTGTCCCTGAGTAACTTATGTATTTAACACTGTGTATTCTATAAATCTGACCAAGAATTAAGATCTTATCTATGGATATACCTATAACAAGGCTGTTAAAAAACAGGTGTAGAGTGCAGATCACCTAAGTTCCCACCACACTTTTGAAAGGCTCATATTAATTACCTGTAGAACTTCATACACCAGACAGCTTGTAGTTTCAATGCAATTTTCCTACATTAGACTGCTATTCTCTGCTCTGTTCCTCAGCTTTACTGTATTTCAGGAACTATGCCAAGTTCAGAGGAGTATAAGTGAGTACAGCTCCATTAACTCACAGGTTTCACCCCAGGTGATAGTGACCCTTGGTATTTGACTAAACTGACTGCTTTATCTTTTAAAAAATAAATAAAAAAATGATACAGCTTCTTTCAACATATAGAGAACAGTTATGATCTAGGTAGAGAAATAAATGTCTTCACAGATAAAATAGTAGAAGCATTCTCTGGGGAAAAAGAATTTCAACTATTTGTTGCCCATTCAAAACAGCTGTCCAAATGAAAAGATTGTACAATTAAGTTACCAGCAATTGAGCACAACTTATGTACTTTCAGTAGTGCCACAATAAACTGCAGATGTCTGGAAAAATTAAAACTATATAACTGAAAGCATCACTATTGTTTTTCTGCTGTACAAAACCTACTTTTCATATTATTCTTGATTACTTTTGTTGGACTTGGTGCACTTGATGCATGGTCATTTAAAATGCAAATATTAAGCACATTAAAAGGCACAGTCACAATCAGAATTCTGGATGCATCCCAGGAACTAAAGCATCTTGATAATAAGACAAAATCATATTAGTTGACCAAGCATAAATTTGCCTTGGCCATCCAAATATCAAAATGTTTTTGGCAAAATAATATGAAACATGAAGGGGGACTTATGAGAAGAATTTTTGCTACTGTCTCTAGAGGAGGAAAGAGAATAAAAAACTGACAAGTTATAAATGATAAATGGATTGATACAGCAAAACTACTAATGGCATGTGCTACTGATTACTTTTGAAACCAAAAGGTAATAGAAATTATCCAGAAAGTTTCTCTGGTCGTGAATAATGCAAATTCACTTGGCTCAATAAACCATATCACATTGCAATAGATCTGAAAGAAATGGAAAGAAAAGAAAGAAAACATGGCAAAGTTTTTTTCTGTGGGATTTGATGAACAAAAAAAAGAGTCTGACTGAATAAAAGGAAAGGTGGGTGACAATAAAGAGTAACGGAACACAATTGTGGTCACTGAAATATAACTTAAAGAAAAAAATCAGATAAAGATTAAAAATGCTTAAGGTAAGGAAAAACAAATGTGTGTGAGTGGGTGTGGGTGTGGGTGTTTTGGTTTTTTGAGGGTTTTGTGGAGCCAGAAGGGACGATGAAATGTATGCAGGAGATGTATGCAGGACGATGAAAAGTTACAGGAGACTATGTCAGACCTCAAAGCAAAGGCATCAGTCCATGAATCCCTAAAACAGCCAGACTGCTTGTTCGTCTCAGATTGCCCTGGGGCTTGGGAAGAATTACCTACCTATATATGAGGTCCCGCTTCCAGCTCTGAGCTCTGAGCTTCCAGGTCCCTTACCTGGTGAGTGTTCCTTGCCTGTACCCAAAGTTGATGCTGAAGTCCTTGGGGATGCATGAAGTCCCTCTCATATCAAGCCCCATTTTGTTCAGTAGCTGCCATGAGAAGAGGAACAGTCCTTTCACCATTTAAACTGTAACAATTCTTCACTGCTAGAATTGTAGATAAAGAAGAATTTTAATTAATATCTTTCTGCACTGCTTTGTTCTACTTTTCTCTACATCTCTAAGTTTATATTTGTCTTTAAAAATAAATTTTTTACTCTCTCATTATTGTAATTGTATTACACATTTAAATATAGTTTCTGTAAATATAAAGTGACCATCAACTATAAACAAGTGAAAGGTTGATCCAGGTTTTGAAAAGCTTATGAGACTTCTTAAGTTCTGACTTTCTTAGTTTAGACTTATCTGAAAAAGTAATGTTATATAAATGAGCACTAGGACATGATTACATTTTCTGCTCTGTTTTCCACACAACTTAAGTCTCATAGTCACACACATACTATAAATCAAAATAGGATTTTTAGTTATTACATTTCTGTTGAGCCTTTTACTTGAATTATTTAAAATAAATTTATAGCAGATAGAAAAGCATTCCTTGAATGTAGGAATACTGTTTCAAGTCAAAATATTGTAAAACCAAAGACATATTTTTTAAAAGACATGTATTTGCACGTGTGTAAACTCATACATGAACAACATATGTATAAATAAATTAGGAAATTTAATTTGGACTCCTGAGGCATTCATGTTTCTAATATAATTACCTTTATCCTGTGCTTTCTGTGTCTTGAGCTTTTAAGATATATACAAGTCATATTTTCACAGCTTTCTACCTACATAAACAGCACTTTCTATTCTTTATCAATCACAAAGGTTTTTTTCAGGACTCTGAAACTTGAGAAAAACTTAAAACACTGACAAAATTGCTCTAGGATTTCAAGAATTAGCAGATTTTCAGAGAGAAATAAAAAAATGAGAATAAGACACATCTCATTATATAAACCTTCACAAGATTTATGTACTCTGTGATAAGAAACTTGGGGACTGGGCATAGGTGGGGACTGGGTTATGCTCCAGCATCTTTTATTTTTTCTGTGACTCTAAACTTTTCTGATAGTTTCTGACATTCTCTTCCCTCTGACCTCCCCAACCTATCAGGCTGGCTTAACTTTCTCGCTCTTTGGCTGTCTTTAATGTAACAGCATAGTATGATGTAGACTAATTCTACATATTTGCTGTGATCTGAAATAGTCTGGCAATAAGCTATCCTGAATGATTTTCAGCCTTTTGCAATGCCTGTCAATGAAGTTCAGTATGACCAGCATGCATGGACAATTCTATCAGTTTCAGTAGTTCTGAATTTATGTTTTGATTAGTACTTCTATTAGTGTATGATAAACGGAATATGCTGTTCATTTGTAGATCCTTATTTGCCAATAGAAGTAGAACGTAAAGTCATTAAAGGGGTTCTCTTACCAGCCCATCATTAAAGGTATGTTTTTTCAGAAAGAACAATTTCAGGGGGACAAAGGAAGATACAGTGATTTTTAGAAGGGGCTCAGGAGAAGAGGTAAAAGACCACAGAGAGCAGAAAGAAAAATGGGTGAAAGCTAAGGGTTCAGGTGAAATAATACTGTTGCAGTCAAGAGTGACCAAGTGCCTGAACAAATCTAGTGGTCTCCCAGACTACTGTGGTGAAGACATCAGCTGTTACTGGATGTTACTGGTTGTTATTCCTCACAAGGACTGAGGTGAGCTGTAATCTCTTTCTGGCACCGGTGATTCTGCCACACTGACTGTTTAAGTGAGGTTGTCTGAAAGAAAGTACAAAAGCAAACCAGAGGAATTCACCCTTCTACATCCACTACAGACATTTCATCCTCTTTCTCATTATTCTTCAGGTCCTCGTGGGTAGAGTGTCTCCTTTTTCTTTCCCAGCTTTTAAAGGTAGAGGTATTTTAAAGTATTGATCGCCTTCCCTGGAAACTGAATTAACTTGTATATTTGCATACTTCAGATAAGAATTGAGTCCAAAGTATTCAATTCTGGGAGCCAATTAAGGCTTTAATTAAGAATAAAACAGGAAAGAAATAAAGGATTCACATATTATTGGTAGTTTCAAAGCTCAAAATTACATTTGCAGGGAGGGAGGTCTTTGTTCCACATTAGAGAAAAAGAAGTATGCTGAAACATTTTTCTCACAGTAGGAGCCTTTTGTCAATTTGCTGAAGAAATTATGCTAAAAACTATACAAAAGCAAGTTTTTCTTACTCTTCCACTTGTCTGAAAACCAGAACTAGACAGAATTATATAAAACGAAAGGAAACTTTCACCTGAGAAAATCACTGCCTTCCATTAAGGACTTCATCAATGCACATTATAACAGATTAAAAAAATTCTGTTAGCCATGGGGACAAAGAGACTACATACTAATTATTCCTTTTGATCTTCACTTGCAGGAAGACATCTGACAACTGTCAGAGATAAAGCTTACAATTAGGCAGCTTTTTTAAATAATTAAGTACAGGAACTGGAGCTTTACCTAGACTTGCCTTCTCTTTTTTTTTTTTTTAATACTCCAGCTGTATTATTGCCAAACCAGCTGAGAAGTCACATCCAGTTATTTTCTCCCTTTGCCTACACACAATCAAATTGAAAGTCTGTGAATGAATCTGCAGTCTACCTCAGTCACTAAGGTGACTGAGTTTCCACTTCATGCTAGGCAGTCATTTAGTAGAAATTAATAATCAGTGATCCTTCTAATGAGTCACTGAAGAAAAGTCACTTATTTAGTTTTCACTTCTAAAAGCTACACAGTCTGTCTATTCAACCATTAAAATCTCTCCTGATGACATTTACAACTAAAAAAAAAAATAACCAACCAGAAGAACAACAAAAACTGAAGCGGAAAAAAAACAAAGAACTAAGATGACCTTGAGAAGGTGTTTTATTGCTCAGTTAATCCCAGCACATAGAAGCACAGTTCTGACCTGCATTCAATCTGTTTTGCATACAATCCACATCTAATAAAACATTTAACTTTTATCTCGATAATAGAAACAAGTTAACAAGCACTTGAAGTTAAATGATGCCTTTTTCGAGAGCTGTCTTAATGACATAAAGAGGACTTAGGGAGGAAAGTCTGGAGAGTGCTGTGGCAGTGATTTGCTATACGGAAGAGCATATCCAACACTGACTTTGGCTTGTGTTCTCCAGATCTACTGATGTCAACAGAAATCAAAAATGGTTGGATATCTTCAAATCTCATTATCTTCCAAAATTTTTGACTTATCTGGAATAGTACTCTTACTTTAAATATGTAGATGTAAAGTAATGTATTATTTCTAGAAACAGATATATCAGTATACCTGCCTTAATTTTTTTTTTAATATTCACAATATATTCTTATACATAAGTGTAGTTAAATGAAATATAACCTCCAGATGCTTATGTTAATCAGAAGATAAAAAAAACACAAACAAATTATAAATCTCTCCAAAATTCCCTATTGGGTAAAAGTAGGGTATATTTAACAAGAATTTACTTTGTGAATTATTGAAATAGATGGTCAATAATGGTAATGTCTCGAATCCTGAACAATATGCAGCTGTTTCAACCAACTTGCTGTAAAGTGCTATCACTTTTTTCTTCTTACTTTCCTGAACCAGTTTTACGCAGTCTAACCTTGCAAACCCATGATTCTAATAAAACCTAGATCTTCCACACCAGCCTGATACAAAAATGGTCTGAATCCAAAACTAACAGAAATAATTGAACATTTGTGCCTGTTTCAAAAGTTTTGGACCAGATCCCATAAATATTATCTTAGTTTGATGACTTTTTAATATAACAAAAATAATTTAAAGGTCTTTAAAGTTCAGTGTTATGCTTACAGAGGAACCTACACATACAAAATATTTTTTCCAGATAAATATTCAGGAAAGTATGATAGTAAGCTGACAATTATGAATATTAAGAAATCTCATTATAATTGTGTGTACTATTTATTCCTGTATTAGTTTTATGTCTCATTTGAGTTATTTTCTCCTTTGGGAGAAGGAGTTGGTTGGTTGGTTGTCTGTGTTTTGAGAAGGAATCCTGACTTTTGTTAAAGTTACTTTAGCTCAGGTGCTTTATAAACCATTCTGTTGAGCAATACTTCCTCTTTGATTTTCGTTGTTACAACAACAGACTTGGAAACAAGAAATTGTTTCCAAATACAAAACTATTTTTCTAGTAGTCATAATGAATTCTGAAAATGGTGCAAGTCCTCTTCTTCTGTAGTAAGGAAAGAGACTTGTATGTATTGGAGAAATAAGATTAAAAATGTCTAGTTAATTCCATGGTAGCAGACCCAATTGCCTACTTCAAAGGGAGTACTACTTTTCACTTGCAAAGATCAGTCCTATTTGGATACCTAGTCTGTACTGTAACAAAATTATAATAACCATTTTATGAGAAGGAGCCCCATCTGACTTCTTTCTTGAAGCTCAATTTCTCACAAAACATCCCAAAGTAGTGCTGATGTTGTACATCTACAAAAATAATTTTTTATGACACTTTCTCTGTGCACAGGTATAAATGATACTGATCTCCTCATGACTCAGCTTTCCACTTCCCAAAACAGGAGAATAACAAGAATTAGGAATAATCCTTCACTCACAACATATCACCCGAGAAAACGTTGTCACTGGTTGAAACCTTACTAGAAAGTAGATCAACAGTCACACACCAGTTTTCAAGTCTGTGCCATAGTCTGTGGTAAGTGTATTAGTACAGACATGATCAAATCAGCTATATTTCAAGAACTGAGTTTTATAAATTAATTACATTAAATATACACAATGATACATTACCCAATTGAATGCTCCAACCCTCTGATTCTTTCTTTTTTTTGCCTTTTCTGATGATTCCTAATTTTCAGGGACCTCAAAAAATCCCAGACATCTTCTACAAGTTATTTTCTCCCAAGAAGAACCCCTAAGTGAAAAGAATCATGTGAACTGTGGTGCCTTCCCCACCGCACCCTGTGCACTCTCCCTTGAAGGTTATATTTCAAAGTCAAATTTTTTTCAATACTCCTATGATACATATTGTTCCTTGATTTATGCAAAAGAATACCACGTATATTAACACCGCCACTATTCTCCTTCATGTTCTTGGAAGGTGGGAAGGAAAGAAAAGAAGTCAATCAGAGGCTTCTGTGTTTAAGCAGCTCACAGGCTTTAGTTCAACAACTTGAATCACTTGATACCTTTGAAGATCTTCCCTTTTTTTTGTCATGGGCTTTAAAGAGAAGACGTAGTCTCCTTGCAGTTTTAACAAAAATAAAGTTTTCTTTTATAAGCTTAGCTTTATAAGTTTCATCCTTTGAAACAGCCACATTCTGTGCCCCAGGAACAAAACAAAATAAAAAAAAAAGAGACAAAGAAAAAGTTAAGTTGTTCCACAGTACAGGTAAAAGCTATTGGATATTGTTTAGGTTGCAGTGATTTTTCTCCCAAACACATCCTTAATTGCTTAAGAAGGATTATTAATTGCTATTACAGACTATTCAGCAATCCTAACAGCTTATTGATGAAATGTTACCTTCTTGCGGCTCTAGACTTTGTTTTCATTTACCATGTCATCTTTATGGCTCATTTATTATAATGTCAATATTAGCCCAATCTAATCAAATAATTTTTGCCTTTTTCAAATTGCTCTCTTCCCCTGTACAAACAAAACATAGTAGAACCATCACTTTATGCTTTTTAAAACACTGCAACATCAGGTTTGTTCCTACCCCAAACTTAAAATTCATTAATGTACTGTAGTGCTTCTTTCAAGCTTTACTTTGCTTTGTACCTTTGTGCTAGGGAATATTCAATTTGTCTACCCCTCCCTGCCCCTCAAGACTGCCCAGACTGCCTATGTACCTTAACAACTTCATATGGTTCAGTATGTGAGTGCTGGTTGTGTTCAGATACACAAAGTACTGTTGGTAGTAAAACTAGAATAGGACAAACAAAATGCTGTTCAGTCGAGCTGAAGGTAAAGCTGTATCTGTAATTGCTAAGCACAGCCACAGTACAAAAAGCTCATGCTAGAAATATTTCCACTAGCTTTAGCTCTCAGCCTTTAGAATGTTTTAATTGCAGCCAGAGGGTATGAAGTTCAGCTTGAATTACGCAAAGGACCATAAAAGAACACGACAAGAAAAGTACAGGAAATAATCAACCCCAAAATGTTTTAAGCAAAGTGAAGATTTGTCATTAAACCACAAAAATCTAAGATGCACAGATGAGTACTGTGTAAAGCAAATTTGTGACTGATTAGTATATTCACATCTCAGTGAAAAAACGAGATGATTATAATTTATATAAAGTACCTATTTTAATAGTAAAAAGATGAACAATGTGACAGTTAAAGGACAGAGTAAAACTCCTTTAGATTTAAGACAAGAAAAATTGAAGCTTGGAGACCAAAAGTTTATTTTGATTTTTTAAATTACATATATTAACAATGCTATTACTCTTGTTGAGCACCTAATTTCCTGGAAGCAGTCTGATCTAGGACCTATACAAACAAATACTGATTTGTTAAAAGATTGGTATCAAAATTTTCATGTAAACTATTGTTTTTTCAAATTAAATCTGAATTTTTAAAAGTTGAGAGTATGAATAAAAAGGTAGGATTTAAGCCATAATGATTACTTCTGAATATCTGACACCTTGCAGTGGCACCTTTGAACCTCCAAAATTGCTAGCACATATAATTGATAAGCTTAACCTAATGGGATAAACTTCTTTCCATGAAAAAAAAAAATACACTTTTACTAGTTCTTCACTCACCACCAATCCAGTTCTTTTAGGAATGTTAAATATAAAAGAAAAATGGTAAAAGAACCTCTGAAGTTTTTAAAAATAAATAATCACCTCTTTGTATATGTTTAGCTAACAAAGGAAGTACTTGGCCAAAGACATACAAGCCAAAACAAAAACTTGAAGAATAAAGGAAATAAATATACTGTGCTATAATATAACAGCTAAGCTATGGGACTTTTTAACCTGTCCATCCTTTTCTCTTCACTTCTTTCAGCACATTTCACAAAAAGTTTAAAATACAATGAAAGAGCCATGTTTTATGCAGAAAGTTGCCAGACTTCATGGAGATTCAGAAGACACAACATATGTCTAGAAAGGATATCTACATCTTTTTTCTAAAATAAATATTTTTGCATTTGAGAGGTATTCATCCCTCATGTATTAAAAAGATAAGCATCTATTATCTGGTTAATAAAAAGCGAAGGCAAAAACATCAGGGGCTTTCAAAATAATTGTATGTGAATTTGATCAGCAGAATGTTATTAACACTGCAAGATGAAAAACAAACAGGATGGAAACTTACATTTGGAGACATCATTATATTCTATTTTTAAAGAACAACAGAAGCAAACAAATCTTTGTTTAAGATTCTGGTCATGCACCAATATTATATTAGAAAAATTTTAATTTTCTGCAAATACACAGGATAGCAGATGTGTTTTAGAAGAATATGAGGCTATAGAGCTCACCACACTTGAATCATCTATTTCATTTGGGTTTGATAGAATTTTATATATGGGATTCTCACCTAACACAGGGAGCATTGCTAATTGTCTGACACCAAAAGCAAAAGCTTTGATACTTCTGTACACATGTGTTTCAGTTAGTTCTGTTTCCTCCTCTCACAAAAATACATGCAGGAAAATTATGACTCCTTCAGTCATTCAGTATTTGAAACCTTTCTAAGATTTCTCTGGTCTGAAAGCTTATGCTGAACCTTTACAGTTGCTAGGTGATATCCAAGTGGTGGTCAGTAATTGTGATTGAAGATGTATGAAATTTCCATTTCCTCATTGATGATCAAGAAAAATAAAAGGCAGATTTTGGTAGAAGCAGTTCGAGATTTAGTCACCATCAACGTATGACAAAGATGTAGTGAATGCTCCTGTTGTTATAATTCAGTTCTGATCAGCTAAATCAAGAATAAAAAGGAGAAAGGAGAGCTGCTAAAACAGATGAGTGAGTGAAATATTACATTTCAGTAAATATTTTTCAATAACTCTTTTGCAATATTTCTCAGTTTTATGCATTAATGATGTTCTGATCTGTATGACCTCATTTTTATAAGGATAACAATGTTCTAAAGATAGTCTATAATCCATAAATTTTGCAGCCTTGTAAAGACCAGTGTATTCTTGCAATCCCCTTTAAGCATGTGAACATACTTGTTGGAGGTGCCCCAAGAGAGTCTTATGAGTGGTGGAAAAGACTTAATGAGGAGAGATCAGAGGAAGAAGAAGAAAACATCTCAGAGTGCACCTACACCGTCATGCACAAGATATGATCATCATAAACACAAGAGTGTTTGTTTCCAGTATTTCACTTAGTTGTACAATTGTTCTCTTGTTGGCATAACATGTTTTATTATGAGAATGCATGATTCCCTTCTCCTTACCCCTGTTACTTTTTCTCCTATTGATTCTATGTAAACCCTTTCCTTATTCATCCAATCCTGCTGCATTGCAGTACTCCCCATAGATATGTTCTCCCTTATCCATGTTTGCATAAATTCCACCCTTTGTTACCATGATTGGCTGCTCCTTTGAATACTCCTCCCAGTCTCCACCCTTTGTTCTAGTAAGTTCCCTGCTCTCCCTTTATAAGTCAGCGTCCATGTTCAATATATGACCATTTTGTGTCACACTGTGACTTGTACGCAGAGTGGTCCTTCTGGGTCTTGCATAAGGGGAGTTACAGCTCTACCCCTGTCACTTACTCATTTATACTTGTAATTAGGCTACATACAAGCTTTCAGTGTTTTGCTGGTCAGCTTTAGAAGGAAGAATAATAGGCTGTGGTCTGTAATAAAAGGGAATAAGGTATAATAAGAAAAGAGGAAAGCCATAAATGAGAACAGAGAGAGACACAAACCTGACAAACATAAATGAGACAATGACCAAAAACAAATGTGGTCAAGTCACACAAACTGGTGGGCTACCAAGAAACTGCAGGCAAACCAGAAGTTTGCTGCTGATAAGCATGCAAACTTGAGTGTCCGGGATGTTGCCAGGGATCTTGGAGCTACACAAACTGATGGGGGAATGTGCACTAGAAGGGTAACAGGAAGGAATAAAGTGGGAATAAACAGACAGGGGTATGAAATAGGTTGTTCACTTGTAAAACAGGGCTGGTCAGTACACTTCTCTCACTGAGCCCTTCACCTCCTTGCTGCAGTCTGTCCTATCTTCATGTTATATAAATCCATTCTTGGCTATCTCTGTGTAATCCCACATTCTATGCTCTGTGTGTGTGTCTGTGTGTGTGTGCTGCAGGGACTAGGTGCCAGCTACTGGCAGGACCAGGGTGATTGGATCTGGGGTCAGCAACTGGAGTCAGGTCAGAGGTGTTGGCTGGGAACTGATCACGGATGTTGGCCAGACAAAAGGTCATGTTGGTACTTGAGGGATCCATTAATGAGTGTTTGTGTGAATCAAGATCATGTTGAGAGTGTGCTGAATACTGAGCTTCAGTCTCTACCAGTCAAAGAAGAGGAGGGTAGTTGGCTGTCTTGGCTTGTGTTCTTGTCAGTCCTGCATGCAGGTGATGCTGAAGGCAGCTCCTTTTCTGTGCCAGTCTGTGTCACTATCATGTGTTGTATCTGTGTGCATCCTTTTTAGTATCAAACACATAGTAGGTTTCCTTTTATTCTCTGGTTCACTGATTTCTTTTTATGGTTTATTTAGTGTTACCTGACTCATCACACAAAATAAAGAAACAGTAAAGACAACATATTAATAAATTTCTTAAATTATCAGAGTTCTCTCAGTACCCCATTAGAATAGGTTATCTCTGCTCACATAATTGTTAACTTAAATCAGAGAGAGAACCGACAAAATTATCAAATACTTCCACTCATACTGAATATCCAACTTGATTTACCCTGGCCTAAAAAGTCAGAAATTTAGAGCACACCGGTTAATCATTAGTAAGATGGTCAAGCAGGTTAGCAATTATTCAATTTGCAACTTATCAATAGTTTATTTTTCTTCTCATTACCATTCTCTTCTTTCTATTTGGATGTCACATGTGCTTTAATTTATGTTACCAAGAAACAGCATCCTATTGAAGTGGAATGTGATGTATATATTTTCTGTTGGAAACTACAACAGCCTGTTGGAAATTACATACTTCTAATTACAGTTTTACAAAATATGATCTAAATTGCTCACCATACTGTCACATTAAGAACCCAGGAGAACCTCATAGGGCTGTGTTTTATGTTGCTGGTATTCTTCAGTAAAAAATATAGCTCAGCTGTCTGACTTTTCAATCTACAGAAACTAACTGAAAATACTAATATCAAATACAATACCTCTTCCTAGTTTGAAACTTAGCAATTTACATTGAAATGTAAAGTTATAACACCCTTTTTTTTTAACATGAAACTTGTAAAGGGGGACAAGGTAAAATAAGGGACTATTTTTTCATTAAACTTAAAAAGGCAAGTAAAAAATGCTACTAGTTAGGCTTGGGTTCTTTCAGTCATTGAAAAAAAAACCATTGGAAAACTGATGCCAAGACTGAATAAAAAACTGCATTCTGCCTGATAAATACAAGTTCTATCATCTAGTGAGAAACTGTGGGTATGGAATAGTGAGAAAAAAGGATTTTCCCTCTGTATCAGAGAAGAATCTTGATGGTGATCTGTAAGCATTATATATAGCTCTAGAAACATTTCTACTGTGCTCCACAACTACTGATGACATATCTTGAATTTTTCTTCCTGAAATCTAAAACTGGCAGGAAATTCAACCAGCAGACAACATAGGATCACAGAATTAAACAATCATAGAATATCCCAAGTTGGTAGGGACCCACAAGGATCATCGAGTCCAACTCCTGGCCCTGCACAGGACTCTGCCAGTGTGAACACTGGAAGTTCAGAAAAGAAATAATGAAGTACGATATGATCACAATGTTCAAAAAAGTATGTAAAACATACATATCAGGATTAAATATTTATTTTTTTCTATTCTAAGCATAGGTGTGGAAAAAGAAAGCTAAAACCAGAGTGTGACATAGATTCCAGCTTTTAAATTATGATACTGGTATATGATACTCTTTATAAAAGCACCTCAGATACTTGGTGAAAGGAAGACTGTAGTGCACATTAAAAGAAACTACACTGCAGCAAAAAAGGTGGAAAATGGAACTGTGCAGAAAAAAATACCAACATGAGTTAATGTTTATATAAAACTATACCAGAGAATTTCTACTGAATTAAATTTTAAACCGTAAGGAAAAAATAATATGTTTTTTGTGCTTGTAATTTAACATGTGAGAAACAGGGGAACAACAATTTAGTAATAGTGGAAGGAAGGCTGGAGAAGCCAAAAATAAATCATCCTATATCATGTTTCTAGATGTCAAAAGAGAGGCAACTAGAATCGTACAAGACACAGCGAATGTTAGACAATATTAAGAAAGGAATGGAAAACACCACTATCCCATTGACTCGCCCCATTCACCTTGAATGCTCTTTCATATGCAGAGATGCAAAAAGGACTTCAAATTCATATCAGATTGAGATACCTCAAAACCAGAATAAAGATGCACTTTGAATACTCAAATTATGTGTTGTAAAAACTATGTTTGTAGCTTTGAAAAGACAAATATGAAACCTATATCTTCATGGAGAGCTGCCTGATAGTCAGAAGACCACCCTAGCACCTAAAGCAATACCAGGAGCCTATATATGTACTCAGTCTCATTTATCATGCTTACATGGCTGTGAAAAAAGTAGACAGGGAATGATTATTCAGAACTGCTCAATTATACGATACCGATATTAGCAAGTAGCAGATTTAAAGATGGATACTAACCAATATATGGTCATACCTCGTGTGCCTGTGTGCATGCAGGTAGCTCATAAGGATGACTGGGTGGCCTCTAAGTACACTTTAGCTGTCCTACTCTCACATCCATTGGATATTCACGCTTAAAATGTGAGTGGCACCATTGAGGAGCTCTGGCACAGCTACTGCTGGCTATAGGTAAGAAGACTGAAGGGTACTTGTCAAGGAAAAGAAAGAAAGAAAAGTGAATATCACGCTACCTTTTCGTTTCCTGCTGGGGACACTTTTGGGTAGAGAAACTGAAGGGACAATTTACGGGACTGACAACCTTTTGTAAATTAAAAAACAAGCACAGAACACTGAAGTTCAATTCTTTCTGTCAACCAGAAATATAAATAGTCAACTTCCTCCATCTTATATCAGTGTATTAATGCATGAATGAAAAGACACTGCAACTGTTCAGGGATGAGCCATATAATTCCCAAGGCCACTAGATGATTTAGATGTGAAGTTTCATTTTTCAAATGTAGCTCAGGCATCCAATTGGACAAATCCAGAAGGAATTCACTTTTAAGTCACTCTTCTATTTTCTTCAAAATGGTACTTTATTTTAGAAACATCTGTTGGCTTAAGAATGTGGAAATTGAAAATATTGATTCTCTCAAAAATACTGACACTTAAGGAACACTGCACCATTAATAGGGAAAGAAAAGTAATCAAATATGTCAAATCTACATCATTACAAAGCATTTCCTGGAAACCTTAAGGTGAACAGTGATCCTGGTGATGCTATTATCTTCATCTGCATTTAATCCTTTATATACTATGAGGAAAAATATTTTGCTGATGGTCATTTTAGAGATGCAAATATAGGACAACATCTAAAATTTTCACCATACAGGAAAGTTCATGGTCTCCAGCAGTAAAACAGTTCAGACAAACTGCAATAATAGCCTCACAAATCAATACATCTTTTAGGCAGAGTATTTTATGATGTTGACCTATACCATCTGATGCACGGAATATGTTTTTCTTTCCTGTTACAAATGAATCATTCTGGAGTCCCATTAAGGTTGTTACTGTACAGAAAGTAACTACAGCACTGAGTTTTAGGTCATCAGAATCTAAACAAATGTGATGAATTGAAACATAGATTTTGGTAAGATTTTAAGTTATACAAATTCCCTGAAAGCAATATATACTATACCTGTTTGTTTTGTTCTAATAAAACAAGCTTGCTCTATCTTCACACTAAAAAGCAGTTGATGAGCAATACATTAATATTATTGTATTTTTGCTGCCAACAAATTCATAATATGTACTTAGTACCTAAAAAGCCATTACAGATCCAGAAATTAGCTCAGTTGTTTGGAGCATGGTGCTAAAAACACCAAGTTCACAGGTCTGACCCCTGTATGGGCTATTCGCTTTAAGGGTTGGACTTGATGATCCTTGTGGGTCCCTTCTAACTCAGAATATTCTGTTGTTCTGTAAAAAAAGTAGGATCGTGACACCCGTTGCACATACACTGAGTATATACTGACTCTCAAATTCTTGTGACATTTTTTGACTTTTTTAGTCTTTTTCAGTCTTTTTCCTTCCAGAACTTCATATATGTAAATAATAATTTTTCATTTCCATCTAAAGTGTATTCAGGCACAGAAGTCAATAGTGTTGACAAATCCAACCTCCTGAAATGTTTCAAGTTGTTTTGGTGGAGAATGATTTTCAGAGAGTGTCTGACTCCTGTTGGTTGTGTAGCTCTAGCAGACAAGTACCAGACAGAATGAAAGACATGTGGACCTGAATTTTCCCTATTGTATTATTCAGGGTGCTTTTTGTGGGGGCATATTTTGTTCAAGATCTTATTGATTCGTGTATTTTGAAGCATTACAAGTTCAGCCTCTAACAGCTCACTCTATCTTTGAAGTAAAGTTCTAAGCACTGGCTTGTTGAATGATACATTTAAGACCAAAGACAGACAGAAATGCCAGTGACCCGGAGACCATGTTTAGCAGGCAAGTCAGAAGATCTGCAGTGTCTCTTCACACAAAAAAAAGAATTTAAACCTTTCTCATGGGAAGAGGTCTTGGAAACTGCACCATTTTTTCCCCTAAACCATAAACAAAACCTGAATTATCTGGAGGACTGACATCCTGATTAAAGATCACATGCATTTTACATTGCATTGCTATTAAAAAAAACAGTAATACCAAAAACTCAGGACTACACCTAAGCTCCCACCTTTAGGTAAGTACTGAAATGAGTAAACCTACTCTTCCTTTTTGTTTTGCTTTTATCTCCATATAACATGGACATAAAATTCTATAGGGAAGCAGAACCTTGAATAAGAAGGTTGCAAGAAGTCTCTGTTCACAAAGAATGCTAAAATTGGTGGAAGGATACTCAGTCATGACAGAAGGTCTTACATATGCTTCTACTGTGAGTTTGCTATTAACTACTTTTAGGTCACGCATAGATTTTCTGAATCACCATTCTTTAGTGATAAATGCATATCTTATTCCATGTAGTTTTTAAAAATATATGACACATTCATAAACTAGAATTTGTGCGGAGGTCAATAAACTAAGATTATCCCAGAGAGGTAAGAAACTGGAATCCTTTATTTGCATAAAAACTGGTATTTTATGGGTCTGGGATACTACATATTCATGGTGGGATTTGCATATTCATTCTATTACAATTGGGTGTTCCACAGAGATGAGGTAAAAGGGGAAAACCCAGGTTTACAAATCTTGGGGTCTTACACTTACATCATAGGGGAAAACCTTTTTTATCTTAGGGGAATTACAGGGGGGGAAAAGGTATTCAGGTTTACAGAATGCACAGGATCCAGGGAACACAAAGGGAGAGATGAAGCAGGATAGGTCTTCTGTACAGGTCTGATGAAATCAGGGTTCAGGCTCTCTGGCTTGGGTAGGGCACTCCACACTGATGATATCTCGTTTACTTCTTAAACAGGTTCTTTCCCCAACTTTCATAGCCCACGGCTTTTTGCAGAGACCACTCAAATCCCTCTCTGCAGATATTACGCTTTGGGATCCAACAAATATATGTAAAACATGTATTTATCTGTTGAGTGTAGCAATTGTACAGTATAGCATATACAACCCTCTAATTTATTCTATATTTGAAATTGCTTCATAAGGTATGGGATTTTTTCAATTACTTTAAAGTCATTCACAGGTTATGAGAGTTTCTGAACAGTGCAAGTGGAAGTTTGCCATATTATATTACTTCTGTTCCCTAAATGAGTAATAAGAAACCCCAAATGTTTTACCTGAATGTTATTTCTCAGTATTTTACACAGAACAGCAGTACTCCATCAACTGAATCACGATACACTAGGCACGGCATAGGATTATAGGTAACACAAGTTATTTTCAATCAGAGTACATATCATGAATGATTTACTTGCATGGCTCTACATCTGAATTACACTTTTATACTTTAATAATTAAGCAGTGTTCTCCTTATGGCCTTTTAACACTGCAAGAAATATAGTATGAAGGTTTATATACTAGTATTTTCTCTACAATGCTATCAAGGTATGAAGTAACATAGTTATTTGAATTAATTTTTGCAGAGGTAAAAATTGTATCAGCCTAGGAAGACAATTTATG
Source organism: Chiroxiphia lanceolata (assembly GCF_009829145.1). Lineage (NCBI taxonomy): Eukaryota > Metazoa > Chordata > Aves > Passeriformes > Pipridae > Chiroxiphia > Chiroxiphia lanceolata. Next base: position 22,720,996 of record NC_045640.1, read on the forward strand.
TTTTACTTAAAAAGAGTGTCAAGGAGTAAAATTTGTCAAGAAAGTACTTCCCTATAACACAAAAAACTTGCTTTGAAATTAGTAAGAAAAATCTGAGTATCTTTTAAATCACTGTTGTGTAGTTTAACAAACAGATTTTACCTTCACTTTTTAAAAGTTTGAGATCACTTCTCATTTATACCAAACTCTGGTTTGAATGAGAAGTAGCCTAACAGATAATACTTTTTGCAATTAACTTAAAAAGATGGTTGAAGTAATAGTGATAGATGGACATGTTATTTCAGCATAATAAAGGTACATTTGCTTAAATGAAACTCACAGCCTCTTATTTTTCTTAATAGACCTAAAATATCATGGAAAGAAAAAGTCAAAATTCAAATTCATCTGAATGCACCTTTTGACAGCTAATGTAGTGTAAAGCTTGAGGAAGTTAATGTGTGAAGATACTGATGTGGGGAAGTTAACACTGTGCTTCAACAATGCAGTTTCCAGCACGGGGAGATACTTTTTCTATTTTTTGAGACTTATTATACCAATAAGGAATTTTCATCAATTTGGCAGCATAGAAAAAATAAAAAATATTTCCATATTTTCCAGAATGACAGAATCCATGGACCATAAATTATTTTATAAATGAGCATTTAAAGGAGATATTTGAAAATTACGTTTGATTTTCTAACATTGATAAGAGACTTCAAAAATACACATTGAATTTCTATAACACTGCCACTGTTTCTACTGACCCCTCTTCTAACCAAGATTTCCATGGATACTGCAGTTGTAGTTTATTCTAAATAACAAGCAAACAAACAAATACCTAAATTAAAGGGGAACAGATGTGGGAAAATGTATGAAGTTAGCTGAAGACAAAAAGATAAGACCCTAAGAATTTTTTAGTTTTAGTGACCATTTTCCCTTTCTATAAGATTTCACACAAACTTTTATTACACTGATTTCCTAAAAATCAAAGCCGATGTTTGGCACCTTGGAACATCTTAGAAGGCTGAGAAAGATGTTTGCTTTTTATTTTCTGTTACTCTGGAATAGGCCTGGACAAAGGCAGAATAAAATTAATCAACAAAACTTTCCAGTTCAGCAAGCTATATGGAAAAATATAGGTCACCATATAGCCTTACAGAAAAAAATTATTAAAATATTTTAAAAACTTCAGTTCCTTTCAGCTAAAAACTGGCAGAGTAAACAAATAATGACTAAGGAGATTATATACTTTATATAATACTATACACTTTAACTTTTACACAGAAACAATTATAGAGTTATTACAGGGGGAACAGAACTCTAATTGCCATATTAGAAAAAAATTGGATGTACTCTAAGAAAGGAACAGTATGATTAAAAACAAAATAAGGCTACACTGTGAAAACAATACTGAACTATATATATCTTCCTGTGTGTATACTGGTTTAACAAATGTATCTATTCATACTTCTACTTCTTAATAAGATTACTCTAGCTACAGTGTTTTGTGGTGCAGTGCAAACTTTCCAACTCAAAATCATTCTGCAATACAATCTATTCTTATTGGCATCATATAATTTATTGTGTCAGCCAAAAAGGACAGAGCTGTTTTATTAATTTTTGGCATTGCAGGCTCAAAAGTTCATTTCTAATTTTAACATGATAGAATTTTCATGTCTTCTCATCAAAGACTGAGGGTTGTAAAGAGGACAGGAAAAGTATAATTGAAACACAGTTTTTTTGATACATAGATAGATTAGATAATAGATACTTTTATATTCTTTTTCTCCCCTGTAATGCAAAAGAGATCTCTTTAGCTAGGAGATTTAAAGTTTCTTTTAAATATAATCTGCTTAAGAAGTAATGTACCTTGTGAACAAACAATGTAATGTACATTGCAAACAAAAAGGTTTCAGACAAAGGGGAAAGAATCCATATTTTTTTCCTACAACTTCAAAATATTATGTAAGCAATTTACAAAATCTAAATTTTATTTATTTTTTTTTTTAATCCCAGGGTCAACACAGAATCAATTACGTATCAGACAGTTACTGATTTGACTTTTCCATAAAGACCAAATTCTGAACTGTGCTAAAGAGCTGATGCACAGGCTATCACCATATGGTAATTAAACAAATTGTGATTTTTTTCAGATCCAGTAATGGGAGATTAGGAGGGGATGAGGCAGAGAATTTTCTGCCTCAGTATATCATAAGGCTTTTATGTGCACAGGCACAACAAAGACTGGAACAGAGGGGAGGGAAACACAGAAGAGCTTCAGAGACAGCAAAACATGAACCCTGTCAGTGAGGCATTCCTCCAAACTATTTAAATATTTGGTGATGTGTGAAAACACAAATTAGTAGGGAAAAAAGGAGAAAAGAATACACTGGCCAGGGATATTTACCTTTACATAAATTATATTTTTACTATAGAAAGATATAGTAGAACTATCTACTTACTATTGTCACGCAGAACTGTTCATTCATGCTCTCACCATGACAGTGTCCTGCTGTCATGTGCGCGCTTGCTGTAGATGTAAAAAGACTGGTAACTACGGGGGGGAACCTGATACCTCTTCTTGTAATGCAGCACCTGCTTGTTTGGTTTTTACTCTCCCTTTGACCTCCTATGCCCCAGACCCATTTAAGATTTCTGTTACTTCACCTATTCTAAATTAGCTCAGGCCATCTTCCAAGTGGGTGGAAACTCCTACCATGTGGACAGGAATAAGTAACCCAAAGAAATTAAGTTGACAAGTGTGTGTTGAAATTACATCTAATAATTTTCCCTGTATCTTCATACTTAGACACTGACACATTGATAGTATGCAAAGACTTTAAAAAAATAGAAGTCAACAGGGAACAAAATAGACCTGCTGAGTACCCTTGTTTTCATAAGTTTTAAATCCTATTTAAGTCCTGTTTAAACTTGAGAGGAAAAAAGAGTTGGAGTCAAGAGTAACAATAAGCATGGTAAGTTATGTGCCATTGTCCTTGAAATCTATGCTCAGAGGATTGCTTGCACAGTCCTTTCTGTTATTTTCTATGCTTTGTGTAGGCAGTATTTTTTGACACAGACAAACCGTGCAACTTCTTTAAGCATCACCTGCCATTCATGGTAGGCACAACATCTTTTGCTGCTCATTCAGCCTCATGATTATTTTCTAATTGATTTCCCCCTTACCGCTCTGCTGTCAAAATATTCTAACAGCTCTTTAACTACTGTTTAATAACTAACAGCAGCTTCACATATTTTAAAGAACAGAGAAAGATTATTCATCGTTTTACTTCCTTAAAGATTTAGTACAGTGAATAGTCATGACTAAAGGTAATGAATATTATCAGAAGTAGTGGGCTGCATTTCTCCATTCTCTCCCAATGCCAGAGATTTTCATAAAATAATCTGTAATTTTATTGTAAATGCAGGAGCAGCGATCTGTTTTATCATTCAAAAGGCAAATACATACACTTACTATGAAATGTCACGCACAACAGCAAGTCTATCAACATAGTCCCAAAACTATTTTAAAGAAAATAATAAATCATCAGAAGAGTTCTGGCAATTTCACATTCACTTTAATAGCACCTAATGCCTTTTTAATTTCCATTCTCTCAAAATGCAATTATAGAATGTCATAACTGAAATTTTCTTGCAGAATTAAATCAACAACCCCATCTTTGTGTGGAAAAAGATAAAACTATTTAAGAATGGAAAAAAACCATCTTTGTCTCACACATCAAAAATAATTGTAGCATAGAGCATCCTTTATGTAACATTGTCTCCGAGCAGATACATTCCCTCAGCTGCAATGTTCCAGCCATAAACCCTGGTCTTTATCCTTCCAGCAATAGGAACTACTTTATATTTCAATTAAAAGTCTGAAAAAAACTCTCAAGAATTGACTTTCTTTTTAAGAAAGGTGACAAGAATCATAGCCTATGAACTGCTGAGACATCATACAACTCTGAGACTCCTCTAATGTAAAATTACATTACCAAAGCCAGTTGGAGATGTTGACTAAGATTATTGCTTTGTCCTTATTTTTAATAACAGAACACAATAGTACCACATTTCATTTTGAATCCAGTAAAAAAAAAAAAATCACATTACAGAATACCCAAAGAAACTGCACATATGTTGCATGCTGTAAGAAATGTTACCCATATAATTGCTGTGCAATTATAGATAGCTATTTCTGATGTTCTTTCCACACTTCATTTACAGTGCTACTGAAGAAATCAGGAAATGCTAAACTGTCTGAGGATTAGGGAACAGTCACAATAGGCATTTCAGGCATAACCTTGGAATGGTAAAACTGTGGTTTTATCAGTCACATAAGTGCCAACAGAAATAGAAAAAAAAAAGCCTTTCTTATTAACCAGTTGAGTCATGAACTTTACAGATGCTGTTGCAACACCAGGACACTGGTGATGCACCAGTGATTCTTGAGCGTTTCATTACTGAAAACTATTTTTTCACAGAATAGTACTCATGCTGTACATGCATGTAATTGAATTTCTTTCTAAAAAAATATCATAAAAATTATGTTTTCTTTAGAATTAGGAGCCATTAAGAGATTTCTGGATGATGAACTACCTTCCAACCTTTCCATGTACTTGTTAGGATAAGCAATCACTCTTTATTGTCTTTCTCATTAAAACATCTTTGATTCATAAGTTTTTTGATTGTTGCTCCTGAGTAATTCAGAATAAAGTTATAAGCATAGCTCTCTCAAGCTTTGCAGAAGCATTTTAAAATGTAGAAAGAAAAATGAAAAACATTTTCCTTTAGATGTTAATATGCTTCTCAAAACCACAAATATAATCAGTAGAGTATATGCATCTTCAAGTAATCACAGATTGCAGATTAAAGAGAATCATGAAATCATAAAATGGTTTCAGTTGGAAGGACCCTTTAAAGGCCACCTAGTCCAACCCCTCCCTGCAATAAGCAGGGACATCTCTCACTAGACCAGGTTGCTCAAGTCCAACCTGACCTTGAATGTTTCCAGGGATAGGGTATGTACCACCTCTCTGGGAAACATGATCTAGTGTTTCTCCACCCTCATAATAAAAAATATCTTCCTTCTATCCAGTCAAAATCTACCCTCTTTACAGAATCATAGAATCATTAAAGTTGGAAAGGACCTTCAAGATCATCTAGTCCAACCTTTGACCAAATACCACTATACCAAATAGAACACAGGAATAAGTTACAAGTCCAACAATTTCTTGAATAATTCCAGAGCTGGCTCCGCTACCTCCCTGGGAGGCCCAATTCAATTCTTGACAAACTTCTCTGTGAATAAATTCTTTCTGATGTCAAACCAGAATCTCCCTGTTGCAAAGAGAGAGAAGGTCTCTCCCCAGTTTCCTTTTCTCCAGGCTAAACAACCCCAGTTCCCTTAGCCACTCCTCATATGACTTGTGCTCCAGACCCTTCACCAGTTTCGTTGAACTTTTCTGGACATTCTCCAGCACCTAGTGTCTTCCTTGAACTGAGAGATCCAGAACTGGACAGAGTAAGGTGTAGCCTCACCACTGCCAAGTACAGAGGGACTATCACTGCCCTAGTCCTGCTGACTACACTATTTTTGATAAAGGCTGGGATATCCTTAGATTTCTTGCCCACCTGGGCACATCGCTGGCTCATATTTACCTGGCTGTTGACCAGCAGTCTGAGGTCCTTTACCACTGGGCAGCTTTCCTGCCACTCTGCTCCCAGCCTGGAATTGTTGTGACCCATTTCAGACCCAGCACTTCACGTTATCTCCTACAGCTGTCTCAGGCCATTGGTCCAGCCTATCCGTATCCCTCTGCAGAGCCTTCCTACCCTCCAGCAAATCAACACTACTGTCCAACTTAGTGTCATCTGCAAGTTTAGTGTAAAGCCATTATCCCTTGTCCTACTGCTACAGGCCTTACTAAAAAGTCTGTCCGCATCTTTCTTACAAGCCCTTTTAAGTACTGAAAGACCAAAATTATATCTTTCCAGAGTCTTGTAATCTCCAGGATGAACAACCTCAAGAAAAGTTATTATATGCAATTGTGGAACTCGCAGTCATTAAATTAATAATGCACACCATAAGCCTTAATCTTGGTATGATATATTGATATTTTGGTGAACATTCTTTAGGACAATGTGCTCTATAACCCAAACACCTATTGGTATGCAATAACACACGCAAAATGGAATATGGGAAATTGATGAACTTTGAAAATAAGGAAGGATAGGAAGGTTTTCACACCTTTTAGTGTTACTTATTCTAGCAGAAACTACAATGCCTTTCTCTTCACTATTGAAACTCTGCTTGCAGTCAGGAAACTCTAAGGACAGTTGACACTGATACACTCAGTATAATCTCATCCCCACCACCTTTATGTGGTGGTATATAGTCTTCAGATGACAGTACATACTGTGAAGGACCAGGCACAAGCATCTTTTGTCTCAAACATTCTGGCTGTTGGGACAGGAAAGTTCTTATTGGAAGGGAGAGTCCCATGGAGGCAAGGTAGAACTGTTCTGAGCCAACTTCCTTTTCTGCGTTGAAACTGTGCCAACTCACCCTCCCTCCCCAGCTTACTTCCTGGAGGGCTCAAAGAGGATTGTTGTGCATATGTGAACTAAATGACAAAAAAAATGTATTTTACATAAGAGATGTGCATGAGGTTAACTACAAAAGGAAGTGGATTGGTCCCTGTCCTGTCTTTTTTCCTTCCTCTCTCACTCTCTCTATTGATCCTACATCCGGACCATCCCTATGGCAGGTCCAATGCAGGATCTAACGACTGGTGATCTTCCTTCTCTTTCTCCCTCTTCTGCCTTTTTTGCTCCCATCCCTTGCTTTGTCTTGGCATATTCTACCCCCTACTCTGTATTGAGATATGTTGTGAAGATTGTTGAAGTGTGTTGTAAAAATTAAGGGGTTGTTAGCCAACACTTTTTAGACTAAATAACGGACTAGTTGACATCATCATCATGGCTAGGCTTCATGAACGAAGATTTGGGAGACTAGTTGACAGAGTTTAGATAATTATACAATAGTTATACAAGCATAAGAGTTTCCTGACACATGGACTGGTGTCTTTTTGAGCCTGATGAGAATTTATCACGCCCCCAACCAAGTGGGTTGTGACACATACTCTATTCATATTACACTGTCACGACATTCAGGTTAGATGCCTAACATCATGTATCCATCACTTGTGTTGGGAGGTAACAGTTACAAGTGGAAGATTGGTGAGGAGGAGGTAGATCCACTTAAGTGATTTTCCACCTGGGAATACCAAAACCTGGAGGATATCAATGTGGGGAAACATATATTTTGACTACTACTGTTTATACTCTGCCTATTTTGAGAAGTAGAATTTCTGTGTAGAGATAACATAAGTGTTTACAGAGACCTGGAGGCACTCTCATGAACATGCTTGAGCTCCCTGTTGAGAGACATCAAAGCTCAGAGATTATAAAAGCACATGGGACGTCACAGCATGGTGGTAAACTATGCATGTGCCGGTCTTTGATAAATGGGTGCAAACAGCAGGCCCACTGACCTCTAGGATTAGTCTAAGCCTGAATGGTGCCTGTGTTCCTGCTTGTGTGTCTCTGCTTCCCACGTGTTGCTTTGGAATCCTCCAGTTAGGGAGATAATGAAATAAATTTATTCTTTGCATTTCAGCCGTGGTTTTGTGGTTATTCTGACCACCTGCTTGTGTCGATTCACGCAACTTTCAATATCACTGTACAATACATTGACATGAAGCAATATTCCTCAGAAAACTCAAGCTAATAAACTACTGGTTTCTTTCCCTCCTTTAAAAAATAACTGACCTAGCAAATCTTCTTCACCCCAGAGTGTATTTTGGAAAATTACAATGCTCAGTCACTAAGCATTCAATTAAAACCAAATTTAGAAACAACAGAGTACAGAAACCCTGAACAATTGGACTAGAAACTAATTACTTGACTGCATTGTAAGCAGTGTTCCCATGTTCCTCTTTTGCCCATAAGAAGATTTGAGTGTAACAGAGGTCCTTTTCAGCCAGCAATCCCATGACTAAGCCTTCTCCACCCAACACTTTCACCTGTCTCACTGAAAATATAGTTTTCAGAACGCAGAAAGCATATTCACATTGGAGTGTTGAGGACACGGACACACAATTCTTCATAAATTTCCCCATTTCCTTAAACCAAAGTCCAATCAGATGGGGAAAGAGGAATGCATTAGTCAACTCCAGTGTCTGCGAGCAGTTGCCTCCTTACTGCATAAATACAGGGCATACTATCTACACCAAGACTTTAAATCAGAGGAGAACTGGGATTACTTCTTTCATGTAAATATTCACATTTAGAATAAAAGGGAAGATATGTAAAAGTAGGCAAAATTTAGGAGAAAAAATATTGTAGAGGTAATACTATTTTTGAGACCTATAAAAATAACATATACTACTAATTTCATCATTATTAAAACAAAACTAATAATTTCTCTTTGCTTAGTATACAAAGACAGGGAGAATAGGGTTGTCTTTTTTCTTTTAGTTTAATTTCAGTTTATTATTTCTTGATATATATGCTCGCCTATGTATAAAGGTCCTTCCCAAGTCACAAAGGTTGATGATATTTTGTTCTCAGAACCTTCTAAGTATATTTACTTATCTGAAAGCTATTAAATGATTTTCCGCTTCCTTAAAGTTTTACTTACTTTCTTGAAATAATAGGATTTTTCCCTACCATTCAATATATTGAACTAAAACAAACAAACTAAGGAAGGTCTTGTGAATTGATATGCAGTTTAACACTCATTTTATTTGTGAAATTTCACATACAGCTATTCAGTTACAGTACTGAGATGTCATAACAGTTGTAGTAGCCATTAATAGTTCATTGAGTTTTCATTCACCAAAATATAGTACTCAGACTATGAAATAACCGATTATAATAACCAGAATAAGCTTATTAACTCACAAGTTTATGAGTTTCATTGCAACTTAAAATATTAATGCTACTGAAAACACTCTTGAACCAGTATCTTGATAAGAATAATGTGCATGAAGCAATAAATACCCTGATTGTTTGGAAATGAACATCTTTCTTTTAAGTGTATTCCTCCAGATACCACAGAAAATACACTGTTCAGTACCACTAGAAGAGTAAATAGAAAAGGGATTGATACACAGAGGTCACTCAAGACATGAAGAGACTATATTCAAGAACGAAAGATAAACTGCAATGGTTTAACTGTAATAGGGAGCATATTGAAGTAGCTTTATTCTATAACAAATTCTTTAAACAACTCTTCAACAAACTGACTTGAAGAACAGTAATATATGCAGACAGTAAAAGTTAAGTTTGAATACTAAAATGAACACTATAAGTTGCTCCCACTGTGTTCCTGGACATATTGAGGTAATTTATAATCTAATCACCCTAATGTGATCTAAAACTTTTCTAGATGTTTTTTACTCAAAACTAAACTTAAAGGTGAACAACTCGTGAAAACAACAGATGCCATGCTACAGGTGACACAACAAACTATAGCACAGAACCTTCTCATAAGTACAAAAATTCCTTGTGCAAGTTCACAGGCTGTTGCATTTGTGGCTGAGTATTTCCAGTTTGCTTTGTATCTCCCATGTGAATACGCAGTGAAAAAGTAGCATCATTTCAGCTAATAAAAAAAAATGTTCAAGTCATCATGTTAAATTAAGCTTGCTGTAGTACCGTAAATGTAAGACAAAAATCCTTCAAAACAGTTTACCTACTGCTTTGAAAATTGGTAAGTGTTCTATGATGAAGTCCACAGACAGTGTGTTTACAACAGTTTGAAAGACCATAATTTACAGGATACATGAAAATCAACCTCAGAAAATGCATCAACTCAATTGAAGTTCCAACTTCATTTAAAAAAAGAAAGAATTTCATTGTAAGGATTCAGCTGAACAAGTCATAGACAAATCTACCATATGAAATGTAGTCTAGTACAAACTGCAAAATACAAAATGTACATTGGTACTCCAAATGGAAAGAGTTGTATAAATAAACAAATGTTAGGACTTGGAAAGAGTATTACAGCCTTGTCACCCTCTGTCCAAATTCATTATGACTTTCTGACCTGTAATGCCATTCCTGAATTTGTTGTCTGATGAGAACTGCAAAAATTACATAATTACATTATTTTTACCCTTTTTTGGAGGAGTATAAAAAAGTGGAAACTTGTGTCCTTTGAATTTTTATGTTTTACTTTTTCTTTCTTCCCTCTCTACCTACAATCAAATTTTTGAAATATACCATTACAGTGTGATACTGTGGAAAGAATGAGGTGTAAATAAACTGTCAGAAGAGGCTTTCTCTGCATGGCAAATATTTTATTTTAGTCAAACATACAGCACCTACATGAGAATGACACGCCTTTAAAAATTGCATGTATTACAAGCATACTTGTAGTACAGGAAAATAGGACAAAGGAAGATCGGAATCTCCATTCATCATGCTGCTCTTCCATTTTATCTTCTTCATAAAGCTAATGGAACTACTCAGGAGAATAAAGGCTGTAGGTTCAGAAATTAAAAAGATGAGATTTATTTCATAAAAAGTATGTGGAAGGCAAGATTTCCACCAATACATGTAATGGCATAAAGAAGGGGGGGAAAAATTAGTCAGAGGGAGTAATATATAATTTCTGAAGAAGAAAGTTGACATGAATTTAAATAAATTACTTACTAATTTATTCTTTTACTCCATGTTATCCTATCTCAAAATGTAAGACATTTTAATCAAAAGGCTTGTTTTTAAAAAATCTTAAGCTACTGAAATTGTTAAAATGCACCCCAAAGTGTGTACAGTTCATATGTAAGAAGAAAACCCATACATTCCTACACATTTCAATTTCTGGCCAGTTTTCTATATTTTTACATTTTGCAGGGTATTCCAAATATTTTCTTTCTGTTTTCTGTTCATCTCTCTTTTTTTTTTCTTTTCCCCAGCAGCTCTCAATCCATTATACTTTCAGTTTTAATGCAGTTAATACAATTTTAGTTTTATCCTGTTGTGTCCCCTTTCTGTTTTTCATTTCATTGCTCTACTGCCTTGATTATCTCCTGACTAAATCTACATCCACATTCCCCCCTTTGACCTTCATTAAAAGCAGAGTTGCAAAACCTGCATAAGATTTGCTTTGATTGCTTCAGTGAAACTGTTTTGCTCCCTGACAGTATGAAGCACTATAAATGAGGACTCATCTATTTGAAACAATGTTTTAAGAAGGTCTATTAATTCCCCTAATGCTAAAATAAGTTCTCGGTCAGAATAAAACTGAGCTCAAAGTATTATTACCTGTTGCATGTCCTAGACTAAGCTTAGGTGGTAAGGCAGCAATTGCTAACTGTCCTCTGAGTTTAGCCATACGTCTTCTGTTTATAGACACAATTTAGTATAGTGAGAAGTGAGACCAGTTATTTACATGCTGCCAAAACTTTTAGAAGTAAAAATACGAAAAAATCGCATTGCCACTTAATGTTTAACAATTTATTAGGGGTAAATATATTGCTAAACTTGTTACTAGTTGGGTAAATATATTGCTAAACAGGTCGATCTCTGTTCAGGCCTCACGCTGAGACTACAACAGAAATAATAAAAATCCCATCCTTCAAAAACGACACATCTCTGCTCTCACTCTTTTGCCAATGTGTTTTTCTGCAGCAGATGCACAAAATATTTTTTCTTAATTAAATATCACTTCTAAGAAGTACCCTACTTTTAGGAAAAGAGAGTATTTCTTTATTACACTATTAGCAATACTGTTAAATCTCAATAATGAAATCTATGTAGTACTTTCAGATGAGAGATGAATAATCAAATATTGATTCATATAGCTATATCTTCCATCACTGCTATTTTCTTATATTTGCTGTCAGACAGCCTTGTTTAAAAAGTCTCAAAAAAGCAGTGGTATTCAAGGTTGTCTTTATCTGTCCACATGTCTAAAAGGATGCTAATGTTTTGATTGAATTCAGTATGTGATACAAGTGACAAGTCTAATGTGTCAGCACATAAACCATCTATATCTTTTTTATGTATCACTCAATATTCTTCTCTTAACATCCTCAATAAACACACTTCCTACAAACCTATACTCTGGGATACCTTGGACTGGGTATAAAAAAGGATTCCTTGTACAAAACTCCATTTGGATCTAACTTACTTCGTATGCATGCTTTGTATCAGTGAAGGAAAAGAAATACCTTAGCTAGCTGAACTGAGCTAAACTCTACATTTGTTCTTTACATTTACAGCACAAAATTGCTGTGAGATTCATTTGTAGTGACAGAGATGAATTCATATGGGATCTCTAACTCAGGGGTATAAGAGCTGGAGAGACAACAGTTGTGGACAGAAAATGGGGGACATGCAAGAAAGATTCAGATCATTACATCAACAAAGTAGCAAATTAACAACCAATCATGAAATAAAATACACACATCAGCTTTACTTTTCTCTCTGGATTTGCCTGATGTCCTTGGTTTCTTTCCTCAGTATCCCATCTATGCAACCTGTCCTTCTGCGCACCTTCATACCTTGTTGGTCATTTGTCTGGCATGATACATATGCTATACATGCTAAGCTAATAATCAGATTAGAAACCTGAGACAAAGATACATACTGGTGGCAAAAGAAAGTCTTTTATGTCACATTCTTAACCCAATGGATTAACAACTGCTATTCAATTTTTTTATTTTTTTTTTTTGTAAACCATGTGGTCACAGCACACTTCTGGAACTGCTGCTGTAAAGCAATGAGTTAATGAAGCTTTTTAGATTTTTTTAACTTTCAATATCTATTAGGTAGTCATTATGGTTCTAGTCAAAACTACTAAAATTCAGTTTGGGAAATTATAACAGAGTTCAATAGAAATTTCAGTATAGATTTTCAGCAATGGAGTTTCAGTTGTGATTCCAACTACCAAGAGTGTATCAGCTAAGAAAAGCTTTCTAATATGCTATAATTTCACTCTAAAATATGCAGAAAATCCCTAGGAAACATTAAATCATATTATGCCTAAAATTGAGTTTAATTTAATATTTAAGATTATTTTAAAGCAATACTTCAATAATAAATCAATGAAAATTGGGGGGGAAATTAAAAACATATGGCCTAATATAAAGAAGTAAGAACTTTGATGGCAATAACCATGGTAAAAGTTCAGACTAAGCAGATATTTAATACTTAAAATGTGAGAGGGCGAAATACCTTCAAGCAGTTAGAAATAAGTTTAGGATTCAAACAGGAACAATTTAGTGCAAACTGCAGTTTTAATATTTATCAAATGTGTATACACATGCACACACAGATATGTATATTTGTCAATTTTTTAATCTAAAATTATTACCCAAGAAACCCACAAATTCACATACGAAAATAACTAACTACTGGATAAGGGACATCATTTAACTTTAATCTCCTGTCAAGGGCCTTCTCATCTATCACACATAGGTGGAATGCAAATTTAATTAAAAAGACTGCAGCTCTGGGAATTATTATCATTTTTTCTATCTCATAAATGTGCTTCAGATCAGAATAAAATCTCACTGTAGACAGAAAATGTATGCAAAAATCGATAGTTTTCAAAAAATCACATAAAAGACCTTTCCTATATGGCATGTATTTCTATTTTCTTTCTCAGATTTATTACCAAGTTATTTTTTCTTTAAATGAAGAGCTCTGTAAACATAGAGTTTGACTCAATAAATTTTAGGTCAGGCTAAATTTTAGCTTGACTAAATAAGTTTTAAGCTCAGAGGCATATTTTGATATAATTTTGTCTCCAGAAACTTTCATTATAATTATTATTTTAGTAACTAGGACAATGTTTTCAGTTAAGTATTCCTAAGGGGGATTTTTTTCATTCAGTCAGTGTGTCTAGGCTCCATGTATTAATCACTTTCAAAGACAGACAAATCAGTTTAAAATAAATGGCTGAAAATGTAAATGGGAAATCAAAATCTTCAAAATGTCTTTGAGGCTTTTTTAATGCTTTGAATACTGCAGTCATATAAAATACTTTTAAAAAATAAAAACAATTTCCTTAATCTGAAGTTTCTTCATTTTGTTTTAATCCTGACCTCCAAATAAATTAGGCAAATGACTTCTCTCTTCAAATCCAGCTGTCATCTTCTGTTAAACTTGGTAGCCATTAACTAATTTCAACATATTGATTTTTTTGGCAATGATCTAGAACTCTCAGAGGCACTATATGCTACAATAACCTTGCACAACCCACAGCTAAGGGTAGATTTCTGTTTGCCATTATTTATTATAATACATGTTAAAATTGCCACTGAACATTGAATATAGCACGAACTTTTATGGTAATTTTTAAATGTATCACTGCAACCCTTTAATATTATTATTCTATCAAATGTTTTAGTTTAATCTCTTTTAATCTCTGTTTTCTATTGGTGTTGTAATTTTAATACGATAGAGAAGCTGGTGGTTTAATCTCACTTATTTATACTGCTAAATGTTTACAGTATATAAACTAGAAAATTGGATGCGAGCGTCTTACCTTATTTCTTGACTGGAAGGAGGACATTAGTATACCTGTGTGTTGATGATAAACACTAGTCTATCCGAGTTTCATCTAAACTCAGATATGATTGGATATTAAAAAACTTGAAACCAAAATTATCTTAATTTGAACCAAGTGTTTCTGGAAATGTTTTCTCTTTGTTTCATATTGACTTCATTGTTCATTGTTCTGAAGGGCATTTCCAGTTGCACAAGTGTAAGTAACATTGCTGAACTCTTTTAAAGCTAGAAACATTTTTTTTAAAGCTAGAAATACTAATCAATTAGCAGGCTAAATATTTTCCTTTTTTAATGTTCCAGTGATTAGTCATCAATTTTTTTCTAGAACTGACTTCAGAGACATACATATACTACAGAATAAAATTTCTGTCACTTTTGCTCTGACTTTCTTTCTAAGTAGGTACATAAAGTGAAAGCCTGTGGTATGAGTCAAGCAGGCTGACTGATGTGATGAAATTCAGATGTGATCAAATTTATACCATCTGACAAGCATCTGGATTTGGGTATTAAATTTATTAAAAGAACGCATCTTCAGAAGAGTTTTTGGGTTGAAGTACTGTGGGCTTGATTTTTTTTTGAGGAACAGAGGGAAAAAATGTAAATTTTATAGGGACATTTTTTATTCTCCCATGAAAATAGTAAAAAGAGACCATTTACAGTACAATTCTAGAATATTTCTCAAAGGGTTTTGACTAAATGTAATAAAATAAGAAAAAGAAGCTGCAGAGGGTGGGAAAAAAAGAGAGGTAGTCACAGAGGGATACAGAGAAATTGTTCAAGAAGCCAGGGATCAGGTAAGGATAGAATTAAACTTGGCCAGAGATGTTAAGGGCAACAACAACAGAAGCCTCTATAGGTACATCAGTGATAAAAGGAAGATTAGGAAAAATGTGGGCCCTCTGCAGAAGAAAATATGAGACCTGGTCACCCAAGACATGGGAAAGGTTGAGGTACTCAATAGCTTTTTTACGTCAGACTTCACCGGCAAATGTTCCAGCCACAGCACCAGAGTCACAGAAGGCAAATGCAGAGATTGGAAGAATGAAGAACCTCACGCTGTAGAAGTAGTACAGGTTCAAAACAATTTAAGGAACCTGAAGTTGAACAAGTCCACGGGATCTGATGAGATGCATCTGCAGGTCCTGATAGAACTGGTGGAACAAATGGATAAGCTACTATCCATCATATTTGAGAAGTCGTGGCAGTCTGGTGAAGTTCCCATTGACTGGAAAAGGGGAAATCTAATTGCCACTTTTTGAAAGGGAAAAAGGAAGACTCAAGGAACTACAGGCCAGTCAGTCTCACCTGCCTGGAAAAATTGTGGAGCAGATCCTCCTAGAAACTATAGGCATATGGAAAATAAGGAGGGGATCTGCAATAGCCAAAATGGCTTCCCTGAGGGCAAATCTTGCCTGAATACTTTGATGGCCTCCTTTGGGGTTACAGCGTTGGTTGATAAGGGAAGAGCAACTGATGTCATCTACCTGGACTTGTGCAAAGCATTTGTCACGACATCCTTGTACAACACCCTTGTCTCTAAACTGGAGAAACATGGATTCAACAGATGGATAAGGAATTAGCAGGATGGTTGCAATCAAATAGTTGCGCTCAATTACTCAGTGTCTAAGTCTAGACCAGTGACAAGTAGTGCTCCCCTGGGTTCAGTATTGGGTCTGGTGCTCTTTAATATCTTTGCCAGTGTCATGGACAATGGGACTGAGTGTGCCCTCAGCAAGTTGGGTGAACACACCAAAATACGTGGTGAAGTCAACATGCTCGAAGGAAGGGATGCTATCCAGGCAACCCCTGACAGGCTTGAGAGGTGGGGCTGTGAGATCCTCATGAATTTCAACCAGGTCAAATGTAAGATCCTGTACCTGAGTTAGGGCAATTCCAAGCAGGTTGGGAGGAGAGTGGATTGACAGCAGTCCTTAGGAGAAGTAGTTGGGGGTGCTGGTGGATGAGACACTGAACACGAGTTGGCAATATGCACTTGCAGCACAGAAAGTCAGTCATATTTTGGGCTGCATCAAAAGAGTGACCAGCAGACTGAAGGAGGTCATTCTGCCCTCATGAATCTCTCATGAGACCCCACCTGGAGTACTGTGTCCAGCTCTGGAGCACCCAACATAAGAAGGATGTGGACCCATTGATGCAAGTCCAGGGGAGGACCATGAAGATAAGTAGAGGACTGGAGCACCTCTCCTGTGAAGACAGGTTGAGAGATTTGGGATTGATTCATCTGAAGGAGACAAGGCTCCAGGGAGACCTTATAGCAGCCTTCTAGTACCTAAATGGGGCCTACAAGAAAGCCAAGGAGGGACTTTTAGTAGGATACATAGTGATAGGACAAGGGGGAGTGGCTTTAAACTGGAAGAGGGTAGGTTTATATTAGATATTAGAAAGAAATTCTTTACTGTGAGGCTGGTGAACTACTAGAAGATGTTGCCAAGAGAAGTAATGGATGCCCCATCTCTGGAAGTGTTCTAGGCCAGCTTGGATGGGGCTCTGAGCAACCTGATCCAATGGAAGCGGTCCTTGCCCATGGCACAGTGATGGAGTGGAGGAGAAAAGGATGACACTAGATGACCTTTAAAGTCCCTTCTAACCCAAGCCATTCTATGATTTTATGGTTATATGATTCTTCGCATAACATTTGAAAAGGAAGAAAAGGATTTCATTTTAAAATTCTTGAGAATGACTGGTACACACTACCTGAAAGACAGCACTTGAAGCTATGCTGAAGCTAGGGGAAAAAAAAGAGTGCAGGTTACCTAGGAAATAATGAGAATGTTCAATAAAGAAATTCAATAAATCAATAAAAATTAATTGAAGTAAAAGGAAAAATGACATTAGAGATGAAAATGTGATAAAGACATTCTTTTCACTATCCCCTCTTATTCTTCTATTGCCTTATTTTAGTTCAACACTTTCTCTCCTCAAGCATCTTTTTCTTCAAACGGCTACATGAAAATTAAGAATATAGGTGCTTCGTAGTAAGAACAATGTCCTTGGGTATCAAATAATGGAAACCTTTTCTTCTCTTTTGCTGGTTTTAAGTCAGTGTTACTTTAAAGTACTTTTTAATATACTTGAGTAACATTGATGTGAATTAAATGTAACTTCATGTGATCAGTGCACTCAAAATACTGTAAGATGAATAGAGAGAGGAAAATCTAGTTTGTCCATCTAGTTAACATTTTGCTTGACATAGAATTAACTTTTATTATTAAACCAAAATATCAATTTTATTCTAATATTCAAGGGGTGAACATATCCTGCCCTGGCCACATGATCTGAGAGGCCCCTGAGAATGTTCTCTCCAAAATTTCTGACATTTCTTTTACAGAAAAAATCTGAAGCTTTAGAGGTCAGGACGCTTTGCAAACTCTAAAACCATGGATGTAAAGAAACACTGCTTTCATTCACAACTACCATTATGAATTTTTTTCAGATGTTGATATTACGCTTTTTAGAATGACTCTTACTTGTCAGAAGCTTCACTCGAATGTGTCAAATGATGAGTGTGTTTGTGCTGGTGCTGGCTGTTTCAAACAGCACCTGAATGGAGTTTTGTTTTTCTGAACAAGATATTCACAGAAAAAGTACAAGAACACGTGCTTTTTCACCACTTTTCCCTGAAGAGAAATTAAAAAAAAAAAAAAAAAAAAGGAACCACATTTGGTCAGAATGATATCAGGTGTTAGTATGCAAATTATGTAGAGAGATAAGATACTTAATTTGAACTTTTAGCTATTAAACAGAAGCAGAAATCTATGCTGGGATTACTATTACTTATTTTGATCTTACTTCTTTAAAATTTAGAAAAAGCTTTGAATGTAAAGGCTCTTAATTTAAAATTTTCAATTTAAATTTTTCCCAAATATTTGTAAAAATATTCAAAAAAGTATGTAAACATCAAGCATGAAGTAGCTTCATCTCTCAATAAGGCATTCATTTAAAATAGGTCAAAAAGCACATGAAATCACTGTCGATTCTAATGGGCCCCAGTTTGGCAAGATACTAAATTTAAGCACTATTAGACTACATGAAATGATCCAAGACAGACGAATTTCATGATTATTCAGTGGAGCAATTCAGTAGTTGTTAATTGCTATCAGGGGACATGGAGACCATGCCTCTCAAATGGGCAAGCTCTCCTGGGGAGAAATACTGCTAGCATAAGGTCTTTTCTGCTCACACACTGATTAAATGAGCCAATTAATTAAGTACTCACATGTGAATTACCATGTGCCCAGAGTTAGGGGGAGCATTCAGCTAGAGTAGCAAATTGCAGAAGCAATTGCAAGTCAGGAAAAGAGCCATGGCAGGTGTCAGAGCCTTTCACCACCGGGAGAGCTAATTTCCTCCATCATATCCTTTTGCTCTGCTGACCAAAGGCAAAGCTAATGAGCCTGCTACTCTCTGTATTACATACAAATAAGTAGCAAATAAGTACTCCTCTTTGAGTGGATTCATGGAAAAAATCATCATGTCATTGATAATTACTTAGTTACCAAGTCAGAAATAAACTCCTGAAGCTGTCTTTGAACATCTATGCTTCTCTGAAAAACTATTCTTCCACCTTAACTCATTCATTTTTTTGGCCAATATATTAACTTCAGAACAGCTCTTTTTTTTCCCCATTTTTCCTTCACTCACAAGAGTGTCTGAAAAAAATTAATCCTCAGTCTTTCCAAAGTCTTTTTATATGCCAAAACTGCTCTCTGAAGCACTTCTCTTTAAATGTAACTCCCAGCTTCTCCTTTCTCCTGTAAAGTTTTTGCATCCATCATAGAAACATATTAATGTCTGTTTATGAATATAAAAATATTAGCCGTCCATACTCTCGGTCAGTGAAGATCATACAGAGGTTGGGACCAAATCTATTTTTAATGTAATTTTCCACACAGAATTTAGGAATTTGAAAAAAAAAACTAAAAATTAAAACTATGCCACAGACATAGCTAAAAAGTTTTATTTCCATTACTGCACTTGATCTCACAAATAGTCAGGTCCCAAAACGTCCAAAATTCATAAAGATTCATTTCCTCTAGGTTATTTTTTTTGGTGGCTGTTTTGCTTATTTTAGAAGGCTGCACCAGAATATCATGAGTCTGATAGCCTTTGGCCTTTAAATTGACATGCAATATGATTCAGAGACAGTTAATATGCACTTGTTCATATCCCAACAAAAAACTAGACTTAATGTCTAGTACTGATATTTACCTTCCTAAACTGATTATATGGAAATATACATGGAAATCCTCTGAGATTTTGTCTTAAGGGTTAAAAGACATAATATTTTACTAATACTATTCTGCACCTATTAATGATTAAATCTGTCTAGTTTGAAAATAAGACAATACTAAAATAAGGTCTCTATATTGGTTTGTGGATTTCCTTTTCTCTTCTAGAAATATATTAGTTAACATACCCCTGGGTTGCATCATATTGGAAACCTATAACCATCCTGTGACTGACTACTCAGCACCTCAGCTGATCAGTTCCTACCTTATTGCAAATGTGCTTGTTATTAGCCCCCAGTGTATGACCTTTCATGCTGTGCTATTGAATTTCATCCCATTTCTATTACCTGAGTCTTTGGGGTCATCCAATATACCCCTTGGCTATTTCACTCAACTAATGATCCCAGACAAATACCTCCTTCATATTTTTTTCTTAGTCCCATTTCTGTGACTCCCTCTTTCCTGTCCAGACTTCCTGACTCAAAGACTTAACTTTTAGCAAGGCCCAACACTCTAATTCAGGTCGGTTTTTGCACTAGAAAATTCCCAGAATATATACTGATACCTTGCCTATTTTTACAGGGAGAAAAAAAGTGAAGAAAATATTCAAATATTACATGGAAATTAAGTTTTTTATTCTTCTCAAAGAAACAGGATTTGAAAAACTGAAGGCAAGTTATTAGAGAGTGGCAATCCATGTGTCATTTATGGCTAATATTATCTTTCAATGCAACATTTTCTTTTGAGAGCAAAAAAATGTTATACAGTTTTACACAGGGAAGTCAATGTCATAAATACAAGACATGCACAGATCAATAGTCTCACTTAAATGTTATTATCTGACAGGAAACTGGGACAGTAGGAAGTTATGATTATTATGTTTCTTTGCCCAACATGAACTTAGGTAGGTAAATATTTGTTCATCAAATCATACACAGCATTTTCTTGGTTTGTCTTTGTTTAAATATTCCCAATTAGAGAATACCTATGCAATTAAACACTTCATAATCATCTGTTATACTACCTGAAAAGCTCCACAATCTATGATAGGCAGCTATCGAACTGAGGATATTTCCTTTTTCTTTCTCCTTCTGAAGAGACAGTTTTGTGAAATTTTAATAACACTACAAACCAGATGATACTCACTGCAAGACATAAAATAAGAAAATTGTTCAGAAAACTGTGACTAGCCCATGATAAAGCAGTGAATTTATACCAGCCTTCTAAATAACCTCGAGGACCAGGACGGTATCTACATTCGATACCGTACTGATGGAAGCCTTTTCAACCTAAGGTGACTGAAGGCCCATACTAAGACCTTAAACCATCTTGCCCGGGAGCTGCTTTATGCTGATGACGCCGCCCTTGTTGCCCACACAGAAGCAGCTCTGCAGCGTTTAACATCCTGCTTTGCAGATGCTGCTGAGCTCTTTCTTAAAGAAGACAGAAGTTCTCTATCAACCAGCACCTCAGAAAGTCTTCCATCACCCCCATATCACCACTGGTGAATCAGTGCTCAAATCAGTCCAGCAGTTTAATTACCTAGGTAGCTTCATCTCCTCGGACAGTAAGATTGATGGAGAGATAGACAACAGGTTAGCAAAGGCATATAGTGCTTTCGGAAAGCTTCATAAAAGAGTTTGGTGAAACAAACACTTGAAGTACAAAGACCAGTGTTTACAGAGCCATAGTGCTGTCTACTCTCTTATATGGATCTGAGTCATGGGTCATCTACCACCATCACCTGCGACTTCTAGAACATTTCCGTCAATGCTGCCTTTGTACAATCCTAAACATCCACTGGTCAGATTATGTAACCAATACATCTGTTCTAGAACAAGCAGCTGTCACAAGTATTGAGGCCATGTTGCTGAGAACACAGCTGCACTGGGCAGGGCACGTCTCAAGGATGAAGGACCACATCCTCCCTAAGATCTTGCTTTATGGTGAACTTGCCACTGGCTGCCGAAAGAGAGGAGCCCTGAAGAGAAGATACAAGGACTCCTTGAAACAACATCTCAGCCTTGGCCACATTGATCAACATGACTGGTCTACTCTGGCCTCCAATTGGGAGGTCTGGAGACACACCATCTATAACGCTGCTGATGTTTTTGAGAAAGCACGTAGGATCACTCTTGAGGAGAAAAGACAATGCAGAAAGAATCGTGCCTTGCAGAATACACCACCTAAGGAGTCTTTCTGCTGTGCCTTTTGCAACCAGACATGCCTGTCTCGTATTGGCCTCTTTAGCCACCAACGCGCTTGTAACAAACGTGGGTAGAGATCTTTCCCAAATCTTTGTTCATGAAACCCAGCCATGATGATGACATAACTGAATTTCTTACCTATTATTAGCAATGATTTGGCAGGTATGCAAAATATTCCAGCTAATGTGAAACAGTAAGAACACCTGTTTGTTGTGTAGAATGTTTAGAATCACAGAATGGAATAATTTATGTTAGAAAAGACCTTTAAGATCATCAAGTCCAACCATTAACCTAACACTGCCAAGTCTATCACTAAACTATGTCCCTAAATGCCAGATCTATGGATATTTTAAATACTTCCAGGGATGGTGATTCAACCACTTCCCTAGACAGCCTGTTCCAATGCTTGATAACACTTCTGGTAAAGAAATTTTCACTAATATACAACTTAAATCTTCCCTGGTACAACTTGAGGCCGTTTCCTCTTGTCCCAGCACTTGTTGCTGGGGAGAAGAGACTAACCTGCAAGACTCTACAATCTCCTTTCAGGTAGTTGTAGCGAACAATAAGTCTCCTCTAAGCCTTCTTTTCAACAGGCTAAACAACTTCAGCCCCATCAGCCTCTCCTCACAGGACTTGTGCTACAGACCCTTCACCAGCTTCATTTCCCTTCTCTGGACACGCTTCAACACCTCAGTGTCTTTCTTGTTGGGAGGGGCCCAACACTGAACACAGGATTTGAGGTGCAACATCACCAATGCCAAGTACATGTGGACAATCACTACCCTCATCCTGCTGATCAGAAATAGCATATGAATATTAATTTCCTGAAGTGTTTATCACACCATTAAAACTTCACCTTAAGTGAAGTTAATGATGTAGAGTGCAACAAAAAGCAATTATTAAAGCCCAGTAAAAGACAAACGCAGAGGTATCAATCCCTCTCTGTGTCTAAGCAACTCCCTATTTAAGATGAATTCCTTCAGGGTATTAAAAAAATTTAGAACAGCAGTAGTACCTAGAGGTCCTGATCTCATGTCAAAACTTATTGTTCTATGAATAAATATAATGAGAAAACAGTTGCTCTTCTAGAAAGCTTAAAGTTGCTACTGTTTTCTCTTGGGGGTAGAGATGGCTTCATGTTTTTGAGCCATTTACATTCACAGTTCATCCTAAATTTAATATTTTTCAAACAGAGAAAGAAGGAAATAGAAAGTCTCCCTTTTCCAACAGCATGTAAGGCAAAATAGTTTTTTATCTGTTTCAGTTCAGATTAAGTTTCTTTCTCAAAACCAAGCAATTGCTATATTTTAAAATCATTGTCATTTTAACCGTGTAAACACATCCTAAATTTTAAAGCATGACACCAGTTATTTTATGTAAACATCTCATAAATCTGGCAGAGAGTACGTCGCCCAGCACTTGTTTCTATATTTTACAGATTGCCTCAAAGTAGACTATTTACATACTAAAGTTCTATGTTCCAAACAAAAGTGGGCATACAAATGTGGTTAAGTGGGATCTAGCTTACAAATTTGTATTTTTTTCCTCTTTGTCTCTCTGCCTCACTTTATCTAATTTCTTTCTCTTTCTTTCTGTCTTAAAAATAAAAAATTTGTATGACGACTTAATCTTCTCATTCAAGAAATTACCATTTCCCAGAAGGGTTACTTATTTTGCATCTAGTATGATAGCCATTTACTGCAATGTACCAATCCAAAATCTCACCAAGAAAAAACAATATTCTTCATATCTGGAGAAAGACACGCAAGCTGTCTAGTTAGTCCAAGATCACATGCAGCAAGTATCTAAAAGAAGTATAGTTTAATCTAATTCATAGCTAAAAATATGATATTTTAAGAGTAACGACTAAGCCAAAAAGGGAAAAAAATTACATTATTTTAGAACATCCATTCTGTTTTTCATAAGCTTTTCTCACAGTTCTACATAAATTTTATTTCAAAAGAAGTGGTAAATCCTCATCTCCTATGTGCACTTGCTTTTAATCCTAAGTGGTTTTGGGGTTTTATTTAAAATAGTAAAAAATATTAATGTACTAGTACAAAGGAGTAAAGAACACTATAACCTTAATTGTAACTACTTAAGCAGTCAGACTAGATGACCTCCAGTGGTCCCTTCCAACTTTACCCATTCTATGAAGCATAAAAAGACTAGACACAGCTGGGTGACATTGCTGTCCCAGAAAACAGCTTAGTCAATGAACTGAAAGGAAATGCTTCCCCCAGGTGCTTTGGAAAATGTCATGATCTCTTCAACATGGTGAAGCTAACAGGATCATGGAGATCAGGGTAAAAATCAGTTATGGAGTTAAAAGGTACAGTCATCACAGTTTGAACTTTTTATCTTGAAGAAGTTTCAATTTTTTCTCGTCATGGCTACCACAGACACATTTGAATGCAGGCTTCATAGTATTCAAGTTAAACCAGTGAAGAAAACCTTAAGGTCACTTAATAACAAGTGAAATCATTTTGCAAGCTGAGCATTCCAACATTCAATGCCTTCTGATGCTAGTCTCTGGGACTGTAAGTACTAGAGTTCTAAGCATTCCAGGAGAAAACTTTCCACAACGGTGTGGCGGGAAAATGGACACATTGTGAACAATCCATATTTTTAAGAAGCACTAGGTCTTGCTTGACATGACTTTGGAGGTTGCAAGCTGTGTGTTTATACTTGCAGATTGTGTGAAACTATGCAATGTTTATACTTGTTAGCTATATGTTTATAGTTATAAGGTATGAGAAAATCTTGTGTTTATAGCTGAAAGTTTTGGGAAACTAGAGATAAAGAGACACCTGCAAAATCTCGGGAAAATCCCTAAAGGTAGATCGATAGGAGGGACTTTGGGTGGCGTATATGATGTCAGGCCGCGTGGACAGAGCACCAGAACCAATGAACTGAAGGCATGAGATGAGTGCACAGACTGAGCTATCCAATCACCTTCTTGTAATCATGTACCTGGAAAAATCTAACTGTATAAAAGCTAACTCATTTAAATAATAAATTGAACATCGTTTTGATCATATTGATCATCTGTGTGGTGTCTCCTGAACTCCTGCCGTCCATACCACGGAGAGAAGGGTGACTCTTGCTCAGTCTTCTGGATCACTACCAAGTGACAAATATCACAATGCTACCACACCTAACGTCAGGTACACTCAAAATATTTATCTAAGATATCAAGGTAAAATTCCATATCATATTGCGTCATGCCTAGTTATATAAACAAGGAGGAAAGCTGAATGGGAGCTGCTGCTTGGGAACTGGTTGGGCATTGGTCAGCAGCTGGTGAGCAATTGCATTATGCATCACATCTAAATTCTAGTTCTTTATTATATTGGAGGGGGGAAGGGAGATGAGGTGTGTGGGGGGGAGGGGGATTGGGTGGGTATCTTCACTGTAGACTGTCTCTCTAAGGAGAAAACAGAAAAGGTAGAATACTTTCAATTAAGCTAACATTAAAGCATGTTCATAGTTAAGGACTTTTCTGGACTACTGTTCCTAATTCAGTCTCTGTTTTTACTGGGTCTTGCAATTATGCCCCAAGTCATAATTACCACAGTTTCCAAATAGCAGGAGACTATTTTTGTTTAACATTCTAACATCTAGACCTCTAGCGAGCTGTGATCAGTGCACGGACAAGATCTTCACAGATAATGTAAGAAACTGACATCTCCTTTCTTCTTCTTCCAATCTGCATTTCAAGGAAAAGACACCTATATCAGTTTACTTCCATGTTCGCATTGACACAGTTGTTGAACTATGTCTTATAGAAACTATAGCATATAAGGTCAGGCTTTCTTTGCAAAGAAATATGTCAAAATGACAACAGCTCCGGGAAGTCAGGTCTCACTGAACCTTTTCTGTTTACTTTAAATGCTACTTGAATTATCAGAAAGTATCAGTACTCCAGGCATCAGGCACTACTAACATCATTCTGTAATTGAGTGATACTAATCATGGTCACATTCTGATGAAGGAGTATATTTTCTGGGTCAATTGTTGTGGCAATTTCTTACAATATTATATGGAGCAAGTCAGTACTGAAAATAAACAAAAGATAAAATCCTATTTGATACATATGTGTTCCTTTGCTATTCTATTAATTTACAATATGGAGCTAAAAGGCAGCTAGTAATTATCATTAGGCAAAGTATTCAGAATGGCTTGCATTATGAAAGTTTCACTGAACAGTTTAGATTCATGCAATATATAGTGGCATAAAGAAGTTTATGCAAAACACAGCAGAAGCCTGGATTTGTTATGTCTTGGAAAAGATGAATATACCTGGTATAAAGCAAGACTCTCACACTGGTGATAAATCAAGTGTTAGAAAGATAAAGTTAGTTACAGGGAAACAGAAGGTTAGCAGTGAGTGAATTTAGCTGCTAGAAGAGTAATAAACTAGAAAAGAGTTGAATTAAAACCAAATACATGCAGTCTGACAACTGTGGAGCCATTTATCTTCATACTTAAAAGCTAAGAAAAGCTTATAAGTTGATATTCAGAGGTTGACATTAATTTACCAGTGTATAGCCCTGTGCAAATCAGTTAAATGCTGTTAGTTCTCCAAAAGAGAGGAATACATGTCAGGAAACTACCTGGAATAGTACAACTCCTCAAGCATGACTGCTTTTCAAAGCTGGGTATGCAAGAGGCCCAACATCAACACTAGTCTGAGTCTGCTATTCATTCTTCAAAAACATTATACCCATTCTATATAAAGATCCATACGCTGATAGTTTCCAGACTGCATTATTGCAACCCACAATTCTTGGAGCTGAAACAGAACAGTATCCCAGCTCTTTCATATATTGGTGGTATATTGCTCTACTCTCCTCTGTTGGCATGCAGCAAATATGCTAGCTGCACGATCCAGGGCAAGTATCATTCTTCCTTCCCAAATCTTCAGAGTATATGATATCTTCCCACAGACTTACTGATAAAGAAATCCCGAAAGAGGTTTTCCAAGATCAAAATAATCTTGTTTACTAAAGGAAATAATGCAAGGCCATATGCAAGTCTTGATACATACAGAGATATTTATCCACTCCCCCCTCTAAATAATGAAGTCAACAATGTTTTCATAAAGTACCTAGAAAATTTCACTTTTCTGAGGGTGAGGCACTGGAGGCACTGGTTTTTTTGTTTCTTTTAAAACACCAAAGGATCCATCACCAAGATTTATATTAGTTTTTCATTAAATTTATTTTCACCAACCTCAAGGAACAGTCTTCATCTTTTCTCTGTGCTCCCTTCTGACATTTTTTTGAGTGACAAATCTGCAATACACACATAAATATTTCCATTATTTGAAATTAATATTATAGATACTTTCTTCTAAAACATATGATTTATCTGACCGGTCTAATTTAATGCCCACACAGAAGAAATTATTTCAGTGAAAGATCAAAAATAGATTCCATAAAAGATAAGGAAGCCCTAGAAAAATTATAGGAAAATTGTAAACACGAAAGTAATCTGTTCTCATGCCAACCTGCTGAAACTTTATCTCAGTGTTTCCTGTTCTCTGCTTTTGAATTCTTCTCCTTACGAAATTTCCTACTTTTTACTCTTACCCCCTTCTAATTTACATCAGACCCGTTTTACCTTCTGCTGAAATGATATTCCAGGATCATATGCAACAAAAGAAACAAACAAAAATATTTATTTCAAGGATCCTTCTGCCACTCTTTTTCTGCAATTTTCCCTCTGGGAGTTATATTTCTGTATTTCCTTTAATTATTGGAAATCTGAGGAAAAAATTAATCAAATGAAAACATTTTAAACTATATATTTTCCACTTTCCTTGGATTTTCCCAGGTATACTTGTCTTCCCTTGCCGAATGACCACTATGAACTATAGCTGCAGTGTTTACAGTATACCTCCAGCATTTTTAGAAGTCATTGAGACACTGGAGATAGTTGTCTGTATAGATAAACATTATGTGCATATATATATATATATATATATACACATACACACGTGGTAGTATACAAAGTTGTTTGTTAAAGTGACAACATGTTTCCCCTACTTGATAAAATGGATATATCTTCCAGGCACAAATTGCTGTATGTGAAAAAATTGCGACGCAGTCAATTCCAAGTGATATTAGCAATCCTCAGTGGCTGCCAATATCCACATGTTTATTTTGATAAGCTTAATATGCCATGAATTTTTCTACTTCTTGTGAAAAATAACTGAATTATATTGTGTAGTATTTGAATCATTTTAGGTGCATAGGGATTTATTCACAAAAATCTGAAGTCTATGTAAGCCTCTCAAACACACAGCTTTCAAGCTGTTTTGTTAAATAAATTTGAAAATAAACAAAAACATTTAACAGAAAGCAAGTTACTTGTCTCAGAAGAGATTTTTTTTTCCTCTCCCAAAAACATATGAGGTGTGACCATGGCGGATCATTTGTGAAGCCTGCATTCATTGCAGGGCACCGTCCTGGAATATATAACACAAAAACCCAAAGTATTTTTAAATTAAAAGCACATCTATATATGAAACTTTGATATAAATGTATAAATATAATGTATTTTATAATACCTTTTTAAAAGTGATTTTTTTTCCCTCCTTCTCAGTCTGCAACCATGTATAGCTGTTCCTGATGAATACTTTCTCTTATATTTTGGCAATTTCCGCCTCAAAGACCTTTCTGATCCCCAACTCTATGCATGCATATCTCAAATTCCCAGTTGAAAAATGGTGCTGACCCCAGAAGTACTTTTACTTATGAAATCTAAGAAAAATTTTATTTGAAATATTAGTTATAACTGTTGAATCACAAATTACACACTGTAATAAAGAAAATCAACAAGTAGGCAGCAGTCCTACATGCTAAACATAATTTAAACTAAAATATAAAGTGTGTTTAAGTGGTTTGCTAGGTTGATGCCTAAATACATTCCCACTGAGTTCAATAACCATCAACACTTAGATTAGGGCCGGAGGAGGAAAAATAAAACCACTAAATTTGATTTTTCTTACTTTTATATTCCCAATACTATTTGTATATTATTTCTTAGGTAGTTCAATTTATGTGAAAGCAGTTTTGTGCCATTTTAAAGTAGAGGACACAGAAAAGTTAGGCTAGTCAATTCATTTGAGGTATTTTTTTTTAATTATGTAAACTCAGACAGAGTTTGCTCAAATTTCCCACAATTCGAAGAACCATTTATTCTGTAGCTTCATGGTATGTGTGTCAATTTGGAAGCCAACATAAGTTAGTTTTCCCCAAAAAGCTAGAAAGAAACTAAAAATACAGTCTAGAATGGAATTTATTTTCCTCTACCTAACTTAATGACTACAAAGATACCAAATAAAATAGAAATGTAAAGTCATATATCTAGTAGTTTATTATTACT
This sequence comes from Chiroxiphia lanceolata, assembly GCF_009829145.1. Taxonomy (NCBI): domain Eukaryota; kingdom Metazoa; phylum Chordata; class Aves; order Passeriformes; family Pipridae; genus Chiroxiphia; species Chiroxiphia lanceolata. The sequence goes on from NC_045640.1 coordinate 22,750,412, forward strand.
TCTGTTTTGTGCGGACACACACACACACACAGACACACAAAATAGTTGGAAAATTTTTAAAAAATTACTTTAAATTAAGTGATTTTTTTCACTACCTAATCCAAACGACACAAGAAAAGATTGTTAACAATAAAGCCTATATAAACAGTTATATAAGGAATGTACTATAGTACATGTATTGAATTAATAAAATAGAATACAGGCAGTATTCTGAGTGTACCAAGCCAGAAAGCTTGGTATTTGTCTCCTACACACCGTCAGACACACTGTGTGCGCAGTGGGGAAATCACTTCTCTGCCAGTGAATAAAGTCTGCTGATGCTTCCTATTTGAAAATGGTGTTACAGAAATTAAGAAATTCTTGGAGTAAGAGAGAACAGAAAATTTTCCATGAGGATAACTACTTCTCTAAGACAATTCCAGGATGCTGAGGCAATATTTTGTGAAAGCCGGGGTGGTAAAAGTATGCTCTTCTTAGCTCAGAATATCAGCACTTCTAACTGAGAAGAACTGGATATGCTTCAGATCCCTTTCACATATCATTCTTTAATTCAAAACAGACTTTTCTCAGATATAGCTTCTTAAGACATCTTTATGTTCTGTTGAGCATAGTCAAGATACTTTTAAGCATTGTCCAGGCTCAAATTTAACTAACTAAACCAAAACTATAATTATCTTGCTGATTTTTAAGAGAGTATGTGTACAATTCACCAAAAACTCCAACTGAGTAACAAGTCTACTTATCTAAAAAGTGATGACTCTGTAAATAAGTCAGAAAAATGGAAATAAAGTACTATTGATTTCAGGTTTTGTTCATTTAATTTCTTTTCATTTCATTTCAGTTGTTATTATCTTCAAATAAGTATGTCTTCAGGGCCTTTCTAGAACTATCATGATGATTTAATGTGTCAAATTACACTAGAACTACTCCTGAAATGATCTCTCAGTTTTATAGTTGGTTGTAAAATACTTTAATAATTTTACTTGCTCTACGGCAAATTTTTTTTATATAAAATCTAATTTTTTTCCATTATCATAACAACGAAGGATTTTTAGGAAAAGTTATTCTTTGTGATTTGTATGGGGGAAAAAATTGAAAAGGAAATAAAATTACTAAAGAAAATATTTTTTATTCAGTTCTTCAAATTCTATAAACTACCTCAGGTAGTTGCACTTTAATTAACACTTCAATAGCCACTGAATCGAAGATTATGAATCGCTGATTAGCAACAAAACTTTGCACAACCAGTTCTTTTTTTCTTTCTATTTACTCCAAACAAGTTTATTCACATTTTTTTCTGTTAACAATTTATTTCAGGGTTGATTTCTCCCAAGAAAAAATTTAAAATTTCTGGAAAGTTTAAAATGCTAACAGTCCAGATGTAGCAGGATGAAGTAGGATGAAAGCTTCTCCTCCTCCATGGATGCTGAAACAATTCCCCTGGCAATAAGTAAATCTTGTGAAACCAGAAGATTACTGCCATTAGCTTTTGTTTCAACCAAATTTTTGTAATTTTAACTCCCTCACTTCATTGTTAGCATAAGGCAACAGAAAGCTGGCCAAAAATGAATCTACTAGAGTGAAGGATAGCATGAAGGGAGGGGAAAGGAAGAAGAAAAGGACTAGTTAAATGGAGGTAGGAGACATTTCTCTGTTTCAGAAAGAGGAGTTTATTAAATAACTGTTTAATAAAAGATGGATAAATAAGTAATGCTTAAAAAAATTCTCCCTTCCTTACCTTATGATTCAAAGCTATGCAATAGCATAACTTCAGCAAAAGAGTGGGTTGGTACTATCCTAGAAGTTATTAAAAACAGTCTAATGCTTCTACTTTTGTGTAATTCTCTAGCCATTGGAACATTTTCTATACAAAGTGCATTTAAGAAAATGGAATGTTGTTCACAGTTATCTGCAGAAGTGGATTCTTTAATTCAAATGAAAAGAAATGTCTGCCTGGAGTCCTAAGTCAGATGAAAGACTTCAGAGAGCACTTCAGAACTAACCGAGTATTGACTAGATATATGTGGCTCGGCCTTAGAGTGAAGAGTTTTTCTAATCTTATTTGAAGGCACCTAACTCTCCTCATTTCACAAGATGGGGGATCTTTAGTGCCTGTGTCAGGGCTCTATTTAGGAAACTAGATAGAGAAAGCTAAATCCGGTAGCACTTCTTATTCAGCAATAATTTCTAATCTCAGTAACACGGACATGTCACAGAATCACAGAATAGGTAGGGTTGCACTTTAAAGGCATTTTTCTTCCATTTCTACTCCAGCATCTGGCAGACTGGATTATTTATTTGGTCTTTGAACAAAAGTCTGAGTTGTATGAAATGATTGCATAGTATCGACTATTCAGAACAAGAGAAAAAGCAGACATAAATAAACAGGGAGTAAAAACACTTTAACAATTTGACAAGAAAAAACAAGCATTATCCAAGGCAACGGAGTATCGGTTTTTTTGGAGACTTCGTTTTTCCATTTGAGAGAAAGAAAAATACAAGTCTGCCTTTTCATCCTGTCAAAGTGAATAATTTTTTCTTCCTGGACAAAGACAGCTAAGACTAACTAGAAGACTGACTGGTCTGTTCCACCAGTGTTTAACATTCAAGCTCAGACTTTGTTTGAAGTGCTGTACAAATGAATTCCCAGGAGTAATTGAACCACTAACACTGGGGTGTAGTTTAGATCATCCAGTTAATTACTCTAAACAAATAAAAGCTAGTAATTCAGTCTTTCCTCCCTTGCATATCGCACTGCACCTGAGAATAGAGGCGATAATGAGAGTGGGATATAACCACTACTACATACTGATGAATATATTGACAGGCTGTTGTTGAAGTACACAAAGCTGTGATTCCTGCTGCTGCAAGAACAGAAATGTGGTTCTGAATAATTGCAGTGATATTGTTTCTCTCTGTCTTTGGAGACATTTCATTCTCACATATAAAGATGAGATACTACCAGTTTTTCACTTGCATGACTGAGCATTGCATTTCAACAAACCATGCTATGCTCTGTCTAGCCATGATTTTAATGAACAACCAAGCTTTGCCCCTTTCTGTTCTGGAGATCTTAAATGTGTGAAGGATTGATTTTTATATCCAGTAAAAGTCTTAAAGCTTATGCTTTCAACTTAACCTAAATTCCTTCTTTAATTAATACATTCCATCTGCAAATTATTCTTCAAATTTGTGATTACATTATTTTCCTCTGATCTTGAACACATGGAGTTTACATTTGCCTTGAGGATAAGTTCTATCAGACAAGTGTTATAAGAAGAAAAGTTGACAAATACTACATGAATGAGTCACAAATGATTTCTTGCATTTTGTAAACAGTGAGACTTACTGTTGCAAACAAAGGATGGTAGTGAGCTGGAAATGGACTGATTATTGCAAACTTGATGCATTTTTCCAAATGGAGACAAATTTAATAGCAGACAATGAGAACAGCTGCCTGGGAAGTAGTCAAAAGGCAAAAAGAAAGACTGGAAGGATAGCAAAGAATGATGGACACTAAGTGATTGCCAAAATCTGAAGAATGATGTTTTCAGGAGAAGCCTGAGGCAGTATGTGTCAGAAACAATATGTTTCTGAAACAACTCACTGAAGTTATGGGGATGTTATGCAGTGGTGGTTGAACAGATGAAAGACAGAAAATGTTTATGAAAGACCTATAAGAGGGTCAATGTAAATGAATTTCAGATTCTTTTTGCTTACTCTTTTGCATTTTAATCTTACCCCTTATAGTATGGGAATATGACTGACAAGATATTTAGTTATGTATTCTTATTTCTTTCTTCTCTGCGGAAAAAAAAGAAAAAAAAAGAAGAAGAAAAAAAGAAAAAAAAGAAGAAGAAGAAGAAAAAGAAGAATCTGGAAAGAAAATCAATTCAGATCAGTAGTAATGAAGTAATTAATCCCATGGTGTTCTTTTTGTTCTTGTAAATTAATCAATAGAAACCACTTGTCAATTTTCAAGAAGATCAATTACATACCTAGTACCATATTTTCAAAGGTTTATTCCAACAGTGCATTTCTGAAAGAGTTAATCATTTAATAGACCTACATGAAAGAACTTTTTCAAATAAGAAAGAATAAGAAAATACAAAGTCTTCACTGAGGAAGAGTTTTATGTATACAAGAATTTTCACTTAAGTAGTTCCTAGTAAAATGAATTTCAATTGATTTCTTCACTACTCTCCGCCTCTATTTTTTTCTTCTTTTTTTGGTTGACTGGGTTTTTAGTCACCACATTCTACAAACTAAGCGTAAAAAACTTTCTTTCTTCCACACTACAAATACCTAATCGTGTCCTTTATTCCTTTTCCATAATATACATTAAATTCTTTATTGTAATTCTAACCAATATTAGTGTGTGTGTGTGTGTGTGTATATGTGTATATATATATATGTATATACAGTCCAGTTTTCAACCAGTCTAAATCAGTCCAGCTACACCCATCCTAGCAAAGGATCAGAGTCTTAACAGCCCACAGAACAAGCCCCACATACTTTGTTAAATCTGCACATCTGATGCTGAAAGTAAACACATCTCTGCCTGGAAGAGAGGCCTGTTCAGTCATTTCCTGGCCATATAATTTCTCCCTGTATTTTTAAGCTGTTCAGTGTTCCCATCATTGCATATAGTCTGTATTACAGAAAATCTTCAGAAGGTAAGTCCCTTGATGACATATTTGGGTGACTGTGTGCTTCTGATTTCTCTGGTTTTCTGCGCAGGAGTTTAAAGATTTGAAAAGGGCATAGTTGATAGCTTTATTTCCTCTTTAGTTCTTTTTTAGAAGAACTAATAAGTGATCAAGTAATAAAGAACTGCAAATACCCATCTAGTGATTTAATAATAAATCCACCTTACCTCTTTTTTGGACAGATGTTAGAGTCTGGAATTTGCTACAGAATGCTTCAGGCAGATGCTCAGTCAGACTGCATGCTGTCATCCCAGAATTTCTTTCTCTGTGATATGTCTGGCTAATATTCAGCATATGTCAAAATAAAGTTATAATCTCCATTTCAAATTAATACCCTTATACCATATCAGTCTTCATGAGTGTTCTTTTTATTAACTGAAGTAATCCTAATTACCTCAGACTGTGTCCAAATTCAATTTGACATATGATATATTGCTGAGGTTTTTTTCATTTTGTGATTTATTATTATTGTTGTTGTTGTTAATAATAATAATAATATTTCCACACAGTTCTTTAAATGTAAATCATGAGTAGCCTCTGGATATCAGGAATAGTTTGGAAATCTTACTGTCTTTCTATATAGAGTATGTGATTACAGTTATGGCAACATAACCTAGTGATTCAAAATACAGTGGTACAACTTGTATCTCCACTACAAATAGTCCAATAATGAAAGCATTTTAGGAGATGGCTACAGTTGCAGACACAAATAATAGCAATTCTTAAGAGAGAAGACTTGAAAAATAAATCTTATTTATTTCCCGATTTGAAATTACTGAAAGATCAACTTTTAAATAAGTACCCAGAAATAAATCTACAATGTTTGTCAGATTTTTCTCCATGTAAATAAATATATCATTTCAGATGTCACTTAGGCAATTAGGAACCTCCAAAACTCTTGCAAGAGACTCACATTAGTTTTACCCCACTGTAGTCAGAGTATTGTTATCAATGTATAATGAAACCAGATTTTACCATTTTCTAAATGCTTCAGATGTTGCAAACATATAATCTGAGATATCAAACTTAAAAATCAAAATCATCAGCTATTAAAATTAGCATTAAAATGTATTATAGCACACAGATTTTGTATGCATATTTGTGAAGTAACAATAAAATGCAACCCTTGGTAAGAAATCTAGGAGGCTGTTTTTATGAGAGGTAAAGGAGCAACCAAAGAGAAAAGAAATTAAGTATTTCCTGAGTTTAATTAATAGTATTTTTGTACAACATAAAAAACTGAACCAGGATAACGGTTTGTAGAACACATCTGAAAGGAATAGTTCCTGCCAAAAGGAACTGCAATTGCATAATTGCATAATCTTCCTGTATAAAAAGTTTCTCTCCAGTCTTCTTATAAGGCCCTCTTTAGATATTGAAAGGCCACAACAAGGTCTCCCCAAGTCTGCTTTCTTCTCCAGGTAGAACAACTCCCACTTTCTTAGCCTGACTTCACAGGAAAGGTGCTTCAGCCCTCTGATCATCTTTGTGGTCCTCCTCTGGACCAACTCTAAGAGGTCCATGTCCTTCTTATGTTGAGGGACCCAGAGCTGGGTGCAGTACTCCAGGTGGGGTCTCACGAGGACAGAGTAGAGGGGAAGAATCCTCTCCCTCGTCCTGCCAGCCATGCCACTCCTGATGCAGCCCAGGATGCAGATGGCTTTCTGGGCTGCAAGTGCACATTCCTAAGAACTCCTAATGTTGCACCTTACGCTTGTTGAACTTGGTTAAGTTCTTCCAGGCCTATTTCTCAAGTTTGTCTAGGTCCCCCTGGACTGCATTCCATCCTTCTGCTGTGTCAACTGCACCACTCAGGTATGTGTCACTGCAAACTTGCTGAGGGAGTCTCGATCGCACTGTCTATGTCATTGATAAAGATATTAAAGGTATAAGGCTCATGTAAGCTGTACCTGAACATCTGTCCAAAATTATAAGGTGAAATTTTAAGTCCCTTCTATGTTCATTTTTCATTAATACAAACCTCATTTACTATGTACTCTATTGCTTACAGATCATTATTTGCAAATGCTGTCACAAGACTGATGGTGGCTATGAAAGATATGCTTTGTATTTAAAACAGGACCTTAGAGCAGATCTCTACATAAAACAAATACCATCTTCACAGGATCCATTTCCCAGATCTCTAGGGTGTTTTCACATCTTACTTACTTCCCTCATTAAATACCAGACTAAACTGTGAAACAAGCAGCATTAAACAGTTCTGACTTCATTAAAGTAGCATGACATGTAAGAGAATTTATTCAAATATATTTCTCTTTGCAAGAGAAATCTACAGCTACATTCCAGGTTTGGTTACTTAAAGACCTTCAGATATTTAGTTGAATAACTACCTCAAGTTCTGTGCATCCAAGCAAATGGTTTTAAACATGCTTATATAGTATCTGCATATCTAGCTTGCAAAGACACCAGGGGTGGTACAGTAGGGTTTGGGAGGTGGATGGAGAAGAAAATAAGTATTCATTAAGGATGGAATATGATTTTTTAATTCAGGTATTCAACATCTGTATCATGAACCTTTTAATTGCTACCTATATAATTTCATCCAGAGATTTTACAACTTGCTATTAGAAATGTATTGCAATCTGATAACTTTTAAAAACCTTAAATGATCCTTCTTGTCTTTCAAGTTACAATTGTGCATAGCAATATGTTACACATAGATGAAAATTGAAAACAATTCTGTGAAACCTACTGTGCCCATATGGCCTCAGAAATTTCTACATGAACAACATTAAACTAAAAGCTCTCAGGACTGATAAGAGCCTTTAGTGGTTTTTTTGAGTTTCCAGATAAAAAAAGATCTTGTGTTTTGCAAACTCAAAATGGAAAGATTTATTATTCAACTCATTTTAAAGCACTGAAAACAAAAAATGAAAAACAATAGAAAAGGTTTGTTATTTATAGAGGACAAGAAAAATTATTTTCCAGTATTATTCAGAAAAAATCTCACTATGGAAAAAGAATAACAAAATAATAAAGCCTGTTCCCATCCAATGTTATCCCTTAATAGTCCTGATAATCATAACTCTGTTTCATATAAGCTTTATTCTATTATTTGCACCAGAAGGAACACTGAACAGAAAAAAGAAAAAGTAAGTAAAGAAAATTGACTTACACTGACTGCTTCAGGAGCCTTAGTGGTGCAGAGTTTTGTTATCAATCAGTCAGAACTAAACATTAAAGCATTGCTCAGAATTAAGTCAAGCTATAAAATAAGGAAAAAATCTTAAAATCATTGTAAATAACTACATTTTCATACCTGCTCATTTTCACTTCGAAATCTTTCTTTAGAACACAACCAAAACCCCTCTATTTTCATCTACAAGTTTCGTTAAAAGCAATTTTCAGCACCTTAGAAGCAAATAAATAAAACTGTTATTCTACAGCAGAAAATATATAGGGGAAATGGAAACTGGAAAAAAAACTTCACAATATTTAAATACTGACTTTAAAAAAGCTTTTTAAGCTGGTTTTCAATTGCATTTTGAGACCCCGGCTGACTTCTGTGAAAGCATTCACATAATAAAGCAGCAAACTCCCTGCTCTTTTTTTAGAAAAAAATCCCATCTCTTCCTTTATGCTTTTGTTCAGATGAACACCTGGCCTATAAAATTAAGTGACAGAACATCCCCTGGGGTGCCATTTTTGTAAAAAGCTAACAAAACTTTAAAAAGTATATATTTTTGCCTCATTGGAGCTTACACAGCTTTATTTTACACTTTTTCCATCTGTTTCTCTGGCTTGACTGTGGGTACTAATGTGTTTAATGCAAGCTATATCACTTGTCCAAGAGAAGCCTTCAGTCAGCAGGTTCCTGTCTACTGCTGGCTGGCAAGCCAGCCAAATTATTCTAGGGAGAGGAAGACAAGAGGGGAAGAAAAGACAGGAAGGGAAGAAAAGAAAGTTTCTCATTTCTTCTACAAAAGACTGTTCTTGTAAATATTGAATCAAAGATTCTTCAGGGATTAATGGAAGGAAGAGAGTTATTAATTTCTTGGACGGGGTGGAGGGTGCCTGAATTAATTATCATGAAAATAACACTCAGGAATACTTATAATGAATTTTTAGTTGGGATGGCAGCTGGCCTAAGATCTTACTCTGCCTTCCATCTACAGCAAGTTCCACTTCTCTTTTCTCACAACAACCTCATACCTGGGTTATAAAATACTTTATTAAAGGAAAGGAGGAAGGAAACATGCAAACAAGCCTCAGAATTCCTCAATCCTTTAAGGAATGGTAAACGAATTCTTTAAACAGATTTGCATCAGTGCTGTTTAAATTTAGTTGTATTTTTTAGTATTTCATGTATTTAGTATTTCATGATTGAAAATAAAGTGGAATTCAAATATTACAGAAGCTTGGAGCTTTTTATATTTAAACTCAATGACTTGCATGTTGTAAGTGCTTCAGAAGTAGATATAAAGGGTGCAGATGAATATTTCCTTTGGATTTTCTCCCAGCTGTTACATTCCACATAAGCAAGTTAAAAAAAAAATACAGCATTTTGTGTCAGCTAAAGAAGAAAATGCAGGTCTTAGATACTATCTCTTATCTACAGGCATAATACAACCACAGCAACGTGAATTTCCACACAACTGCCTGATAGTTCAGTGATAGGTTTCATTTTGTTTGGGATTTTGATGCCACCCTTTCCACTGTCTGCCTGCACTGCATTAGACAAAACCAAACCCTAACAGCTGTCATGTGCAATTCATTCTGCCTCTCAGCCTGTCCCTGAGGGAAGAATTGTGTGCACTGGAGTGTTTTCTTTTTGATAGGCTTCTGCTTCTTTTTAAAATGTACATGTTTTTTCTCCATTTATATTAGAGAAAAGAAAGCCAAGAGAATGTGCCTCACACGTGAAGAGAAGTACTGAATGTGGAAAGATTTAGAAAAGATAATCAGAGCTGGCCATGCACAGACTTGCTAGCCTGCACTAACCAACCAGTTTTAGTAAATCTGCTCCATACATCAACACAGAAATTTCTATAGCAGCACATATGGGATTCATCCTAATTGATGGAAGTCTTCTTAGGAAATACTTGACAAAAACAGTTATATAGGATCTTTTTAGCTAAGCTGAAAGGACTGAGATTAAAGCAGTGTTTTTCTCTAGGTAACTTAGCAGTACTTGGTTCATTAAACACCTGTTGCGGTTTCAGAGGTATGTCAAGAATAAGCTTTTACACTGGTCAAAAACAAAGGAAAAATATGATTTTAGGATTTTTTATCATTAATGTATGTTCAGTGAAGAGAAAAATAATGAAGACAGTCCAGTGTTTCACCCTTGGCCTGCTTCATGGAGTATGAATGATTGTACAGTGAACTCAAGGTACCATCATTACACTAATTTGTCAGAAGGATGTGACAAGCATACAGGGAAGGTCAAGTGCCAATGGATTTTTAGAGTCCTGAAACATTTTAGGCTGGTATATTCATATACATGAGCATATATTTTGAAAAGCTTATTTTAAGAAATAAGAATACCCTGTTCCCATGTAGAAGTTTAAGATAATATCTACCTTTAAATTAAATTGTTTAATTACAAAAGAATTAGTTCAAATGCTTTGAGAATTGACTTCAGTGATTCCCTCCATTCCTCAATACCTTGTCTGCAAAATAGAAATACTTTGTTTTCTTCTGTATCTGCACTTCATGAAAACAGCTATTGTATGTATCTGCTAAGTAGTAAGCTTCTCAAATTCCACAGCTGTATGATCTTCCTTTCTGCATCAGTATCCATGAGGGATATCAGATTTATTGATATTGATGTGCTTCTAGATGTTCTAATCTTTTCTCCTTTTTGTCTTTTGAACTTATTGCTTTGTTTGTCCGATCGATACTCAGAGTGCTGATGTTTTATCATACCACTTGCCAGACGGCAGAAGCTTCTTAACAGAAATGTATTCATCACTAAATATGTTGAGAACAGTAGTTTAGGTAGCAAAGCAATATTCAGGAAAACCTTAATTAACAAAGCATATATTCAGACTGTACTAGGAGGTGTAAACTATAAATAGGAGGGGATGCTCCACTGGGCTCCATTTTATAGCCAGTGCTCTTCAACACCTTCATAAACAATTTGAATGCAGGACATGAAGGTATACTAAATAAGTTTGCTGACAACACTAAATTGGGAGGAGCTGTTGACTCCCTCAAAGGCAGAGAGGTCCTGCAGAGAGGTCTTGACAAGTTAGAAGGCTGTGCAATCACCAACCTTATGAAGTTTAACAAGGGGAAGTGTCAGATTCTTCAGCTGAAATGGGACAGCCCTGGAAGAATGTACAGACTGGAGAATGAGAGGTTGAAAATCAGCCCCACAAAAAGAGATCTGTGTGTCTTGATCCATGACAAGTTGTGGCAGTCAACTGTGTCCTGTGGGCATCAGGCAAAGCATCACCAGCCAGTCAAGAGAGGGGATTGTCCAACTCTGCTCTGTACTGATGCAACCTTACCTTGAGTGTTGTGTGAAGCTTCGGGTGCCATCATCATGGCTGGGCTTCATGAACAAAGATTTAGGAAGGCTCTATCCACGTTTGTTACAAGCATGCTGGTGGCTTATGAGGCCAATACAAGATAGACACATCCGATTGCAAAAGGCACAGCAGAAAGACTCCTTAGGTGGTAAATTCTGCAAGACACGATTCTTTCTGTGTTGTCTTTTCTCCTCAAGAGCAATCCTGTGTGCATTCTCAAAGGCATCAGCAGCGTTACAGATGGTGTACCTCCAGACCTCCCGATTGGAGGCCAGAGTAGACCAGTCATGTTGATCAATATGGCCAAGGCTGAGATGTTGTTTCAAGGAGTCCTTGTATCTTCTCTTCGGGGCTCCTCTCTTTCGGCAGCCAGTGGCAAGTTCACCATAAAGCCAGATCTTAGGGAGGCCGTAATCTTTCATCCTTGAGACGTGTCCTGCCCAACGCAGCTGTATTCTCAGCAACATGGCCTCAATACTTGTGACTGCTGCTTGTTTTAGAACAGATGTACTGGTCACATAATCTGACCTGTGGATGTTTAGGATTGTACAGAGACAGCGCTGATGGAAGCGTTCTAGGAGATGCAGGTGGTGGCGGTAGATGACCCATGATTCGGAACCGTATAAAAGAGTAGACAGAACAATGGCTCTATAAACACTGATCTTGGTGCTTTTCTTCAAGTGTTTATTTCGCCATACTCTTTTATGGAGTTTTCCAAAAGCACTATAAGCCTTTGCTAACCTGTTGTCTATCTCTCCATCAATCTTACCATCTGAGGAGATGAGGCTACCTCATCTACCTCAACTGCTGGACTGATTTAAGTTCTGACTGGCCAATGGTGATATGGGGATGATGGAAGGCTTCCTGAGGTGCAGGTTGATAGAGAACTTCTGTCTTCTTTAAGCTGACTTCCAGCCCAAAGAGCTCAGCAGCGTCTGCAAAGACGCTGCAGAGCTGCTTCTGTGTGGGCAACAAGGGCAGCGTCATCAGCAAAGGTAAGGCAAGGCAGCTGGGGTTGATGGAATTCCACCCGAAGTCTGGAAACATGGGAGCCTTGCACTGCATGTTAAATTTCATGAGTTTGTGGTGCGCAGTTGGGAACTAGGCGAACTCCCATCAGACCTTTGAGATGCAGTCATTATCAGCTTTGGGTACCACAGTATAAAAAAATATAAAGCTATTAGAGAGTATTCAAAGGAGGTCTACAAAGATGGTGAAGGGCCTTGAGGGGAAAGCATACAAGGGACAGTTGAGGTCACTTGGTTTGTTCAACCTTCACATTTTGGATTGAAACACTTGTCAAAACAGAAAGGAAGCACAACAGGAAAAAAATAAGCCCCAAATGCATGATGAGATTATCCACATGGAATATAAGGTTTCCTGTTTCAATGTTACTGTTTTAAATTATTAAGCAAATATTTCTTCTAGTCAATCTGCAGACTTCTGAGTTTCATTCTAGTTAAAAATTGAATGAAATTTCTCTTGAATCTATCAGAGTCACGCTGTTGTTTTTCAGCTCATCTGACTAACAGGTACAGGTCAATGTCTTGGAATCTGATTTGCTGAAAAAGAGCAACTGCTTAAACAGTGCTGCTTCTATGATGTGTCAGAGTATATACCTCATTCTCTCAACATGGCTTAAATGGTAAGGTATTACTGAGTTCTAGGGTGAGGAATGAACTTCTTTCATCTTCATTTCTCTATATGCCATTCCACATACTACTTTTCATAAAACAGGAACAGTAAGGCTCCTGGCAGTTCAGAACACATTTTTACCTTTACTTGTATCTCAGCTATGGATTTACAGCTTTTATGAAAGCACAGCACCTCCCACACCTAGTACTTCTATCTCCTACAAGGCTAATATTTACCACAGCTCCCCAAGACCCTCAACTTATGATTTATTTCAATCACTCAAAGAGCCTTAGGTCAAATGTGTATATGAACATTAATATTATTTCTTAAGCCTGAGTCACAGATCTCAACAAGATGATGTGTGGAAGCGACAAACACAAGAGCATCCCTAAAATGTTAAGAACTGCCTTTTATGTTTTTGCATTTAATGTCCCTTACTAAGGATTGTCATTCCAGAGGAAAATGCAGCTCTTCCTAAGCATGGTGAAACAAAGTTTTCCGTGAACAACCTAAAGCACTTCAGCGTTGTTAGCACAAGGAGCATGACATCATCCTTGAAGATCTGTTTTTCTTCCCTACTGCCCCAATAGTGCCTAGATAAGTTTCTATACTGCAGTTCTATCCTTTAAATATCAATTTTTAATCTGTAAAAGGAGTTTTTAATTTAAAAACATTAAAATAATATTTTTAATTTTCACAGCATTCTCAAAAATTCACATTTTTTAACTTTATATTTAAAATTACTTATTTTTACATACTATATTTTTAGTTCTTTAAATTGCAAAATACTTTACAAAGAACATACTTTGTCTTTTTCAATATAGGAAAATAAAAAGAAAGCATTCTTCATTTTTATAATCCAAACCAGATACAAATCAGTACAGAGACTGAATTCACATGAATTGTCAGAACCTCTTGTCTGCATTTTGCTCTTTGTTAACAATAGTGATGCCTGTTGTCAGTATGTTTATTGCAATAATATAATTATTTCTGTTTTTAAGTATTGATACAGATTATTTACTTCCATTTTCCACAAAACTAGTCAGTATTTTTGGGGGAAGAGGGGTGGCTGTCGGGAGATAGAAGTCATTCAATCCAGAACCGACAAACAGTTTGCTGAGACTGTAATATCATAGACAAACATACTGTCATAACATTGTGTCCCTGCATGTTAGGGGTTTGCATAAAAGTGATGTTAAAATTTTATTCCACATCTCAGTTTTTAGAATTCCTCATAATATTGAAGAGGGGAAAACTTAATAAAAAAAAAAACCTAGTAAAAAAAGTTTTTGTCTTTCATGAGTTTTAACTCATTATCTGTGTCACTCACTTCACAGACAATCTGTATTTGCATTGACTCAGAAGTGCTTTTGTAAATATCAGCTGCTCTATTAAAGACATATAGGAATTATTGACATATTTAACCAAATAAAATATCATAGCAGCAAAGTAAAACATCTTCATAATATTCATTGTGATGGTACACTTGAGGAAATTACATTAGTTGCTATATGTAATTTTTAACATTCTGAAGGGTGCATTGTAAAGTCTCATATGAATTAACCACACATTACTAATTTTACTATAAACTCTTTCTGTAAGCACAGGGGATTATAGAGGAATATTTTTCCCCTTAGACTAACTTCAAATTAACTAGTCACACATCACAGAAGAAATGTGAATAAATAGCACTAAAAAAAGAAAAAATATATAAACAAAACACACAAGCAGTGCAACCCTAAGCTACTCATCTAACCAGAAAAATAGGCTGAGCCATACCCCTAATGAACATAAATGCTGGCCCACGGGCACCATCTTCAAATTCCTTTTGCAGAGGGAGGTCTGTTTTAGGTGACAAGTAAGTTTGGCAAAATCTGAATACATACTAGGAATTTAAGTAACACACAACTTACCCTGTTCCTTTGCAAGTAGTATAATGGGATATCACAAAAAAATGAATGAATGGAATTTAGCCACAAGGAAAAAACAGATGAAACAGAAAATTGCATGTATTTATCCAAGCTAGCTCTCATTGGCAAACTTCTAATTGAGGAGGACCCCATAAAATAACAACTCCTGCAATATCTGTTTGAAATTGTCTATAGTTGCAGAGGACTATCCAAGTGGCTAATGTAACAGGCTGTATAGATGTCTCCCAGCAGATGCTTCAAAGGAAGATGCAAAAAACCTTTCAATGGCAGTTTTGTCTAAGAATAAACTTCCTGCAGCAGCAGAGAAGTAAATAACTGTATTGACTGCTATACTTCAACAATATCTACCTTCCACATTTTGCCTACCTTCCACTCTATTTATCACAGTTACATTAGTTTAATGTATTTCATTGAATATAGGTATATCTAAATCTTGTTAACATGTATTTAGAATGATCACATTCTAAATAATAAATAATACAAGATTTAATGCTGTACAGGGAATACAGGGCTGTATTCCCTATCTTGTTTAAGGTATTACTGCAACTGAGACTGGAAGAGCCAGAGCTGGATGTTCAAGGACTGAATCACTGAGGAAAAGGCTAACCTAATGAAAGGCACACACAGGTTGGAGGTCATCGGGTCCACACCTCTGTTCAAGCAGGGTCACCTAGATCTGGCTTCCCAGGACCATGTACAGATGTCTTTTGAATATATTCAGGGTTGTGGACTCTAAAAATTCCCTGGGCAACCTGTGACAGTGCTCAGTCACTCTCACAGAGAAAAAGTCTCTCCTGATGTTGATAGAGAATCTCCTGTGTTTGTACCCATTGCCTTTGGTACTGTCACTGGGCATGAGTGGAAGTAGCCTGGTTCCATCTTCTGTGCACACTCCATTCAGGTATTTATATAAATTGATATCCCTGAGTTTTTTCTTTTCCAAGAGCAACAGTCCCAGCTCTCTCAGCCTTTCCTCATATTAGAGATACTCAAGTCACCTCATCATCGTAGTGGCCCTTCATTGGACTCTCAGCAGTAGCTCCAAGTTTCTCTTGTACCAGGGAGCACAGAAGGGGACACAGTTGTAAGGACTTAAAGAGCTCTGTTGCCTGTCTCAAACACTGTTAGCACACAAGGACTTTGTCATGATGCAAGCACAGAAGGGAGCAACAGGATGGTGCTAACTCCAGGCCTGGGGAGGCAAGATCTGGCTAGCATATCCTGAGTAATGCATCCTGACAAAAATTCCCACTGTGGCAAACTGTGTAAAGAAGCAACTGCTCATACGTATATCACAGGTCAAAGATCACCCTAAGCTACAGGGTAGGTGGCATCTGCGAGCACTGAAGCCCTCCCAACACCCCCCCTGCCCCCATCCCATGAATAAACCTCCATGGATACCTGGAACTTGGACTGTAAATTAACCCACCTGACAAGAACTTGAGATAAGATAAAGGTGGTACTATTGTCCCAGTGTTATCTCAGGCCTAGGGAGAGGTAAACAAAGCTGGGGGAGAAGAATGTATCACTGATAATGGACAAGGAAAGTCAACCCAGCAACTGTGCTGAAATCAGCTCAGACTGGGAAAAAAGTAATTCTGGTATGGGGAGATCATGACACCAACTCACAACCCACGGACTTAAGAGACCTGTTAACTCAAAAGAAGAGAAATATTGAGCATGGGACTAATTAGAAGTGAGAGAATCTTTTAACCAATAGAATAAGAGAACTGTGTAGCCAATCAGAATTAATTACTTTGTTTTCTAAGATGTATATGTAGTGAAAAATTTTGAACTCACTTGGAACCCCCTCTACCGAGAAGCCTAGGGTGAAGAGGGACCAATGGGACATCACTAGATCCACAGGTGGTGAATGTCTTCTGCTTAATCTGTCTCACTCTCACTCTCTCACTTTCTCTTTCTTCTCTTTTCTATTTCCTTTTATCTCTCTACCTCATATTTTGTTGTTGAATAAAATTCGTACTGTTGCCTTCGGCATATGATCTCATTTGCACCTTAATTCAGGCAGAGGCATCTCTCCATGATTGGATCTTAACAACAGCATTTGAGATAGTTATAATAGTTAACTGCAGATACAATAGGCTTGTATGCCTCTTTATAGATACATATGATGTGCTGGATGATTAAAACTCTAGAAACTCAGAACTGGAAAGTTCCATAGCATGTGTATTTGCTCAATAAGCCCAATTTTGAGGCAGGGCTTACTAATGAAAGTACATAATTGTGTTGTCATGACCATATCTTTTGCATTTTAATAGTCTTCTGCCCATCCCTCTGGAGAACAAAGGGATCAAACCACATATGCCTACATGAGAACTATGATGCCCATCTGTTTCCAATTATGTCTGTATATGGCTTCTTTTATGCATTACATAACAGATTAATTTAATATCCAGACATGTTATGAAGCCTACAAATATCTCTAGCAGAAGTGCGTCCTCAATACTTGTTACATTTAAGATAATTTTCCTACCTAATTTTTATAAAAGTTTTTAGAATAGGTACTCTAATAATCGGAGACAAAAATATGCAGTTCCCATGAAGTCAATATTTTGGTCCCAGTAGAACACAACTTTCATTAGAATTCATGAAGTTTTGGCACATAAAGTATGTGCCCAATATTATATTCTCAGAGGAGAACTGTACCCAGCACTTCTGTTTACAGATGAGATTCCACACTTCACAACTTACAAATTAATTAAAAAACAAACAAACAAAAAAGCCCCCCACACCACAAACACAGAAACAAAATGTAATTAAGAATAACAAAACAAAATGAACACGCCTAGGGAATGAGTAGAGAGCTTAAAGTGACCACAAAAAGAATTAGCCATATGCTCTTCCCTTGCTATATAACACTGGGGAAATCTTTCAAGGAATTTTTTGCCTTGGTACCATATTTTTACCTTTGTTTTGTTCTCTGCATGGGTGTATGCCAGCCAAACTTTAGAAGTAAAAAAGAATGTTTTCCAAACCTTTCTGTCTTTTCTCCACTATCCCACCCCAGATATCAAGGTACAGTTAAGAAATACAGATTACAGGTTGAGGAAAGAGCTATTCTAACCTTGTCACAGAGATCTACCAACAATTGGACAATGTCTGACTTGGACGGTGATTTACATAGCTGAATTTGCCAGAGATTAGATTGGATATAAAATTTGTTTATATTTACAGCTTTGGAATTTTTATACATTTCAAATTGTACAAAAAAAGGGCATTTATTAGGAACTATGACAAAAAAAATTGTCATATTCTGAATCATATTCTGCTTCATGTAATGTTTTATTTGGACACAGGAACCTTATTTTCCTTGTAGAGTTCCTCACATTTTTAATTGCCTATCATAATCCTTTTTCTATGGAAGAATTTTTTCTATGTTCCACAGAGGATTCTATATACAAAAGAAAACTGATCTAAATGTTTATAATTTACTCATAACCAGAAAAGTATCTGTGAAAAGAATTACGTTAAATACAAAAGAAATATTTTAAAATATATTTGCTTTATGAAATTTTCCTAAGATTTTGGTCTTCAGTGTAAAACTGTAGCTTTAAACACACATCTACTAATTAAATTTTTTTTACAGGCGTTGAGTATTAAAATGTGAACATGTAATAGCTTATATGAAAAGCAACTGATTGAGCCTGAAACTGTGTACAAGGTCTATATTATTTTATAACTCTTTTGGGTTTTTTTCACTCAAATACCTATTTAATTGACTTGGTTAAGGATTAATAAATCCAGATACAGATCTGTGGTGAGTTCACCTTAGCTGGATGCCAGCTGCCCACCAAGTCGCTCTATCATTCCCCTCTTCAGCAGGATCAAGGTGGACAAAATAAGATGAAAAAACCCTCACAGGTCAAGATAAAGCCAGTTTACTTAAACAAAGGCTCTGCTTATACAAGGAAAATAAATTAAAAAAAAATATTTAATCTCTACTTTTCATCAGCAAATGATGTCCAGCTGCTACCTGGAAAGCAGAGCTTCAGCACTATAGTGGTTGCTCTGGAAGACAAATGTTGTAAATAACATATGCCCCACCATTTTCTCCTCCTTTTCTTAGGTTTTATGTCTGAGCTGACATCATATGTTATGTAATATACCTTAGGTCAGCTTGGGTCAGCTATCCTGGTTGTACCCCCTCCCAAGATTTTGGCCACCCTAGTCTACAAGTGGGAGGGTGGAATGCTGGGGAGGCAGCGTTGATGCTTTGCCAGCGCTGGTCAGCAGCAGCCAAAACACTGGTATGATACCAAACCTTTCTAGCTATCAGTGTACAGTACAGTGCTATGAGGGCTTCTATGGGGAAAATTAACCCCATCTCAGCCAGACCCAATACAAGATTATAATACAAGACCGAAAAGAATAATGCTTGAATCAGCTGAAATTATCTAACTCAGTGCTTGATATTGCAAGAGAAAAAAAAAACCTACAGAAGTACATGAAACCTAACTTACATTATGCAAAATTATGTAAATAAAGCAAAGAAGTAAAGAGAAATGAATCTGAAAATACAGATCACAAGTTATTATAAAGCAATTAAATTGCTATAAAACCCTCAGTAAAAATGGGGCATTAGATAATTAGAAATGTTAATGTTAACAAAGCTTGGACTTCATTAATATTTTTAACTGCTAATTGCAGCAATTAAAAATGAGGAATTTGCTTTAATTTTTGTAACAGAGTTCAGAATTGAAACGTATTTTGAAGCTGTCACTGCTGCAAATGAATGCTGAACCATAAATTTGGATATGCAAAATACTTTCTTAGATTCATTAGTTTGCTTTTCAAGGAGAAATCATCCCCCTGGATAAAAAGTAACCAATAACAAACAAACAAACAAAAAAACAGCCCAAACCCAAAATCCTGTACATCTTCTATTTAAAGAAATAAAATTTCAAATGACTAAGTAATTAATTAAAATTCACTACTACGATATTACACAGTTCATAGTGTTATTGTACGACCAAGTCAAAGGCAAAATGAAAGTCAATCTCTATTGAAAGGTAAATGAGATGGAGAAAAGTATATATTACAAAAAACCTCCCAAAACTCTAGATCATGACTACTTCAATAGTACAATACAGCTAGAGTTTCCACAGATTTTATAAGAGACCTTGGGTGTCTGATTAGTAGGAATTAAGGGAACACATATAGGTCTAGAAGAGAATCCAGGTAGCACACACTACATAGCATACATGCCTAAAAAAACCAATAATAGAAGTCACAGATTATCAAGAGTTAGAGTATGGTTGCTTACCAATTCATGTAAAAAGGTGTGTTGAAGTTGTTACCTCCAAAGCAGTTTCCATGTTAAACTAGTTTAGTAACATCCTATCAATGAATTTTTGAAAAGACATTAAGAAACAAACCCAGTTTTCTACATCTTCTATTATACAGCTTAAAATTTGTCAGTTAGAGTATATTATTTTAAAAGATATCTACCACAATTTTTTCCTTCCTTTTAACAGGGTTTGACACAAGGCATCATGTCACAGTACAATTATTGTCTGGCACTATTTCGAGGAAAAAAAACAAACTAATCATATGGAACCTTATTGAAATGTAAGTAAAATGAGTTATAATTTTGTGGGGCAGCTGATTTAAAAAATAATTTTGAGATGTTACTTTGGTTTGTGGTATAATGAAGGAAAAAGAAAGAGGAAAAATAATCAGGTTGAGTCAGCTTTAATTACTTTATTTCATTTAAAAATGCAAGTTTGTTTTGATTTTACAGTACTTAGCCATCTACAAAATAAAAGGTTCAAAGACAGTAGTTGAAAATTAAAATGTTCAAAATTAACATACATGTTTTCAAAGTCAATAAATACTTTTAGGATAAGCATCAGTAAAAATAAAATCTGCTTTTAAAATAAATTGAAAGTGATTGAAAAATAATTTTGAATTCTTTTGCGTAAGTTTGTACTTCTGCATATGTATAAACTTTGTTAATGAATTATCAGAGTACCCAAATTTAATTTTGGAACTGAGTCTGACGGTTATTAGCTACATACTTTAGTAGCTCAATTGAAATCAGGCTATCTGCAATTTAATTTGTGACAGAAAGTGATGCTTTCAAAAAATATAATTGTAGTAATAGGTACATTATTTACAGTATTGTAGAGCAGATTAATTAAAGTTAAGGGTGTCATTCTAATAAAAAAAAATCTAGGTTTCAAACTATCTAGGAAGATAATTATACTATTAACAGAGGAATATCATAAATGTTTTAAAATACTGATTTTATTTGTCACACTTCATTTGAAAAGCTAGTAGTGTGCCACAGTCGACACTTTTTTTGAACCTGAATTTGCCTTCTCTCTCCTTTCCCTTAGAAAAGTCAAGCTTATCTATTCAAAAGAAAAGATTGACATCAAAGGATTGTTTTTCCACTCACCAGGTCTAAGCTGCTTTTTATTGTTCGAAGGAATTGTCGAAGAGATTCAACACAGAATTTCAATCAGATATACAGTTTCTGGTTCATTGATTGGCTGATTCCACTCCTTCTGGCGAATAAAAGCAACAAAAGTCCTTCTTAAATCTATTCTCCTTAGAGAGGTTGCATTTGTGCTTTCTTTAAGCCACTCATCATAATGCTGTGGTGTCAATGAGTTTCTACCCAGACAGAAACTCTGTTGTCCTGTACTGCAAAATAGTTTCTCTCATCTGTTCTTGCAAACTCTGAAATGTTCAACATTCCTAGAAATAAAGTTTAGTAGAGATGGAGTCTTGTAAATTTATCAGTATCCCTAAATATAAGTGATTAGATTGTCTCAAAATCTGATTCACTCTGCAAAATGATCACTTACACAATCTGACTTTGCAAGTGCTAGCTCTTTCAACCTCAACAATTTTTGTTCCTGCAGTTCTTATATTTGTCTCACTTCTGATCTTATTTTTTGGTTCCTGTTAAGATATTTATGTGATGGATAAAGATTCAATCAATTTATGGTCTTTTTTTAATTTGTAACCTCAGGAATCCTTAAAGAAACACTGATTTAAAGGCCTTCTGGTAATATATGGAGTTGGCTCATATATGAAGCTGCAGTGAGCTGGGTGGGAGGTCAGCTTGGATGTCTGCTAATAACTTAAATTTACATGCCATGTATATAAATACAGTTTCATTAAACAAATGTTTCATCTTCTTATTTTTTTATTATGCTGAATGCTTTGCATCTAATGTAAATCTGAAATAATTGTGTAAAATGTGAAATGCCACCTAATTCTGTAGTGTTAATATTGTTACACTGATTCTTATTTGTGCTTGAAGTTCAAGGAATATAACAATTTAGCAGTTTTTGGAACCTGTCGTATGAAAACAAGGTATATTCATAGTGTTTCCCAAATTTGTTTAAAAGATTTTTAAAAAAATAGATCCATAGGATCTTACTGTGACATTGTATCCTTTAAAATATTTGAAAGGTTTCTTATCTGACACTCAGCAAAGGTTTCTATAAAAACTTCTATTTTTTAGAACTCATTTAAAGATCCTTATGAGAACAATTTCTGCCAAAAATTCCCTGGCAAATGTGTCACAACCAGAAGATACCCAATGCTCTCTCAAGCACATCCAGAAAACTCCTGAAGGGCCAAGGCCTGTGAAGGCCAATTAGGAAGAAGCCTCCACAACCAGAATACTGTAGGAAATCTTGATGGATCCCCGGCCCTTGATGAGGGTATCCTATCCTCTAGGCCTCCATGAATTGTCAGCTCCTGTGCCAGATACCTCAGTTCACAAGAGTGAAAAGAAGAAAGAAAGAGCAATCCACATGTGATGAATACTTCTATTTTGCATCAGTTTTGACATTACTACTTCAGATATAGGACAGACACTTCATAGTTATTAAGATTTACAAAGATGTTTATTAAGAATATTACATAACTGTCTCTTTTAATCCACACTATATATCCACAGAAAAGGAGCTGGGGCTTCTAGGGGTCAACAAGTAAACATACAGTGCTGCAGTGATGGAATATAATTGCATATTGGGCTCCATTAATGAAAACCTTTGCCTGTATATTGAGAGAAGTGATTACTGTCCTTTGCTTAACACTTATGAGGCCACACTGGGATTAGTTTCCTGCTTTATATATTTGGGTGCAGGGAAAAAATACGCTTTCATGTATATAAACATGAAAATTAGTTCATTGGCTTTCTTTCATTCAAATTATGGCTTGCAATGTTTTTCATACTCTTTCTGTTGATCTTATGGTTTAAAAATAAAACTCCAAAAATACTTTGTTCTCTACTCCTAGAAATCAGGATTGGCCCTAATTTGTTGAAGCTTGCTGAAGCTAACAGGTTCATCATTTTTTGGAGCTACAAAGACTAGATGGTACAAATAAGGTTGCTGCAATATGATAGGAAATAATTTGTTTGGGAACTACTTACATGAGTAATTTTTTCTTCCTGTATGCTTCATCAGAAATGAAAACAGAACCACAGTTCTGGCACCAGCATAATGCTAAATCTCTCCCACATACTGTGGGAAGTATTGCTAGACAACTGCCAGACATTTAAAATATGCAATCCTGTTCCTATTCTATTATTACTTCTTTTCCCTTCAGGAGTTTCTAGAGCAAAACAACAAAAATATGGCATAAGACATTTTGGCGATACTGTCACAGTGTAGGTAAAGACCCATTACATTTATGACTCCAGAAATAGAATAGAAGAGGCTATTGATACTGAGCACCATATTACAGCTGTGAGTTAGAAAGTAAAACTTTCTAGTGGAGTGTAAAAAATTTACCTGAGTTAAAGTATACTTAACTGAATAAAAAATATAAATTGCATTTCACACAATAAACTGCTCAAAATAATGTCTCAAACGTTGTGGTCTACATGTTGACAAAGCTGTAAAAAACCAGTCAGATTAGAAAATGTTCAAATTACATGAGAATACTTTTTAAGCTAGTTTAATGAATGCTGACATAATTAACTCAAATTTTGGTCAAAAGTTTGAGACAATGATAAAAGTCAGTATTTCCAGGGTCTTTAGTCTAAAGCACAAACCTTGCCATATTATTAGACACTTTTGAGACTCTACTGTGTCCACTTGTAACAGAGCAGTGTCCAGAGAACATCTGCATGGACTCCAGACCTCAGATTGTGACAGGATTGGAGAACTGGGAATCTGACTGTGCTGAATTAGATCTCATCAGAGATATTTTCAGGATGTATGAAGAAGTCACACATCACTGTGTTGATGTCTTCTAAATCCAGCAAAGTTAAACAGTTCTGTTTTGGCACTGCTAACTGAGTTTAGATCTGTTGTACTGTGTCCTGGTTTTAGCTGGGATAAAGCTGATTTTCTTCCAAGCTGATAAAGTGATGTGCTTTGGGTTTAGAATGAGATAATGTTGATAACACATGAATGTTTCCATTTTTGCTAGGTAGAGTTTACACTAAGTCAAGGATTTCTGTTTCTCACACCACTGCATCACTAAGTTGGCTGGAGGGCACAAGAAGCAGGGAGAGAGGACAGTGGGGACAGCTGATGCAAACTGGTCAAAGGGATATTTCATACCATATGGTTTCATGTGCAGTATAATACCTGGGGGGAACACTAGCTGGAAACTGCTGCTCCAGAACTGGCTGATCATCCATTGATGGGTGGTGAGCAAGTGCATTGTGCATCATTTGTTTTGTGTATTCTAATTCTGTTATTATTTTCCCTTCCTTTTCTGTCCTATTAAATTATCTATACCTCGACCCATGAGTTTTACTTTTTTTGTCCCTCCAGTTCTCTCCCCCATCTCACTGAGGCAGGGAGGAGTGAGCAAGTGTCTCTGTGGTGCATAACTACTTGTTGGGTTAAACCATGTCCTATTTGGAGCCCTACATAGGGTTCAAAGAGTTGAGATAACAACAGATCTGACTAAAGTGTGTTAAAACAAATTTATTATATGCATTCATTTTATTAGTTTAATAGTCACTGCCAACAATGTTGATTTATTTACTCTTGGAGCTGTTGCACATGTTCTCAGTTGTGTCATGTAACACCTTACTTGCAGTATATGTTCCCTGTTGTGTTATCATCTCTGAGTGTTGGGTTAAGGTTATCATGTTGTTATACTTCGTAACACAGACTTATGGTAAAACTGTTGGTCGTGACACCAACACTAGTACTAGTACACACTAGTACAAATCTAGTATTTGTACTCAGCATTGCCATGAACTCCGTACGTCAGGAGCCATCTATTGGGAACTATTAATAATTACACTTTTTACCTTTTCTCCTCAAGAGAGTCAATCCACAAGGGAGATACCTTCCTTCACCTTTTCATTCTCCTCCAGGCTAATTAAAATAGTTCTTGAGAATTTTGAATATCCATGGGATATTCAAATCAGCATGTTCCTATTTCTATGTCTCCTGAATGTGTTTCTTGTCTTGCTTAAGATTAAACAACTATATGAGAATACTACTCAGAGACCTGCCTGAAGGTTGGGTGGTTATGAGTGACAGGGTCTGCAGAGTAGTATGGGCAAGTGCCTAGGACGGTGGACACCTCCAGAGTTTTGGAATTGCACTGATAATATATTGCACCAATAATACAATAATAATAATTGCACCAATAAGTGCAGAATCCAAAAAACTAGTAAAATAATTGGAAAAAGTATGCTGTCCCCTGGCAATTCCTGAAAGGCACAAATCACTGCAATGTGCTGAGGCCTGGCCCAGGCCTACTAAACCCTCTTTTATTAAGTAAACCCTATTCTATTAAGTAACCTCAAGGGGAAGAGAAGGTCTCTGAATATGATGACAAAACAACATGTGGCTGTTCCAACCTTGGTGACAGGCAGCATGGTTATTCTAACCTCAGCAATAGGCACTGTGGCTACAATTCAACATCACATATATCTCTCCTGCCCTGAAGGACTACTATGACAGGTGGTGTCCAAAGTAATGGACTAAGTGAACTCAACAGACATTTTAGAGGGATGGCCCATAGACTAAGGGAATGATGCATGTGTTTATGTATCAGAAGACAGGAAAGGTGATAGTTTTGGAAAGCATTGGACCTGAGCATGACATAAATGGTATAAAATAAGGGGTGGATACTGTCCTGGTTTCAGCTGCAATAGAGTTGATTTTCTTCCTAGTAGCAGGTAAAATGATGTTCTTTGGATTTAGGATGAGGATAATGTTGATAACACACTGATGGTTTAGTTGTTTACATGAAGTCACAGACTTGGCAGTGTCTCACCCCGCCCCACCAAAGAGTAGGCTTGGTGGCACAAGAGCCTATGAGGGGACACAATCAGGACAGCTGACCCAAACTGGACAAAGGGATATTACATACCATAAGGTGTCATTCTCAGTATATAAACTAGAGGGAAAGTTGGCTGGAGCTACTGTTCCAGCTACTGTCTGGCATCTGCTGGTGTGTGGTGAGCAATTGTATTGTGCATCATTTTTTTTGTTTAGTAGTAGTATTATTACCATCATTGTTTTCCCTTCCTTTCCCCTTCCTACTAAACTCTTTATCTCAACCCATAAATTTTACTCTTTTACCCCCCCTAATTCTCTCCCTCATCCCACTGCAAGGTATAGGAGGTTTGGGGGGTTGGGGGCTGGAGAGTGGCCATGGAGTGAGAGAGTGACTGTGTCGTGTTTAACTGCCTTCTGCATTAAGCCACTGTTATGCTATTTGTAGCAGTTGAGATAAAATACTACATTTTATCCTACTCTTAGTAATTAATAAAATTTACTTCTTTACTTCTTTTGTTAGCTATCTATTTTTCCCCCTTAATGTTTTTATTTTATCCATTTTTAAAGACAAAAAAAAGAAATGTAATTTAGAAATATGGCTCTGAGAGACGACGGCAGTTTCACTAGCATAGTTTGTTTGCTAGAAAGGGAAATCCAATGCAACTGCAAAAGAAATATGACATAAAAAAATTTTAAATATAAATTAAAACAGCTTTTCAGGCAGGGTCTGAAATGCTTTCCCACTTTCCTGTTCTGTTGCGTTTTGCATCTTCTTCAAGGTTGTGCAGATAATTGTTCAGTCACAAACTCTGATCTCCAATGCTGTAGTCTCTAAAGTCCATTCAGGAGAACAGTGTTCTCATGCATAAAGGCTTGAGAGATTAGTGACTGAAACTCTAATTTTCAAATCAAGTATTTATGCTTTATAAGAATTTTTGGCTACATAAATTTCTGAAGAACAATATGACTATGTGCTTCAGCTACAAAGGATGCTGAACTGTTTATGGTCTCCAGTATCATGAGCTAGATTGAGTCTGTAACTAATGGAACTGTTAATACATATGTAATCATCTTAACACAGCTAGATTGGATGAGTCCTGACAGCTTTCTAATGTACCAAGGGCTAAAAGAGAAAAGATCTTAAGACTTAGTTTTCCTTTAGTTTCAGTTTCTCTAATCACACCTTTAAAATTGGACATTTCCTGTCTGACAAAATCCATGTAAAAGAAGATTATATCTGAGTAAAAGGAATTATCAAATGTCTGCACTAACTAGAAAACAGACAGGGTCATTAGTATTGGTTTGGAGTTTTTTTCTTTGAAATAAAGGCACTGAATCCACACCCAATTTTTTGAGGATTTCCATCTTTTATACATGTAAAGTTGTCTTTTATTTTTATATTTACATATTGATTTAAATTAATTAATCTGATACAGTGGTTTTCCTCTGACTGGTAACTGTCTATGAGAGCTGACAAATTTGCAGACATGACTCAAAGAAAAAGTTCTTTGTAGAACATACCAGTCTGTGCTTCCATCAGTGAATGTAATGATATGACTTTAACTATTTTCTTACCAATATGCCAAGTCTGGGGCAAAGTATTTAGTTCTTTTAAGAATTTTTTTTTGTTTCAGCTATAAGGTAGAACTAGATATTTTCAACTTCAAGCTTCATTATTTTGCTCCCATACTGATCTGGGAATTTAAAAAATATGCAACAAATATGTGATTATGCAACAAATTACATCAGAGTTCCCAAGGATACCAGACAAGTGGAAACCTAAATGGCAGAAAGATCAAGAATCAGGTACTTTGCTAGCTTAAAATAATGAATTAAAATACTGTTTAATTTTCAATTAACTGCAAATTTGTCATAACTACAGAATGTGATCCAGATACTGAGATGGAAACCTTGCAGGCAGATTTTGCAAGTAACTGTAGAAGCATAGATTTATTCTTTAATGACTAGTTTGCTGCTACAACATTCACTCAATATAAACTAAATCCAAATAATTACTTTAAGTCTAAATTGTAGAATTAATGGGAGTATTTTAGCTTTAAAATTTGCATTCACTAGTAATACCCTCTGTAAATACAAAAGATCAAAGAAAATCTTGCTATAAATTATGTAGGACAATAGCTTCCATCGAAAATTCAAGATAACATAATCTTCTTATTTAACTTTTCATCTCATTGAGATATTTTACTTTAAGTCAAAGTAATTTTCTAAGAGTTTAAAATGAAATATTAACCTAGGTCTCTAAACATGCCAACATGTTTTTATTACAGATATATTTTACTAGGGTAGAAACTGTGACCGCAAACCTTGATTTTTTTCCTTCATTGTATCATATGCAACTTTCATTTTCTTGGACAAGTTCTCATTCAATGACAAATATACTTCAAATGTCACATCATGCACATTTTCTGGATTTGATTCACCCTTCCACTCTTTCTTTAAGTGTAATTGTATCCTTATTCCTTTTAAAAGGAAAATTCAAATACTCAGTAGTCAGGACTAATTAAAAATGGCTTCATAAAGTGGTTACACCAAGACTAAAACAAAAATAAATATTTCTCTGAGTCTTCTAGATATAAATTATCACTGTTTTGTTAGGTATCTGACAAATACTTTCAAAGTAATATGGGCAAAATTGTAGGATACTTTAGGGAATCTCAGTTAGTCCTAGGTGCCTTAAAACAGCAGTGTACTGCTACCTCCACATATATTGCATAGGTCAGAACATCCAGCTGACATTGCTTCTCTCATTTATTTCCCATTCCCATTCATTACAAGAGCTAGCTTTATAGTTACATTTCCTTTCAGAAGAAATCACAAAATTACAGGATATGCTGAGTTGGAAGGGACCCACAAGCACCATTGAGTCCAACTCTTAGCCCTGCACAGGACCATCCCCAAGAGTCACCATGAAAGTTATTAAAATATTTAAGACTACAGAGTATGCTTTTGGTATATTTTCTTCTTTCCTTTTCCTTTTCATCTTCTTTTCGCCTTTCCCCCTTTCTTTTCCCCTTTCCCTTCCTTTCCTTTCTTTACCCCAAACCCTAATGTATTTAAATGTGTAAGTCTATATTTGTTACTGAAATTTCGTTTTGACTCAGCCATTTATTTCATTCAGTATTCCCATGGACATTTTAATTGGGTGTTTCCTCAGGATACAGAGTTAAAATTTTTCTGCTGTAAATCCCTACATTTTGGTTCTGCTTATTGATCATGGAAAATATCATTGTCTGTTTTGTGTACCTGAAAATGAATTAGTGATGGTGGTTTTTTGAGTTCATTTTGGGTTTTGTTTAGGTTCTTGTTTGCCATTAGAAAATCTAGACTTTTAGAAGATTATAGAACTATGCAACTATTACATTAAGTGGGGTACCATTTTATTCAATTTTGAAATTGTCATGGTCTGTAAATTTGGGTTCTGTGAGATGTATGATTTCTGATAAATAGGCTTCAAAATTTATTCAATAAGATATATGAATATTTTCCTTGTAAATGACTTTACAACTGACAAAATTGTTAGACTCAATATATTCAATAAACCCTAATAACTTGTATCTAGAGGTGTATCTATATTGTTATCTCACTTTACCATAGACATAACAAATTACTCATTGCTTTTTTGTGTAGTGTGTTTGCAAGGTAAGACTCTAATGAAAGTGACATTTGTGCATTCTCTTTCCTTTCCTGTATCTCCTTTCATCTGCATCCCACTCCAGCCTTAGATTCATTATGACACATATTCTCGTTCTCAAGAAATGACTATCCCCTCTTCTAAGCATATAGACTATTTCTTTTAGCCACAGACTACCCATTCTCCAGCAGTGATCTGACTAAAACTGGGCAGGTTTGCCAAGGAGCAAGGCAAACAGTAGAAAAGACAAGGCTCCATGGCAAAAGTGAATCCATATACAGACAGTGCTAAGACACAGTGACAGCCACTGTGCAACATGCCAGCCATGGTTGGAGAGGCATCTGTGTCAGAGATTGACTGAACTTTCAGTTTTCACTGGTACAGCTTACTTACTGCCTCCCAGATGTGAGCCCACTCAGCACAGAGGATTTACCTAAAATCGGAAAGCAGCTGTTCTAGGTACTGCTGAACCACTAGAAGCTTCTTTAATCCTGGCATCCTTTGGAAGAAAGAACATTCATCCACCACCGGATCTACTGGGAGTGGCGCTGCCCACACTAACTGCCTACCATTAATTGTCAGTCATTAATCTTAAATGCCCCAAGCATTTTCTGGGGCAATATAATGGAACCATAAAGAAATTTCAAGGAAGTAACGTTAAGCTTATACTTTTCCTACCACAGTGACAGATCTCCTTCATTCATTTGTTGCCCTACTTGCACTTGCATGATCCTTTTTATCTTGTTTGAGCTACAAAAAGGAACAGAATCACACATCGCTAATGCTGATCTACCATTTCTTTCATGCTTGTGATTACTTAGGAGCTTCTAATGCAGAACTGTTACCCAATCTTTCTTTCTGCTTCAGTCTTCGAAAACAATATATGTACTCTAGGCATTCACATGATAAAAGCTTATTTGAGTCCTGACAGATTACTTGGAAGTCTGGGAAAATACTCATGAAGTGGATACTAGTGAAGATAACCAGAATATTTTTGCTACTCCATGTACTTTAAACTGAGACTGTTCTGAGAAACCTCTTTCAAAACAGTCACTGAATACTCAGGTCTTAGACTGTAGATAACACAATTGGGAATTAGGACTGAGAAGAATTTCCACATCTGTTAGATGGGATAGAGGCTACTTTGAGCCCATGCGAAAGGGCTTTATTTGTAGAGTGAAGAGACAGTAGGAGTGACAGGAAATTATGGGAAGTCGGGAAAGGGCAGAGAGAAAAAAGAGCAATGGCAGAAGGGAATAAGTCTGCATTATTTGTCAGTTGCTCACCAGCACCACTACCAAAGACACACACCAAAGATCTGCAACAGGTTGAGGAGATCTGTGAGCCACCGGTTTCTCAGCAAATCTTAAAGTACCAGGCAATATTCTAGGAGACAGAAAGTGTAATCAGATTTTGCCAGTATTTGTAGGAAAGAAGTTAAAATCTTCGGGTTAGTACAATCTGCATTTTAGATATGCTATTTGTTTTATTCTATTGCAGATTGATTTGACTGAGAACCACAAGGTAAGCATATCATTAATGCCACTAAACAGGAGAATAAGAGCAACAAAGGTTCTCCAAAGAAACATAATTTCAGACTTTTGGATATAGAGACATAAAAAAAGTGAAAGAAATTTCATACATTCATTCATCAGTCATCGAATGTATATATAAAACAGTTGTGAAATTGTTGTTGATTTGCAACAAATTTGCAGAGACACAGAATCCAAAGAGCCATTTTGCTGTCAGAAAGTTTAGCAAGGCCATTTGAAACGAAAATGTGTTTTATTACCAAATCTAAAGCACAGGTGAAGAAATAATGAACAGAAAGTTTTGGGATCATATCTAAAGAATATGAAGCAGTAGGGAGGTTTGTTTGCTGTTTTCTTTTGAGTTTTTGTGGGGGAGAAATATCCTTTCAAATACCTGTTTAAAGTTTTTTAAAAAAACTAATTAAGGCAAGGTGACATATCAAATTCTGCATAATTCTTCAGAATGTGCAAAGGAACATACCTACATTTTGCTATCTGGTGGTGGCTTGCATTCTCTAAGATCTACGGACAAACAATAGATCTACTGACAAACAATAGCTATGCACAAAATAAATGAGAAGCCACTTCTAAATCATTCACTTTGCCAACTGC
Source organism: Chiroxiphia lanceolata (assembly GCF_009829145.1). Classification (NCBI taxonomy): domain Eukaryota; kingdom Metazoa; phylum Chordata; class Aves; order Passeriformes; family Pipridae; genus Chiroxiphia; species Chiroxiphia lanceolata. The sequence goes on from NC_045640.1 coordinate 22,782,220, forward strand.
ATTTTAGTATTTTTCTACATCATTTATGGTTTATAAAGTCTATTCATAATAGTATCCCTTTAGTTTAAACAAACTCATCACCTAAAGCCTTGCAAAAGTTCAAGTACAGTCAATTAACCTCACTGACACTAAAGGTAGCACTACTTTTCTGTCAAGGAAATTGTCCTACTTTTCCTTTTAGGTCTCATATGCTTTCATACTTTCAAATAATTTGAGTTTTGGATCATATGTCAGTTTTTCGCTGCTAAAGGAATGCACAAAAACAGACTTCAAAGCCATCTTTGTTCTGCACATACATATCAAAGAAAACATCTATTTTATTTTGCTGCATCAAAGGCTATTAAGTACTATTTTAACATTTGGGAAATAACACAATTTGACATTCAATGAACTTGATGTTCATCAATGTGCCTTCCTTAATTCCTTTGCTAGATTTTAACTTTTTGAAGTCACATCAAAAGTTCAGAAATTATAGACAGAAAGATCATATATACACATATGTATATATGTATATAATTATCTATAAATGTGTTTTATAATGAACCATTTTATTCAGAAAGGTTTAAAAGTATATAATTATGATTGTCATTGTTTAAGAGTTTTGCAATACACTATAATTTCATTAATTATTGGTTTGTAGTTCTTTTCGTTTACACAGTCATGCCGTAGTTGTTATATTTTTTTGATTCTTTTCTTCCTTGATTCGTTTATTGAAATCTTACACCTTCTCAAAAAGTTCTAACACTGAAGTATTCTAAGCTCTTTTCGAGGTTAATCAAAGTCACTTAAAAGCAATTCCTAAAAGCTCCTTCACTACACAGCAAATGAATCTTTCTTCAGAAATACATTTTAGAATAATGACATGGATTTAGAATCTCAAGTAAAGCATGACCCTGATGCTCATTAGTGGAGAGATAATTTATACTTGTGAAGCTGCCTGTGGTGTTCAGGACAGAAAGTTTTATGTCTCAAAAGTAAACTTTTCTACTCACCTGATCTCTTCCACAGCAGTACCCTATAGCATTAAAAATTGTCATTTTTTTAGTGTTACTGTCTCTGTGCCATAGAATGACTAATGTTTGATTTGTGGGGTTGTTTTGTTTTGTTTTGTTTTTTTTCTTTCACAAATCTGTTTGTACATAGTCTATGATGATGTAAGATATAAGGTTCAATGTTTCCACTTGGATACCCAAAGTACAACCAGAACTGATTACTGTTTAAAGCAATCTCATTGGAAGGAAGAAGATCAATTAGCTTGGAACTTATGACCTATTATTGAGTCATTCTATTCTTTGCTAAATAAAGCACAGTGTTATGCATAGATAATCAATGGCACTATAAGCATTCTTGATTTTTTCTGCAGATGTTCTAAAACTTTTAGAACAGATTTGTGTACCTCCATGTGGGTTAAATGATCCCCCAGTTCTTTCTTCCCATAGTTCCCAGTGTGCAGTATTTCATTCCCACTGACACTGCCTGGAGGCTCAGGAAGAAAGGGGGGCCACAGAACAAGCATTACTAGTGAAAAGTGAGGCAAAAAAGGTGCTGAGGACCTTAACCTTTTCCTTGACACTTGTTACTAGGTCTCCTGCTCATCTCTAACCTTCCTTCCTCAGACTGGCAACCTGTGATGTCACAGGTTGAGGTTCCACAGGGCTCCCTTTTAGGCCCTGTGCCCTTCAACATCTTCAAAAATTACTTGGACACAGGACTGGAAGGGATACTAAGCAAGTTTGTGGATGACACAAAAGTAGGAAGAGCTGTTGACTCCCTAGAAGGCAGGGAGGCCCTGCAGAGAGACCTCAACAAATGAGAGGACTGGGCAATCACCAACCTTTTGTAATCCAACAAGGGAAAGTGCCGGATTCTGCACCTGGGATGAGGCAACCCACGGTGTTTGTACAGACTGGGGAATGAGATGCTGGAAAGCAGTGCCACGGAAAGGGACCTGGAGGTCCTGGTCAATGGCAGTACCCTGGCAACCAGGAGGGCCAACTGTGTCCTGGGGGGCATCAGGCAAAGCATCACCAGCCGGTCGAGGGAGGGCATTGTCCTGCTCTGCTCTGCACTGGGGCAGCCTCACCTTGAATACTGTGTGGAGTTTTGGGTGCTACAATATAGGAAAGACATTAAGCTATTGGAGAGCGTCCAAAGCAGGTAACAAAGATAGTGAAGGGCCTTGAGGGGAAGTGGTATGAGGAGTGGCTGAGGACAGTTGGTCTATTCAGCCTAAAGAGGAGACTGAGGGGAAACCAGTCCACAGTTTCCTTATGAGGGGGAGAGGAGGGACAGGCACTGATCTCTGTGGTGACCAGTGACAGGACCTGAGGGAATGGCCTGAAGTTGTGTCAGGGGAGGTTTAGGTTGGAGATTAGAAAAAGGTTTTTCACCCAGAGGGTGGTTGGACACTGGAACAGGTTTCCCAAGGAAGTGGTCACAGCACCAAGCCTGACAGAGTTCAAGAAGCTTTTGGATGATACTTTCAGGCACATGGTATAACTCTGGGGATCGTCCTGTTGGACTTGTGGGTCCCTTCCATCCAGGCATATTCTGTGATTTTGTGACAGTATACTTCAAGAAGCCTTCTGTGCTACCCTTCACTTCCTTTGCTAGTGTCAGCTCCAGCTGAGCTTTGACCTTCTTTTTTCCAATTACTACATGAGTTACCAATGTCTATGTACCCCTTCCATGTAGCCTGTTCCTTCTTCCACCATCTGTATATTTCCTTTTCATTTCTGAACTCAGTCAGGAGTTTCATGTTCAACCACGCTTGCCTTCTGCTTTGCCTGCTTGTGAAGAAAAGGCGATTCTTGTGCCCTGAAGAGGTGTGCCTAAAGATTAGCCGGTTCTCCTGGACCTCTTTGAACTCCAGCATAATTTCCCATGGGATCATGCCAAGTTGCTCCCAGAGCATGTTGAAATATGCTTTTTTGAAGTCCAGAGGTGCAATTCTGGTATTGTCTTGCTCCTTCCTCTCAGGACCTTAAGTTCCACAGCCTCTGCCATGCAAATTGCATAATTATTTGTTTACAACACTGTCCACAACGTTAACAAGCAATGAAACTGCTAATGGCAATTGTATTTGGGTGCCTGCCACTTTGGGGTGAGGCACAGTCCATCAGATCTCATGAAACTACAGGCTTACCAGAACATTCACCAACAAAAGTCACACGGTTTGTGAGCACCATCACCGCCTGCCATCTGCCCTGCCTTCGCAGCAAATAGAAGTTGTACACAGGTATCTGCACAAGCACACAACAAACCACTGATTGGTACCTGCCACAGGAAAAAGTGCTCAACCCCTATGTTTTTCATCAAACCAGTACTGAAGCAGTTTATTTTAGATTTAGTAACAAGCAATCACTTAATGATACATTCAGGAACAGTGAGGTAAACAAGAAAGGGGAAGTGCGCAGGCACCCCTAACTACTAAATTAGAGAAAAACACTTTAAGACATAAAATGTAATAATCTAAAAAAGACTAGCTTTCAGAAATTTTCCTCCTTGAAATTTTCATACTTCCCTTTCCTTTCAAAACTCCCCACAATCCCTAAGCTAAGTGCAAGATAAGAGGGACAAGTAAACTGCAAGTGGGTTAACTAGATAGGTAAAACAACATCGAAACCACAAGCCTGCTGTAACTACTTTGCAGTCCAACTGCCTTGGACTATGTGACCTGCAAAGGCCATTTCCAACCTACAAGACTCTGTAGTTCTAAACATGTATTTAGATAGGATAGAAATATATAGTTCATGGGAACAATTATACAGCAATTTGACAATTTATCATTATTGGTAGATTTAATAAATAATTTTTAAAAGGATTAGCTGTCCTTTGTACTGTAAATTTCATCATTATCAAGTTTATTTCCATAGCATTTATATTCTCTATATATCTAGTTTACAGTTATTAATAAGATTTCATTATCAATGCTTGGCACTAGCAAATGCAGCTGAATGAATGTCTCTAGGATTAAGGTCCAAAGGACGTATTTGTATTGACTAACTAAATAAAAGTGTGATGCAAAATCACTGGAGTAAGAAAGCTGCCAAACCCTAGCTGAACAGCACTTAAAAACATTTTAGGGGGAAAAAAATCCTTTGTTACCTTTACTTAGATATGAATTCATAGGAAAATAGAACATGTAAGTAGAAGGTTTAGAAATGATATATTTCTTTGAGTCTACTTGTCCTCTTACAGCGCTATGCACTGGTTCACACCTCTGAAAAGATTATCAGATATGGTCAACAATGTGCGTGGGATTAAGTTAACCCCTGCCTGAAATGTACAATAAATTCAAGTATTATTGCAACATGAGCTCCTAAGAAACTGCTTTGAATGCAAACCACTGGAGTTCCATATGATTCTGAAACTGTATCATGCTTTAAACTGGCAGTTTCTGCTAGGCCTAACCCACTTGACATCACTTCACTGAAGCCTTACTGTGTATGGGGTAGTAGCTGCTCTGAAGTAACAGAAAGATAAATGAATTGGGTGATGTGGCAGAAAATCCTGGTTTGTTTTTCTTGAAGTAGAATTTATCATTTGAATTTGTGAATTTGAACATAAGTCTCTCCATTGCACTCAGCTCAGGGTATCTTACATGAAGATACCCTAATTGAGATTAGGAGCCTTAGTACTCAAATATTCTAGAGGTGTACATGTGTATTATTTTCAGAGAGACTGCTGCTGCAAAAGTGATTAAAAATATATTTGTAAATGATAAAATAAATAACTCTTAAGTTAGCCTACAATAAATACCAACATTTACTTCTGTAACCAGGGTTTAAATGATCTCCCACAATCAGGGATTAAGAAAAGACCTCTTGATTCTGTTTTGGTCCACACTCAGACGAGTATTTTAACTTTGGATAAAATGATTTCTTGTTTTACATCTTCAGATGAAAAATCATTTATTCTTACACCTCCAAGACTGCAATCAATTTCCCATACTTTTAAATATGTAAAGAACTTGTAGCTCTCACTTGTTCAAACACATATACATTCCAGAAATGTTACCTTATTATTCCTTTTTTAAAGCATTACACTTTTTAAAAAGCTTTTTAATGTTGCCTCTAGTATGAAACCAGACTGTGTTCCTATAACACCATAGTCTTTAAACACCTAACTGTACTTTATACATTTTCAATCCTAAATTCAGAATAGAGTTTGATAATATGGTCTGGGATGTAACTGTGTGGTTTCTGGTTTTATATGAGTATCTCAGAAAATATTTTTAGTTATTTAAAATTATTAGTACAGTCAATTGGATGCAATATTTGTGTTGCATATGAAAAGACAAAGTTAGGGAATTTCTCATCTTAAATTCATGAATGTTTTTTCTCTAGAGACTAGAACTCTTTCGGAAAGAAATCAAACTACCTGGCAAACAATAACAGTTCCTATCTAATAAAAACTGAATTGTTTTAGATAAATGTCTCCATCACCTGAAGAATATGTGGATGATGTAAATCTTAAACCAGTTTTAACTCCTGTGCAGACAGTTACTACTGTTCATGAAAATAGTAATGCTCTATGCAATTTTTAAATGACAAAATGCCTTCATAACCTTATTCTATATACACTATAAGAGTTTATTATTGTCTATAAATCCTGTTCATTCAAAGAAGAGACTATAAATAGGAAAGCTGAAATAAAGTACCTGAAAGCTGAGAAAAACAACTGTGATGAGGATGTCTTAGCATATTACAACCATATTTCTATTTCTAAATATTTGACCTGTAAATTAAAAAAAATTAAATTGTAATATCAAGCAGTAAGAATAGATAAGAAGAAGAAAGCAGTAGTTTAGAAAGTAGTTAAATTGGTTATGTACTCCTGAATCTTACATCCTACAACAGCTGGTATGAAGTAGGAGCCTTTAGCTGTTGCCTTGGAGAAATTTTAAAGGATATTCAAAATTTTAGAAAATAAAAGTGGAAGCATACTTCTCTTCTTTAAAAGATAAGAACTACATGTTTATATTTATAGACCTCTTGCTTGCAATAATAAAACTAGAACAAACTCTCTTAAGTATATAAAGAAACAGAAGGAGATGAGAAGAAGTCATCATGGATTTATCATGAACACATATTGTCAACCAATCTGACATGCTAAGAGACCCTAAGAAGAGAGGAATAGCTGCAGATGTCATAACTTCACTTTCCTAATTCTTTTGATGTGACATTCTGATAAACAAGGTAGAAGAGCATGATGCAGATGAAAGGGGTGTAAACCAGTAGAAAGTTGTACTTGGAAAACATTTATTAGTAGTTGGCTGTCAAAAAGGAGGGCTCTGTCAAGAGTGGTTCCGCAAGAGAATGATTTATTTCTACTATTACTCTTGTGCATCATAGAATAAAGGGAATATTTATGAAAGTGGCACACGAAATGAAGTTCTGGGGAGCACCAGGAGAATAGGCAGTCCAAGACAGATCGGACAGGGGAGGGGCGAGTGAGAAGAAAGCAGTGTAGAACTCATGTACAATACACCACACCCGAGAAAAAAAAATAAATTGCCTTCATACAGTAGGGACTAACCAGCCAGGTAGCAGTAGTTCTGAGTCAATCTGGGAATTTAGAACATACATACTGAACAGAAGTTGAAATGTTGTATTGCACAGGAGGGAGATCTCATGTTACATTCGCAACATAAAAAGTAATCTTTTTCTCTCATATTAGTAAGCCTCATTTAGAGTACTGCATTTAGTTTAAGGCATCAGCTGGAGATAGTCAGGAGGCAGAAATGTGACAGATCAGAGGCTTAAAAAGACATCAGCATTGAAGGGAGATTGAATGACTGATGCCTGCTAAGCTTAGGGTGAAGAATGAGGAAAGAACATGATGAACTTTCAAGAATAAGTAGATAAACCTCTTCCAAGCCCATGGAGAGTCGAACAGGTTTAACAGCAGGAACATAGAAATACATAGCCTCAGAGAAGCTATGATTTTCCAGAACTATGTAAATCAACATAAAAATATCTATAAATATATTCTAATCTAGTCTGAGGAAGATATAGTTGATCCTGCCTTAGGGTAAGCAAAGAGCTTGAATAAGCTCTATTTTCCCTTCATTTTCTATGACCAGACACCAGAACGGACATCAGAAATCTTCATACCTGCATAATGGAGAAAGTAAAAAAATTATGCAAGTACTACTTGCAAGGAATCTATGAATTCATTTCTTGTCAGTGACTTGAAACATTCATTTTATACTAATTGTTTTATTTTTCTGGAAAAAACTTGTGGAACTAATGATAATGCTAATTTTTACATTTCAATGCTTTGAAATGACAATAGCATGGTAATGATGAGCCTCATTACTTTGTGCATTTTATACAAGCCATAGAACATGTACAAAACAGTTTTCTGATAGGAGCCAGCCAGAAGATAAAGTTACTCCCATGCAAAACACGTGTTTTGTTCCATATATGTCTGGTTTAACCTGTTTTCAAAGTATTTGTGTCAAATGCAGAGCGAGATAATTTGATATAGTTAAAGATGTAGATTCATGTTAGTAAGACCCCGGGCCCAAGCCACATACCTTCCCAAGCATTTTACTTCTGCTTAAGATTACAAGAGTTTCCACTGAACTTTCACAGAGCCTTTGGTTCCTAATACCTCGAGATTGTATAAAGAGAGAACATTGCATATGTTTCCAAAGAGATTTATTTTAATTTAGTGAAAGAATAAATATTTTGGCAAAAGTTTCACGGGGGTAACATACAACCAAGGGAAAGAAAGATTCCACAAAGCACCAAGCACACACCAACTCGTACAGTTTAGTAAAATGTAACCTATCTAAGTTACCCAAAATTTTAAGAAAGAAAGAGGAAAAAAGAGAGATTAAAAGAGTAAAGAAAGATTGAGATTAAGAGAAGAAACAGGAGTAAAGAGAGAAAGAAGGAGTAAAGAAAGATATTAGAATAAGAGAAAAATAGTTACTGTTGAGAGTCTTTACGTGTTGACGGCCAGAGAAGAGAAAGAGGATACTCCATGCCCCTGTATTTATGTGGTCTGGCCAACATGGCCAGCCCTCCCAGGCAGGTTGTCTGGCTCACTGACCACTCTGTAGCTCCAGGCTAGAGTGAGAGGCAATGTAGCCAATCACAGACTGGGTCAGGGTTCCAGGGGGTATGATGTGGGCAGGTAAATATCATAAAGGCATTAAGAAGAAAAGACAGAGAAAATGGTTAGAAAGTAAAAAACGCTGAAGTCTAAAAGTGACAGAGTTCTTCCTCAGGACAGTAGAAGGCAAGACAATATAGGCAAGGCTTTGATTCACTGGTTTTAGGGAGATTCTGAGCCATAAAATGCTTAAAGACCACAGCAACTGTAAATGCGAGCTCACAAGCCTGATAAGAAAAACATCCTCTTGGAAACTGAAGACATCAGTGTCTACAAGTCTTTCAGATTTGACAGAAAGAGTGGAACAGTTTGGAAAAGACCCAAGAAGAAGGAAAGTAAAGGGGAGAAAAAAAAAACAAAACAAAAAGCAGTAGGCAAGCCAAAGAAATCCTCAGACAAAGGCCCTGTTAGGAAGCTCAAGAAGACTGAGACTACCAAATGTGAACCAAAAAAGAGTTTGAAACCACAAACTGCCACAGGTGTACAAATCAGTAAAACTCAAGATGAAAAAAATTATGAAACACAAGATAGGGAAGACACAGAACATAGCCTTTATCAAGAAATAAAACTACTTAAATAGGAGATTAAGTCTATTTATTCAAATACACGTAGAATAAATATAAGAACAGATGTAGCAATCCGATCAAATCTATTTATTGCCCATTTACTCCTCACAGGAGGTACATGCTGATCTTTGATTGTCTAATTAAAATTCATTTTGCCTTTAGCTCTTCTCAAAGCTTTTTTTTTTTCATCTCATGACTATGCTTTCTCACGAATTTTTAAGAAGAGTAGAGCAAATAAACATCTCCCTTGTCAATAGTGTATTTGCCCCATCATATCTGACACTTTTCTATTATCTAGAATCATTAATTGATTCATCTTCCATGGAAGAGTTACCAATATTTAAAAAACTTCAAAACAAAATCTTGAAAATTTTTAAATTTTCACACATGCATATACATGAAAAGTCTTTTACTTTATTAAGCAACTAATTGTTATGCTGGTTTTGACTGGAGTAGAGTTAATTCTCTTCACAGTAGCTAGTATGAGGCTGTATTTTGGATTTGTACTGAAAACAGGGTTGATAATATGCAGATATTTTTGTTATTGCTGAGCAGTTCTTATACAGAGCCAAGGCCTTTTCTGCTCCTCACCCCCATCCCAGCAGCGAGAGGATTAAGGGTGCACAAGGAGCTGGAAGGGGACACAGCCAGGTCAGCTGACCCCAGCTTACCCAAGTGATATCCATATGACATCATACTTGGCATACAAAGCTGGGGGAAGAAAAAGGGAGGAGGGGACTTTCAGAGTGATACATTTGTCTTCCCAAATCTCTGTTATGCGAGATGGAGCCCTCGTTTCATGGAGATGGCTGAAAACCTGTCTGCCCATGTGAAGTGCTGAATTAACTCCTTGTTTTGCTTTGCTTGTGTGCACAGCTTTTGTTTTACTTGTCAATCTGTCTTTAACTCCACCCATGTGTTTTCTCTCTTTACCAGCACAACAGGTGCTCCTTATTTATGAGAGCAAATCCATGTTGTCAGAGTATCACAGAATTGCAGAATAGCTGAGGCTTGAAGGGAGGCTGGAACAATCTACCTTTGGGAGATTGTATATTCCAGTTCCCTCTTCAAAGCCAGGTCACATAGGGCAGGTTTCTCAGGGCCACATCCAGTCAGGTTCCAAATGTCTCCAAGGATGGAAAGTCCACAACATCTCTGAGCAATTTGCACCAATATTTGACCACTTTCATTGTGTAGAAAAACATCTTCCATGTTTAGTTGGAATTCTCTGAACTTCAGTTTGCATCCGCTGACTCCTGTCTTTTCACTGAGTACCATTGTGTTGAAAATGTTACATTATTTGAAAGTAGAATAAGTAGTTAAAATTGTAAGGCAGCAAGTTGAATTTCATCTGAACTATACGGCTCTGTTGTGTAAGTCAAAACTGGATTATAGTGAGACCTGGAGCTAACAATCTGAACATTAATAATAGTCTTCCAAAAATGGTATCAGATTATTAGTTCAGGACCACTATGTTGTTCATTTAAAAGGGAAAAACACAAAGCAAAAATGTTTCTTGACATTAAAAGAAAGTTTCATCTATTGGCACAATTTTTGCAGCATTCATGTTCCCTTGGAATCACACTTGTTTGCTGCCTGTGCCATGTCCTCCTCCATTCGACAAACATGGTAACAACTTGAAGGGCTGTATCAAAAGGTCTGCTAATTTTTTACACAGTCTCTAGATATTCAGGATCCAAACAACAGATTAAGCATAACATGAAGAATGAAATTGAGCTTTCCATTTTTTCTCTCACTCCAGCCTGAAACATTTAACCTCTTCTCATTTCACATGATGAAGTTGGGACAAATCAGTAGGTAACCCTGGACATTATAATAAAAGATTTTATTTTTGGTAAAATACCTAAATTACTTTACAATTAAAAAACCCTGGTCTCCTATACAAGAATCTATCTTATAATTTTAGTACAGTGTCACAGTCTGAAGAGACTGGAATATTTGCTAAAGAGGATGAGTTATGAGATAGACCAAACTTCTCTCTCTCAGCAATTGTAAATTTCAAAATTAAGGGGCTTTAATCAAGGAAGTGTGGAAAAACAGAAGAAATAACAACCCTTTATTAAAAGATATATGTATGTTGACAAAAACAGTAACAGAACAGAAAAAAACCTAGACAGTAGTCCTAGAAAAAAAAAACCAAAAAAACCCAAAAAAAAGTCTGAATGAATACTTCTCTGTCCTTTAGCGCAGTCCTAATCGTGGCCTGCAGGAGGCGCTGTTGGATCACTGGAGGTGTATGGCCTGCAGTACCCTCTGGTGGTCGGCAGGGGGCGCTGTTGGGCTCTGGCGGTCACCACGCGAGGAGGGGGGTTGCTGTTCCCAGATGACGGCGTTCCAAGGCTCTTCCCTTCTCTACCAGCAAGCACAGACCTCTCCAATGAAAACCCAGTAGGTCCCAGATGGAGTCACGAGGCAGTGTGCAAGCCTCACCAGGACAGAGAGCCAGAAAGAAAAACTTCCAGGCCTTCTCTCCAAATGCCCGCACGCAGATCCCCGTCTCCGTCCCCGAGAGCGAACTCCACAGTCTGAATCTCTCCCCTCTGAGCAGAGTCAGCCACCCCCTCCCAAAATTCCTCCCCTCTCCCCCCAGCCTCTCTGATGGGCCATTAGCCAGGAATTCGGCCAGATCTTTTGTAGAGCTAATTGGCTCCCTTCCCCCCACTCACTCCGTTTTTCTTAGAGTGGAGCAGGGGAAGAAAAAATTCTCCTAAACTTCTAACCTATAACATACAGTTACTGTATATGGCTTTTTAAATGCCTTAAAATACCATTTGTACTTTTATTATTTCATTAACAGTAAAGAAACATTTTAAAATATAAAATTTATCATGACAGCAGAAGAGATTATATTTCTATATTTATCTATTTATTAAAGAAAATACTTGATTCATGTTGAAATTACAGGCTTGTACTGTCAAGAGCATTTATGAATGGGTTGTACATAACAGCTGGCATGTGTATGTCTACAAATGCTGTATGTGTTACTCTTTTATTGACAGTGTAAGAATTATGCTTTCGCAGGCTGTTAGTAACAAATGTTAAAGATCTATATCCTTTCAGTAGACTGCTAATGACCTCATACTTTAAATAGTGTATCTGACAAATAACATAATGCTGACTCTATCAGTCAATAGCATTTTATTAGTAGATCTGCAAACTATGTTCTTAAAAGCCATTGGAGAATAGACTTTACCCTTGCCATACTGTACACAGCACTTTTTTTAAAGGGTGTCACAAGATGATAAGACATGATGGCTGATGATGAACAAAAGCAACTTTCTATCTGATATGCTTCAGCAATCACATCAGAATAGCTCCATTTTTTAAGATCATTCAGAGAGTTGTGCATGCTTATAATATAATTTCAGACTTGGACAGTATGTCACATGTTGGCTTTTCCTTTTCCACAAATGTAATTTGTTTTCTTTTAAAGACTAACCTGTTCTTCAATATATTTTTCAAGTTATATTTGATCGGAAAAGCTCGATATTTATTGTACAGCAACAAGTACGGAAACAGCAGAAAATAAGGGAAAGTGGAGCCATGAAAGCAACTGGAATGAATCTTGTGTTCTGGTTCTCTGTGGTCACACTCTCTAATAACTGAAAATCAAGATTTGAAATGAGTTAACAATTTGATTTTTTTTCTGTTTCTTCCTTGCATTTCCCTAGTAAGACAGAGCGACTTGAAGGATATGCATGAGAGAAAATGTTGATTTGTGACTCTATTTACCCTCCCTCTCTTAAGATTCCCACTCACACTCACTTGCATAAATGGAAAGTGATTGAGCAGAAGTGTGGAGAGGAAATATTCAGATTATTGCTGCTGAGAAGTTGTGTGCGCTCTGTCATTCTCTGTAACAGTCAGTGAGATCTTTCAATCTTGATAGACTAACTCCATCATGACAAGCACTGTGAAAGTAGATCTTGTTCTTCTCTAAAGGCTGTCACTCTAATCAGCTATTTATTTTGCAAGTTCTCTGTGCAGAAAAGTTTATTAAGATTATTACGACTGTCATCACCATGTTGATGACAGCCATCGCCCTTTCAGTACTTAAAGGGGGCTTATAAAAAAGAGGCATAGTGACTTTTTACGCTGACAGATAGTGTTAGGAGAAAGGGGAACAGTTTTAAACTAAATAAGGAGAGATTTAGATTATATGTTAGGAAGAAATTACTCAGAGGGTACTGAGGCACTCGAACAGGTCACCTAGAGAATTTCAGTCATAGCAGTGGTAAGTGTGGAAACCTCTGTAATGAGTATCACCGTTATATTAAGGTTAGAAGACACAGCTTATCATATTTGTTGTCTACTAATTGACTGAAACTGTCAAGTCAATAAGAATTGTCTTTTGCTTTAGTTAGGAGGATATGCAACTGTGAATTACGAACCAACATGAATATTAAGTTATAAATCATAAAAATGAAGTTAAAAATACACAGAATTTCACGGCATAAATGATAGCTTAGAACAATTTCTTTTTGATTCAGCATGGGAAAGCACATCCAGAAACTCAGTGTACGTGGAAAAAAACCCTAAGTTTTTTTAAATCTTTTAAGGTACAACATAATATATTTTCTCTTGCACTGCTCAAAACTCAAAATTATTCAACTCTTATACTATGCCAATAAAATTGTTATTGAATACCTGATAGTCTAATAAAAATCCTTCTTAATAGGAATAAAAAATAGACTATACTATAAATAAATACATTTTATAAGATGCTAAGATATCATTATTACTTCTGTAGTTAATAATGCTACTAATATTCTGCATGTCATCATTTATGCCACTTCTTAAAATGCCATGTATTTCAAAATCACAAAGTTCTATCTTCTTATGGATTAATGTAATGAATAATAGCTTACTTTGGTGAGGTAGCTGGTTTAAATAAGATGAATGAAGAGTAGTTTTAAATTTCATTCCAAGTGTCTCTTAAATGTTCTCAATTATCTTTGTCTGGGAACTGGCAAGCCAGAGTTACCAGTTATTGCAAAAACTGTGGAGTAATTCTCAGGGAGGTGATTAACCTCAGAAGAGTAGTAAAACATGTACAACTAATAGTTATTTCCTTCTTGAAACCAAGCTTTGTTTCTTATCACTATTTTCGAATCTTGTATTGCCTGTAATTAATTTCTAAGGCAGGCAGGTGTGATTTAAGGGCACCTGTGTCTTGCTCCAATACCACAGTAATTGTGAGACTTGATCAATCAATGCTCACAAAAACCATTGAAATATTTGGCTGAAAGGCAGTGCTGCTATACAAATTTGTGGTTTTCATTCTTATTCTCACATAATGCAGAAAAAAAAAAAAGAAATCCAGCAATGAAATAAAAAAGTGCTTATAATATCACTACTGTAAAATTTTATAGTGTTTCAGTGGCTCAATTCCTTCTTGTTTATTATTTTTTTTCCTAAATAACTGGAATTCAAGTGTACAGTGAACTAACTCCCCTAAGTTTACTTAGCAGTATTTCTGTAGTTTTCATTAAAAGGATAATGACAAAAGTCATACCTTATCTTGAGTTTTGAATTTTGCACATAACAGAGTGGCACAAATCCCATTACTCAAGCAACATCTGCCCTTGGTCCCTTAATCGAAATCTCCCATATCATTCTCTTCCTGTAAATCTTCAAAGTACAACAGCTTGTGACGGTTCTGGGGGAATACAGTATTTGCTTCAGGCAACCAGATAATTTGAGGCCCCTTCATAATCAATTAATTGCTAAACATCTTCTGTTTTGCTGTGTGTATCTCCTGATTCAAGAAGCTACATCAGGGCTCTCAAGCAGTAAGAGGTCACCAAGAAGAAAAGACAGTAAAGACAGAAAATACAAAACAAAAAAACACAGGTGATGCAAATGGCATTTACTTGCCAAGTGATGGACCAAATAATTGTCCAGGGGAATTAGCTGAAGAACATATGTTCAAAATATTAGCTAGCAGCAGACAAGTACTACAGGAAAGAGAAAGCTTATAGCACTCCATTAGCAGGCAGATTCATACTAATGGCAGCCAACAACACAAGAGATAATAAGAAGTGAAGATAAATGGAAAATGAAAGAAAAATCCATCTCATACCTATAATGCCTGCAAGAGAGTCAGGTAGTCTTTTACAGTGGGTAGACTACGCTACATTTATGAATAAACAATACTGTCACCATTTTTGATATTTTGGTTTCAGTAAATGACAACATTGTGCTCTGTGTAAGAATTTAAAAAAATCAACGTGGAAACATTTTCTCAAGAAGTTGTACAACCTAACAGGTATGGGTAGTAATAAAAATGAATGTGTGACTTTCAAATATGGTAACCATCAGAGCAAAAACATTACCAACCATGGTACATATACATCTGGTTAATATACATCATGACGATTAACGCTGTATCCGCACTGACTGAACTTAAAGTTATCACATAGTATGTTGAGAAGACCCCAACAAGTCCTACTAGCACTGAGGAACTGACCGGTGTTACAGTCTAGTTTTGGCATAGTTTCTAGTGCTGCAAAGTAAATAAGCTTTTCTTTGACCATGTTTAAGTGTGATACTGCAATCCAACCATATTAAATTGCATAAAAACATATGTGCATGCATATGTAAGTGCAAACTGTGTTATGGATGATTTTTTTTTCCACTCTGGAGAATAGAAACTTTTCACAATGAGGGTAGTGAAACAGGTTGCACAAAGCTGTGGAATCTCCATTCTTGGAAGTATTCAAAACTTGACTGAATATTGTATCTGAGAAACTCATCTCACTTGACTCAGTTTTTAGCAGAAGATTGGACCAGATGACACACAAAGTTCGCTTCCAAATTAAGTCTGGGAAGCTTGAAGTATATGTAAGTTACTGAATATTTTCCTTATTTTACATCCACTTTGTTAATACCAGTCTCTGACATGAATAAGGAAGGTGAAAATCAGTACCTGCTACAAAACACTCAAATTCAGCCTTTCTAGCTCAGTTGGTTAAAACATAGGCTCATAACACCAAGGTTGTGGGTTCAATTCCTGTATGGGCCATTCACTTAAAAGCTGGACTGCATGATCCTTGTGGGTCCCTTCTGTGATTCTGTGACTATTTGCCATCATAGCTTGTAAATGTCCTGAGTCACTTAAACAGATGAACTGCTAAAATTGTGGACCATTCCCCTGTGGAGAAGAACTTGATAAGAACATAAAACCTAAATGGTACAGAGATCTATGGGCTTAGTAATTTAGAAATTACCAGAGGTGAACAGGTTCATATTTGAGATTGGAGGGGAAAGTAAGGATCACTGCATCCAAAAGAAATCATTAGGTGTATGCTGACAGCAACTTACATCCCTATCACAGTGAAATAAAGCGATCACTGCTCTCATTAGCTGTTCTTGTTACATTGCTTACACTATAGTTTCATTAATTTGTGTACTTGCTTGTAATCTAAAATTCTAATGCTAAAATTGTGAAATCTAAATTACATTTTGCCTCTCTTTTTATTTCAACATGAAATTTTGGAGTAGGAATATTGTAGCTCTCTACAAAATTAGAGTCAGAAATCTGTCTCACACAAGGTCTTCTAAATTAACACAGTGTTCTCCACTCATTGGTGACACCTCTGGCCTACTTGTATCCTACCAGGGGTGTTGCCCTGCTATCCACTTCCATATAATCCAGTTTCAGTTTGGGAATTATGCCAGAAACCACCGATTCTGAGTACTGCTTTTTGAAGTCACACTACTCTTTATGATGGAATACCAGATCAAATCCCATTGGACCCTTCAGCTTTTGCCACCAAATTTCTGCTAATTCCTCTAAAAGAATTCATTACTTATTTCTGAACATGTGGATAAACATGCAAATGTGTGCATAGCTATTCCATTTTAAATGGTTTTATCTTCATCATTTATCTATAATTTTTTGGGTTTCTACTTTGAATCTGAAGTGCTCTACATGCCCTTTTTCTTATAAAAGTACCCCTCAATTAAGCTCTATGTTCTCATATTCATCACTGTCTTAATTGCTTCTAGACATACTCTATCATCAGAGAGCAGTGTGATCCAAAAGCTCAAATATTAATCTCTTCCTCTATTCTCCATTACAAAACACAGTTTAACAGTTTGAGCTGGCTCTAATTTCCAAAGGCATTTTATAATCCCTGGTGTTCAAACTGAATTTTGTGTAATACCACAGTGATTTAGCTTCATAGGACATGCAAATTATTTATTTTTTTTAATATAAAATGTGTAAAAAGTGTTGAAATAAGAAGAAATTACAAAAATGGCCATGTTATATATACATTGATCTATATTTAATACAGTGTAATAAACCAGATTGATAAAATGTTATAACATGCTGTATAATATATAATATGTGAAATTCTGGAAATCCCTTAATTATACCAAAATAAATTCTAAAACTATTTTGTCCAAGTTATCTTTGAGTAATAGAAAATAAAAAAATCAACCATTCAAGTTTTTTATTGTACTTACAATATTTGGTTTAACAATATTATTGCTACTTATTTCCACATAATTCTGTGGCTAGTTAAATTTTTTCTTGAGTTTAACTTGATTGCATTATTCCATACCACTGCATGAACCCAAAAGAAACAGAACTACTAAGCAGAAATCAAAGAATTAGAAGCCAAAGAAAGTCTATTCTTTATTCTAAAAATAGTACAGGTATACATAGATATGCATGTAGGGCCTAAAAGTAAAATTCTCTAGTTGCTTTTTGTTGTATCAAAATAATTCTGTTTCAGAGCAAATCTGAAATATCCTCACTGTCACTTAGTTTAACTCATCTAGAACTAAATCATCAATGATGCTCCACAATGGAAGACACTATTTTTCTGAACAAAACAATTCCACAGCAGCTGTGCCTAGAAAACAGCTGCACCTCAGGGTCTCTTTCTTCATGCTTTTTTCACTTTTTTAAGGTACAGATTATCCAAAGCCCTGATGTGATTTCTTTGGCAGATCTACAGCTCTGACTGGCACTCAACGCTTTAGTTTCATTTTTCCTGAAAACCACGAAGGGTTTTAGTACATATGACAATTTGTATTTATTTTCCATAACTAATATTTAAAGACCCTTGGAAATAAACTTTTTTTCAGTTAATGTTCACTGGCTATGAATAATGGGAATCATAAGTGTGACTCAAATGAATATATAAGTTTAAAGAACAAGAATATTCATAAACATTACTTTTGGTTTTCATCTCTATTGTAACTACTTATGTTTACAGGCAACTTTAGTGTACTGCTACTACAGATGGAGTACCTAGGTTTCAAAGGTATTGTGCAATAAAACTTTAGTATGATATATGGATTAAAAAGAGCAATTCAGTCTTTAATGTGTGAACTAAGTAATGTAACAATGAATCCATGGTGACCATTCAAAATGAATTTCAAGAAAAAGAACAGTTTATTTGCTTCATAAAAGCCTGTGAAGCATTCAGATTGAATAACGTAAGCAGAATGTTGCGATATAAATCTTCTTAATTTACATGCAGGGCTTCATTATGCATATTTTATAGCACTCCACAGAACTTTAATTTACAGATTTTTGGAACTTTACCAACCCCAAAGAAGCGCTAAACATGCCTGTTGGAGCATTTAACCAAAGTAAGTCACAGGAGATTTCCTTAATGAGTGCAAAATTATCATTTATTTGCATTCTTAGTAGATTTAAAGCAGTAAGGCCTATTAACAAGATAATGGTAACTGCTATTTGAATGTTAGTCTTCAGCAAACTATTCACTAAAATGAATAACTCAATGTACAAATTTCATAGTATGTAACTAAATTGAGCCAGCATTTGCTCAGCTCATTTAGGTAGGTAATTTGACTCAAAATGGCCAGTTACTGAATAATGTGCAGTTGAACAGACTTAAGCAAATAAGTCTAATAAAAACTCCAGAATGCATCTCTAGTCTTTGTCGACCTTTACTGTTAATTTTCCTTAATATTGGACAGTATATACAGAATGAAATAATAACTTGCCATTACAACCTCTGTATGTAACTAAGAATATTTTTGCTCCTGAAGACAAATCAGTGAATTTAATAATTCTTTTACAAACCTGCCCACTGAAAAAAATTGTACATGTACAAAATTGAACTGTACTTCTACAGATTGGAAATACTTGGTCTTCATTTCAGCTCTAGAAGCTACAGTGACTTTTCAAGGGCTTGGAAAAAGGAAAATATTGATTTAAGAACATGAAAACTGGTATCTGTTGATGGGACAACAGTTATTTCTATGACAGCATTTAATACTAACATATGTCTTAGAGAAATAAGCAACCTTTCTAAGCACATGGGTACTGGACTGACTAGTGTTTCTTATGCCACACATACCTCTGTAGGTCATCTGCATTAGGAGCTGAAGAATAGATCATCATAACAAAACAGCAGTTGCTTAGAAGACTGTTAAAATTAGAATGATTTGGGCATCATAAAATCATAGAAGTTTGTGTTGGAAAGGACCTTAAATATTACCTTATTCCAACCCCCCTGCTGTAGGCAGGAACATCTTCCACTAGAACAGGTTGCTCAGAGCCCCGTTCAATTCGGCCTGAAACATTCCCAAGGATGGGGCATCCATAGCTTCTCTGGGCAATCTGATCCAGTGCCTCAGAAGTAAAGAATTTCTTCGTAATATCCAACCTAAAACTACTGTTTTCAGTTTGAAGCCATTCCCCTTGTCCTACCACTGCATACCCTCCTAAAAAGTCCCTCCCCAGCTTCCTTGGAGGGCCCCCTTCAGACAGTGAAAGGCCACAATAAGGTCTCCACAGAGCCTTCTCTTTGCCATGCTGAACAATTATATTCTATGTGGAATTGTCCATATCTCTAGGCTCCACCAAAAGCAGTTTATCAGAGACAGTTTTGTTTCTCTTTCCAAAACACAAATTCTGTATTTACTCAATACGTTAATGTTTTTTCTTTCTTAGAGGAGTAAATTTTAAATTACACTGAAACTAGGAGGGAGACACAGAACATCTAGCGCTCAGGTCCCAACGTCCTCCACAATATCACTGAAATGAATATGCAGGTAGTTTGGTTCGGATCTTAGTTGTTATTATATTTTTGTTGCATTGTTGTGGTTTTTTATCCGACACTACTTTTTACTGTACTCAAACAGTTGGTTCTCAATCTCTTTACAGTGCAAATCCAGATGACGAGTTCAGGGAACCAGGGAAAATCAAGATTTGGTCCTCATTTTTCTGCATGGCTTCAAAGGAGGCAACAAAGACCCCACAGACTTCCTCATTTACAGAGTCATCAGCTAATTTAGGAAACATTTCTTTGTCTTGATTTATCCTATTTCACTACAGCTTGGATCTGAGGTGGCACAAGTTAAATTTGTACTCCACATAAATTTTAGTATTTTTGTACAGCTTGGTTATAAGACAACACAACTCCTTTTCTATTTATACAACGGAAAACAGGGAATTGTAGATATCTATGTCCCACTCTTATATGCAACTGTTGGGACAAGGCCAATGTCCAGATATCAGATTGCAAAAGGTCCCACAAATTTTACTAGCTACTCAATGTATACCAAGTCACTGCACCAAACACTCATTATGTCAATAATGAAACTGTTAAATTCCAGAGCAGACATTATTTTTGAAAATTATATAACTCTACATCTATTATATATACAAATGTAAATACCTAAAACCCACAAAAGGTGATTCAAGATTCTCTTGCTGATTTAAGGATATTTGTCTTGTGGCATGCTCTAACTTATTTTAAAAATAACTCATTTTAGCAGTGTAAGTGAACTTGCATGCAGTCATCCTTGGAGCTTTTAATTCTGCTGGACCATGCTATGAAGCTATGTCATGTGGAGGTTAGAATTTGCATAAACATATAGATAGCTTTTTTAAAAAAAAAAACAAAAACACAAGGATTAACAACTAGATCAGCTGCATTAGATACTGAACATTGGCAATTTATTTTTAAACTATTGCTATCTGTAAACAGCAGGGAATTTATGAAATATTTATACAGTGTATAATGAACGACCTCTAAAACTCCTGATTATCATTTTGCTGCTCAATAACCCTATTAACGTCTTCAAAGACAAATGCTGAAACATGATCACATGCTTAGAGCTTTAGGATACATTTAGTTACAAGGATTGCATACTAATATGAAGGTTAAGTTGATGCAGAGAGTATAAATGCTGGTGAAATGCACCTAACTTTCACTAGTATGGGCTGGACCCGATACATGCAATTTAAAAGTAAGCAAGGACATGGAATGAAGAAAACCTGTAAACCCAAAATTGTACCTCTAAAAGAAGACCAGAAAAATATGTGAAATTGCTTGTTCAAGTCTGTAATCACAACGGCTATGAAAAAAAAAACTAAAAATGTGACCAAGATAAATGAGAAAAAACATGAAGACACCCTGTGAAGCATAAGTTCATTTCAGCAATGTGGTAACTCTAAGCGGTTATACGCGAGTATATTTTTTATTGTAAAAAATTTATAGACATGACAAATTCTTAACTAACAAGAGTTATTCTGAGATACAAATTAGGCTTCTCTTTTAGTTTTCAAGATTTAGCTCAAAAAATCTTAGTATGTAGTCTATATAATCTTATATCTAACTCAGAAGGTCAGAAAACAAAAATATGTCTAGACAGATAGGAGAAACAGGAGGAATGAATCTAAAGAATCGAGTACTTAGAGAATAACCAGCAACATGAACGGGGAATGTCATTCTCATGACATCTTTTATGTATACAGGTGTGTGACTGCATATGCATGCATATGTATTGCCTGTTTATTTTATGATATTTCCACTGCTTTTTCATCTGTGACTGTAATAATTGTTAATGCCCTGTATCAGTGCATAGGACATTTTTCAGTTTCATATGAAATTCACAATGTTAGCTCAGCGGTTTATGCTCCTCTACAAAGCAATTACTGATTTTCCTTTTTCTAGATATACTTTTGAAAACTAAGGCATTCCAATATAATCAAGGGTCTAGATGACAAGCACCTTTGTACAAGGTGCTCAATTTTTTTTGTAACTTGTACCTTTGGGTTTATCTTATGCTGTCAGAGCCGGTAGCAGGTAGTAAGTTTTATTCACCATTAAAAATAAGAATGCTGCTGTTTTCTTTTAATCTGACATTTTATTACCAGGAAAAAATGTGTCAATATGTGACTCCCAGGCCCAGATTAGCTATAAAATAAATCCATGCTATTAATAACTCTTGCACTATTGCTGCTACAGACAGATTCAAACACATGCACTGGTAGGTCCCTGGACCAGCATTAATAAATATTGCTGCTTACCAAACTTGGTTTCCAGTCAGATAAGGTTTTAATTACCCAACATCAATCACATACTGTAACAGCGTTACCGTGCTTAAGAGATCTACTAATATTACTGAATAGAATGTAATATGAGAACCCCAGGAATACTGACAGTTGCTTAGACTTTTGAAGACTATTTTTAGTCAAATGGAAGAGTTTGTCATTACCTTCAGAAGCATCCATCTACCTAGTGTATTTATTGACATAATGGCTGATATATTTGTGAGGTGAAATCAGTCCTATGCAGAAGGAAAACAGAAAATATAAATTATTATCTTCTTATTTTGAAACTTTAGGTGGAACAGGAGTAGGGTATCATCCTTTGAAACAGGATGCATTGCACAACAGAGAATTTCTTGGGCTCATTGTTTTGCTGAAGAACTGGAGGTCTAAAGTTCTTTAGACTTTCTTTTCATTTTGAAAATCATAGTTTAATGTAAAATTAACTTCCAAGGAATGTTACATTTTTTGAATTCTCAATTTTAAGATAATAGTGATGGCATGCTGAAGTGTATCTTTTTGATTCTACCCATAGCTGCAACTCAGGATACCTAAGAGCATGTGTCTCTCATGCACAAACTTTTATATAAATATGTAGAGATTCAGGAAATTTCTGGGAAGACAATGAATCTAGTGTTTCCAGAGGGCAATATGGACTTAACCAATAAAATAATTTTTTTACTCCAGAGTATTTTATATACATTAATATACAAAAGTAGATATAAACATGACTATGTACAAAATATTCCCATGTATAAATGTAATAAATGAGATAGACAGATACCTCCTTTTCCAATAGCATGAAGTAGCTTTACCTGTTTGAATTTTCATAAAATAAAAACTAAATTACTGGCCATGGAAATAATATTTTAAACATACTCTGTTGTTCGTAAATAACACACTCTTCTCTGTGATAACTTTGTGAAAAACAGTATCTGCCATTATTTAATCAGCAGGTTTTTTATTGGTCTGTTCAACACATCTATGCCTTCCAGGTTATAATCAGACTTTTTTCAGAATGTTCTTGTTTTTACTACCCAGTGGACTTGATGGCAAATTAGAATTCTAATTTCTTTTTTTCCTTGGAATTCTTTTTGTACTATCTGTCTGGGACAGCAGTAAGGTAAAGAATATGAGTTAAATAAACATACGTACTTTGCCAGGTTGCTAACACATAGCACTGCAGTCTTCTGCATCTTACTGTAGAGCTTATTAGCTGGTATTGAGTGCAGCATTCATCTCTCTGCAGAGTTTTCACACTAATCACTCTACAGTACACAATACATATGAAGCAGTCTGTATCTATAAACAAAAATGTCAACAGAAGGGAAAGATATGGGGGAAAAAAAGTGTGATACAAAGCTGAAACAGACAGAAGGTCCCTCACCAGTGGAAGACAATGCTTAACTGCATCAATTATTTTTGTGCCTCAACATTAATTCCCCCAAAGTTTATTTAGTTATACGTATGAAGGAAAAAAAAAAGAAAGAAAAATAGATCAGAATATTACATTAAAAGTGTATTAAAAGATTCTTGATTTAGTAGCTTTATCCTGAAGTTGTTGGGGGACAGGGTGCATAATATTCCTGCAAAGGTGCCTATGATCTGAGAGAATCAGACCCTGACAGACCAGTTGTGTGAGTTATAGTATGAATTCAAGACTCAAGACCAGACCCGGGAATCCTTTAGTTTGCCACATGTTCAAACATGACTTTTTCATTATCTTTTAAAAATTAGCATATGCACCTCCTCAGATGTTATAGATATTTTGGTAAGAGACAAATACACGCTGCCTTTTTTAGCCATTATCTGTGGTAACTATAGAAGTCTACAGTATCGTGGACTATGTGAGCAGGGTTTTCTCCTCTCTATGGCACACAAAGTTTTCTTGGAGAGTCACAACAATAAGGAAGTAAGATGATAAATTCCAGCAGCAGTAAAGATCTTAAACCTATAATTTCTACATTTTAAAATGTTATTTAAAAATTCTATACTGATGGCTAAATAAAATTTCTTGAAGATATTTCTTAACATTTAACTGTTCGCATTTAAAGATGAACTTGGAAGAACAGTAATGGCAAATATGAGAATGAGTATGTGTAAAAATAATGAATTTAAACTTTCTTGCCATTGACACAAAATTCTTACAGTTACTTGAGGTTTTACATTTCAGATGTCTACTTGAAGAGATACACCCAGACCTCTGACTACAGAGATCATGAAACCAAAATTACAAGCAGTAAGTTTTAAGTACTCTCATACTAGGTAACTGTAGGCTAATTTGCCATCTAATTACCCATCTTGGTTTGGGATGCAAAACTTTGTATGGTCACAGGCTTCTGTTGCACACCATATTAGCTTACTCTTGTCCCATGTAAACACAGCAAGTGTTTTTTCTGGACCAGACGTTGGCTTGGTGCTCTAGTTCTACCCCTGCTTTACTGGAAATACTAGTATTGTGTTTCACAATTTAAAAGTGTAGGATGTCTTAGATTATCTTTTCTACCATTTCTACCAATTACATTCATTTTTACAATGGTGAGATAAAAATTAGTACCATTATCTCTGGGAAATTTTATAAATATTGCTGAAATAATTAAAAAAAAAACCAAAACAAAAAAACCCCAACGAAACAACGAAAACAAAAACAAAATAAAGAAAACCAAAATCAAAACCAAAACCAACCAATCAAACAAAAAAAGACCAAGAGAACTTTGTTATCAGGACTGGTTTTAATCAATATGTTGTGGACAAAAAAATATCGTTTAAAGTTGCATTCAGCTTTATTTCTTGTTAATATGGTACTAGTAAAATGCAACACAGCTACATCATTTTCTTTCACTGTCACTTTTTTTAGTGTTTTCATAGGTAAATGTGTTTTATTTCAGTTGAGTTTTCTGGAGTGATAAAAACTCCAAAACTTTAGTTCTCATAAAGACAAAATACTTTGCCCATTCATATTTTCTGTACTTTGAAAGGGTTCTAATTTTGAAGCAATACTCCTGCTGCTTCTTCTTGACAGACATAAAAAATTAATTTCTGTGTAGTAGGACCTGACTTGTTAGAATAACACAAAGTTACTATTCAGGCTTTTCCAGATAAAATTTTTGTAAAAAAGAAAAGGAATAAAATATTTCTTATTTCTGAAGTTGCTGATATTAAGATAGAGCTATGACAATAATATATTTTCTAATTTTCCTGTTGTGTTTTAATATATAAACTTGTGGGTGATCATGGGGTAGTATTAAGAATTTAAGAATCTTTGAGTATTCAGAGGATGAAGACTTTGCTTTTTTCAGTGTTTCTGTTTATTAAAAGTATCCTCATTCAGCTTTCCACATCTGACTACATTCCTGTCTTACCGTTAAAAACATCATTAACTTAAATATTTTTAAAAATATTACAATATTTTTAAAGATATTACAATATGCGTATATTATAACTGATAACCTGAATTACTCTTCTCCAAATCCCTCATTGCAATACCCTAAGGCACTCAAGGCTAATAGATCTCTTAAAAAATAACAGGGGTACTTCACATAGCACTGTCAATAGCAACATTTTGGATAGTGCTGCTACAGGAGATTGTGGAGACAGAGATAATTAGCAAGTTCAGAAAGAAAAAGAATTCTGTACAAAAGTCCATAAATGTATACTAAAAGGACAATCTATGAACAGGCAAACGGACCACAGAAAGTGTCTAGGCTCCCATGCTCATCTAAAACAGTATGTCCTCTAGGCACTGTTTGAGTCAGAATAATGAGCTAGATGGATCACCACTCTGACCTAGTAGGGTATTTTGTGCTGTTTTATATTCTTATGAACAACAACTTCTCATGCCTCACTAGTGTAAAGAGTTTTCCCTCTTCATCTGTATATATTGCAATTTCTGTGTTTCCTATGTAGGCAGGAGTTTTTGTGTTTCCTTCCAAATATATTTGAATTCACTTTCAGGAGCCCTAGCTATGGCGACACAGGGAACCTGCTTTTGTGGCAGGTGACATTAAACAAGGCATTCCCACAGCTTTAGATTACTCGATCCAATGAAGTTAGCAGTGCTAAAGGTGATTTCCCAAGATTGTGTAACCTGCAAAAGAGGTCACCACAGAGTTCAGAAGCCGAGTTTCTCTGCACTGTGCCACGAATAACTAACTTCCAAGGACCCTGCTTTTTTGCATATATGGGGGCAAAGGTAAAAACAAGGGAGGAGTGACCTAAAGATTTTTGCCAGAACATAGAGAATGATGCTTAAACTGGATCAAAGTATTACAAAATAATTCAGATCAGAAGGGACCTCAGAAGGTCTCTAGCCCAGCCTCCTGCTCAAAGTAGGATCAACCATGAGATCAGACCAGATTACTCAGGACTTGATGGAGTTCAGTCTTTAAAGTGTCCAAGGATACAGACTGTATACAATGTCTAGATCCCTTTGAATAACAGCCTTGCCCTCAAGTACGTCAACAGCTCATCCTCTCCTCACACACTCACAGCACACACACACACTTTGGTGTAATCTGCAAATTCGATGACAGCACACACCATTCACCTCCTCCAGGTCACTGATGAAGATGGTAAACAGGACAAGACCCAGGATAACCCCTGCAGTAATAATATTTTTTTATGCCTCCAGGTTGGTTATGACCTATTAGCCACTACCCTCTGAGGATAACCATCCAGACAAATTTTTAATGTAGTTGTGTATCCACTCATAACATAATGTTGTAGCTTTGATAAAAAAATACCATGGGAGATGCTGTTGAAAGCCTTGTTAGAGTTGATATAAATGATATCCACTACTTTCCTGTCATCCACAAATCCATACTTCATTACAGAAAGCAGTCGTGCTGATCAGGCATGATTTGCCCTTGGTAAATTCATGCTGACTGTTTCAAATCATTTCTTCTCCTTCATGTGCCCAGAAATGTGTTCCAGGAGGACTCACTCCATGATTTTCCCAGCTGTGTCAGCTAAACCAGGACATCTGGTCATTTCAACCTAATTCCAGTTTCAAATTAAACTCACAGTACAGGTCATAATCAAGTGAAGCCAAACACTCACCTTCAGACAAGAGCATCTGTCCCACTGATCAAACCAGGATGATTTCACAAAGCTGGAGTGTAGATACACTAGCATATAGGTGATAATATAATTATCTTTAGTAACAAATAGTTACTCTTTGTAAGCAATTTCTGGGAAGTGACTTTGTAAGCAAGTGACTGGGAAAGGAGCATGAACTCTGGGGAGAAGGTATAAACACTTATCGAGAGGAGTGTATTGCATTTCAAATTTTTATTGTAGAAAATGCCATAGGTCTCTCTTTTAGATCTATGCATTTTTTAAGTTTCATTACTCTCTATCTATAATCACTTGCTGAAAGTGTACAGTTGTCATAGATGTCATCTACTTGTCACTTCATTGTCATAAATTAGACAGACAAATATACACATTTTTAGGGTGCAACTGGGGATAGTGCCAGTCCCGAGCACTGGCCACTTCCCTGGGGATGGGCCAAAGCTGTGCCAGAACACCAGCCGACAGGGCAGGTAAGTTGAGCAGAACCACGCTCAACACAGCCCTGGAAACAGCTGAGCAAGACTGCCATGCATAGAGCCAGGTTGAGGCCAGGCCAGGACATCAACCCCTTCAGGTCTGGGCTTGAAACCAGAAGCCATGTCTGTGCAGCAGGCCTGTGGCTTCACCAAGGACCAAGTACCAGTGCCTTGGCTGAAAGCAGCTCCCATGGCTTTCCCACAGGGCTCCTGGGAGTCTTTCCCCACAGCCACCAGTGGTATGGGGCTGCTGAAGGCCACACTGGTCCCCAGCCCTACAGGCCAACTTCAATGGGGATGTGCTCAGCATCCTTACACACGGAAACCATACTGACAAGTGTTGCTTCACTCTAGTAAGATCTGGTGATCTAGTGATTTTTGTACGGAAGGAGAACTGTTCTTATCCTCTTGGCTTCTACCTATCACAGAACCACAGAAACATTAGGGTTGGAAAGGACCTCTGGAGATCATCTAGTCCAACCCTCCTACCAAGGTAAGGTCACCTAGAGCAGGTTGCACGCAAACATATCCAGGTGGCTTTTGAATGTTGCCAAAGGAGGAGATTCCATAACCTCCCTGGGCAGTTTGCTACAGAGTTCTGCCACCCTTTGTGTAATGAAGAGTCTTCAACAACAAAGAAGTATCTTCACTATTCTTCATCACTGCTCTCAAGCACCCCTGCCTGAATTCAGCAAACACATTAAAAACTTATGTCTACTTATATGTGTATATGTTACACATTACACAACCTGAAAACAGAAAGTCAGATGGGGTATTATGCCTTCAAAATCAAGTATCACAATAGTACTGTACAATCAGTCGCGTACTGTTTGTAATGTTTGAAAAATTGCCTAAAGAAACTGTTTCAATTTCTAGTGTTTTCTCCTTCCCCATTCTCATTCTTCTGCTATGATGGTCACAGAAAAGGAAGATGAGGTTGGAGTAAATTATCCAGAAAGATTTTTGCAAGTTTGCCTGAGTTACAGTTCAATATCATTTCCTGCCTTTAAGACTGAAGCAAATTGTTTAGCCTGTTATGAAAGACCTTTCTGTTCTCACTCCTACATTAGTGCAATTACTAAATTGTTGGCAAGATACAAGTACAGTGACAACCAGTCTCCTCTGTGGTTCCTTTGAAACAGAAGGATAATGAGCTGACGGTTCAGGTTTATAACTTTTATCCATGATTATCACACTCATTTCTATCTTTGAAGAGCTTTAACTTTAATTTATTTCAAGCAAATTTCCACATTATTTTTCTATTTTCTACTAATTAAAATGCACATAAAGGAACCCTCAGGAAAAGCCTACTGAAGCATTCAGATGCCCTGATGTTAAGAGAAATTAATAGTTGATATGCATTTGTGTTACTTTGCACCGCTCTGGGACTTTTGGTAGCAAGGTACTGGTTTATGAGTCTACATAATAACATGCACAATATGCAAAGTGTAAACTGGTCAGTTTTTAATGGATGAGTCAGACACAGAGGAAAGGCTTGAGGAAGGAAAAGGGGAGGGAACTTTTAAACAACAAAGATATATGAAATGGTAAGTTTATAATAGGCTATTATATCACTCTGAAATTGGTAACAAAAATGGCTTCAAATCAGAATCTCCTAAAAGTGGACAGTGCATATTTTGAAGTGTAAAGGTTTACCCTAGTTCTTGCTTAGGATTTTGAAAGAGAAGCTTTGTGAAGCAGCCTTATTACCATTCTTTTGCTCCTGCATTATTTCTGAAGATTAAAAATGCCAGTAGATTCAACTTTGTAGCCAAATTTCATATTAACATAGAATGTATTCATGAATGATCACTGCCCTGAAAGACAGATCTGATTTGACTTTTCTTGTGTTTGAAATTGCTTTGATTACTGATTTTTACTAATTCCTTAGCAAGTAATCCTGATTACTTCTTCTCATATCTGAAATCGGTAATGTAGCTTGTAGCCAGTCTGAAACTTGCATGAGGTAAGTGGTGCATTGAAAGAGAAAGTATATTAGATTGCAATATTGCAAAGAGCAAGGATTACTCATAGGATAGCAGTAAACCTAACCCAACCTAGAAAAATTACTACACTGAAGACACCATCCCACATATTAGTCTTTCCTGTTTATTGTATGTCACACAGGCACACCAAAATACTTACCTTCTCTACATTTTAACATTTCATCTGCAGAATTTGAAAGGTATTTAAATGGGGAAGATAATGCATATCTGTTGATTTCTTTTTATTACAACCCATAAATGAAGTCAATAACTATGATAATCTATCAATCTATGTTAATAGCTGATATATATAAAAGGAGACAGTGGAGTACAATGTTCTCATTGGCTCATGATGGATGAGAAGGGCATAATTTACTAAAATGGAAAGTACATAGTTTTTGTGCTCAGAAGGATTTCTAGGGGAACAATAAAGGACTTGTTCTGATTTGAACCAAAATGATTATGTCACCATAATTTGTTCTCAGAATTACAATCAATTAGCCTTGCTGCTGTTGATTACACATGCACAATCCTGTGGTGCTCTTTTTAATATAGTTATAACTGAAAACAATTTGTCCCATTAGAGAAATTCTAAGTGTTTCAAACTTCAATCAGCTTTTAATCTTTAATCCTTACTTGTTTAACATTTAAACAGGGCTTTAATGATCTGGTCTAAACATCATGATCATTGGGAACAGTAATATTCTGGGTGCTAAAGCAGTTGTTTCTCTGAAAAGCAGAAACAGATTGTCATATTTCTTTCCTTTAAAATGGGCATGTAAACCTGAAGAGGGCAAGCTTTACGCCTGGAGTTCTCTACTTCTACTGATCATGATGCAGGAAACAACGACTGAAGCGAGACTTTCATCTTCTTAGGAATTGTCTTTTCCCTGTATCAAATACTTCCTTAGTTTACATTTCAGGAAAGTTTTACATAGTTTTACATGAAATAATAAGGTAGTATGATTTTCATTGGAAAGGGAAAGTGATACTCAACATATTTCCTCAGTGAGGAGTTCTCATAATCACAGCTTCATTTAGGAAAATTTATTTGTAGAGCTGAGGACAAAAATGAATAAAGGTTTCCTACCTGGTGATAAAAAAATTAATCCTTTTTAAAGGTGTTCACATATCTTTAAGCTCCTTGCATAGTGCTGTGACAGAGTTCAGCGAATTTCAGTATGGATTAAAGACCTACAGAGGTTTTGGTGAGATACTTATAATCAGTTCTCCTAAAATGACAATAACTGTATCTACTATAAGAGGATACAGAGTTGATTTAAGAACAGTTCGTAGAGCCCACAGTTCTAAGCAATAGTCTGAAATCTCAAATTTGGCAGTGAATTGGAAAAAGCTGAGATAACCACATGTAGCAATTTATGTTTCTTCTCTGTATGCATAGCCAGACAAGGAGATGAGGATAACTGAAATGGTATGTTTGATGTCTCATAACTTTAGAGATATTTTAATAATACAGTCCCTTTCATCCAAAGGAATAACTTTAAATCACTTCAAAGCACTTCATAAACACTGCAAAATAAGGAGAGATCGAGGACTTGAGAATGTAATGGATTAGATAAAAAGAATAATTAAAGTGAAGTTGTTGTTAGTGGCTTAACAAATCTTCATGAATAATAGCCACGGATTTCAAATATGACTAATGAATTTGGATGTCTCTATGCTGTATGGCTAACATTAAACATGTTAATGAATTTGATTTTTAGAGGAAATACAATCAGTGTTTTGGAAAACTGTCCTTTTTTCTGACACCTGAACTGAAATAGTGTGTTAGTTTAAAGGTAAACCAGAAGGAGAAATGAACCCAACTCAAAAAGAGATTATAAGTCAGAGTTACAATTTAATAAAAATAATACAATAAATACAATTATATGGACAAACAATGGATTTTAACCCACAAAACCCAGATGTATGAACCAGCACCCTGGGGCACAAACAGAATGGTGTTCATTGGCCCCCATGCTGAGCCCCACGTGGTCCCCCTGAGTCCAATGTAAAAAGAGAGGGAAAAACCTGTTGGTGAGAGTGGTGATCGCAGTCCGGTTGAGAGTCGTGGTTGCCATCTGGTCAAGGTTCTGGTCCTTCTCTGGATCTGAGACCCCAAGATTATATACACTCAGGTTCAAGTGGGAATGCCCAGTACCGCCCCCAGGGCAGGGAGTTCCACAATGGGTGATTGTGAGTCCTGAGATATTTTTGGAACCCTTGGTGGCCCATTAGCAGACATGACCCCTCAGGCTGGGTGTGGAGGTGCTAATGACTCCCTGGAGGGGAGTTATCACACCTGAGTCATTGGTGTGAGGATAGGAACATCCTTCTATCTCACAGGTTTCCCAATACCAAGCCTATAGCCTATAGCTGCTCTGGGCAGCTGCTGCAAACGGTCTATTGTTAACAGTTCCTGGGAAATGGCATAGAGGGTGTAGAATACACAGTTACACCCACACAGTGATGAACTGGTCCTGGTTTCTCTAACTGGAACAAATATTTAGTCACATTTTGAAAAAAAAAAGGCAGTTAGCTGGACTTCCCATATGTCACTTTCAGCTGTATTTCATTAATGAAAGGACATGAATCTACTTTCACTTACAGTAATTTGACAGAGGTTCTTCATATGGCAACATGGAAACTTTTTATATCTGCAAAAACTTGAAAACCTATAAAAACTGCATACATGTTCACATAAATGAATAACACTTATATTTACAATTTAAATATTAGTTATTTTGTTAGTATATATTGAAGTTTTTATTAATTAGTTCAATTAAAAACAATGATTTTCTGTTTGTCTGCTTATTTGCAAGTCTTATGGGAAGTGGCTGAGAGAGCTGGAGTTCTTTAGCCCTGAGAAAAGTAGGCTCGGGGGACCTTATATACTGTACTGTGACTGCTAAGCAGCGAAAGCATGAGTATGTTCTCTGTCTACAGCTACCTGAAAGGAGATGGTAACGAGCTGGGGATCTGTCTCTTCTCCAAAGTAGCAAGCAACAGAACAAGAGGAAATGGCTTCAAATTGCACCAGAGGATGTTTAGAGTGGACATTAGGAAAAAATTCTTCAGCAAAAGGGTTGTCAGGCTTTGGGACAGGCTGCTCGGGAAGTGAATGAGTCACCATGCCTGGAGGTATTTAAAAACATATAGTTCTGGTGCTTAGAGACATGGTTTGGTGGTGAGTTTGGTAATGCTGAGTTAGTAGCTGGAGTTGATCTAAAAGATCTTTTCCAACCTAAGTCATTCTATGATAACTCATGCTTTCAAATGTAACAATATTTTTATTGTAGCACCCAAGTATCCAAAAGCAATGAGGATACTTTGAAAATAAATATCACAATAAGTGCTTTAGAAAGGACACAGATCAGGATAACAAAATGCTGCAGCTATTTTTATCATTGAGATATAAGAAAGATATTATTATAAAACCAAAACAGTTGCTGTGTTTACTATGTGGAGATATCTGAAGTTGCATAGCATGACTTGTATTAAGAAAGAAATTGAAGATAATTATCTAAATTCAATCTTTTTTAGAATGTACATTCTCAAAGTGCAAGAGGTTAAGCAGTCTAATCAATTTTATCTATTTATGCTCTTTTTAATACAGTACTAAGTCTTCCAAATTTAGTTATACAAAACAAAACCTAACTAAAAGTGATATTTACACCAGCCATTTGCAACTGCAGCAACTGATGAATGCTGCCAGTCATTTTGTTGTCTGCCCAACTCTGCCTATTGTGAGGTCTCATTTCACCTATATCAGACTTTAATTATCTGGATTCAAGTATTTCATGAAGATGTATTTATCATTCTGCTATCATTTATTAGTTTATTTATCTTAGCAAAAGCATACCTATTTCTGAGAGTAGAATGAATAGAAAGAAGTGTGTGCCTGGCTAGAATGACAAATTTTGCTGCTCTTTGAACTGAGAGTCTTTAATAAATTAATAAGTGAACTCCTGCATTTGGGTGCTGAACCATCTTAAGCTGACAAACGCATAAAAGACAATAGCACTACATTCTCTCAATCAGAATTGCCACACACAGCATTTTAAGGCAATTTTCAAACTATGTACTCAATACAATGACAAATTTCCAAAGTTCTTCAACTGTCTGAATATGTATGTACTTTCCCACACTTTCTAGTGATGACCAATATTCATGGCAGAACTTGGTGAACGCTTTTGGAGGGTCAACACAAAAACACAACAGTAAAAATGCCAGTTTAGTTTTTAATTATTGCTCCCCTATCCTTGAATGGTCAACTAAGTGGCCAGCACTTCTGCAAATCACAACACACTTAAACAAATACCTGTGCACTAAAACACTAGCTCATCGTAAAAAGTATGGAGATGACTTTGAAAACTAGTGGATACTGCTTTCCTATACCTCTGTGTGTCCCTGACCCTTATCTGTAAAAACAGCTTTAGGGTAAAAGCATATTGTGAGGATAAATGAATGTTCTTGAAGCACTCCCATACTACAGATGCAAGCACAAAAAAAATATCTCATAAAACAATTATTTCTCAGTAGAATTTGAATTGTGTGCAATTTTGGCATACATTCAATAGTGAGAAAAAATAAAATACTGTCTAGTTGCTTTTAAAGAAATGTGATTTATAAGGCAAGGTGTTGTGCAATAAGTAAGTTATTCTGTGGTTAAGGACTGTTCACACAAGGGAACAAAATGAAGATTAAAATCCTAATTTCATCATATCACTTTGGACTATTTGGCCAATTCAGAAAACTGAAAGTACAAAGGAGGCTGTATTAGTGATAACCTTGTAACACAACCTCTTGCACACCGTTACACATTAGACCACTGAGACTAAGGACTGTACAGACCATGACAAACATAATTAACTTCCTACTTTGCATACTTCTTGCCAAATGACCTGTAAACCTAAATAGTTG
This sequence comes from Chiroxiphia lanceolata, assembly GCF_009829145.1. Lineage (NCBI taxonomy): Eukaryota > Metazoa > Chordata > Aves > Passeriformes > Pipridae > Chiroxiphia > Chiroxiphia lanceolata. Next base: position 22,816,715 of record NC_045640.1, read on the forward strand.
TATGCACATTGATGGTTCTGGAGGTAACAGAACACTACGCATAGTCTCTTCCCTGATATTCATGTCAGTCAAATAATTTTTTTTTTTAAATTAAGATTTCTCTTAAGTGTACAGAGAAGGCTTGTGGTGGATTTAAGAGCACTGAGAAGGTACATAGCTCTAATGTTATATTGCTAGAAGACTGCACTGGACTGTGTGTTAGCTGTTAAGCAGATAGATGTCCATAAAACTGAAACTGAAATCTGGTAAATACTATAAGGTTTCCCTTATTAAAATTAGAGTACGTCTACAAAAAGGATAAGGTATATATCTTTTCACACTGTCCTGGACAATTGCAGAAATTTGTGGCAGTTTCAATTTTCTGGTTACTCACTTTGCCTGGGCTTTTAATGAATTCCCTTATCAAAGCTGAAAGTATTTGCACATCTTGCAGAATTCTTCAACACCAAATTTATCCCAGAGGTATTTCTGAATTAATTTTAATAGATTTTTTTTTTGCTGGAGAAATCATTCTACATTTCAGTACTCACCATCATGTGACAATGCTGCATACAGACATTTTTAATATTCTCTCCAGGTATACCCCTGTGGCTACTGTTAAGACTCCTTGCTCTACAACTGTTCCTGCTGGGGGAAAGGTGTTGCTATAGCTGCAGGCTAATAGTAACTGCCACGGCTGATTTGATGTCATTTAGTCTGTACTCTGCAGAGTCAAGAAAAAACTGTCTCTTTGCATCTTTGGAGCTAATTACTTTGGCTCATCAATACCAAAATATTTAAATGTTGTTGTCTGATGGAGTAGAAACAGGAAAATTCACTGCTCAAATTCAGATTCTCACAACTAAACATGTTACTGGTGACAGTCAGACATACTAAAGGAAAAGCACAAAAGTATACAGAATTTCAAAATACCCAACTAATGTCTTAGATATGAGTGAAATGAAATTGTGAGTACTTTGTTTGAAATGCAGTTTTTAAAGCTAGAAGAGGGAAAAGGACGAACTAGTGCACTTCAATATAGTGAACTTTTTCTTACTCAACTTATGCATTCTGAAATTTATAATAATTTGACCACTGACTGATGAAAGAGGATAAGATTCTCCAGCAGAGAATCTTATGGCAAAATGAAGGCCTAAGCCTTGCATGTCATATTGTGATATGTATTTTCTTTTGCTCTTGATCATTGCCTAAGCTCCACTCCTTGTACTGAAACTCAGAAATAGTACTATACACTATCTTTTTGTGTCAGAACCATATAGTAGTGCTCAGAGAACTTACGGATACCCCATTCCTGGAAGTGTTCAAGACCAACTTGGATGGGGACCTGAGAAACCGGGTCTAGTGAAAAATGTCCCTGACATGGTGAGGGTTAGGGTCCCTTTCAGTCCAAACCATCTGACAATTCTATGAATAAATCAATGCAAATTACAGATATTTTCAGTGTCTGAGTGCTGTACAGACTGCTCATAAGTCCTTCCTTAACAATTTTCATTTTTCAGGCATAGCGATGTTGTCTGCACTTTCACCCTTCTCTTTCCTTCTGTTAAGAAAGCTATTCTTCTTACTTCAAGATAAGTAGTATCAGCTATCATGAACTGTAATTTAGTCGAGTATTTCAGTTTACATGGAGGCAAGATCACTAAGGTCAACTCTGTGCTACCACCTGGGGTTCAGCTCGGAAAGTTCACTTCACCTTAAGAGCTACATGCCTTTTCTTCAGTGTGGGGATATGTCAGGCAGTTTGTGTTTTTTTGTTGTCTATGTGTCTTGCTTCTTTGTGGTACACCACTACTATGATTTGTCAATGTACCTGATTTATGCTTAGATTGAAATTATACCTTTTTTAGGACTGAAATCCTGAAAAGTAATAAAACTATGACTGAGACCACCTGCAGCTTAGTATGAAGGCTCACTGCCCCTAGTGCTGTGGTTGATAGCATTAGTGATCTATGACAATGGAGAAAAGCAATTTTTGTACATAATCCTATATCATTTTGTGTTCATATTTAATTTGCATTATGCAACTTCAAAAGTGAAAATGTGTCAGCATATCCACTGAATGAATCATTCTAGGCCAAGTAAAGATTAAAATTAATTTGATATTGAAGATTTAATAAAACTTCATTCCTCCCCTGCCTTTCATATAACACAGGATGTGTATAGCCAGAATTCTATCAGCACTTCCATTTAATAACACTGACCATTTAGTATATTAAAGTAATTGTGCTTCTCTGCCACAGTTAGGTTAAACACAATTTTTACATGTAAGAAATTTCAGTTACAATGAAGATATATGAATTAGGATATGGGCTATGGTGCAATGATCTCTATTATTTCTGCACACATGCAGCAATATTTTTAACTCTGTAAGCTGTCTATTAGTCATGATGCAGCATCTGTTTCCTAGTGTTAGTCCTAGCTCAATAAACAGTCAGTTTCAAAATCTTTGCAACATGCTTCAGTTACCACTCCAGTTCCAGAACTAGCTTACACAGAAGTGGTTTATGATTTTAGATAGTATTATTTGAAGTCTAGGATTATAGACTGTAAATTTAATTCCCAGATTTGAAAGAACTACATTCTTTTAAATACTCAAAATGAATCAAAGGTTTTATGCAGAGATTTCTTGCTAGTTTTTTATCTTGTATTTTTGTTACAAAAGATGAAAATGTGTTTTTTAAACTACTCAGGTGATCCATCACGTTATTTATGTAAAAAAGAGAAGAAAATAAAATGTTTGTTCTCAAACAATTTCTGTATCAAGGCTGTATAAAAAGACATTGAATTGAAATAAATTCAGAAAAATATAGAGAAGTTGAACAGCTGGTCACAATTCCGAAAGCATGAAGGAGACTGTGTGCCTTCTGTAAGTAGCTGGAATTGTAACAAAGCAAAAACATTTCTTAACTGGCAATAAATCTCTTCTTGTTATTCACTGTTATATGACAGGTTTTAGTACTTTAAGACTTAAATCTTTACTTAAATGTGCTAGTGAAATTATAAACTAAATCAAAATATCCCCTAAAGGAGATCCCATTCCAGAGATGCTAGAATCTCAACCAAAGAACTGAAGAAGCAAGAAATGAAGAAGAAAACAACATACAAAGAATTTCAGGTATTAAAATGTTACAGAGTCTTCTTGTGAAAGTGACTTGGGTAAAACTACAATCAATATTATTCCTAAGTACAAGAGTGAGAGGTAATTCACACTCAAAGATAAAAGCTTTCTGAACACAGGTCATCTTCCACAGAGGTTCTAAAGCAAAGGTACTAACGATATCACAACATGATAGAGTCCAGAGTATTATTGTTGCACCTAGATTGACCCTCTCCTGTGTCTATTTATGGCTTTTGACTCTTATCCTCTCACCATGGACCTCTATGAGGGGCATGTCTCTGCCTTCTTGGTGGCCTGCTGGTGAGTACAGCAGTCTGTTGTTGTAGCCCTCAAAATCCCTCTCTTCTCCAAGCTAAGGAAGCCCTCAGTCTCTCTCACATCATCTAGCCCCTGAACAGCTTGGGGGTCCTGTTAAATTCACTGTAGATAATTCCTGTCTTTCCTCCACTGTAGAACCCCAAACTGGATGCAGATTACTAAACCAACTGGATGCAGGATACTAAATGTGGTCTCACAGAGCTAAGTGTGTCAATTAGTACACATGAGGTTGACCTCATCAATCTTCTCTGATGCCAGGGTACACACCTATCTCGAGCCTGGCTTCCCTGCTGCCAGTATTCCCCAGTTCCTTCTTAGCAGAGCTACTCTTCCGTGCCAGTCAAGCTCCAACTTGTGTTGTTGCAGAGGAACATAAGAAAAACTTTGCATTTTTGTTGGTTGCATTTTAAAAGGTTGACAGTGGCCTGTTCCTATATACCATCTAGGTCACACTGAATGACAGCCCTGTCCTCAAGAGTATCTAGTGGTACCTCCTGCCCTACTTTGGTGTCACATGCAAACTATTAAATGCAATAGAATCATATGAAGTTGATAATAAAACAGATTTGCTTTTCCTGTAAAGTATTAAAACCACCTTGGAATTAGTAGTGATTGCAAGGTCATGAAGTCCTGTGATTAGAAAAAAAAGAACTAAAGGATAAGAAACATTTTGTAAAATGTCACCATAACTTAATATCAGCATTTTCTTCAATCACAGTTCAGCTAAAACCCTGACTCTTCTGCACCCAAGTCTTCTAACAAAAAGAGCAGAATACAAACCACACCATTTAAATGACACTTGACCATTACATAGATTGGCCTGACACCCTCACACGTTACACTGATTCACCTGAATACTTCAAGGAATAAGGCTAAAAGCTCAGCATTGCTTAGCATTACACTAATATTCAGGCTTCAGAGTATGTTGTCAGAATAAAAATTCCAGACCAGAATTAAGAAGTCCTCTGACAATGTTACAAAGCTGCAATCAGAACAACTTTTTCAATTAAATGATTGCAGAAGAAACAGCTGAGAGAATAAAATAACATCTCATCAGAGAATGAGGGATGTTATTCAACCTGTCTGAGTTCATCCATTCTTAGTACTTCCATCCCCTGTGGAAGGTATCTCATATTTCTCATGTGACCCCTGTGTTTTTTGCCTGAGCAACTATGTCTGACAGCCTGTTTCACACATTTATTATTTTCTGCATGAAAAAAGTGTCCTGACACCTATGTTGAATGTGATTATTTTTCTTAATTTATAACTGTTTCTTTTTTATTTTTTTCTGAAAATAAGACAAATTGTATCAGTTCTTTGCATTTTACATGCTTTACATCTAAACCTCTCTTAACCATCCTCTTTTCCTCATGTGGAGATTCCTAATTTTAGCTTGTCCATGTTTACCTGCATTTTATTCCTGGCTGTAATCATTAACTTGATATTTTGATATTATATTTTCTTAGTCCTCTAGTATAAGTGTCCTGCAAGACAATTCATATTATTTTTTATCTTAATATTGTAATTTCATATAAGAAAACCATACAGAGCTGCTGAAACTTTCACTGGGTGTGATGAAAATGGACAACCTCACAACTGATATGAACTCACAGAAGCCTGACAGATTTCAAGAAAGGTTTGGACGACACTCTCAGGCACATGGTGTGACTTTTGTGGATGATCTTGTGCAGGGCTAAGGGTTGGACTCGATGATCCTTGTGAGTCCCTTCTATATTCTGTGATTCTGTGATTTCTCTTAGATCTGCTTTAAGGTATGTGGAAAAGCAAGAAGTCTTTTTCTGATTTATATGCTTACACCCTTTTGATACATTTAACACATTTAAAAATATTTCTGAAATTAATTATACCAGTGCTGTAAATCTTTTTCATTTTGACTTCATTTCTGTAGTTGTTGTCCTAATACATCTCCCTTGTCCAGGACATCTTCCAGCTTTTTAAAATTCTGTCTTGGATATCATTGGAGATGTTTATGAATTTCAGGTGAGAGTTTTCTAATACATACCTATGCCTTTCCAAAAGGCTAATCAGCAGATAAAGTAATTTAATGTAAACTGGGAAGTGCTGTGATATCCTTATTATAACAAACACAGATCAAAAAAGAGAACAAAGCTACCCTGAGACCTGATTTCCTATCAGTACTCCTTTCAGGATGGAATTCTATGTACAAGAATGCGAGCATCAGCATAATTTTACCACTGATAAAATATATTTGTGGAATTTTTAGATTCAGTTAATAAACATTCCCAGACAACTAAACGTATTGATCACTGCCTACTAAAACTGTGTTTCTTAATAATTGTAAAACACAGTACTCATTTTTGATTTCTTTTACATTTTGTTCTGATGCATACAGTATTATATATTCTGTTATGTCTGTTTTACAAATTTTCTGACAGCTGACACTTGACAAATTTGCTTTATCCTAACAGTTTTTGTTTACTTTCTGCTGTATCACATGTATGAACAATGTATTCAAAGGTGATCTAGTAATTTTAAACTGCAAGTGGAGCACTTTAAACACACTTTGTCATCCATCTTTGATTAAAAGCCAGTGGAACCTCTGGTGTAACTAAACTAATCAAAAAGTGGATCAGTCAACTCTTGAGCTGTTGGCACTTATTTATACCAGAGAAATTAGTTACAGCGCCTTTAGTCCACCGGGTTAAATTCCAGATTCTAGAACAAGGGGCAGATATTCAGTCTTTTCAGCTTTAAAATTTTCCTCAAGCTTCACAAGAAGCACTTGTAAGTGTTAACTTGGGAAAACATTAGAAAACCTTTTGAAGCAGAGAAAATGCTCTTCTCTCTATTTTTGCAAGGACTGCCTCTTATTGAAAAAGAACTTCAAATTTACCCCATGGACTTACAGGGAACAGAATAAAACTTTTAAAAAAAATTTCTTCCACTGTTTATTGTTTTTTTCCTCTGCTTCAATAATTCCCATGGTTACTCATATACATGCTTTAATATTTCAAAAACCTTTTCAAGGGCAACTATCCAATGTTAAAAGATTCTGCACTGCAGCCACTTTTCTGACAGGTTGACTAGTTAGGTTAAGGGTCCTTTTATTTACATTTGCTCTGGAGCTTTAGCACCTCAAATATTCTGCTTCCACAGCTGGAGTCACTAAATCTAATGTACATGACATTCCAACAATCTTTTAATTCAGATACTCATTTAATACACAGACATTCCATTTGAAATTCAGGTTTTGTGAAATATAAACAGAATAATAAAAACATAATAACTACAAAATACCATTCAAATCTTTACTGTAAAATCTAAGTCAGAAGAAAGTTTCAATCTACTGAAATGAACCAAATTTAACTTCCTCATGTTTTCCTTATTCACATTTCCTCATTTATTTAAATTAAAGGAACTATAATAGGCTTTTAAGGGAAAAGAGAAAGATATGTAAATTGAAGGGGAAACCCCCAAAATTCAGAAAAGCATAAATAGTTTCTGTCCAGTATCAGTAGCTGAATGTAATCCTCAAAGTTCAGTCATCCCTAAGTTCAAAATGCTCATGTTCTTCCAAGATCATCAGCTCTTAGTTATTTATTAAAGGTTAAATCTGTCACACTATGAAACTTGCTGATAGACAAGGCAGGTTGATTATTCTGTTAAAATATGGACCCAGAATAAAGGAGACCGTTCCTCTCTCTTCTTTCTCTCCACCATCAGTCTCAACAAAGTCTTTCTTTGCACCTGAGGTGACATTAAAAAAAAGAAAAGTATTGTTGATCACTTGAAGAAGCAGAAATAAAACAAATGAATCTGGCTGGTTCACTCAAGGGGAAGGTAATATGTATGTGTAAGTAAAAAAGAGAGAATGATCATATTAATTCTGATTGTTTCTACAGATGTAAAAAGCTCCCTTCCTCCTCATTACCTTTACAAGTTTCTTCATTATATAAAATTTGGTGAATAACACTGAGTTGAACAGTTTGATATGGTCTCTAATATTTCAAAAGGTATTTCCTTAGAGAATCATTTGAAAATGTTCATGTCTAATCACTGTCCTCAGAAGTTTTATAAACTGTCTCTATGTCAGTAGTTTCTTACTATCAGACATGATTCAACACAAATTTCTTGTTGCAGCAACTTGAAAACAAGTTCCAGACAACACATCATTAATATGAGCAGTCACTCAGTCAGCATCATTACAAAGTTACTATGTTACCTGAAAATGTGGAATGAGCTCTTATAGCAGATGCCTATTTTTCAACTCCTGCTGTCTCTCGAACCACATCAATTAACCAGATTTGCTGTTAGAGGGACACAGTCTTTCAATCAACTCTGATTTCCTGTGAAATAAAGATCAACAATACAATTTTCTAGACTTGCAGAACTTTGCTCTGATTCAGCAGACTTTTTCTTGTTTTGATCTGTAGCCTTTGTTTCATCATTACCTTGTCTCAATTTCCTAGATTCTTGAGTATATAAAGAAATTCAAAGACCTTTCTCTGAAAAAAAATAAGATTTAGAACCATAGAATGATTGGGTTTTCTTTGATTCTTTCAGTTCTCTTTGTGAGTTCTTAGGAACAAGCTGCTCTCAAACACAAAATTCTATGTATTGTTTCAATCTTGGAAAGAAAAAAAAATACAATACATAATTCACTTGTCTCTGTACTCACAAGTAGCATTTTTGACCTCTTAGTAGGTTCTTGTAAATCAAAATATATCTTACAGAAGTGCTTGCATTCTCTTTGGTGTTATGATTACAGTCTGACTGGCATACGATGGCTTTTTCTGTGAGTTAGGACATAGTTCAAGATTTCACAGCTTCTTGGGTGAGAAAGACTGAGCCTCTTGCTGACTTTTGTCAGCTTAAATACCTGTAGGAAATACAATTCATCTAACATGAAACATTAAGGAGAACTGAGAGCATCAGCCAATACTGCTGCCCTCTAAGTTCTGTAAGTCTCTTATAAAATGTGAAAGCTCAAATCATGAAACTACATGAATTATGGATCTTTCCAATTAACTCATGTCAACATCATACTTGTATCTTGTCTTAAAGTTATCTTTGATTTTTTGTTTTCTGATACATGGAACTGTAACACAGACCATTATTTTTTTCCATACATGGTTACTATATTTTATATTTCTATAAAATAATATAGATAAATGTGTAGACAAGTAGGCTTATGCTGCAGAAGACAACTTGCCATAAAGAAAAAAAACAAAACCAAGCAAGACTGATGAGTTCTAGAAGAAAAAAATAAACAATGCAGAAGTGAACAGCAGAAAACTCTTGAAACCACATAACAACAAAGGCCCAAAATAATAAAGCACATTTACTCAAGTAATTTCATCTTCAGTTTAAGCAATGGCATTATTGATTCTGTATTTCTGATGGACAGTGAAGCCAACCTTAACGGTGTTCCCTGCTCCCAGGCTAACTTCTTCATCCCTACTTTTAATTTTCTTTTCCTGTTTCTCTTCTGTTTTCTATTGATCACATTCATTATATTGTTTACACGTCCTTCTTCACAGATTCATTTGAAAAGCTTTTGCCTACCTTCAGATGTGTAACATTTTCATCTCTGTGCCTTTATATAGATGAAAATATAATTTCTTAAAAACCCAACAAAGTAAAAAACACCATATCTCATACAAGTATTGTGCATTTTATGAACATTCAGTAAATTTGAAGATGCTATTGTTGTTGTAGCAGTTTGGGGGCAAATATAAATTCATAGGAGCATATAAATCTGCATTTATTTAAAAAATGTGTCCCTTTCAGCAGTGCCTTGTGGACGAGTAAATTCAACACTTGCTGGAAACTGGGTCATTTAAACATAGAATTGCTGTTAAACTACATACTAAATTAAAAAGTTGACAGTTAGGGAAACTATCCATGGATATTTTCCTCACTGACACTGTAAGTTCTTTTAAACAATACTTTATGGGTCTGGAAGGCTAATCTTTCATCATGCTGCATTTATCAAGGTCATGTTGCAAACAAATTGTCATTTTGTCTGTTGTGATGGGATGACCCCAGCTGAATGCTAGGTGCTCACCAAAGCTGCTCTATCACTGCCCTCCTCAGCTGGACAGGGGAGAGAAAATATAGCAAAAAGCTCTCCCTTGAGACAGGGAGAGATCACTCACCGATTACTGTCATGGGCAAAATTGACTCAGGTTGGGGAAAATTAATCTAATTTATCACCAATCATATCAGATTAGGATAATGAGAAATAAAAACTAATTCCTAAAATTCCCCTTGCCCCTTCCGTTCTCCTGGGTTTAACTTCATTCGTGATTTTCTCTACGTTCTCCCACAAGTGGTGCAGGGGGGTGAGATATGGTGGTTGCATTCAGTTCATTCATATGCTGTCTCTGCTGCTCATTCTTCTTCAGGGGGATGACTCCTTACACTCTTCCCCTGCTATGGAGTCCCTTCTATGAGAGACTGTCCACAAACTTTTCTAACACGAGTCCTTCCCACTGGCTGCAGTTGTTCATGAACTGTTCCAGCGTGGGTCTCTTCTAGGGGGTGCAGTCCTTCAGGAACAGTTAGCTCTGATGTGTTAGCCCTGGAGTCACAAGTCCTGCCAGCAATCTGCTCCACCCTGGGCTCCTCTGTGTCCTCTGTCCATGAGGCCACAGGTTCTGCCAGGAGCCTGCTCCAACAAAGGTTTCCCATGGGGTTACAGCCTCCTTTGGGCATCCCCTTGCTTCAGCATCCTCAGGGTCCTCAGGGGCTGCAGGTAGGTCTCTGCTCCACCATGGACCTCCACGGTCTGCAGGGACACAGCCTGTCTCACCGCGGTCTGCACCACAGGCTGCAGGGGAATCTCAGCTCTGGCACCTGGAGCACCTCCTCCCCCTCCTTCTGCACTGACCTTGGTGTCTTCATAACTGTTTCTCTCACATATTCTCACTCCCCATTTCCAATTGCAATTGAGCAGCACCTTTATCCCCTTTTTAAATCTGTAATCCCAGAGGTGCTAACAGCATCGCTGATGGGCTTGGTCTTGGCCAGGAGCAAGTCCATCTTGGAGCTGGATGGCATTGGCTCTATCAGATACAGGGAAAATTTCTTGCAGCTTCTGTAGCCCACCCCACTACCAAGCCTTGACCAAGCCTAATACATCTGTATATTTATTGTCAGAACTGGTCAACATTGAAATTGACACTCTCAAACTTTTTTTTAATATAATTTTGGAAGAAAAGCCCACAAATCCTGAAAAGCTTTTCTCTTCCTTCTCTTTCTTGTACAGTGGGGCCTGGGGGCTTTGTTTGCTTGCTTGGCTGACTGGTTCGTTTCTTGCTTTGCTTTGGCTTTGATTTAATTCTTCTCAGTTTAGTACTCTCTCACAGAGAGCTGCTCAAGTGAATAGTTGGGTATTCGCTTATAATGGGAATATTGTACAGAAACTCAAAGGACCAGCTGCTGCTTGCTCTCCCATATACTGCTTGCTGTAGGGTAGCAAGATAGATGGACCTTTAATCCAGTATGGTATTCCATGTGCTGTCAGTTGTTGAATTCTCTCTCCAGTATAACATTTACTTACCGAATTTTTTGCAAAATTCTATGATTACATACATGTAATTCTTCCAATTCATCTTGTTAAATGAGTAGCTGCAGATTAAAGAAGATAAAAATCAGAAAGACCCATATGATCCTCTAATTTTATATACTTTACAAAAAAGCCCTAATTTATCTTCTGATTGAGGCTGAATAGATGTAGATTAGTTAGAGTATATCACCATCAGTAACACGATTCCTTTCACTGTCTAGAACTGTAGGCTTTGTGCAGTCAGTGGAAGTACAATGAGTTTACCATTTCTCTTAAATTATTTGAGACAAGGTTAAGCATAAAAGTTTGAAATTCTAGGAATTGTTGTGAATATAATATTCTTGTAACAGCAAAACAGGAGGCATCTGTGAACACTATATGACTGCTTTAAAAAGAAAAAAAATATCCTGTTTTTAAAAGAAAGAAAAAGCTACTCATAGCAAAAACCTTTTATGCAAAATGACTTTTTTTCCTGCTTTATGAAACAATTTATTTTAGTATCAGTTTTAATAGTGGCTTGATGTATATACATGCATACACAAATGTAGGCTATAGTGCTTTCTGTTAGCAAACACCAATATGTAGAAAAAGACTGCTCAGTTCAACAGTGCAGTTTCTGTCACAGGCGAACCTTTTCCAACAGCCAGTTGTCTTCTGTTCATGACATTTCACTGCAAATTTGGAAAAGAGATTCCAAGCCTATCACATAAACATCAAAGTGTTTATATAATGGAAATGTCTCTCCAATAGAGACATTTATCCAAGAAGGGCCTTCTGCTGTTTCTTAGAGCTTTTTCTCATATTTGTGACAGTTCAAGGTACAGGAACATCAGGTAAGGCGTGTTTCCATCAGACTATTCAGGATTTTTTTATCTTCCTCCTTTTGTAAGCCTTACTGCTTTATATTTTGAATATGTTTGGGCTTGCTTCAGTGCAAAAAACAAAAATAAAATTTGAAGTCTTTAAAGTTAAAATAGGATGAGAAAGTATTTCTACCCAGGACTCTGCTGGAGACTGACATCCAGAAGAGACATGAATTGCTGAAGTTCTTGTCAGAAGAAACATATTTTTTTAATAAAAACACTAGCAGCTTCTTCTTTGTAAAGCTGATCCAGGGTCCGGCTTTTCAGCCAATAGGGTTTAATGGAATATGATAGAATCAGAGAATCACATAATCAATTAAGTTGGAAAAGACCTCTGAGATCATCAAGTCCAAACTCTGACCAAACACTGCCATGGCAGCTAGACCATGGCACTGAGTGCCATGTCCAGTTTTTCCTTAAACACCTTCAGGGATGGTGACTCCACCACCCTCCTGGATAGTCTGTTCCAATGTCTAATCACATTTTCTGTGAAGAAATTCTTCCAGTGTCCAACCTCAACCTCCCCCGGTGCAGCTTAAGACCGTGTCCTCTCATCCTGTCTCTTGTTGCCTGGAAGAAGAGACAGACTCCCTTGGCTACAACCTCCCTTCAGGTAGTTGTAGAGAGCAATAAGATCACCCCTGCACCTCCTCTTCTCCAGGCTAAACAGCCACAGCTCCCTCAGCTGCTCTTCATAGGACTTTTGCTCCAGATCCTTCACCAGCTTTGTTGCCCTTCTCTGGACCTGCTCCAGCAGCTCAATGTCCTTCCTGAATTGAGGGGCCCAGAAGAGCACTCAAGGTGTGGCCTCATTAGTGCTGAGTACAGGGGAAGAATCACTTCCCTAGTCCTGCTGGCCACACTACTTCTGATACTGACATTAATTTGTAACTTGTAACTGTAGAAAGAATTTACAAAAGTCAATGATTTTAAACTTTTTGTTTAGAAATATTCTTACTTTAAATAAATAGCTGTAAATGAATAGCATAATTGAAATGAATAGTGCAACTCTCGTTCTTTGTATCGGACCGGGACTAAAACAATCATTCTCACACTCTGCACATCATTTACTTCTAAAAAATCACCTCCTCTGAGACCTACTGATTTGACTACATTCATTTAAAATGTCAATAAAAATAAGAGAGCTTTGGCAATTATAGATGAAGATAAATTGACAGTCTGTGAAGATAAATCCCAGGATCTCAGAAAGACAAGTTCTTCATCTTAGTTTTTCCTAACAAGAATACTTTCCTTCTGCTATCAGGTTCCGATACTTTCTTGAAATCCCACTTATTGTACGAGAATGTTAACAATAATAGGAGCTCATTAGAATGACATTTTCTTCCCTCACAATGTTTACTCTCAATGTGAATTTAATTGGCTGACTGACAGATCGACAAACACTAGAATCATAAGATACATGAAAAGTGAAGGCAGAAAATTTCACCTGGTATGACAGTCAAACAACTGAGCTACGATTTGATTTAATCATCTCATTGTAAAATAGCCTTGTCCCTCCACTTTTCTTTAGATAAAATGGTATTTTTTTCATTAATAACAAAGACTTCTTATGAAATAATAGCAGTTTACTTAATCGGAGATAAATACATGTACAGAAAAAGAAAACAAACAGCAAACCAACCAACCAAAAAAACCACCCCAAGATTATGGAAAATATGCAGGAACATGTCAATTCCTCAGCAAACAAGAAAATTCTGGTTTTGGAAAAAGGTACAATTTATTCACTAGAAGATCTTTTTCTTCTATTTTTATGGACAGTGTATTCTGCAGAATATGAATGGGCATGCCTGTGAGCAGTGATGAAGTCCACAGAAATGCCTGATAGATAAGAGTACAGTGCTATCAGTGGAGGACATATGCATCATTTTAGCCTCCCATATGTGTATCCACATCACTGCCCTTTGACAATGAGACTGCCAACATTTTCATCGTGGACTTGAAATAGCAGATGATATTCAAAACCGGTAAGACTAGTTTCATTCATGTCCCTGAATCTCTGCTCTAGAGATGGTTTTCCCACAGCTGCTGACATATAAACAGCTCAGATGCGTGAGTTATAATCCTTATAGAATGGTACAAGAGAATCCTTTAGAGTTTTAATTGTCATTATCATCAGGTAGAACAGATGTACATCACCAGGTGAAACCCCAGGTATGTGTGACCTCTACTACATTTGCCTAGTTCTGAATCACTAAACTAATCCAGTACAAGCTGGAAAAGCAATTAAGCAATAGATTAATTTTGCCATGTAACTTTAGTGAAGTACTCACTTCTGTGACACATTTGAAGTGGAAGACCAGAATATGTTAGAAACCATTAGGAAAACCATTCACTGACTGCTGCTATAAAGAATGTCAGTAAGACTAACCTGATGTCACAAGCAGCCAAGACATTGCTAACTTCTGCCGATAGTCTACTTCCGAAAGTAATATATAGTTAAAACAACTGCCTTCTTACCATCTCCAAGATTCCCCAGAAAGGTGAGCCAGATGTGCAAGCACTATGCTTGGGGGCCAGGCCACCAGCCAAGACTTAGGTATACTGAGCAGCTGGAGCAAATGTCCTGTTTCCTGAGCCCACTGTGCTTGTAAACACTGGACCAGAGAGGCTAGGGCCCTGGTCTGCATGAGACTACTGTGCAAGTACCATATAGAGTTGTAAAAAACAAATCATAGTCCCCCACTATGTGTATCTTTTCTGGTGAACGAATTTCAAATTACATATCACTGAGTGCTTCTGTTCTTGCCTCTGACCTACCTAGACATTCTTGTGTGACACACAATTATTTTTATTTCTTTGATCTGCAAATGAAAAACCAATAAAAGATGAAGGAAAACATCACAGTGATACATTAAAAGAGATTGAGCTTTCACTAATGAGATGGAAGGTAGGAATAGCAAAGAAGTGGTAAAACTTTTGAGCCAAGAAGCTTCTGGAATTACCACCCAGGCAAGCACAGGAGGAAGTTAAATGTTCACCTCAGATTCTTACATCTTCCTTGTCACTAACTCTCAGCTCATTATTATTTAAACATACAATGAATTTATTTTATCATCTTAGCAAATCAGTTTTAACAAGTTGGTAAAACTACAAGTTAAATTACGAGCTATGCATTTAAACAGCTTGACAAAAGTCAATACAAATTTAAATAATCCAATTGTCAAATTCAAATAAGAAGTCAATCCTTTAAAATTAAAGAATATCCTTAGGCTGAGTTTAGCAAGATTACCTTCTCTCTCTAATTAACTGCACTTTAATATTATGGAATGCTTTTCAGGAAATCACAGCCAGTTGAACATGATCATGTGATTAAAGAACACAGAGAGAAGATACTATATAAGAAAGTTGTGTGGCAATTATTCCAGACAATTAATTGGGAAAAAAAAAATCAAATGCTTTAACTATTTAAATTCTCTTAATTCTGTCAGCCATTAGATACGTTAAACCAGAAGACAATTGGCAGAAGGCACAATGTTCTGTGTCTTCCTTTTCATGGAAGTAAAGCATGTCATGACTCTAAGGTCACTTTTCATTTGAGTACCTAAAAGCACGTAAGTCTGGTTTACAAATTATCTAGCTGTACTAAAGTTCCTTAGTCAAGGTTATAAGATAAAAGCATATCTTAAAATGAGGAAAATATTTACTATTGTTCTTTATTTCAGAGTTGATTTATGAACTATGAAGTTGATTCACACACAGGTGTGTGAAGCAGTTTTTGAAGATTGTAACTGTTTCTGAGGTATTCTTTCTATTTTCTATCTATTATTGACTTCCCATTCTCTTCCCACCCCTGTAGTTCTAACCATTACTAGTTGGAATGTGAAAAATCATAAATTTTAAAAATTGTCATAGTTTTGACAAAAATTAATCCAATGTAGGAATCATTTATTTTTAATAGCCGTAGAGCAGAAGGATAAGCTGAGAACTGTGAATCCTATTTATTGATCACTACAGAAAAATCACACCCCTTAAGGATATATATTTTTAATCATATATACTGGTTATATATTTTAAATGGCGTTTTCATACTTTTATTAGTATCTGGCTTCTCAAAATCTCTGGAATACTTTCTAGTTTTGGTGTATCTTCAATATCTGAATTAACTTTTATCCTTTCTTCTTTTTTATACTTTTATGCATAACAACATACAGCACTTGAACATTACTTTTTTCAAAGTTACATACTTACAGCTAATAGTATTTCACTATGCTCTATAATACTAAGATTTGTTTACTCTTTTTTCTCTTTTGAATTTTATTGTATTTCTGTATTTCAGAGCATGTGCATGTCTATGCTATAAAATATTTACTGAATCTAAATTATGTTTATGTATATTACGACATTATATTGTAAACATACACATTTACGTGATAAACTATTTTAAACATTGATTATAATTTATTCCAAACAATTTCATAACATGTCAGTAAAGATCTTCTGCAGCACTTACAAATATTTTATCCTTTTTCCTTAAATGTCTTTGGTCCTTAATTCTATCTAGTGCATGGGTTTTTTTCCTCTGTATGGAGCTAAATTTTTTTAATTATTCACTTTTAACTCTAAAAAATGTTCATTTCAAACACATTTAATTTATTAAAGAAGTATTCCATGTTTGAAGTTACTCCTTGTGTATTAATGAAAACTTTGATTTTAATGAAGATCGATCTATATCACTGATGACAATAAGTGTTATTATATTTTGCATCAGGTTTTGGTCTTTTTGCTTAACTTTCTCATACCCTCCTTCTATTTGTTTCTTCATCCGTTCAAATTTCAAATTTCAATTATTTTAGCAATAACTGTCAGTACTGAAATTCCAGTGAAGAATTTGGGAGTTGTTCATTTAAGGGATCAGGTCGAAACTTGTTCTTGCTCCACTGGTGAATGTGAAGAGAGCGTTAAATCACATGTGCTCAACCACTGAAAAGCCAAAGCTATTACAATGCTTACAGAAATAAAACAGTTGAAATATGGCAGACTGTAGTTGTTATGGTTACTAGTTCTTCTGAAGTTCTTTAATATTACAGATAAAACAAAAATAAAGATTAATTAAGAATAAAGCCCTCATGCTTTAAAGTGTCACTGAATGACCTTGGTACCTATTAACTTCAATGAATAATAAATGTATACAACAGTTACACAGAATGAGGTCCTCAGCAATTTACATGATAGTTGTGCTTCATTTCTTCATGCTCACTAGCCTTCATGTACTTATATTGAGGCAGAGTTGATTATTCTAAATAGAAACATCAGTAAAAATTGAGTTTGTATGGCAGATATGGTTTCCATAATTTTGTTGTTGCCTTTTTGCTGAGATATTTAGATGTAACTAAATTTCTGGTTCATTACTGTAGCTGAAAGAAAATTGTTCCTCAATTTATGAAAAAATATCAGATATAGTGTGAAGTAAGATAGCAGTGATGATTAAGAAAATGAAAAAAGTCTCATATGGAGACTAAGACCTCTTCCTTTCTAATTGTAGAAAGGAGAAGAATAAGAGGACACACAACAAAATAAGAAAGCACAGTACACAAACAATAATATACAGAACTTTCCAGTCATATCTCCTAAAAGAAAGGGAGAAAAACAGCAAAGGGAATTTAAGGTATTTAAAGCACTGTACTTGAGAGAGGAACATAAAAAGATTCATAAAGGGACTGGACAAGCACCTTCAAAATATATATAAATTTAATAGAAGGAAGTGTTGGTGGGGAACATAGTTAAATTATTCCAGTCTTATGTGACATTTTAGTTTCTGTCTCTCAGGACAGGGTCTTAATAGAGCTAGTTTACCCTAGATATTTACATTACTAAATACTTCAGATATTTTTGCATGCAATCCTCAAGCTTTTCATATCACTCAGTATCATTGCAGAAATATTGTACTATAGGGACCACTTGACCCTTTCACATCAGGATATTTGAATCAGTTAAGAATGGTTTTATAAAAAAGAACTTCCAATATTAATTTTTACCAAATCTTCTCCCACTACACTGATAATTACATTTGTTAAGTTTTTGATCAGAGCTATATCTGCTAACAATTTGTAACTTATTTACCATTATGAAGAGAATGGCTAGCAAGAAATTAACTACCAAATTTAAGCTTTACAAATCACAGAATCACAGAATAATTAGAGTTTGAAGGGACCTCTGGAGACCTTTTAGTCCAATCCTCCTGCCAAGGAAGGGTCACCTAGAGCAGGTTACCCAGGAGGAGGATGATCCTGGACAACGAGCTCTGGGTGGCCCTGATTGAGCAGAGGGGATTGGACTACTTACCCTCCAGAGAGCCTTTCCAACATCAACCATTCTGAGATTCACTTATTCAAGGTTCAGTGGAACTGTGATACCCACAGAAAATGGGTATCTGACTACAGAATCACAGAAGGTAATAAGTGCACCAAAGAAAACAATTCAGTAATTCTATAATATGAAGAAAAAGTTATTGGCAATTATGAAAGCTAAAGCACAGTACGTCAAAGATGAAAGCTGGTGAAAATAATATTATAAATTTCTGCAATATAAACTTCCTTGTATCTTTTATAACAGCTGTCTAATATCGTGTCTAATATCTAACATAATATGAATTAGCTTCCCTTACCAAAAAATTTTGCTTTTTATTTTGCACAGCAAACTACAGTGAATACCAAAATACACATTTATCTATGCAGCATAAGTAAAAGAATGTTTAAAAATTGTCACTGATTATTTACTAAGGTAGATTCCCATGCTATAATTCCTTTGTTCGGTCTGAAGAAAAAAATAGAAAACCTGTACATTGACCAACTCTTCCAGTCTTCAATGGAACATGATATGAGCTCTGAAAGTCACGCAGCTAGTACACCAATAGTGCAATTTTACATTTGGACAAAGTACCCCAATGTTTTTATTATATACATAGAATAGGAATAAGCAGTTATTTAGTAGATTAGGGTACCTTTATGATAGGTATTACAAGATTATTTTACCTTGTGGAAATCGAACAAGCATCTCCTGTACAAACTGAAACATAAAAAGGAAGTCTACAGGGGATGGAACCAAGGACAAGTAGCCTGGGAAGAATCATAGAATAATAGAATGGTTTGGGTTAGAAGGGACTTCAGAGATCATCTAGTTCCAACCTCCATCTTCATGGAATAGAGAGAAATTGTCTGAGCAGCCAGGGATCAGATTAGGAAAGCTAATGTCCTGATAGATGGAACTAAATTTTATCTTTAATTAATATTAATCTGTTTGTTGTAACATAAACTTGACCTTGATTTTTATTCACAACAATATTAAGTTTTCTGGGATTTTCTGGTGTGTTTTGTAGTTACTTTTTTGTGTTTTCATCAAAAACACTTTCTTTTTAACAGCTCTGTAGAGATTTTCTTTATATTTATGGTTAGATGATAGTATAAAATTGTAACGATTAACAATCTTTGGGGATTAATGTGCTTTTTCATCAATGTAATTGCTTTTTGTGAAGAAAAAAAAGTACAAGGAAATCTTGGGAGCTGCTTATAAGTATTATGATTACATTTTGTTTAAGGGTTTCAGAAATGGCTACTGCTTGCATCAGCTTTGGGGTGTTATTTAGATAAGACACTCTTCCTGCCGACCCCTGGAGTCCAGCCCAGAGACCTCCATCCTTGGTCAACAGATGCAGCTACTCCTCTCTCATTTGCAAGTTCAGCAGTAGTGATGCTGTGTATGGATCTCAAACACACACACTCAAACACACAGGACATCAACAAAGACTGCTACAGAAAAGGAGCTGCCTTCAACATCACCTACATGCAGAACCAACATGAACACAAGCACAGAGCCAAGTCTCCTTCCTCTCTTCGGTCAGTAGAGATGGAAGCTCGGTATTGACAGCACACAGCGCTCTTGGTTCACACTCACACACGCATTAGCGGATCCCTCAAATACCAGCATGACTGTCCAACACCTATGAACAGTTCGCAGGTCCTCTTACCCTTGCAACTGGTGCCCTCCTCACTGGTTGGTCCAGCTTGGGGCTTGCAAGCAAATAGACACATGTTCTAGAACACTCACCTCACAGGTACCACACCCTCTGGGTTCCCCATCCAAATACTAAGCTGGGCCCTTTCTCTGACTGATGAGTCTGATCAGACTCACAACCTCTTACTTTCCGGCTGATGACATGATAAGTTCTTGTTTATTATTGAATATTTATTTTTTTTAGTGACAAATATGTTGTAGTATTTCTTACTATTCTAATTTAAATTTTAAAGTACTAAATCCTACTCCTTTCCAAGCTCATTGACACCATAAACCAGTCAATGTAAGAACACAGCTTCTCAGTTCTGTGCATTCTACTATCTCTCACTAAATCTCAAGCTTTTACTTTTAAACTCATATCTTTCATTACCTTGGAGCATATAGATCTAAGAATATTCTGGACTTAGGTTGAAACACGCTGTCTTAACCATAACATTTAAAAAACACCACTAATAACTACTCTTTTCCAGATAATACAAGGGTTCAGATGCAATGCAATGACATCTGGTTATTTAGTACGTTTGAGAATGAAAAGGAAAAATGAAACATTATTGACATATATGTTCTCAACTGATGAGGAAAAAAAGTAAATTACCTGTTAAATAGCTCCATTTGAATTTTTCATTTAGCTCAATACTGAGGTGGAGGAAAAGTTACTCAACTAAAAGTGTGAGAGGAAAAAGCAAAATACACTATAAAGCAGTTATGTTTCTGTACTCTTAAGAAAATGTTCTAACTAGGCAGCTGTTTCTAGGATGACAGCGTTTGAATGGTTCTGCACACCTAGGAAAAGAAACACTGATAGTGGGGCAAGGATTGATAGTGATTTAACAATAATACCTACATTTCACCCATGTCCAAATTGGGTTTTTCTAAAGTAGTTAGATTCATAGCAGTAACTTCACTATTTATGATGACCTATTCCTGAGCTGAAAGAATGGGGGTTGAGGCACTTTAGCAAAACATGAGTAAAAATATTTTCAAGCAGCAGTAGTTACATCATTTACAACCCCTATATATAAAGCAATGCAATAACATTGACTGATAATTCTAGTATGCCTTAATTTTTTCTAGATATATTTGACAAGTGTTTGTATTTTGGTTTTTATGTTTTCAAGATATTACACAAAATTTGCCTACATAATACTCAAAGTACAAGTGTTAAAGTAGGAGAAAGTAACCGTGAGGGTAAAACAACTTCTTGACTAGTGAATTAAAGATTTAATCAGAATAAAAATTGTTTGTTTTTTTTTAATAGCTTCTAATGTCATGCATTAAACACCCTTTGAGTCCTATGCCAACCAATGCTAAGAGCATCAGGACAATTTTTTGGTTTGTTTAGTCCTGACTTCCCACAATCTTTGCACCAAATACTACAGACTTCACTTTTGAAGACAGTCTCTTATGTGAATCCCTTTACAAGCTCACATCTATTTTGCTCACAGATGTTATAATATTAAGACAGGCATAAGACCTATATTATAGAGATTTATTACAGAAAGTGTCCTTTAAGATATATTTATGGGTGTGTGAAAGATTACCAAGGGATTTTGAAATCTCTTCCCATTCAGTTTCATAGTAGTTTGAAACTCAGAAGACTTCTCTTATCTTTTCCCATGTCAGGTTATTATTGTTTTAAGAAACAAATAGAAAACACCTTAACATGACAAAATGATATCCTGAAATTTTTTACGGAGAGCACACAAAGCCAACTTCCCTAAGATTTCCACAGGTAATACATTCTTTCTTGACATTCTAGTGATACACAGCCTACAGTGTCCAAAGCATTTCCTTTTTCATTTCTATCACAGAAACAAAAAACAAATGAACCAAAAAAGCCCCTTCATCTTTGCCAAGTTTTAAGCTGACCAAAGCATGGCCTGTAAAAAGATTAGCATTGCTCATGTTCACTGCCATCTTAAAAAATACAAGTAATCACTTTGTAGCCTAGTTCTGCAATTACAGTCTTAAACAGAAAAATAAAGTTAATGCAACAAATCTGAATGCTGAAATATGTACAGGACTATCATCATGTATGGCCAGAACCCTAAATTGTGTAACATCCTAAACTGTCCTGCTCACCAACATACAGCTCGTCTCAGTCTTTAGAACTTCTAGCAAACAAGGATAATTTATTTTCCCCAAACCTAAGCAAAGGACCAGAGATTTTCTACAAGACAAACATAAATATTAGAGATCTTGCTAAAGAGGCTGTTACTATCATGTTGTGGTCCAATAAACAAACTAAAAATAAAATTTAAAAAAATCACTGTTAACATCCCTCAACCTGTGAACATGTGATGGCACCTTATGAGTTAATTAGACCATTATATCGTGTATTATTTGCATATCTAGGAAGCTAGAATACAAAGAAAACATTCTACTGTGTACGGTGTAGAGCATATTGCAGCCTATTTTAGGAAACCGTCATAGCATACAATTACTTTATTTCCATTGTAATGTCTTACTTATAAAAAAAAAAAAAAAAACACAAAAAAACCCCACCAAAAATATTATCCCAGAAGGCATATGTTTCATATAAAGTTGATAAATGTGACCAAATTAAAATATCCTACGAGCAAATTATAGAGAAAATGAAACTCTTTGCCAACATACCTGAAGGGAACAACAGATTTTTTTGATTCCTATAAATCAAGGCTGGATTGCTGCCCAGAAGGCATTTTTCTGTAGACTGTTGGGGTCAATGATGAAATCCTGTGGCCTATGCTACCTCAGCAGTAAGATCTACCAGTTTCTAGTTATCTGTGGACCTGTCAGCTATACTTAAACAAGTACTTTCTTCATATGATACATCTGTAATCGGATGTGATTGAGGATTGCCTTAGACTACCTAAAAACAAGACCTGGTTATATTAGATGAATACTTCCTTTATATGATCTGTCTATAATTGGATGTGGTTAAAGGTTGCTTTTGACTACTACTCCAGGAGAAAAACTAGGCTATATTAGAAATCCAGAAAATACACAAAAATGCTAATTGTTGGTAGATATGACTCTTACACATATTAAATAATATCTTTTTCAGTGAGCAGTCCCACTAAGGTCATCACCTACCCCTAGAAATATGTGAAATTCAGTTTACTAGTCTGAAATAAAGACAGATTTTACCTGCAACTTCAACTTTACAAATTCTTTGCTTACAGCCTAGGCCCTGGAAATAGCCTACCTTGACAACAGTGCATTATATGCTTTTAGTTTCACAAAATACACAGCAACATAACTTCTCCCAAAATAATATTGCTCATGGATAGTGATTTTGTGTAAGATTAGCAAAATGTCCAAGATAGATGAAAAATGAAAAGTTCATCAGCAACCTGAAAGCAAAATTTTCATTAATAAATTTTGATATCAGAACTCAGTATGATATATCATACAATGGTACTATGCAGTTATAAATCTAAATATCAGAATTAATTTAGGTTGCTTTTGTTGAAAATGGGCAGCTTGATAAAATATTTTACCTCCTACTGTGTATGTAAAACACTGTTGTAGAAATACCAGAACATTGTTATTTTTATTTTGCAGATATCTAGTCAGTGAAGTATGTCTAATAAAAACAGCAACATTTAACATATGCATTCTTGACTATGGCATGCATTTGCTGGGGGGTGCTTCAGAAAATTATATAGCCCACAGTATCGATTTTCTAGGTCTCTTTCAGTGTCTCCAGTCTCCTACACAAAAATTTAACTAGCCACAGGTTCTATAAATTTTCACATCTGAATGTTCTACCTTTTAATTTCTGTGAATGCAGAAGGAGCATGACCTGAAAGTTAAGGAATAAACTCTGTTAATTAGTAAATTTTCTTTTGCACCTAAAATGGATTTATCTCACCTCACTTAATTAATTTTAAAAGCAGGTCTGTAGTGTAAGGCAGTCATCTAACCTTACTCTGCAGTTAATGAAGACATCTAAATATCTAGAGCAGCCTGTACACACTCACACACATAAAAAATGTGTTTCCGATAAAGGAGATAAATCTTTCATTCTAAATCGTTTCTTAGTTATAGGGAGAGCCTAGATAAATACCTTAACATGCAGGCCTGGTATTTATGCAACTGAAGTTAGGTGGGGTGAATTTATGTGGAAATTATTCCTCATGTGGAAGATCCAAATACTGTCACACAAGACATTAACTACTCAAAAAAGACAGCAAAATTGTGTGACAGTGCTAAATTATAGAAGTAACAAATTTATAAACAAAAGGGATCTGTAGACAAGTTCCTGCACACCTAAGTTCACACCTCTTCAAGATTCACACTGTTTACACAACTCACACCTACACAGCATTCACATTTGCTTATTGCATATCACAGAAGAGGCTGCTTCACCTCTTACAACAGAAATTTCTGACTTAAAAAAGAAAAAAAACCTGTTTGACATGAGAAAAAGTCTCATTATTTCAGAGAGCAAAGTCAAATGCAGATCTATCACCCAGATTTCCAGGAGGATCCCCAATCCAAAATGTCTCAGACCCACACTGCGTAGAAAACACAAAAAAACTAGAAGAGAAAACTAGAGTCTTCCTTCCTCTTCAACACACCTCCAACCATATGTTAACACAAGTATGGATGATCTGGGCATACTGAAGGTAATTTCTGAGACCACGGCTTCGATCAAAATTTCTAGGTATCCTCTCTGTACAAGAATATTTACTTGCATAACAAGTCTTATTATTTTTGGTATGACTAATTTCCAAAATCACCAGTGGCTTTTACAGAAGAGGTAACTTTAGGCTACCTTTATAATTTTTCCACATTTTGTGAAACCCTTTCTCTTTTACTTCTTTGCTCTTATTTAATTTATACAGGTTTATATAGACATGGGGCAATTCTTTAAGAGAGTTAATATAAATTTGGAACAAAAGCATTAGTGCTAGACAGCGCACATTTGCAGATACACTCAATATTTATGGATCGTATGGGTTACACTCGTAGCTCTAAAGTTTCTCGTAAAGTTCATTTAATTTAATCCATTCAGATGTCTCAAGAGATAAAGTTCCTCATTTAGTGTCATGTCAAGCCTTAGTCCAGCCTTTGCAGTGTCACTTGTTTTGACATATTGCTGAGATAGAACCTTTGATTCCAGAGGATGCCAAGTGAAAACATGTAACTGAAATAATTAACTAAATTATTGGGAGGGGGAGAGTAAGGAAAGAAAAAAAGATAAAAGAAAATCATTAACGGTCTTCCCTGAATGAGACCCAGAGCAAAACCACCAAGGACTTGATCATTTCTTCAGCTGAATGGCTAAATGTCATGACATACTTTCTTGTCAAATGTATGCAAAAAACATATTGGCAATGTACTTTTAATATTTTATTAGGCATGATAACTGATTCATTTATATAGGAAATAATTTATAAACTTACATATTATCAGAAACAAATGTGATTTTCTGCTCGGACTTATCTAGTCTTTAGGCTACTTCAACCATTAGTTTTTATATTGGTGATTAATTTTTACAGAGACAGCTCTCCGTAAGCTGGTAGCAGAAGATTTACCCTTCTGGTTCTATATAACGTCTGCTGAAAGCTGAACCATCTTGCCCTAATGACCCAACAAATGCTGTAAAAATATCTATGAAAGAACTGCCTTCTTTGTGAAACTACAAATATCAGTAATACTCTGAACTTCTAAATGTGAAGACATTCAACAGCAAGTCAGTGCTCATGATCTTAGGCTCAGTCTTTCAGAGTTTTCTCCACTAGTACTTTCCAAGTAAACCTATAGTTCATGACAAAACCGGGTAGCCTGTAACAGTGAATGCTGCCCAACCTCTTCTAACAAGGTGCAGAAGATCCTCCACATCCTGAAGGGTCAACTATCTTTCTGAAATTCAGATATATATATATTCAGACTTTTTTTTCAAGCAAAATGAGCACTACCCTTTGATCACTGGTGTTCTGGGAGTTTTTATCTCTCTCTTTCAAACTGAAAGTGCAGCAAAGAAGCTGAAATGCCATTATCCAGTCCCAGTATGCATTCTACCCAGAACACAGTACTGTATCATAAAAAAATAAAGCAGAAAAGCCCGTATCAACCCCAGGACTCATGAGACATTTGCCATCTGTTTTTAAATCATGTAGGCCACAAACTGACAGTCACAAACACAGAAATTAATTTAGTTGTCAGCTGACTTCTGATATATCATCACTGACATTAAAAAGGAAAGAGTTACGGTCCTCAGAATTAATGCTTGCACACACCTCTGAGCCCATATGTTCCCCATGGGGAACTGATGAGTCCAAGTGTACCTTCAATTCCTGCTTCTTA
The DNA here is from genome assembly GCF_009829145.1 of Chiroxiphia lanceolata. Taxonomy (NCBI): domain Eukaryota; kingdom Metazoa; phylum Chordata; class Aves; order Passeriformes; family Pipridae; genus Chiroxiphia; species Chiroxiphia lanceolata. The sequence goes on from NC_045640.1 coordinate 22,842,894, forward strand.
TTAATCTACAACTGCAATAAAGAAATCATATCCTATTATGTAAGGAGGGAACTTCCAACTCTTAAAATACTCCTCAGATCACATAGATGGTTTACTTTTACATTCACATAGTGCTGCTGCAGCATCTTACACAGCACTATCAACATCTGCTCAAAATATAAGTGCCCCAGAATCACCAGTGTTATTTGCTTGTCTACAGATCCGTAACTATCTCTTGGGCTGCTGGGAAGCACCACACTTCATTTTTCACACAAAGTTTTTCTTTTTCTCTTTTTGCAATATCCCCATTGCCACCTTGAATGAGTATTTAAAAGATTAATGCTTTCCTCCATTCAAATTCATTATGAAAAAACAGAGGACGAGCCATCCAAGGAATCCCGATTTCTTACATAATATTCATATTTCTGCAGTGAGCTGAATTTTTCTGCTACTGTTTTGTCTATAAAACTGTAGAAGTGTTAAGTAAACAGAAGTACACCACAAAAAATGCACCACCTAGTACAAAGAAATACAGCTTCCATAATTTAAAACCATACAGACCTGCATCATGAACCTACATGGCAAAATATAATTAAGAAAGCCACACATTAAAGCCAGAAGTTTTGATTGCTGTCATGGCTAAGTATTGCACCAAATGTGGCAGTAATTTTACCAGATGTTCCTGGAGATAGAACAGGCAGTGTATTACCTCAAAGCCACCTGCCACCTTTTGGATATCTGATTCAGAATAAAAATACAATGATTCTTATTTATTAATTTATTGAACAAACCAGCAACTCTCTGTAAGGTCACTTTGTACATTATTTTTTATCAGTCAACCAATTTCTAACTAAATTTTAAATTTCTAGCAATTAAATAGCTGCATCACTTCACATATTGAAGCAAAGAAAGAAGAATGCTGTATAGCTCTTCAGTGACTAACTCATTAGTGTATTTCACTGAGTGAAACAGGCTGAGTTCTGTATAACAATCTGCTTTATGTTAGTTCCTCCACCAAGGGAAGGAATATCATCTGAGGACTGCTTCCACTCTTCACAGCAACTGAAAGGCTGTGATTGCTAAATGTATTGTAGATGAGTCTCTCTGTGCTCTGCATGCACTTCTGCTACAGCACAACATTCAGCCTCTCACACATAACATGAGCCATTCTGCTTATCACTGCTTAGAAATGTCCAGTCTCCAAAGAGTAAGAATATCAACTGTGGATGTGCATTCTGGATGACATTTGGTGTATGCTATATTTTTGCTTATGGATTACCTCCACAGAGGCAATGAGATTGTACCACTTTTGCCAGTGATTTGTCAAAGTGAGGGATCCTTTGAGAAATACAATCACAACTTTCACTAGCTTTATTTTGCATAGTGGCATTTTTTACAAAGTGTGGCCAAATAAAAAGTCTTTCCCCATGCTCCAGTGACATCATCCTGTCTCAACCATATTTGGTTGACCAATTTGGTCATCTTTGTTTACATTAAAAGCAGCAGAGAAGTGGTGAGAACTATTCAAGGGACAATGTTATAGATTCTTTCATTATGTGGAAAAAATGTCTCTAAGCTCATGGAAAAAATATCCATAGGGGCAAGTAAGAACAGAAAAGGGAGACTTCTAAAACACAAACACGTAATTCACTAAAGATTTCCTATCTACAAAGACAGCTTAAACCGTAGGCTTCGTAAATTCAGTATCTACCTTTAAAAACCTTGTGACTTGTAATTGTTACAAGCCATATACTTTGTTTGGAAATATAACCACCTCACTCTGTCCATACATTTCTACATTAAATTGATGAGGGAAAGACATAATCATGAGAAATGGGTTACTCAACATCAGATCGCTTGCAGTAAATACAGTACGATTTTTCTCATTTTCTTTCTTAAAAGTAAAAGCAGCAATAACTTTGCTAAAATTGAATTGAAAAAATATCACAGAAGTTGCATTCAATTTTGTAATTGCAAACCCTCCTCCACACAGAAAAGAAATTGTAAAAAGGCAATGTAAACCCATGAAACACCAGGTCTAAGGATGGATCTTCTTTTAAATTAAAATGAACATTCAGAGAGACCTCATAGTCCACATGCTGGGTACTATCTGCTCGAAGCAGAAACTCCCAGTTGGAATTGTGCAGCACTCTCCTGGACAGCAAACCAGCTGGCCATCTGCCTGCATCTGTCTCTTCTATGCTAATTCCCAGTTCCCAAAAGTATGCACTGCAGCTTTAATTCACTTCACTTTGCAGTTGGCTGTACCGTGTTTATAAGTTATTTGGCTCTTATGGATACATCTTTTTTTCAAGATACTGGAGCATACAAATGCCTGTTCATTAAAGAAGCATAAACTATTGAAAGTAGGTAAATTACTTGATTGCAAGAAAATAATAATAAAAAAAGTAGTACTGGTGTTCCAAGAATGAGAACACAAATGATTTGGCTGACCTAGAAGATTCAACCACTGGCCCAGCAAGCTGCCTATTCTGCTGGCTGTTGAGGATTCAAAGGATAAATAGAAAGCAGACAGACACAACCATCTGTTTTACTCAATGGTGTATTACAAAGGAGAGCTATTTTCTTATGTTGTTAAAATTCAGGGCAGGGAAAAAGGTTATTTTTCCCTCTGCACATAGATTATTCTACCTTTATTTGAGTGACCAAATGAACTACCAGAAGACTATTTCCCACCCTCTACCCGCCTGCCCCCACTCCATAGACTAGTGCAGCAAATGCATACAATTACTGTGCTGTTAATGATTGAAGGAAAGCCTAGGATACCTGTTTGCACTAGAAGAAAAAATATAGAAGAGTAAGGTAAAATCCACAGTTCTGTGCTATTAGAAACTATGATGAACCTGACCTTGAGACAAGAAGAAAATTAGAGTTAATAGGTATGCAGATATTTAATTAACCAGAATTTTTTTGGGTTGCCCAAGGTAACTCTGACTTTCTTATTAGTGCCTAGGTTTGTTATTATTCAAATTCAAAGATTTGTGAAGCACCCTACATCTTAATCCTGACACTCAAAAACACAGACTAAACAGCATTAGTCACATGAAGAGTTAACAGAAATTCAAACAAATCCCACCAGAAGAGATATTTTGCAGTATATATGTATATGAGAAATAGGAAGATGGTATTTTTTCTGAACGCAAGACTGGAGACACTATTAGTCAGACTAAATCTCCAAAAAGTTTTCAAAAAAATTGGAAAAGGTTCAGACAAACCTCATAAGACTGATTCAAAGTCTGCAGTTTGAGATTTAAAACGCTCTATTTACTTAAATTTTCAAAGGCAAGGGCTTTTAATCTACTAAACAAAGGCATAACAATATCCGGTGACTGCAAGCTGAAATTGTATATATTTCCAGCTATAAATAAGGCATGATTTTTTATAGCAAAGATAACCATCCATAAGTAACCTTGTAGTGAGAGATGTACTTAATTTTCCATCAGTAAAAAGTCTTCAAATTAAGACCAAGCATATTTCTGAAAGACATATAAAGCTCAAGCAGAAGTTATAAATTCGCTACCTGAAATTACAGACAAAATCTTGTTCTGTTTTTTTTTTTTTTAAATCAGACAAGTTAAATATAATGACATCTTCTTACATTTAAATCTATAAAATTTTTAATAAAATAAATATTTTTATTCCACTTTGGTGACATAATTTCCATTAAGGGCTAAAATTTTAGTGAAAATTAATTCCTATTTCAAATACCTGACCAACCACAAAAAAGCAAAGGAGATAAAAAGTGGGGCCATGTTACTTGTCACAAGATATACATGAGCCATACCTGTGACTACCAGTGTTTACAAATTGAAACGCAAATCTTGTAAAATCAGTTCTTTTCCGTCTCATACCCTCCATTCAGTACAATTTCTCTAAAAGAAATTTTAAATATTAGAGAATTTCTGGCATCACTATATTCTAAGTGGTTGGTTATTGGTACAGATATTCTGAGAATAAGTAATTTCTTCATGGAAGATAAAAGAATCTAAGTCAAGTTTTTCCATCAGCAGTCTAAGGTTTGTGGGTAGATTCTGAGCTCTTGACTCCCAAGTCTTTAATCTCAATGGATACAAGAGTCAGGAGTTGTTGTATGTCAGAGTTAAGCTTTTGTTTTTAAAAGAGACAAAGATATTCAGTCCCCACTGAGGTCTGAGTTTATCAGAAAGATATAAATGCAGAAAAACAAAATTTTGCATCTTTCCTTTCCCCACTTAAAAACTGCTAGCAGCTAATTCAACTCTCAGGAAGTCCACATAGGCAAAAACTCTCTTTACCATTTGTAAACTGGGATATGTATTCAAAAATAAACTTTGTTCTTATATTTGGCAGTTTTATCTTACTGTGGTTGACAGCCACCTGGCTCAAAATGATTACTTAAAGAACTTTCTAGGGAGGTTTTTAAAACAAATTTAAGCCTGATTTAATACAAGCATAATTAAAATATAGACTTGAAATTTAAACTGCATATTTTTTGTCTGCTGATAAGAAATTCTATTTAGGACATAACTGACTATGGAAAAGATTCTGCAGTGTACATTCTTTCTAAAAATTCACTGAAATCTTTCAAACTTGATATTCCTCCTTGTCTGAGCCTGCACAGAATTTGACAGTTATATATCATTATTCTCTACTGGGGTAGCCAAGGAGCAGAAGAAAGAGGGGTATTAAAAGCATTTCCACACAAGCTATTTTCAAGAGGTGCTAATGCCAAGAGAGATTGCACAATTTATTTTTTTTTATTTTTTTTTTTAATGGCAATCAGGTTTACTGTTGGTACTGTTGGAATTGGAACTCTTCTCTAGAAGCTGGAGTATGCATTGCAAAGATCTTCGGTCTGTATTACTTTATTATTGTTAGGGTGAAGCAGTTGCACCAGTCCAAGAAAAATCTTTAGAAGGGTACCTTGTGTTTATTAAGGTTTATTTTTCAGACTTCACATTTGTTGACAGCAGCAGCTGATTTAAACCACCTAATTCATTATAAGGGATCATGGGTCACGGGCTGGGAACCTGTCTTCATGGTAGTCCATATTGTTCTGTATTTTGGATTACTTTTGGTTTTCCTATTCTCTCTGCTTCTGGTGGGAGTAAAGCAGGAAGTGACTGAGTGGCTGAGCGCTTAGGTGCTGGTAAGTTCACAACATTCATACTCTCCCACTATGTAGACAAGCCCAAAACAGGACTAAAGCTTAATAATTTATGTTTTAAATCAAATAGGATCACAAACATAACAAATTTCTAGGCATCAAGAAACATGAGCAACTATAAATGATATAAATTACTGTCACAGTAATGTCTCAGGCTTGGTAAAGGGTCTTGCTCTGTATACCCTAATCCTCCAATGTGGGGAATAGGGCCTGGGAAAAACCAGACCTTTGCAGAGAACAGAGCAACTCATTACATGAGTGAGCTGTAACTCCGAGAACTGCCGTTTGAACTGCCGTGACAGCCAGCAGCCAACCAGATGCCGTGGTCACAGTTTTTACCTTAAGGTATGTTTGTCTGTTGGGGTTGGGTTACAAAAAGGGCTACGACCCCAATGAACTTGTCTCAGCTTCACACCCTGAGTCCTTTCCTCAACACTCCACACTCCAAAATCCAAATTTGCATGATTATATGCAATAACCATTGTCCAGGGGAAGAGGCGGAGGTGTTTTTCTCCTCTAATTTTTTTCTTTCCAAGGGAAATGTGAGATTCACATTTACTTCATTTTACCATCGTATAAACATGTTAGTTATTAATTGTTTGTGTTCTGCACTTATATTCAGGCACAGCTCTAGACCAGGTAAACACAATGGTTTGTATTTTAGATTACAGAAACTCAGGGTATGCTTACAAAAAGCAACACTAACTGTTCCATTGAGAAAGAAGACTTAACCTTACAGAGGTATGTGGACAACAGATTTCTGGTATCACTCGCTTGCATTCCAGCTCTTGGCAAAATCACAAAATTGTAGTGTCTTCTAAAATCAGAAACAGAGAAATTCTCCTAATGTCCCCAGATGGTAAAGGATACAATGGTAACATTTTGAGTTGTGTGTGAAAACAGTGACTATAGAATTTTACTGAGTTCCACTTAGGTATTTATGTTTCCTCACGTGAGGGAACCACTTGGTTATTTTACTGTCTCATTCGCAGTTCGCCATATTCAACACTGTTCTCATGAGAATTAAGAATCAGGGCTTTCCCTTCTCATAATTTTCTGTTTCACATTCCAGTGGACTAATGGTAAATTTCAATGATGTTTGAATCCATCTGGTTTAATTAGAACCAATGTAACATTTTTATGCCTATCTTAAGGCTAAGCATTGTAAGGAGGCAAAGACCTATAAAATATAGACATATTTATTCCAGTGGTTTCTTAGAGTTCCAGCAAACATTCCACTTGTGGAAAGATGAACTTTCTTTAAAATTCCGTTTTACTACACAGTCTCATTTACTCCTGCTAGTCATAAACAAATTAAATAACAGCCAAAAATTGACATTTTGACAGTGCTGAAGAATTTGTAGGTAATTTTAATGATGGAAAATCTACTTCATCATGCTTCCCAGAGTTCCAAATTGATCTTTGGTAGTGAGGCTGATAATTTGATTGTTCTGTAATATACAAATGCATAATTTCAAAACCAGAACATTTTACAGAGAAACTAATTAAATGTAAATGGAGTCGTTGTACAGGATGTTAATACATACTGATATAATTGAATAAGAATAACAAAAAATAGCTCATCTAAATATCCAATTAAAAAATATTTTTACATCAAAACAACTATAGTGGTATAATATCGTTCCCTGCATCATTAATCAGAAATATGAGGTATTAAATACATCCTTCCTTTACTTCTTGCCATCTTTCTATTCCCTCCTAACTTTAGGATCAAAAAATCTTTTAAATTTGCTGTGCTCAGTGGTAGTCCTATTAAAACAGAATTAAGACACTCTCTATCACACAGGTAAACTACACAAAGAAATGAAGTTATGGACGGAGGGTTATAAACCTTATTTTAATGTTTCACATCAAATTACCAGTGGACAAACTTAACATTCATTTTACTTTGTCTCTTAGAAAATATAAATCCATATTTTCCCTGCAAGGGTGCATTCTTTCATGACCGTCGTGCCTCTGGCAGGCTGTGCCCCTCAATGTAAGGGGGGTACTTTTGAATTAGATGATCAATGGAGCATAGAGGCATGAGAAAGGAATCATATTAGGATGTGAAACCAGCTAGAGTATGGTACAGTGTAACTTCATGGCACAAGCTAATTGTAAGGTCCATTGTGCTTTTTAGCAAGTCAGCCTGATATCCCCTATTATCAGAGCTGAGTTCTTCCTTAGTTTTGCTACATACTGTAAGATGGATACATCTGTCCTTTTTTTGGTATCCCTTTAACCCTTTTTTTTTTCCTCACTATTTAATACCGTATTAGGTGCTGTTCGTAGTATTTGTTTTAATGTCACCCGATAAGGTAGTTATTTTGTATCCCTTTTTTAGTTTTTGATTCCTCTTGCTAAGTTTATGACTATTATTATTATTCTCACTGTAATAAAAGATAGTTTGTGTGTTTGAATATTTCTGGCACTTGTCTTTATTCTGGACATGTGTCCAAACAGTTACACTCAGTCCCTACATCCATGGCCTACAGGGACAGGGAGAGGCCCAGCCACCTGGGCAGGATGGGACCAGCCCTGCTGTGGGTGCAGGCTTTGCTGGGACACAGGAGGAGCAAACAATCAAACAATCTGCCAATGCCTAGGCCTTGGGGGATTGAGTTCAAAAGGTAACATAGTCCGCATAACCTGTTCTGTGCCTCTACTGGCTATGCAGTCATCTTCCACAGAAACTCTCCGGCATTGCCTGGAATTTGGAGAGCAAATCTTCTGGAGTACCATTTTTGGTATTGTGCCTGGCAATACATGTAATTTTATGTGCTATTTTTTGTTATCTCAGCGTTTTTACTCTTACAAAGAATTTTTTAGTCCTGTTTTTTTTTCTTGGTGATCTAACATCCCATTTAAAGCATTAACTATATGTAATTAATTCCCTGATTTTTTTTATTTTTTTTTTCACTATGAAGGGCAAAGGAAATTCATTCTGACAGGAAATATTTGTAATAATCTTAGTATTCAAATAGTCAAATCAGGGAATTGTCTAATAAAGGCAGTGTGATTACGGTCAAGTGTAATGTGTAATCAAGTGTAATCCTGATCTAACTGATCAGGAAAAAAAAAATCCCTAAGTCAAGAAACAGTCAGTGTTACAGACCAGAGGGAAGACTGAGCAATTTCCTGTTACATTTCTTTTACTGTTTCAAAATACAAAAGATAGCTGAGGTTCTTCTGGATGCGTTTAGACAGGATCAATCAACAATCATTGTCTTCTCTTTTTTCCTGATTAATTGCACTAAGCGTCACATGCTTGTTTAAGCAGAATCATCTCTATGGAATTAATCTTTTTTATTGATTAGCACAAAGCAGCTGTTCAGATGAGTCTCATTGGATACAACATGATGGTCCAGTATCCAGAAATACTCTGCAAGGAGAAGAACCTCCCTTTATATCTTGTGTACCTTCTTTTAAATGGCAACTCACATATCTGCTAAGGATTTCTATATTGAGCTAATTTTTATAGACTGTAAAAATCATTCATTTATGAAAAACATGCATGAGTACCTATTTAAAGAGTGCTTTATTACTATGAGTTAGCATTATACTTATTACAAAAGAAAATTCTAGAAAACCACTTACACTAATTTGACAAAGATGTAGTATCTATTTTAATGACAATTATTCAACAGTTAATTTTACTATAACTTTAAAGATAGACCATTCATACATGTGTTTCAGACTGCTCACTATTCAACTTAATTGTGCGAATCAGAGTACTTATCTTAAATTTTCTTAGCTTGGAATTGTACAAAGCTTTAAAAACTTACTAATACATCACCTAAGTACAAGAAAATAGTCACTGACTGCTCTGATATGGGTAACATAACAAATAGAAGTAACTGTAAATTTTTGTTGGCAATTGGATATATTTGTAGCAATAACACCAGATCTTAAGTGCTGCTGTTCTGAAAAGTCACTTAGGTACATAATTAATCCTGCTGAACATATTGAGAAGGACTTTGAAAAGACATGGTAACTTAAAGTAAGAAAGGGAATTTGCTAAGAAATGCCAAGAACCAGTGGATTCTGACTCCTGGAAAACAACATGTAGATTGCAAACCACTAATAATGAACTCACTTATATATTTTTCAAGAAATGCTAACTGTATTGGTAGGTAATGATGGTTCCTATACCAGTAAGATAGAAGAAAAGGTAAACTTTGAAGCTGCTGGTGCAGAGCAATGTGAAACCAAAACTAGAGCAAATAAGAATTATCATGGCATTTCACAAGTGTATTAAAACTAGGAGATAGTTAAATGTGGCATCTTTACAACAGATGAACCTTAAAAAGCAAAGGTATGGCAGGTACAAGAAAAATACTGATATTTAAAAATGAGACTTCATTTTTTGTGACTGATTCATTAATTTCCTTCAACCATATTAAATAATGTATGATGATGGGAAAAATTTTTTAAGATATTGAAAATGAACTTCACTGTAGATCCTGTAAGTACGTACATCACAGAACAGTTGAAGGTAATTTTGGCTTGTTGTTATGATTTCTATTAATTTCACAGGCCTTCTCTTGTTAATATTCCAACTTTTTAGATAATCATCTTATTTAGATTTACTTATTTAGCTAACTGCCTCCACATATGTGTTCAACGGGGAATTCAACTGATAACTTAACAGCTAGGACTCTTCCCTAATCCTCTTGATGTATACCCAATAATTAACAATCCGTGAGGAGTAACATTGTTGGATATCCAAATAGATTACACCAAAAATGATCATTTGTATGTTGTGGGTTTAGTGGACAAAATGAAAAAATGATTCTTTATCAATAGCTACACTTTTAGTACATTTCTATGAGTTAATAGGGTTCAATTAACATTGCCAAGCGTGAACTTCTTGCACTTTTCTCTGGAGCTTTGAAAAGTTGAGAAGAAAGCTTAAAGGATGGTTGAACAGTTATCCTGATACCCTAGTAATTAGAGAACGGGTGATTAATGTGCATCTGTGGCAGACTCTGGGGTACTGTCAGTGACCCTGCAGTGTGGAAGAAAAAAGAAATTATGAGCATGGCATGGGAATACAGCTTTTCCTATTTTCTTAAATTTTAGATCTACATCTGTGTTTAATTAAAAGAAGAAATGAATTACCATTTACACCATGAGGCAATGAGCTCTGATTGGTTATGGTCCACATGGACTTTGAAACTGATTGAAACTTGGGAGATCAGATAAGATTTTGTGGAGATCCTTTCAAGTGTCCTATCAAGAAGATACCAGACATTTAGAAAAGAAAAAGCTTACAGGCTGGAAAGCATGCTAATGAAAAACATCTGTATTTTTTTACAACTTCTACTGTTGCCAATTTTATTTTTAAATTGGAGTGTGGGTGCCCAGGTCCTGGCAGCGGGGGTTGCAGAGTAGCCTCTGTGAGGAGAGACCAGGGCTACCCTGTGCTGCACAGGGCCAGTTCCAGCTAGCTCCAGGGGACCCACGCAGGATATGGCTGAGCCCCTCAGCCAAGGTGGTTCTACCTTTAGGAAAGTGCAGAGATGAGCTATTATGAGCTATTATGGACTGGCTGCACCTCCCTCTCCCAGTGCTGCTGCGGGGGTAGGATGAGGATGGGGCAGGCAGAGGAATTGGGAGTGAAGTTGAGCCTGGGAAAAGGGGTACTAATGGTGTTGCTTTAATGTTTGCTATTTCATTTCCCTCTATTTGAATTAATAATTACATTTTTATTTTGACTGGTAATCATTTAATTTTTTGCTAGTGATGTCTGTTTTATCCATGGTGGTAATTGATAAGCAATTTCCCTGTCTTACCTTGACCCACAAGCTTGTTTCCTGTTCTTCCTATTTTCTCCCCTGTGGTTTGGCCCAGGGCTAACCCACCACAAGATGTTACACCTTTAAATATAGTGAGGTGAGATCTCTTCATAACAACTACAGTTTAGTCTAATTCAGTTTAGTCTAATTTAACTTTAGAAGAAATATAAAATCACCTTTTTACTGAATATTTAGTTTGCACAAGCCAGGTGACTAGACAAGCTGATGCAGTAGCTCCTAGAGGGATTCAGAGGAAAATTGCTTTTATCTCCTGAAGCAAAATAGCATTCCATATTTCACATGATAATAAAATGTATCCTCAGGGTAAGTAAGTTGTCTCTACTTTTAAAACAAAATACAATTTAATTAGTATGCAAAAGTGAAGTACTATTTTATGGGAACAAGTAACTCTCCTGAGTTTACTGTTTTAGCAGATTCTAATACCTTTTGTAACAGTACACTAGTTGCAAATTAACTCTGGTTGACCATAACCAACCAGATTTATAAGATTCATTGAAATGTTAAGCATCAACTAACAGTTAAATTACAAGATGTTTCAAGATGTGCTTAGTTAAGTGAGAAATGTCCTTTAATACAGCTTAAGTTTTGAGTATCTGAAACTTTTAGCTGGTCTAAAAAACATATAGTTATATACATGGAACAGTTAGTTTAGTTGAGCATGTAATTAATATGTACCTCATAAAACAAACAAACAAAAAAAGTCAACAAAACCCAATCTGGTCTCACATTCACATTTTAAAGCATCTAAATATAAGTTCAATTGGACCTATTACAGAAACACTTTAAAATACAAGTGAAGAATACTTCAGGAGACCAGTCATAGATGAATTTAAAAGCAGCTTTACCTCACAAGAGCAATCCAGATGGAGACAATGCCCTAACTAAACTTAAGCATTTATTATTTTTTCTTCACTTTTATTTTTTTTTATTTATTTGACTAAATAAAAGTCCATCATTTCAGATGCACTTTCCAGTAAATGTGAAACAAACCATACCTTCAAGCTAAATAGTTACAGACCAAATTACCTAAACGTAAGTTAATTTTGCTCTATCTCTCTGGAAAACAGCAAGTAGAGAAAAGCAGCTTGTGTTTGCTAACATCCATAATAGACATTTCTCATACTCTAATGTTTCAAAGCACTACAAGTCAGATTATTTCTAGCAACAAGGTATTTTATTTATTATTTTTGTGGTTTAATCCCTGCTGAGAAGCAAGCACCATACACCACTCACTCCCCTCTCCTCCCTGACCCCATGATGGGTGAGGGAATTGGAAAAGGGAGAAAACCCTTGGGTTGAAATAAAGGCAGTTTTACAGGTAAAGTAGAAGCTGCACACGCAAGTAAAGCAAAAAAAGGAATTTATTTACCACTTTCCACGGGCAGGAAGGTGTTCAGCGATCGTCAGGAAAGCAGGGTTGCATCACCCTTAACAGTGTCTTGGGAAAACAAACGCAATCATTCCAAATATCACCCCCTTCCCTCTTCCTCCTTACTTTTATTGCTGAGCACAATGTTGTATAGTATGGAATATCCTTTGGTCCATTGGGATCAGCTCTCCCAGCTGTATTCCCTTCCAACTCCTCGTGGATCCCCAGCCCACCCACTGGAGGAGCAGGGTGAGGAGCAGAAAAGGCCTTGGCTCTGTGCCAGTGCTGCTCAGCAATAGCTACAACCTCCCTATGTTACCAACACTGTTTCCAACACAAACCCAACACACAACTCCACAGTAGCTACTGTGAAGAAAATTAACAGTCCAAACCAGCACATTTATGCAAATAGGATATATTTACTATATAAATAGGATGTATAAATAGAAGAACTGCAAAGATTAGCTTTTTAACTAAAACCTGGTGTACCTCTAGAGCTGGTACAACATGTACTCTGAAAAGGACAAATAGTGCAGGTGGGTAATGGAGCAGGCCAGGGGCAGAGGAAGATCTGTAGCAATGTCAAGGGACTCACGCAAAGCACTGTGGAACTTTAAGTAGATAGATTTTTTCTTTCCCCCCCTCACCCTTTCAGAAGCTTTGCAGTTTCCATTTCTTTCCATCTTATGAGTCGGAGGTGAAAGAAGAGATTCCTAATTCATTTAACCTATGTCCATAATATCACATGGAGCACCAGTATCTTCAACAGCGGTGGAGTAAAATATTTCTGAAACGCTTATCCTTATAAACTTACAAAGCAGTGATAAGTGAACAGAATGAGTATACTTACACTGAACATCTTGTTAAAAAGAATGGGAGCTATCCAACTCAGTTTCAATGTTTCATATTATCTATAGAATTTAGAGGGTAAGTGAAGAAAAACAAAAAACATGAAGGAAATAAAGAACTAATTTAAAGGGGGAAAGTGACACACAATTTGTCTTCAAGAAATTAGTTTGGATTTAAGTTACCATTAGAAAAAAAATAAAAGAATTAATAATGTCATAAGAAAAATTAAGAGATGAGCTAAACATACTAAACCACAACACCATAAAGAAGGCAGCACTGGTCTCTGGCCTCACAGAAAAGTGGCTATATCCAGTAATGGTTTTGAGAGTCTTCAAAGCAATGTTTATTAGATGGTGAAATTAGCATCTAGTCATGATGTTGTAGTCACAAACATCAAGTTGTCTAAGTCTTTCTCAAAACCACAGGGAAATTTTAGTTATGTCACCAAACTGGTATACAACACATATGTTAGAAGCAGGAAAATGCACACTGTAACAGGATGCTGAGAATAAGCCCTACTCCTGGAATTTAGGAACCTTAACTACACAAGTGGTTCTACTTACTGGGAATTCTCCTAAAAATCTGCTCTTGAATGCTAAAGGTAATACAACAGTATACAGCTTTTGTTTTATACTTTTGTATAATTCACTCACAGGTAATAGTGCTGTATCTGTGCGGTACCTGAAATTTGTTTCCTAGCAAAGAAAACTGTATACAAAAAAATGCTATTTCCCCAGCCTGTTCATAAACACAGTTCCCGAAGGACTTCTGCCTTACATGGAAGACATTCTCTGAGTATTTCTGCAGGACTGAGTAACTCCAACTTGTTTTCTAAACCCCAGTCTGGTCTAACTAAGAGAAAGGGAGACACCCAGGAAGACAAGATACACTGAATCAGTCCTGTTAGTAGATTTGGCTACTGCTGATTAGCTGCTCAGACAATGTCACATGCTAAAGTATTTTCTAGTCAGACAGAGAGTTACTGAACAGTGTAATCCACTAGCCCTAAGTACTGATCGGGGGTAGGTAACATTGTAGACACAGAAGTTTAAAGTCAAGAGCCTTTTTCTTTTTAATTGAACTATCTTAAATGTTTACTTACTATCAAGATAGCAATAGGGGCTTCCAAAAGATTTTGCTCAAACAATAGCTTGATGTCTTTTGGCCTCTCACATAATACCTGTTTAACAGAGTCAGTGTTTAAGTGAATTCATGAGTTCAAACACACCATTTAAGCAAAACAAGAGCAGTATTCACTTTGAATGCTATTTCTACTGTTCAGCTTCTTTTTTTCCTAGTATTTCTCTCCATCAATCTTCAGTGCAGGATTCTGTACCAGTTCAGAAAACTGAGATGGTTACTGTACAGCAATATTAAAGGTAAAACATATTTAGGGCTGAAGCGATGTTAATGACTATTGTTAGGTGAGAAACAAGTAATTTGCTAGCTAAAATTTACAAGATTAATGACACTTCTATATTATGCTGCCAAGAGAAGTTAGTTTAAATATGTATGAACTTACACTTCCATACAAATGCAATAGCATGCTGTTCATAAAAAGAATGGGAAAAAAGTATGTAAATAAAGCTGTGTAAAAGCCTGGTATTATATCTATTGTGCATTTAGAGTCTTAAAATTCTTTGTCCAGCAATGCATTTCTCATTTAAAACGCTTATAAATAAATAAATAAACAAATAAGATTAATGTCTTTCAATATGCAAGGTTCCTGACAAAATATCTGACACAATGAATTCTTCTCAATATATAAATTTTGTAATAGGTTATTTTTAGTAATCTCAGCTTTGTTTTCCTCCTCACATGTTCCCTATATATTGTGCCTAGCTCTTTGTTCCACATTTTTTCCTACAATTTTATTTCCTTCAAAAAAAAAAAAAGTAAGAAGCTACTAATAGGTTTACCAACAGATCTACTATAAACTGGTCTTTCTCATATGAAAAATACTGTCTATTAAAAAATGAAAACATGGTTTTGGAGTAATTTCAGAACTTCACTGCTATGGTAAATTTGTTCTCATTGTCTGCAAACTTATTTCATCTGTGCAGAGGTGTTCTGCACATTTGAAGCAATAAGTGTCATCTTTGGATATCATTGAGTGTGGTGAAGAGTAAAATAAGAATTAACAGATTCTCTGGAGTGAATCTTCAGTATCATGAGAAGAAAAGGATTGATAATGAAAAAAATCTCCCACTTTATTTTCAACCTGGAATGCAAATATCTCCCTAAAGATATTAGATATTGATTTCAAAACAACAAAAGCAGTTTCCTTTGGTTAAATTAAATGAAAATAAATGTAGTCTCTTAAAGTATCTTTTTAAGACTAAAGTAAAGCTTATACATAAAAAGAAAAGACAAAAGAGTGAAGAAAAATGAGAGAGAAGGAATGAGAAAAAGAGAGTAGGAGGCAACAAAATTAATGAAATAAGCATTTTGTTGATTAAATGTTGGTATGGACTGCTTCAGTCTCTGAAGTAATAGTTTTCAAACTATGTATTTAATCAGCATACTCTCTGTTATCTTGTATATTTGTTTTTGCAGGCGTTTTTCCTCTGAGAACAGCATATTACAGATTTTCTGCATATGTGACATTTAATTGTATATACAGCTCTGAATGACATTATACTATTAGATCAAAGGGTGTAGACAAGATTCGGGCATGTCTGCAATTGCTGCAATTGCAATTAGTGTAACACTACTGGGCATTAGAGTCCCTGATTAGGGATGGTTTTGCCACAGAATATGATAGTGTTGTGGTAACCTTTATGGGCAGAAACTTCCCTTAACTGAACACAAACAACAGAAAATTTAAGATAAATGCCCAACGTTTAATATGCGAACCCTTCAAGCCTTATCAATCCAATTAGTACAATCCAATTAGATCATCTACAGAAAACTGCATCTTCTTTGAGTTTTGGACGTAGAAAAGGATAAACTATTTTTGTTCTGGAATTTTTAAAGAAGTTTCACCTTTGTGGAAGGCACATACTGATATCAGATCCTAAAATTTAGATCATGGTCTAAAAAGAAACAATTTGATGCCCAAGATGAAATACTAACAAAATTGATTTTGACAGTAAATCAAAGCAGATGCAAACATATAAAGCATTATGAATCCTGGCTTACAAGCAACAATACTTAATTCTAATTATTCTCATATTCTCTCTAAAAGCCTGATTTACAAAGTAATTTCACTGATTTTTGCACTATTTTCCCAGAATAATACCATCACAAAACATGAAACTTTGACTGATGCTTGTGGAGAACTTGCTACACTAGAATGTGGAAAGTAATAGAAATCCCTAGTTCAAGATGATACAAAGTATAAAGAGTGAATTGAGCAGAATTCAGAATTACTTCTGAAGATATAGAATAACCTTTAACATAACCTTTTATAAAAGCGAAATCAGATTTCTAATCCTTTGTTGCTTATACGAAATAAGATTTCATATAATCATTTATAGCTGGTGTGTTTTCATTGCATCCATCAAGTTACTGGGGTAGATTTCTTATTTTGCTTCCTGCCAAACAGAAGGAAATTTGATGCCCAGAAAAATAAGCTTCCCTAAACAACCAATGCAATTACTTATGGATTTTGTTGGAGTCGGGTTTTTTCCTGGTTTTTTTAGGTGTTTTGTTTAATTAAAAGAAAGACTGCTAAGAGAGATTACATTTTTGAAGTAATCTTTTTTTGTACATGTCAAGTCACAATGGAAAGTTAGTCATTAGAGTGAAATGCTTTAGCGTCTTATCTCCAACAATGAACAATGCACATTTTAGGAAACTATAAAATATATGAAATAGACTATTTGCGTAATATGCCAAGAAGAAAATTAACTATTACCAGACAGTTATATATGGATATTAGCTTTATAGAACATTATAAACCTTAAAAAAAAATCTTACCTACTTAAGCCTTAGCAGTCTCGAACTGGAATAAAAAATGGATTTCAAACACTGAGAAGTTCTGTGAGCCGTGTCAAAACAAAAGTTCTAAAAATCTTCTCTGTTACCAATGTTTGTGGACTTTAAATAAACCTGATTCCAACAACATGCATACCGTCCCCAGTGACCAAGGCAAAACAAATATGTCTGTTATTCTAGAACATACTGTGATGTGCAATATTAATACCAAATATTTCAAAGCATCACCAGCAAAATCTGGTTTGCTTTCATTCAGTTCCTTGTTTTCCTTTCTTTGCCACATGGCTTGTATTTAGTTCATGGCAATGGAATACGTATCTGTGTATATATGTATTTTAATTTAATGGTTGATGTTGCAGAGTTGCCATTGACCAAGAGAAAATTATTCTGTATTGAAGATTTGATGTTTAAATGGTGCCTGAGTAATAGATTTTTTTTAGTATTTCACTTTCTTCATGATCAAAAGAGTTAATTTTTTTTCTATAAATGATTGTTTGGTGTCTTACAAGGTGTTCTTTCTGTATGTATTGGTTTATATTTTTTATTTTTTAAATTACCTGTCAATTTTGGTTTTTTATTTTAGAGTTGAACAAACAATGAATTTTTCATATATTTTTTTACTTTTCCCTTGTCCACACATGAAGCTGCTCCATAAATCAATGTTGTTAAATCAGACCACAAAATCTAAAGTAATAACTCCTGATAAACACACTGAAATTCTTCTTGTCTACTGCATTATTTTAGAAATGTTACTTGAAGCTCATTCACTTCTTATATCTACATATTTTAACTCTGTGCAAATTCCAGTTGGACTTCGCAGCATTTTGATTCTATCTAAACAAAAGCTTCACTTGACACAAAGCAAAACTAAGTCCTCAATTCTACTCTTACAGTCATTTTTGAACTTAGGCAAATGTGTGTGTTCTATATCTTCTTTTGTTCTTAGAAAGAATTAAAATGTCCTTAAATTTTGCATATTTATTTTCTATCTAAGTAGAGTAAGTATCACACAATTTCCGTCCTAACTGAGTACTATATTTCACGGCTCCAAAAGAACAAGTACAAGGACAAAGGAAGTTTTCAGAGAAATCTAGGTAAGACTTCAAGTTTTCTAAAATCAAATAAATAAAATACCATTTTTCTGTTATAGTTTGCATTAAAGAATATTTACATATGTCTCAATCTGAAGAGACTGTAATGTTTGCTAAAGAGGGTGAGTTATAAGATAGACCAAACTCCTCTCTCTCACAATTGTAAATTCAAAATTAAGGGGCTTTAATAGAGGAAGTGTGGAAAAAATAGAAGAAATAACAACCCTTTATTAAAAGATATATGTATGTTGGTAAAAACAGTAACAGAACACACACACAAAAAAAAAACTAGACAGTAGTCCTAGAAAAAAAAAGTCTGAATGAATACTTCTCTGTCCTTTAGCGCAGTCCTAATCGTGCCCTGCAGGGGGCGCTGTTTGATCGCTGAAAGTGTAGGGCCTGCAGTACCCTGTCGTTACCTGCAGGGGGCGCTGTTGGATCGTTGAAGGTGTAGGACCTGCAGTTCTCTGTTGTAGTCGGCAGGGGGCGCTGTTGGGCTCTGGCAATCATCACACGGGGAGAGGGGTCTGGGGTGGGGGGGTCGGTCCCGAACCGCGGGAGAAGCCAAGAAGGAAATGGGGGACTCTTCCCTCAGTGGGAGAAAAAAGGGAAGGGAAGCAGTCCACTCCCACAGGACTCACCACTGTCCCAGGTGACGGCGTCTCAAAACTCCTCCCTTCTCCGATGAAACACAGGAGATCCAGGGAGCAGGACAGCCAGGCAAGTCAAAGCCAGCAGTCCGAGCTGACCAGGATGAGAAGCCAAAAACAAGATCCCAGTCCCTCTCCCCAAATGCCTGCACACAGACCCCCGTCTCCCTACGAGAGCCAACACCGCAGTCTGCCTCTCCCCCCTCCAAGCAGAGTCAGCCACCCCCCACCCTCAGATGGGCCATTAGCAAGGAATGTAGCTCGGCTGGCTACATTCTTTGTAAAGCTAATGACCTCCCTTCCCCCCGCTCACTCCATTTTTCCTTGGAGTGGAGCAGGGGAAGAAAAATTCTCCTGAATTTCTAACCTATAACAACATATAAACAAAATTTAAAAAAAGAATCACAAAAAAAACCTCCACAAAACTTTCTCACTGCAACCTATAACTGAACAGAAATACAATGACGGCTTCTAAAATTATTTTCCGCAAAATGATTTTACGTGCTCAGTGGTTAGGTGCATTCATATAACATGCTTATTGCTACACAACAGACACACAACTCTGCACTTTTTTCCTGTCTGGCTAATTAAGTTATAATTAGCATGTAATCTATCTGAAGCATTTCTTGTCTAGGACATCAAGTTGTCGTTTTATTAGTATTATCATAAAGACACTGGGTTGTTTGCAAGGGCTGGAGGACAGTCTTTGGCCACAGAAATGCCTACTTAAGTTTAGCATGCAATCAGTGGCCCATCAATTTCAAATACTGTTCATTCATCAGTGCACATGATTACTGGGGAGAAGTTCATACTTTGACTGAAAGCAGCATGTAGTGTTAGAAAATAAAGAAGGGTAAAGTAGGTTTTGTGTGATTATCCTTTTTTAAGTAGTTTTACTCCAAGTGTTGCTAGAATTCTAACAGTAGATGGTGATGCGTTTCGTGAAAAATGTATTCATTGTGAAAAAATTCTAGTTGTATTATTTAATGCCAGCAGATGTTATGCAACCTTAACAATATGTCTATTAAATTTAAGACACTCATTAAAATATAATAAGTATTTGAAATTACCATAATGTAATGCAATATCATATATCATATCAACAGGGAAACATTTATCATAATGTAACATTAATTGCACTACTTCCATATATGATAAAAGATTATTTAATATAACTTTTAACAAACTGATATCTATTTAGAGTATATTAAATTCATCATCATGGCTGGGCTTCACGAACGAAGATTTGGGAAAGATCTCTACCCACGTTTGTTACAAGTGCATTGGTGGCTAAAGAGACCAATACGAGACAGGCATGTCCGGTTGCAAAAGGTACAGCAGAAAGACTCCTTAGGTGGTATATTCTGCAAGGCACGATTCTTTCTGCGTTGTCTTTTCTCCTCAAGGGTGATCCTGTGTGCTTTCTCAAAAGCATCAGCAGCGTTATAGATAGTGTGTCTCCAGGCCTCCCGATTGGAGGCCAGAGTAGACCAGTTATGTTGATCAATATGGCCAAGGCTGAGATGTTGTTTCAGGGAGTCCTTGTATCTTCTCTTCGGGGCTCCTCTCTTGCAGCAGTTGGTTGCAAGTTCACCATAGAGCAAGATCTCAGGGAGGTGGTGGTCCTTCATCCTTGAGACGTGTCCTGCCCAACACATCTGTGTTCTCAGCAACATGGCCTCAATACTTGTGACTTCACCAGCATAGATCGAGCTATATTAAATTAAACTATTTAATAAAGAACAAAGGAAAAGGTAGAGGGGAGTCTGCTTAATCTTTGTAACATTGTTTAACTTATACCTTTTCTTCCTTGTCCACTATTATTCATTTTGTACATCCACAAAATGCCAACTTGAGGGAAGTCAGGCAATTTTAAAGATGCACCTGCTTTCTGACCTTTTAATGTCAGTGCTGCACTTAGTGCAGGAATAGTCTAAAGAGTTTTAAATACTGGAAGTCCTTTAGACAAAACATATCTCCTTAAAATCACATATAAAACATTTTGTTTAGTTGACTCCAGATCTTCACATCATGTAAACAAGGATAAGTAAGAACGAATGTTTGTAGCTGTCATCTGCAATCCAAAATATTAAATAATTAGATTGATAGCTATACCCTTGTGTGTGTGCATTTAGAAACTACAATATTGCATATCTTAGAGTGATTACTTGAATATTTATGTTACAAGGCAGAGTTTGTAGTAGAGTAATTATACATAAAACTAACTTGAAATACATGGAACACCTTGAGCATTTTTCAAAATTAGCAACAATTACCATAAAGTCCTACTTTATGATTTAAAATTCTATACTGATGCACATGTATACATCCATCTCATAAAATGCCATTAAAGAATTAACTAAATTATTAAAACACTTAGAAAGTAGGTTAAAGCAATTGATATTTTATCATTTCAATCTATTACAGTCTTCCTGAGCCCCATTTTAAAGATCTAAAATTGAAAATTACTCCATTCCAGGGATTTCAGCAATTAAAGCAGAACAATACATCACCCTTTTTTTTCCCCGATTTTTTTATTTGATAACGTACATGACATTAGTGGAGACAAAACTGGAAAAGCTTCATGAAATTTAGTGCAGTACAGAAAGCCTAAAGAAAGTACCTTGGCCCCAAAAGCTTATAATTTGTCTATATATCTGTCAATAGTGTCTCAACATTCCACCAATAAAATACATCAAGCCAGAAGAGTTACCTAAGAATTTTTTGTTCCCAGAATGATTTTGGCATATTAAGAACATGGAACAGGTTTTTCTTGGCCTACATTCTCTGCAGCTGTTCATACTGAGCATGATAGCTTTCACACCACCCATGCTAGGACGTGTTAAGCAAGTGTGAATGCTGCAATCTATTGACAAAAAACACTGTGTTTCTGTAAATTGCAGTAAACATATAGAGAGGGAAGTTGAGCCCAGTTTTTATGTTCAGTTGACAAAAATATCTGGCCTTTCTAATGCAGAATAATTCAATATTTTACTTTCAGGTTTAGCAAACATAATCTTGAAGACTGGGGGTGAGGAGAGTTGCTCAGAAAAGCCTTTTCAAAAGCTTTCTTGCCTGGTTCTTTTATAAGCAATTAAAGAGGAGGAGATTTAAGCTTGTCTTTTTCTTCTTTTTTTTTTTCTTTGTTTTCCTCATAAGTCCTATAAAACAGGACACATTGATATGACATCAACACTGAGTATATACTTTGGCTTCAGTTTAAAAGAGTACAATCAACATATTTTATTTTATTTTTTAAACATCAATCCACTTTCTATAGTGCCATCACAAGAAGGCAAATTATCTTCTCTTTCAAGATGTAATGAGATGTGGTGGTTCTTAAGTTTCTGTGAGATAAAACTAAAGTATTGTTAAATAAGTTTTTAAATATCCAAAATCCTTGTCTAAAAAATATGGTGTGAAAACAAGGAATCATCAAAACACAATGACAGAAAGATTGGTAGATCTCCAGATAGTGAATCTATTGTTCTTATATGTACTTACATTTTTTATGCATAATGTATTTTCTTTAACATGTATA
Source organism: Chiroxiphia lanceolata (assembly GCF_009829145.1). Classification (NCBI taxonomy): domain Eukaryota; kingdom Metazoa; phylum Chordata; class Aves; order Passeriformes; family Pipridae; genus Chiroxiphia; species Chiroxiphia lanceolata. The sequence goes on from NC_045640.1 coordinate 22,865,301, forward strand.
TTGAGCTTTTTTTTCTATTGACCATTATTTATAAGAAACCATGTTCAGTTATAAATGCTGCTCAACAGATGCTCTTTTCTCCCTCTATCATTTTACAATGCTAAATATGATATAATGGAGGAATATATTATACAATGTAGCAACTGAACATCACACAGTATTTTTATAATCCAGGTAAAATTTTCATTAGCACTGAACATTTTAAAGAAAGTAAAATTTTGCTTTCTACTTCATGGAAAACACCATCGAAATTGTACTCACTGTGGATGTTTAGGGCAGCACTGCTAAATATCTGTCATATTTTAATATGATAAACTCCAGTCTTACTCTTTAAAATATTTATTTCCTGTTTTATTCTGATGTAATATTAATTTCTGACCTTGGGATTTTGTATTTATTACACATGCAGAAACATGCAGAAACAAAGCTTTCAAGATAACTTAAAGTAGAGGTAGTCGAAAAGATTGCGGTGATGTTTTATAAACTATATCAATTTCAGCTCACCTCTAAAGAGATATTGCTGCTGCTTCCTGTTGAGTATCTTGAACTATCAAGATCTGCAACTGCAGATTTTCTTTTCATCTTCTCTGTTGCAGGTGGGAAAAAGACATTCTCTGTAATCCTGGATTTTTATCAAAAATATAACTCAATTGCGTAATTTCCCCAAGAATTTTCAAGTCAAGTTCAAAACCTTGCTGAAAATAGTTCTAGCAGGTTATTAAACTTAAATATCCATCCCTGAATTTTTTGGCGGTAAATATAAAAAGTAAAATTAATGTTGCAGTTATTATTCTCAGACATCTGATGTCAAAAAAAGGATTTGTTTCATACTTTATTTCAGTTTAAATACTTTTTTTAAATGGCAGATGTTCTATATTTAAATGATCATGTTCAGCACAGTTCTGCATATTTTAAAAACTAAAGAAAATAGAAAAAAGAGAAAGCAATTGAATTATTGAAGAAAGTAAATAGATTACCTTATTTTCTTTAAAATTTGAAGTAGATTTTTCCTTGCTTTTTGAAATGAGGATGTTAAGTCAGTTCCTCCCTATCTGTAATAAACAATGTTTCAGTGTTTATCTTCTAGACCAGACTTTTTTAACTGACTTTTTTAGATTAATGTGGTCCCTTGTCACTGTATTCATCTGACTTTCAGGAATTCTGAGAGCTACCTCTCTCATTGACTCCAAAGAAAGTTCTTGAGTACTTGGTATTTCGACAAAATAAGTCCATGCTTCCTACCTTGTTTATTTGTTTCAGATATATGATACTTCTTACGGATAAATTCAGCTACTTTTCCAGTTTTCTTGACATCTAAAGTCAGAAATTGTTTCTGGTTGCAAACAGATGGTGTTTTTCCCTCTTATATAATGTCCTTACCTAAAAGATGCAGAATGTTCAGCAGCTAACTCTTGCTTCAGATGTCACTTCTCTCCAAAGTCTATATTATTTCTACCCAATTTCTCCTTTTAGACAAAATTATATACAGTGGCTATAACCTTTAAGTAAAAGAAACTGGCAGTACATTTAATTTCATTGTGGTGTGCAGTTTACCTCTCATTGTTAATATTTGAAGGAAATTAATGTCAAAAATTTGGCCCAAAAATATTCTGCTGCTTTGTCAGTATCCAGGTATGTGATTTTTCTTTCTTCCAAGTCAATAGTAATCCTCTTTAAATAAAATGTATTATGTTAATTCAAAAGAGCCAGCAAAACACTGATTTTTGCTTCCAACTCTAAGATTAGTGATTGGAGCACATACAACTTCAAGATTAGTTTGCCAGTTTTTTCAGTTTTATATAATGGGCAGAAATGTCACACAACGTAAACTAAGTAAGGTGGGAGTAAGTACTCTAATACAAATGGTTTTGAGATAATTCTGCAGTATTTCATCAGAAAAAAAATTGAAACAACAGATTTGGTCAGTTTGTGTAAAATTTGCTGAAATGTCTTTTCTAAGGTAATGACTGCTGTGTATACGGAAACACAAATATGCTTAATATTCCTAAACAATTACTTTTAAATTTCACAAAACCTAAAAGTATTAATGTACAATTTTTATTGCTTATAAAAGATTAAATTTATCTCTGCAGTTAAAGGTTCTTCACACATCTTTGCTAAGTGGTCAGCATGATTGTTCCTTCACGGAGATTTATATCAGTGCACTTCTTTTGATTCCACTTGAAAAGCAGTGTGTTATTAGCAAATATTTTCATTGTTTCAAATCTTTGTCATGAACTCAGTTATGTATCACTGGGAAGAAAAAGGTAATATTTTGGACACATAAACCCTTTCTCAAACTTCAAGTGGATTATGGACTACCACCTTTTTCTTTAAAGCAACAAATAATTACATAGATTAGGTAAAAGTTGTTTGGAGTTTGTGTCCCAGAGGATTATACTATGTATAATGCTAACGGTAACATTACCACATAATGGTAACAATAGCTGAGTATTGTAAAAGTTGATTTTCAGATGTTAGAAGGTTAGGGCAAAAAAGACTTTGATTACAAGTGCATCAATTCTTAATCTGGGTTGCAGTAAATTTGAAATCCCAGATTAAACCAGAAGAACTGATTATTCCCCTGAAAAACAAATCTTGCTTTATTATTCAGTATTGACTTCGAGAACTTTGTCAGTGTGATACTTACCAAAGCAGCATGTTAAACAGATTGAGAAGTAAGAAATTAAAACAGTTTGAAGTATGGCTTTAAAATGTAGGTGTTTAAAGTTTTCCTGATCAATGTCTATTTGCTAAGGAACTGTATATCCAAGAAAAAAAAAGAACGGGTCTCCTTTGAAATAGTGTCAATGTTTATGGAAAAAAGAACCAGCTGTAGAAAAAAAATGTGAGGATAAACTAAAACTGTAATTTTTTAATTTACTATTTTTTTTAAATGTTTGACATTTTATAAGTGTTTGCAAATATCACAGGCCACTTCATAGATATCTTCATAAGGAAGCTTTGAAGTTTGTGAGATTCTATACCAGCACAAAACTAGCACACTTGAAGTGAGCTTGGAGGCCTTAAGATTTACATAATCTGTGGCAACTTCCAGTTCAAAAAAAGAAATTGAACTTTCAAATTTAATTAAAATCTACAAAATGGAAAGAGTTTCATTTTTACAGCAATATTTTTGAATAATTGCACCTATATGCACCAGGAAAAAATAAAAGGAGCTAATATAGATGCATACAGAAATATCTTTTTCTTGTCCTTTACAGAAGTGGTAATACAATTTCATAGAGATTTCCAAGAGATGTATTAATGTGTGATTTGCACCACGATTTCCATGTTACCTACACAGAAATTGTTGAGTACTATTTTCTGCAACTTAAGATCAAAAATTACATTTTAAGAAAACATCTTATATAGCATAGGTCGAAGCATAAAGTTGTCTTTGTGAGTCATAGTTTATAATTACTTTATGACAGCTGAATAAGCACATTTCTTTTATTTTCTAGACACAGGTAAGATTGAAAAAGGACTAAGATTGTAGCATCTTAAAGGATTTTTTCCGGTATAATTTATTATACTGGAAAGGAGAAGGTTTTTTTGACTTTTGAAAAAAAACCTGGAAATATTCATATGCAATCTTTGCTTTTACAAGAATAGCTACGTCATCAAAATATAGAGATTTTTTTTTTTCATCTTGCTGAGTTAGGACTAGTATTTTTGGAAGAGAAACTTTTAAAATTAGTGTTTTGTTTTATTACTGCTCTTCTAAACCAAAGTTCAAAGAACAGGGGCGTACCTCATGGCAACTTAGGTAGTTATGTAATTGTTGGGGTATATTAATTATGAGAATTATATGTTCATGACTGAGACCTGCTCTCCTGGAGATGGCTGAACACCAGCCTGGCCATGGGAATCAGTGTGTGTGACTTCTGTTTTCCCTATTAAATTGTATTTATCTCAACACCTGAGTTTTTTATCATTTACACTTTTGATTCTCTCCCTGATCCCACTGTGGGGGAGTGATCATGCAGCTGCATGCAGCTTAGTTGCTGGCTGGAGTTAAACCACAACAGCTTTGTATTGCAGCAGACATCTGTCCTACTTATGATCTAGAACTCTGCTAGCTTTGAGAAATATCAAAACAACTACATCCATGTAATTACAGATTCATCTCCTACACTCACTCCTAGAAGATGATACCCACCAATCCTCAGAGCCAATGAGTTTTATTTTGTGTCTTTTCCTACAGTGTTGAAAAAAATATTCTTTTTCCAGGAGACTAGAAAACCAATTTCATGAAGGAATGAAAAAAAAAGTAAAAAACTTTTTAGGATTTTCTGAAGCACTTTCAAATCCTCTGAACTTAATGACAGCTTTCTCTACTGACTGTAAGAATTCTTTTGTTCAATATATTCCTAATGGACTACCAAAGGCCCTCTTGGTTGAATAATTAAAATTAAAGAAAAAAACAACTAAGGATTGAAAGCCAAGGTTGTGTATGTTCTAAGTGTGAAAAGAAACATCTTTATTAAAAGGATGATTAACCTTTGGTGTAAGTAATAAAAGTGAATTCTCTCTGCCAGCATAGCCTAGGTGAAACATTTTAACTACGTGTTATTTTGAAACCATCTACACGTAGAAAATTAATAAGGAGAAGGAATTAATTTACTTCACTATTGTCACTCTTACCGTGCCTGTTTGGCAAGAAAATGTACAATTAAAGAAACTTTTAATGCATTGTACCTTAATATGTTTCCAACACATGGCAAAATCCATTTCACAGCAGCACTTAGAGCAAAGTAGGAGTGCTCTTCTACAGAGTTACTGAGACAAGTTAGTGACTCATCATTTCACATCCTAGTTCATTTGACATTTATTTCCCCATTTAGACAAGTCCTTAGTCAAACTCAGCGGTTTATTTATTTATTTATTTATTTATTTATTTATTTATTTATTTAATGTGTGGACAACTGTTAGATTATTCCAGCCTGTGATAAACAGCATATGAGACAAATTGTAGCTTTTAACCTTGAGCTCCCTGAATATATGCAGTTCTTGGCAAAGAAACCACTTTTCTTTACCACTGGTATTTTCCTGTGTCTTACTGAATTCCAACAATGTGTCTTGTTAATGCTATTGCTGAAAATACAAATTAAGTATCAAACAAGACATTATTTACACATTTATTAACAAGTGATTCTTTGGGTATTGACAATACACTGTAGCCACTCTCTTCATTACAGTACTGGTGTGAGTTGTGCTGTCTACTGATATTCGTGAGCAAGATTTGTTGGAGGTCAGAGGTGTGCTTTGTTTTGTTTTGATTTGTTTTTGTTGAAGCTCCTCTGATACAGATGATTCTGCTACTCTGACACCTCTAGTCTCTGTTTTTGCATGATGTAGCTCAAGTTTTTAACTAATGCACTTTAGTCTGATGCGGCCAGGGATTCTGTAGCTTTTAAACCAAGACTTGGAAACTTGATTGGCTGAGAACGTTCATCTGCAATGAATCCTTTAAAAAGATATTGATACTATCTTGTAACTGCAAAATATCTTCATCCCAAACTAGTAACTAGTTTAACCCTCATAATTGATCTGATCACTTCTATGTTTCATAAAACTCAGCTGCCTGAAGCCCTCTCTTTGTACAAAAATCTTGCGTTCCCAGTCTTTTTTCCTTGAAAATCTAATTAACAGCATTCTTTTAAATAAGAAGATTACTTTTTGTGAGCAATTAACTGAAATTCAGTCTGCTTTTTAAACTTTTCAATATTGCAATGAATATTTATAAACTTAATAGAACTTCACCCTGGTAGGCAATCCCTTTAATCTTATTTGAAGCAGCGTGGGGCCCAAGTCTCACTGGATTAACATCATATTTTCTTTTGCCACACACACACAAAAAATAATTTCCTTGAAATGAAATATTTGACCAACCTCTATCAAACCTATGACAGTTCAAAGTCTGTTTCAGTAAAACTGAAGTGTATATATCCATATTATCTGCAGCTCCATACTGTGACTCAACAATGTTCTCTCAAGCTCATATGCACTTTCCTGCACCATTAGCACCTGCTGGCTTGCAAATACGAATCATGAAATAAAAGGTACAGTAACTTTTGTCTTAAAATGGAAGCTAAATGGGGTAAAGATCTGCTATAGAGGAAAAAAAAATTAAAAATAATTAAAAAAGAAAAGCAGACATCAATGAAGCAAAGAAACAAGCTGGAATAGACCCAAAGAAATATTTTCAGTATTGTATTTCCTGTCAGATTTTGCTTTATCTCCTCCATGTGAAAAGTCATTATTATGAAATTGCTTTTGAAGTAAAAACTCATTTACATTCTCAAAACAAATGCATATTGCAAACAATTTTCTAGAAATTTCCATATTATTGCTACATATGCAAAACGCCTGAGAGCTGGTTTTAGTGCTGGGTTTTTTTAGCTTTTCCTCTCATTAACTCTGCCATGTGATTTGTGCTTGAAGAACTATCCTGACTAATTTTACTGTCTGTTTTTGATATATTTACTAGACTAGCTCCTTTTGCAACCCTTTGGCTCTCTGTTTCTCACTTGTCCAAGTCCATTCCTCAAGATCTTCTTTTCCTATGTCCTTTTATTCTGCAGTCTTTGTTTTCTGTTTTCACTGGGGATAAGGACATCCTTGTGAAAAATGTGTTCTTTTTAATGAACTCCTCTGGTTTTGCTGGTGATTTGACAGAAGCTGCCTGTCAAGAAAATAGGTGGGTTGGAGCTTGATCGTCTACTGTAAAAAAGAAAAAAGTAGAATCCAGATCTTTAGGATGATATCATAGCTAAATTTTTTGTAAGAGGAGATTTCAATGCAAAGGACTTTTCAAGACTAACACAGTGTAAGCATAAAGTACTCATTTATCTCTGTGAGAAGGGGTTGCTTTAGGTGATGCATGTTCCCAGTGGATCTGCACATATTCCGTAGGCCTGATGCATACAGAATATGTCAGACTGTGCACCAAGTCTGACATTGTTTCAGAACTACAGCAGAATCAGTTATCTTGCAACCAATTCAAAACTGAAAAAATCTCAAATGGATAATGAGGTGGCACAGCCCTGGCCAAAACCTTGCAAATTCAAATCACATCAGGCAGAATACCAGACAAAAATGTAGCTGATGAAGACAGGTTAGAAAGGAATGGATACAAAACCATCCAACTTTCCACTTTGTAAATACTGGACTTTGTATTCCCACATGTCATTTTTTTTGGAAATTACATCTCTTTTTGAAATCAAAAATAACAATAACAGTGACAACAACAACAACAATAATAACAACAATAACTTAAAAATATTTGACACATGTTTATTTTGCAACTATATTAAAATGTATTCTTTTTCCATCCTTATTCCTGAGTAAAAGCAATGGCTCTCACACAGACCACCTGAAAAGACTTTTGGCACAAAAGTCATTGAACTTCAGGATCTTTAAATGCAGCATTTTAGGTTTCAGAAATTGGACTTTGCTAACAAAATTAAAATTAATTCAAAAAAACCCTAATCAGTACCACTAGCTGCAGTTTTTTCAGATGGTTTGTGGGCTATGTCTTTATACATACTGTTCCTAGTGTGTTTTTTTAACACACTAGGGTCTGGTGGAGATGGAGTTCATTTCTCCATAGCAGCCCTCAGTGCTGTGCTTTACACTGGTAGCTAGAAAGGTGTTGATAACACACTGTTGTTTCGACTACTGCTGAGCACACCATCAGTACTGTAATATTCCTTCCCCAATCAAGGGCAAGATCCTGGGAGGGGACACAAGTAGGCCAGCTGACCCAAACTGAACAAAGGGATACTCCATACCTTATGATGTCAGCTGAGATATAAAACAGGAAGTAAGGAATAAACTTTATTTTCTGCTTCGCTTTTGTATGTGCAAACTTCCACTTTTAGTGCTTTAGTAAACTGCCTCGTCTCAACCCACAGGTCATTTCCCACCTTGGTCTCTCTCCCCTGTCCAGCTGAGAAGGGGAGTAATAGAATAGCTTGGTGGGCATCTGGCATCCAGCCAAGGTCAACCCACCACACACACAATCAGAACTTTGCCTAAAGTGTAACTGACATTAAATCCATACTACATGTCACCCAAATCTAAACTGAATTCCAGAAGAAAAAGTTGAGCATTTTATTTTTTTATCTCACAGTTGTCTCCAGGCCAAATTTCAAAAACTTACTCTAAATGAAGGTGTAAATCTTTTCATAATTTAAGAAGTGCTTTAAAAATTTAAAAGCACCATAAGATGTGTTATTCCCACAAGCCACCATAAACTTGCCCTGCTGTTCCCTTAGTCTAGGGTAGTTCTATATGCAACCCTACTGAGAGGGGAGTAAGAATTATCCTTCAATCTTCATAATAATAATAGGAGTGCCCTCAAAGGCTCCCAAAGAGATGTTGAGAAAAGTTTCCTTTAGGAAAGTTTAACTGTTTGCCATTTTGTAGGTAAGCCTGAGTTCTGACTGGTTATGAAGTGATAATTTCTGGATTGAGTAAGAATGTATACATACGTTCTTCTTCCAGATAAAAAGTAGGAAAGAGAAAATGGCCATAATCTGCTTAAGTTACTTCTAATTAAGCTTGATCACAATTGTTCCTTTCCTAAGAAAGCAAATACCCTGCTAAAGCAAATCTCCTGTTACATGTCCAGATAAAGGAAAGCTTTATATATGGTAACGTTCTGTTGTTTTCTTTCCTTTATCCCATACCATCACGCGTACTAGCTAACACTTAAAAACTACACAAACTGATAGTAACTTCCACTCCTAATTTCGAAGTTTTCTACATACCCACACACTGTATCTGTCCTATTCAAATAATTTTTGTTGTTTTAAAGGCCAAAGAGATAAATGCTATTTTCTAGTATCCTTTAATGTAATACTTCTAGTACTGAATTGTTTAAAATTGATTGCACAGACATAGTCCCTTGAGATCTACATTTTTTCACTTTTAGTTCAAGGATGTTGTTATCTTCAGTAGTCCTTGTCCAATACTAGTCCTTATTGTGACAAAACTATTACTTTGACTGATGTTTGATTTTGATAGCAACCCAGCATGTCATTTTATTACCAAAAATCCGCACGTTTTATTTCCTACCATTTCTCTAATGATGTTCAATAACTTATTTCATATGCCACAGTGTTTTAAAACTGCCTAGAAGGATGACTTTTCTTATTTTCAATTGTCTTTTAAAAGGAAAAAGAATTCAATATGGAATAACTCTGTTAGATGAATGCATTTCATTTTCTAGTTTTTCCCTATGAATTACAACAAACAAATGTATCATTTAAAGATGATTCTGAGAATCTTATAATTGCACCACTTAGATCCTAGAGGTATGATTCATCATTATTCTGCTCGCAGTTGCCAAGGTGTCTCAGTCAAACCTATTTTTAAATTTTATTTATTAAATTTATTTTAATTTTAATCTCTGGTCCATGAATAAGACAAAATACATAATTTCATTTTATCTTCACCATTATAAAAAATTATTGGAATTTTCTATTGATAGCTAATTATAGCACCTATTGTATTGAGAATGTGCTTCTTAATTGATTAGTTTCTTAATAGTTCTCTAAAATTCTATTTAAATTAGAAATATTAATGTTGTTATGATGCTCTATCAGAAAACTGTCATAAAGTTTATGTTTAAAAAACTAAAATACTTTTTTTCCTCTTTATTCACTTAGCTATAAGTATGTCTCTAGCATCCTGAGAAAAAGTTCAGAAGGAAATAAGAGTGTATCAAGAGAACAACAGAAATTCAAAAAATCTGAATCCAATTTGCACATGATCAAACAGTCATATAACAGCAAGCCACTTAACTACTCTTTAAAACAGAAACAAAACCTCTCTTGTGTGTGAGGTCTAGGAAAAAAGATCTGTCTCTTGTTCTGTGCACACAGAGTGTAATCTTAATTTGGGAATACTCCATAAAATACTATCTTGAAAATCTTTACAGGAAATAATAAAAAAAACCAGATATTGTTATTACAGAATAACATTTTCATGTGTCTTCTGACACATGAAATTTTTAAGCATTTCTATAATATGTTGATATTTAAATATTGATTTATATTTTTTTTCCTTTTAAGAGACAACAAATAGCCTATTTATTTATGTATCTGTGGTCCTTTTTTTGCAGTACCCTCAAGGAAATTATACTGGAAAGCACTAGTTTAGGGTTCTTGTCAAAGGAATGCAAAGAAAGATAACTCCAGTAAATAGTTTGAGGATGTGAGTGCTATAAGGAAGATCTTCAATGTCAGAAGAAGGTTGAAACCTCAGTTACAAACCCTCTAGTTCTGTAGATCCCTCCCTTGATAAAAGGAGAATTTTAAACTCCTACAGATTATACATGAAAGATATTCATGATCTAGCAGTTCTTAATTAAATTTTCCATTACTACTACAATCAGTAATGACCAGGAAAGTACAGTATGAGCAGAAAAACGCAATGACTCTGAGGGACCAGCTGAAGTGCCTAATATAGAATTTATGTATCATTAGCCTTTCTTCAGCTATTTATATTTCCATCTGCTTTGAAATTTTTATTTTAGGATTCCATTGAATGTGCTTATGACTTTTTTTTTTTATTTTCAGATTACCATTTCCAGTTTTCCACAGAACTATGCATTTTTCTCTTGATATTATTTTTCCACAGGTAAGTGAAATGGAAATTAGTTACAATTTTAGCAGAGCATTGGGGTTTTTTACATTTAAACTCAAGTGACAGCACAGTAATAATTATTTTGGTGTGGAATCATTATATATCAGTTCAAACTGATATTTCTGTAATTTACAATCTGTATTCTCTTTGCTAATGCCATTGATATGCTAGCGGATACATTACTGCCTGAGAAGCATATTTAGGGGTGTAGGTCAGACTTCTATTAGTTCTGAGCATAGATCCAAAAAGTAACATAAGCTTTGCCTTCCATAGTGCGCTTACAACCATTTGCAGTTCTGTAGTGCAGCATTTTTTGTGGATATCACAAATCTTCTCACCCTTGAGTAAGTGAATCACAGAATCACAAATTGGCTGAGCTTGTAAGGTACCTCTGGAGGCTATCTGGCAAAACACCCTCCTTAAAACAGGATTTGCTGGAGCAGCTTGCTTAGGATTGTGTCCAGTTAGGTTTTGAATAAGTCAAAAGACAGAGACTTCACATCTCTGTGCAATCTATTCCAGTGTTCTACTACCTGCACTGTATTTTCTGTCAGAACTTCCTGTCTTCCAATTTGTATTTATTGCTTCTCATCATGTTATGAGGTATCACCAAGAAGAGTCTGGCTTCATATTCTTTACTCCTTCCATCAAATATTCTTTTCAAATTGCATAATGATAGTCCAGATAAAGTGCTGACTGCTAGAAGTCAAGAGCACACATTAGGTAAAAGATACCTTTGTACTTGTTCTGTTTCTGTTCTTTTTTTCCTAAGTGCCTCTGTCTGTTCAGGCCTCTGTCAGAGATGGAAGAACAAGGAGAGAATCTCTGTTCAATGGGAACTTTTTTTATAACCCTATATGCAAGCTACTCCAGGAAATAAAAATACTGCAGTGTTACAGATAAAAGCTCTATCCATTGAAGTAAAATGGCTAGTTTCTAGTTATGCATTACAGAAACCAAGTTTTCTCTCTTCATAGAAAGACTGAGTGTAGTCTGATATTCCTAGGGAATTAAAGTACTTGGATTAGTACTTTCATATTGAAAATCGATGAGACTTATCTATCTAAGTCATTTAAGATTCTTTACACATTTGGCCTGTCATTTTGGCATTTAATTTTGAATAGTATGATGGTTTTGTTCAGTGGATTCAATATCTTCAGCAGTAGTGAGAATGAAGATAGAAATTATTATGTTTGAGAAAAGCAATCCAAAAGTTTTTTCTGAATTTGTCAAGTCTACAGTATTAGTCCCAAACAGTCATGGATATAGGTTTTCTTCTAAGAAACATAATTATAAGGAGGGAGGAAAAATAACACCCAAGTCTGTCAAATTTATCTTTCAGATTATATTTTACCCTGACCAGTATGATGGTATCATGAAATGGAAATAAATAACAATGTTTAAGTATGAATTAACTATAAAAAAAAAATCAAAACTGTTTCTGTCAAAGATCAGATGGAGAATTAAACAAATGAATATGTAGAATGATTCTTGGTGCACTATAAGATGTATTTCAGCGGTATTAAGAGATTATTGATATTTTTTGCATCAATGTAATTTTTACAATCAGATTTTCTTACTCATTGAATAATTTTTGTTTTTCCTAGTAAGACCTTTATAATTATTCTCTGATTTTAGCCAGCATTCTTGCAAATCTACTTGTATCTTTCAATTGAAAAGCCATATTCTGTAATGTAGGATATATTTTTAAAATAATTTCTTTTGTCCAGTATTAGTTACCATTATATCATTGTTCTGTCTACTAAATGTTTCATTCAGGCATATGCAATGTTATAGCTTTAGTGAAATGCTGTGTATTTGCTTTGCTGTTAGGAGTTATTTATCCAGCTAAAACAGTTTAATGGCCTCTGGTTACATCTTTTTTGACCTCAGGCTGTTTCATATTTATGTGATGCTGAGAACACACCTCTCTTTTGTAACCTGTATAATACATTTAATGTATTATGTGTCCTTCCTGCTTCAAGAGCTAAAATAATCTGGGTAGTTTGCCTTGAAGTATGTTGGTCTGCCTTCAAGTTGATAACATGCACATTTACATTGCAAGTTCCTAAGACATTTAAAGTGTTTTCTGTTATCCGGTGTCCTTGTCCTTCATGATTAAATTTTGAAAGTCACATTTGTTTCATTTTTTCTGATGAAAAGTGTTATCAGCAAAATGAAATTGGTACACAACTTAAACATCTCTTTCTTTTTTAGTACCCCTACAGGGATGTGATGGATGTCATTATGCAGATCCAAAATGTGCATTCTCTGCAATTTTTCCTGACACTTCCACAGACTGCTATTAATAGAAAAATGTACTTTATAAATCCTACTGGGTTCCCAATTGCTAGGTAAAATCTAAGCTGTTTGAATTAATAACTCCAGTACTTTTTGATTAAGAAATTTAATCCTTCTCTATCAATAAGTTATTTTCCTATGTATATTTCTTTTCTTGTATATGGTTCATTTATCACTTTATTTAGCACTTTATTTTTTTCTCCTTTTCTTTTTATTTATAATTTTTATTGGTCTGAAGAATACTCCTGTTATGTTAATGTATTTTTCCATTTCTGTTTTAGTTGCTGTCAGTAAAATCAACTGTTTCAATAAAATTGAATGACTATTAAAGTAATATCTTCTCTAAAGCAAAAGTTGATATCCAATTACTGTCATTTTCTTCAGCACTAATGTCAGATTTACTGAGGTTCATGTGATCTTGCTACTTTCTAATAATAAGTGAATTCTTTTTAAAGTGACATGTAGATAAACAGTTAACCGTGATGACCTTATTCATCACTAGAAGTACTTATCTCATAGAGAGTCACCTTGACTTCACTAAGACTTCATATATAATAAGCTAAGTAGGCTTAAATGCATCACAATTTGTCAGTCAGACTGGATTTGGCATTCTAGACTGGAGCTAAAACAGCAACTGCTTTCTTTACCAGTCTGCAAAGTGAGCAAGTAGCTGTGTGGTACTTAGTGGCCAGCTGGGGTTAAACCACAACAGTCTTCAGCTAGGGAAATGATATCTTAAAAGGTCAGGAAAACATATTTCTTGTTATCATATTGTAACAAATTAATATCAGAGTACGTCAAACACCCAACCATATATCCAAGTGTTACACAACTTCGGGGACTTGTATGAATCATTACTTGCTTTGGCTGATTTCTCTTAAAATTTTTCTTCCTCTACACTTTTTCTAGGAAATAAGTGTTTCTGACATTCTTAGAAAACCTAACTGTTCCAATTTCTCATGGTTTTCTCCCTTTTACCATCAGTTTAACACCATGCTGCTTTGTTTTGGGGTTTCTCCAAAAGATTTCTCAATGCTACTCTGTTACAGTCCAAAATTCGGATACCAACAGAAAAAGAACTGCTAGGATTAAACAGGAAACCTTGGACCAGAGGGGTTGGGAAAAAAATACCATCTAAAAGACCAGACAAGATCCACTGACATTCCTTTCGTGTGGATTGTCCTGATCTACCACAGTAGGATGGAGAAAGACTTTGCATGATGCTATCAGTTATCCCATTGTTTTCTCCTTCCCTGTGTAAATCCTTATTTTGGGCAAAGCTGACTACCCTTCCCCAGTATAATCTTGCTTACTGGAAATATCAAATCTTTTTTCCCCCAAATGTAAATACTGGATTTGAGAAATGTAAATCCATTTCTCCCCTCATGTCACCCCTGTTACTGGAAATGTTAATAGATTGTGGAATCCCCTGTTTGGAATAACCCTGCCTCCTCATTAGCATGGAAACCCCTGAGACCCTTAAATAGCACTCATGTCTTCAACAAATCGTTCCAGTTTTTGCCCCCATAGCTGGGATCCTGCCAGCTTTATTAGACCCTTACACTACTCTTCCTTCTTCTGATCTTCTTCCTTAGATTTTCATTCCAACTGGTGCATGTACATTTAAAATGTCACAACTTTGTATCTCTAACTCTAAAAAACTCCCAAGCTAAAATAAAACAACCAGAAGGCATAAAATATATTCTGAACTCATCTGTCCTTCTTTCCTAAATCTCTATTTTACTGTGATATGACTTTTAGGATTAGATTCCTTCCATTAAATTCCTGTTCTCTTCATCTCCTTAGAAGCAAACAGTTAATAACAACACTTTTTTCCTGATAAAATTCCTGAATTCTTCATAAAACTTGCAAGCTTTATCTAAAATTTACATGAAAAACAATTCATCCTTGTTCATGTAACTGTTAGCATTCTTGAAATATCAAGTCTTCCCTCCACCTTTCCTTTTCTACAGTAATTTTGGCGTAGATGATTATTAGGCCTTACATCAATTTCAGGTATTTTTACATTGTGGGGTTGAGCAAAGAAAGATCTTAAATGGATCAGCCCTTCTGGCATCGTAGAATCATAGAATCATAGAATCAACCAGGTTGGAAGGGACCTCCGAGATCATCAAGTCCAACCCTTGATCCAACACCACTGTGGTTGCTAGACAGTGGCACCAAGTGTGGTTGTGGCACCAAGTACCACATCCAGTCTTATCTTAAAAACTTCCAGGGACAGAGAATCCACTACTTCCCTGGGCAGCCCATTCCAATGTCTGATTACCCTCTCTGTAAAGAAATTCTTTCTAATATCTAAACTAAACCTTCCCTGGCACAACTTGAGACCATGCCCTCTTGTCTTGCTGATAGCTGCCTTGGAGAAGAGACCAACCCCAACCTGGCTACAACCTCCTTTCAGGGAGTTGGAGAGAGTGATGAGGTCTCCCCTGAGCCTCCTCCAGGCTGAACAGCCCCAGCTCCCTCAGCCTCTCCTCATGGGACTTGTGCTTGAGTCCCTTCACCAGCCTCGTTGCTCTTCTCTGGACCTGCTCCACCACCTCAATGTCCTTCCTGAACTGAGGGCCCAGAACTGGACACAGTACTCCAGATGTGGCCTCACCAGCGATGAGTACAGGGGAAGAATCACTTCCTTGGATCTGTTGACCACACTGTTCCTGATCCAGGCCAGGATACCATTGACCTTCTTGGCCACCTGGGCACACTGCTGGCTCATGTTCAACTTCCTGTCAATCCAAACTCCCAGGTCCCTTTCTGCCTGGCTGCTCTCCAGCCACTCTGTCCCCAGCCTGTAGCACTGCATGGGGTTGTTGTGGCCAAAGTGCAGGACCTGGCACCTGGCCTTGTTGAACCTCATCCATTGGAATCAGCCCAAATCTCCAACCTATCCAGGTCCCTCTGCAGAGCCCTCCTGCCCTCCAGCTGATCAACACTTCCCCCCTCCCCCCAGCTTCGTATCATCTGCAGATTTGCTGATGATGGACTCAATCCCCTCATCTAAATCATCGATAAAGATATTAAACAGAACTGGGTCCAACACTGATCCCTGGGGGACACCGCTAGTGACTGTCTGCCAACTGGATGCAGCACCGTTCACCACCACTCTCTGGGCCCAGCCCTCCAGCCAGTTCCTGACCCAGCACAGGGTGCCCCTGTCATGCACTGGGAGATTACTTATCCCATGTTTATCTTGTAAAAAGGAACTAGCTTTCTCTAACCAAACTAAACTCAAAACAAAACTAAAAGATATTTAAAATGTTTTAAGTGCACTAGATTCTCCTCACCATTTATATGTTTCACCCTGATCAGCACTAGAGCCTTCATCTTTAACCATACCTCCAGTATGAGGACACAACTGTAAAAAAAGTATGTTGTGTCTTCAGTAGACAAACAAATCCTCACATACAGACCCATTTAGTCTAGTTCCCAGACAAAAGGAAGAAGAAGCTTGTTTTTCTAGTTAATTTTTTTCAAAGGTGCTTCACAATGGAAACTATGGTGCACAATTAAGTGAATTACTGCCTTGCAACAAAAGGTGATTGAATTAGGATTCATGTTCTTGAAAAGACAAACAAATCCATAGTTGCACACAGAAAGACACAGACATATGCAATGTATCAGGTTCAAACTTAACCAGAATCAAAGGTTTCCCAGCTTTATTTAGCGACATTGATTATTTTTAGTGCTATACTTAACCCCATGTACATTGGAGAAACAGCGTGAAAAAAATGCAAAATTGCTTTCAAAAAATCATCTTACTTGTGAATTATACATGCTTCTTGTGCAATGTCCCAAAAGTGTCTACATTAATCCCATAATGCAAAAATGTCTAATTAGAACAAATTTGATAAGCAGCCAGTTATCTACATTAAACATATGTGTTGCCATTCTTTGTAAAAGTAAACTTATTATTTCTAAATGAAATCAGAACCATTACATCAGAAAGGCTTACTAAAATACAACTTTCTTCATTACTAAGCAAAATTGGGGATTTCTATTTCAGAAGGGAGCCCACATATAATTTCAAAATAAATGACAGTAATAGAGATAATTAGCACTATAAAGTGTTCGAGAGTCTTGAGGAAATTAGTATGTTGAGTTTGAATGGACAAGATTACTTCTTAGGTATTGCAAATAGGTACTAAGTATATTAACATTTTAAACAGGCTTACAGAGAAATAGATAGTATAAGAAGCAACACTCTGGGAAATGAATCTAAATAGATTGTGAAACTCTATGTGATTAAAGGCTGCTTCAAACTGGGCTTCTTCCCTGGATCTTTACACAGTTGTGAAACATTACTTATCGTTCACTGAAAAATCTGTAAGGCAGGGCTCAGTGACGTTGTTAAATGGATTTTTATATAGAACTCATGTGTGACAGAAATGGTTTAACAGCCTAAAAAAGGGAGGCTTTATTCACCACTTTGCATTACTCTTTGTGGCTGCTAGGTTTTAGATATCTACAAAACCTTAGTGAGTTCCACGGAATATTTCACTATTTCACTAAAACTAGTGTTGTTGCAGTTTGCGACTAGTGATTCAGTATTTGTCCAGACAATTTGTGGGAATATTAGACAGTTTAAGCTTTCCAGTAAGAGAGAACAAGAACAAAAAATCCACTCAAAAATAACCAAAGCTGAACGATTTTCAGTGTGTGCTTTGGTGGAAAAAATTAAACCCCAAATATCTGAAGGTATGTATCCATGAGCATGTATGCAGATCAGATTGGCATTTGGAAAAAAGACCTTAACCTCAATATTCATTCTTTTGTGCAACTTTTTAAAGCAACTTTTGGGCTTCTTAAAGTTTTTTTTTTTACAGTGACTGAACAGTACGTCTAGAAAAGCCCTAGTGTTTAAAGATTGTGAATATCTAGGAACAGGTTACATGGGGGTTTGATATAAGTTTTTCAAAAGATATTTTGGACTATATGAATGTACTGATTGCCTTGAATATTTACTTCCTCATAGATTTAACATGTATTTGCTCTTATATTAAATGTACTTTGATTTCAGACTTTTACCTTATTGAAAATTTAGTTCCTGTTTTATTTCCAGGAATTTATGAACAAAATCTGTCATAAAACATCATGTTTGCTTCTACATATTTTCATGATTGTTTACAGTACTTTGAGCAAAAATATTTGGTGAGAAACAGTCATATGCTTTCATTTCACACATATTTTGCACACATTGTAAATATTTCCCAGTATGGTTTGCATTATCTCACTTTAAGGGTCTTGGTACAATTGTACCACTTAGTTCCTTTAGAGCACCTCTTTATTTAGTTATTTAGTTTGTTAATTTTGCATAGCAGAATATAGTAGCAGGATTTATGGCAACTGAGATTAGCTGCCCTGATTCCAATTTAGTTTGCTAGAAAACAAAGCATGTACAAATTACACACAGACAAATTATGGTTATTGTTATTCCCCAAAGTTTATAGATATTGGTTTGTTCTTTTCATAAGTCTAGCCACACTGAAAACTAGTGTGCTCTTCTATGAATTATGGCCTGTTTCTATTCTACAGAATAACCCTATTTATTCATTCTTTAGTTTTAGTAGCAGATTTTTTTTTTGGCTGGACTTACTTATTGGTAATAACCTAATCACATTGGATCCACACCTCTTATTTTCCTAAGTTTCTTAAAAGCATAGAGCAGTATCATCCTCTACTTATGTAAGTACAACATAGCCCTCCCTTACTATACAATGTTATAACTGACATAAAATTGGGTTGTTTGTTCAGAAATTAAAACCATTTTCACATGTAACTTCAACTCATTTGAAATGAACAATGGAATATTAATAGAAAGAAAAGCCTCAAAATGTTTTCCTTATAAAATGGTTAAAGTTTTATTTTGCATTTTTCATCAGAGCAGGGGCAGGGTGGGGGAAGCATTTCTGAAGTGAATTTTATGAAACAAATGAACTGACCAAATTTTTTTCTGTTGAGATACCCTTAAAACATAAAAGATTTACCCTCATAATAAGCATAGTTTGGGCATTGGTGTTGAAATTCTCACATTTGGGTTAAACTGGAATATCACGCTGCCTAAATTAACAGCAAGAATTCTCCCAAGGCTGAGTCCTCTTCTGGGACTGTCAGTGCCAGTAAAAGACTTCCCGCTCCTCTGTCTCCAGCTACCAGTTACTGTCTTTCCCCCATAGGTTACTTCTCCCTAATGTATTCTAAAAACTCTTTCACCATAACCCATCTCAGTCTAACTGAGATGCTAATGATGATCTACTGTTTAACAAGTAATTTTGCCTAAAGGTTAGGGATCAACTGTCTGCTCCCCGAGTGCATGATTTACACTTTATACTACTAAGCTACATCTCATCTCTACTTACTGACTGATCATCCTCAGGATCATTCACTTCTGACTATATGGATATTTTAACTCCTTTATCCTTTATCTACTGTATTCTCCAGTTTTTCTCACTGAAGTTTTCAGTAGAACTTCGCACTTCTGTGCCTGTTTTAAAAGTCTGAATTAAATTGATCCCCAGACTGATCACTGAGAAACTTTGATACTGACAGCATAGTTTTGGTTTGTTTCATTTCCCCCCCCCCCATTCATTCAAATTGTCTCTGTCAGAGTTGTGACTTTGCATGCCTGTATACTTCCTGGACCAGCCACACAGCTACAGTGCTTTCCCAGTCTCAGCATAAGCTTGGTTTTTAATGAACGCTATGTTTGTTTTTCAATTGTTATTCTAATGAATAAATTAACCTGTTAATACACTAGTTGACACTTATTTACATTTCATACAGAGTTCTTATGACAGACCTTCTTTTGCAATTAAACTAAGGTCAAAGACACAACTTGTGTATAGTTGCTAACACAATAGCAATACCTAAGTCCAAGGCCTCAGAGAATCCTCTGAGGATCTAAGCTCTTGTTCCTAATTCAATCTTCAACCAACAATTGAAACTGTAGGATTAGAAAATGAATTTCAGAGCAATTACCTTTGAGAAACTGTTACAATAAAAGATTGGTGAATAGAAGTCTCAGAAGTATCAGTGAGTTTTGCTCTTTCTACAGTTTGACTGCAATGTATTAAATAATAATCTGTGCATATTGAAAGATGAACAATTGGAATGATACTCTTCTAAAAAGTCATGTTAGAAATGAGAAGTCTTTAGAAACCCCATGACAGTGACAATTTTGGTGAACTAACATAAATACAATAAATCTTCGCTGTTAATTTAAAAATTATTTCTTTCTATTCTTTGCTGATTAAAGAAGAGTAAGAAATTTACATAACTTTAGTGACTACTATTAAGACATCATCACTAGAAGAACCAACAGTTATTAGGAGCTACTTATTATTAGAAAGAGAAGAATCTAGCAATAGCCATAAGCCAACAATCCTGCTGTGTGGTAACTTTATAAAGAGTAGACATACAATATCTGAGAACATATTCTTACAACAGATTAATCTAGATGGGCAGCAGTTGATCTGACAGAATAATTTGTTTAGGAACATTTGTATCATTGGAAGATTATTATTTCTTAAGTGTTCTCTAAGTTTCTTAAGTGTCCTTAGAGACCCTAAGTCTCTATGTGTTCAAGTATGTTACTCAGGAGACAAATAAAATATTCTGTGTTTGGTGTGGCTGAATATTGTTTAAATTTTAAATTGATATCTGGCCTGACTAAGAATGGACTTCTTCACTGGTACTATAAATACATTCTTTACCTGCAACTACTATAGCAATGATCGTCCTCTAAATTATTAAAAGGAAATATAAATCTAATGCACAAAATGTGTGGGTTTTTTCCAATACAGTAGGATTTTTTATTCTTCTAAATAGAGCATCTTTTAAGATATTAGTATTGATAAAGTAACTGGAGGGATACTTCAGAAAGCCCATCATTAGTCTTTTCTCACGCCTTGCACAGCCTCAATATTCTTGAAAATACCACTGTGTGGCTGTCTAATCTCAAACCAACATAAGCCAAATATATCCCCGCATTTCCAATAAAGACTCTTCATCCAGCTGGACCTTACTAATCCAGTGGTCCTCCAAGTGAGAAGAATTCCCTAGCTACATGAAATCTGTGTTTCTTTTCATGTTATTTTATTAATGGACTCCAAAAATCATGAAAAAGCAAATTGCATATTTGATTCACCCACTAATAAGACTACTACATTTTTAACAACTATTTTC
Organism: Chiroxiphia lanceolata; assembly: GCF_009829145.1. Lineage (NCBI taxonomy): Eukaryota > Metazoa > Chordata > Aves > Passeriformes > Pipridae > Chiroxiphia > Chiroxiphia lanceolata. The sequence goes on from NC_045640.1 coordinate 22,886,460, forward strand.
TGGTCAAGATAATGTATTATCCAGAATGTATTGCAGATCATGTTTAGTATATCCTATACTGTAAGAGGAAATACTCAGGTTTTTCAAGCAATCAGTAACTTGAACTCCCATTGTGCTGATTTAAAGATAAACCAGCAGGGGAAAATGAACTCAACACAAAAGAGAGATTATAAGTCAGAATAGCAATTTAATAAAATAATACAATAAGTACGATTATACAGATGAACAATTGGTTTTAACCCACAAAACCCAAATGTATAACTCAGCACTCTGGGGCGTGAACAGAGTGGTGTTTGTTGGGCCCCCTGAGACCAAAGTAAAGGGAGAGGGGGAAAACCTGTTGGTGAGAGTGCTGTTGCAGTCTGGTCAGAAGTGGTGATTGCAGTCTAGTCGAGGCTGGTGGTCTGCAGTCTGGTTGAGAGTGGTGGTCTGCAGTCTGGTTGAGAATGGTGATCTGCAGTCTTCCTCTGGATCCCACGAGTGGTTAAAAAAGTCCCAGGACTCCAAGATTATATATTCTCCAGTTCAGGCAGGAATGCTCAGTACCTCCCTCAGGGCGGGGGGTTCCTTAATGGGTGCGAGGACAAGAGCAACCTCCTGTCTCTCAGGCCTCTTAACACCTAGCTTATAGCCTGAGGAGTCAGGCTCTATGTGCAGATGGTGTAAATGGTTCATTGATAACAGTTTCTGGGAAATGGTATGGAAGGCTATAGAATACAGTTTTGGGTTACACCCATCCAGTGATGGTGTTAGTTGTTCTAACTAGGACACCCGTATCCTCTCTTGTTGATACAACTCCCTGGGTGCTACTTCACCTACATCTTTTCTGAGGACTAATCCATCATGACAGTTCTAGATACATAGAATATAGATTGGAAAAGACCTCTAGGATCATCAACTCCAACCCATAACCTAGCATTGCCATATTCACCTTGTCTCCAATCTAAACCTCCCCTAGCACAATGGAATCTGTTTCCTCTCTCTCTGTTGCTGGTTACCTGGGAGAAAAGACCAACCCCCATCTCACTACAACCTCCTTTCAGATAGTTGTAGAGAGCAATAAGGTCTCCCTTGAGCCTCCCTTTCTCAGATTAACAATCCCAGATCCCTTCCGTCTCCTCAGACTTTTGCTCCAGATCCTCACTAGCTTTGTTGCCTTTCTCTGGACACACTCCAGCACCTTAACGTCTTTCCTGAGGGGTCCAGAACTGGACACAGTACTCAAGGTGCAACCTCACCACTGCTGAGCGTAGAGGGATGATCACTGCCCTAATTTTGCTGGCCACACTATTTCTGATAAAAGCCAGGATGCCACTGGCCTTTTTGGACACCTGGGCACACTGCTGGCTCATGTTTAGCCAGTTGTCTGACAGCACTCCCAGGACCTTTTCTGCCAGGCTGCTTTCCGGCCACTCTTCCCCAAGCCTGTAGTGCTCCATAGGGTTGTTGAGATCCAACTGCAGGCCCAGCACTTTGTCTTGTTGAACCTCACACAACTGGTGTGGCATCAATTAACCCTGTCCAGATCCCTCTGCAGAGCTTTTCTACCCTCTAGCAGATCAACACTCCCTCCCAACCTGGAGTCGTCCACAAACTGACTGAGGGTGCACTCAATCCCCTTGTCCAGGTTGTCAGTGAAGATATTAAACAGGACTGGCCCCAGCACTGTGTCCTGGAAAACACCACTCATGACCGGCTGCCAGCTGGATGTAATTCCATTTCCCACCACTCCCTGGGCCCAGACATCCAGATAGTTTTTAAGCCAGCTTCAAGTGCACCTGTTCAAGCCATGGGAAGCCAGTTTCTCCAGGAGAAGACTGTAGGATGCCTATAGAACAGGCATGAAATATACTTTAATAGGACATTTGCAATCCATCTTCCTGTCCAATGCAGAACAAACACAACTATGTTTTTTTCTGCTGTTCTAATAAATCAAGCCTGCAAATGAGAGGGACTCAATTGTGGATAATAACACACTAAAGAGAACAGTGGCATAGCACAAAGTAGCAAAAGTCAGTGTCATGACACCATGAAAGTTGCCCGTCTTCAGTTGTACAAAACTACCTAGAGATTCTAGTAAAAAACTGATATGTGTAATGACGTTATACAGGCAGTTCTCACAATCTTTAAACCTAAACAAGTTACAAGTTGTACTTAGGTGCTAAAGAAACACTCTGTTTCTGTACACTAAAGTTGTAGTAGCAAATATTACAGAAGCTTTATATATGCAGCTTTCTGGCTGCAAACAAGCTTTATGAAAAGTTTTAACTACAGTTTTATGCTTTGGTTCAGGTATATGGAAAGCTGGAGTGGATACAAGTGATTCAACCTGTGCATAACCTCCTTCCTAGCTGTCCAGACATCACTTTGTCGAAGAGTTTAAGTAATGAAACCAAGAAAATGATCAAAACTTCTTTAAAAGATACTGCATGTGCCTAAAACTGAAGTGGAGCAAAAATTTTTACACATATCAGCAACAACTACTGATAAGCACTATTGTAGAACCTGATGATTAAGCACTGTTACTGCTTGAGCAATTGTAGAGATGTCCTGGAACATACAGGATAACTTTACCTATGGAAAGTTTAAAATCTTTGCCTGTCTGCTATGTATGACTCCAGAATTAAAAGACAAATGACAAATGTTTTGAGGACCCATATATTAAATTTATGTGCCTACAATTGGTGTTTGAGGACTAGTATCTTTTGTAGATTTAACCATTAGTCTTGAAGCATACAGGGCTAAATTCAACTCTGAGATAAACAACAGCAACTCTATTGGAATAAAAGAAGATAAAGGGATTTGCTAGATGTACTTGGGACACAATCAGTAATGTTCAGAGCTATATAGAGTGCAAGTGCTTACTTTTTTACTGAGAACAGTTATCCCACTCAAAACCTATGTAAATAAACCAATGTTATAGTAAACTGCACTTTTCTTTAATGAAACATATCAAAGTTTTATTTAGAAAAACTGTTGAAGTAAATTTAAATTGCCTGATCTGAAATTGTGATACAGTTGATAGCTTTCTTTCAATTTTATTCAACATTTTATTTTCCCCTGAATATATTCACTAAAGATAAACCATTAAATATTCACATTCATGATTGTATGAAAAGACTTTTTCACTGAAGACCGTATTTCTCCACTGAAATCAGTTATTACATGAGCTCAGACTGATATTATTGAACCTTCCCTTTCCTTTCAGGAAGGTTTCATTCTGTTAATTAAATCGTTAATACTCTGCTATCCAAATTTCATTCGATATATTTACATTTTAATGAAATAACATCACTTTTTCTTCACCTTATATTCAAAAAAGGAAAATACTGTATATAATTGTTTTAATTGCTTTGATTACATTAAGCAGTACTTTTTCATTTAACAAAAAACCCCACCAAAATACAACAAACAAACAAACAAACAAACAAAAAACCAACCAACCAAACAAACAAAAAACAAAAAAACAAACAAACAAACAAAAACCAAACCAAAACAAAAAAAACCCAAACACCAAGGTTCCAGCTAACAAATTACAGGTAATTAGTAAAGGTCAGTCTCTGGAATACTCAGAGTATGGGTAGTCTTTTTTTGTTACACAATGTGACCGCAAATTCTAAAATTCTTATATTTGTCATGACTGACTAAACTAACTGGTATAAATGTCCACCAACATATATAGTAAAAAAAGTAAGCTCAAAAGGTTGGGAAAAGAAAAACATACAAATAGAAGTCATATTTTGATGCTAAGAGTATCTATGATCAGAATTTTTCCTGGATCTAAAGCTATGCTTCATATACCAAGGTGTGAAAAACAAGATGCTTTCCTTTTAATAAAAGCAAAGAAGAAGACTACAAATAACTTTAAATGGAATTTTATTCAACTTTTATATGTTTGCTTTAAAAACAATGATAGCGTAAAATGACAGGTTTTGTAGATCATAACAGTCTTACTTCAGCTTCCTTATTTCCATGCATCCTGTAATTTTGAGAGAATTTCAAGTTCTTAGTTCCACTACAGTGACCATATGGTTAAACCAATGAAAGAGGAGCAATCTGGCCAGAGATACAGCCTGTCAAATATACAAAATACAGGATTTCAGGTTATTCATTTTAATTACTAAAGCCTGTTCGATTATATTCATATTCCATAATTATCATATGTATAAAGTAGCATTACTGTTATTGTTTAGGAAAACAATTATGCATGCAAATAAAAACATTTATCCACTACTCAGTAGTACTCAGTTGTTGAAATGTGCTAAACTGATATGAATTTCAATTCCCCTTGACGGAATTGGAGTTCAGTAACACTTTTTTTTTCGTATTTTAATGTTTCCTATACCAGTAGAATAAATTACACATAGTTTGTTAACTAGTCACCAATACATGAGAAAATAACAAAAAAAAAATTCTCAAACTGAATAGACATAATTCAAAGTATTTTGCATCAATTTACACAAATAGTTTGATTATCAATATTTAACAGAAAACCAGTTTGATCCAGAGCCATCTTACTCTTCAAGACAAACTGAAAAGAACATATTGACATTTCCAAGAACTTTAAAGAAATATCACTTGGCTATAGACCAATGTGTACATTGAAAATGGAGTTGTTTAAGTATTGATCTCTTCAAAATGGACCCAGATTTCCAAATAAATTTTACTTTTGCCATTGTATTTTGAGAAATATAATTGAAAAACTTTCACTGAGATTTCTGTTTAATTTTTTATGAGGGTAGCAATAAGCTCACATAGATATTTATGCACGTTCTTACCTTTTTTATTTGCATATGCATGAATTTAAATATTACTCAGTGGGGGAAAAGTTCTAATATTATTGCTGAAAGAATAAAAAAAAGTTTTACATAAACATATTGAGTAGACAAGGGAATATGCCATAATTAATCACAGTTTTACTTTCCTATGGCAATGGTTGTCCCTGTATGCTACTTATCTTTTAAGCTCTCCAATTAACAGAAACAGTATTCAGGATATGATGTTTTGGTCAGAGGTTAAAAATGCAAAATAATTCATTGGATCTTTGATCTGTTTCTAAGCACTTGTTCTAAGTTTATTGTGCCCTTGAGGTTGAGCCATAGTAGAGCACACCCAGCAAACATTCTCCGTTTCATCTTTCTGGGATTATTTGGAGAGTGAAAATCAGAACAGATGTCAGAGGGTTTTTTGTTTTCCCCCATGTTCCCCTAGACATTGTTTTCCCTTTGCTGACAAAACACTTAAAAACTGGAAAGTGTATTGTTTTGGAAAACAGGAATTGTCATTAACCTTTTAATTTCCCTCGATGGAATGTATAATGTATAACCACTATGACATTTATGTGGCCTTATGTTTCAGTCTTATCTCTTCACACATCTCCTTCTACAGTTTCTGTCATGTCAGACAAGACAGCCTTGGGTAGCTGTTACTCATAAAATTACTCTTAAGACACACAGGTTCTATTTCATGAAATTAAGTGTATCCAACAAAAATTTCTTCCCCCCCTTCTAATATCATACATTACTTCCTCCTACTAGAACCATAGACTACCAATGAATATTTGAAGGAATTAAAGAAATTAACCTGGGACATCAAGTAGAATAATAGTATTTACTTTGTAAAAAACAGGATTATTCAGTTTTGGGATCTCTTCTAGGGTTTTTATGATTTTCTATCTGTCCGTTCTCTCTTTCCATTTGTATTCTTCTATCAAATTCAGTTCTATGATGAGTACCAGATAAACTCAAAAAAAGCTGGAAAAGCTCAACTCATCATTTCTGAAAATCTACTTTACAGCTCACATATTAGAAGTTTCAAGGTGCTTATTTTTATTATTTTGGAAGATACAAGTGGTTATGCTGACCTCTAAAATCTTCAACTTCATTCAAAATCGAGTTACTTACATAATTTTCTTTAAAACTCTTACAACTTTCAGCATGTTTACTACATATCTACTGCATTTTTTGTGGAAACAAAATATTTACATCTAAATGAATAGTGATATTGATTTTCTTAACCCTTTTCAAAACTTTAAGCCATTAGACTGTGGAAAAAAAATCAATAAACAGAAAGAAGTCTGCATTAAAAATATAGACGGAAAGTGAATATTTTGTTTCTCCCTATGAACACGTTATGTCTGTCATTTTTTAACACTTTAGGGTCTCTCATCCTCAGAGATAACCATGCTTCTTCATCCTTTGTGTACTTGCTCTTAGTCTTTCCCATACACGTTTTTTTCCATTTACTATTCTTCAGTTCAAGTATCCTTTGCTTACTGACCACTTGACAGGAAACAAACCTATTCCACTGACCTTCTCCCTCATACAAAAATACACAGGTAACATTTTTTTGCAAACAGATTGGTAACATCTCAAATATATGTTAGCCTTCAGAGACCTCCAAATGACAATGCTCTAAATGAAATCCTACATTAGCTTAATAACGAAAACTCTTGAACAGTCAAGGGATTTCCAAACTCTTTATCAATTCTCAGCCCAGACAGATCTTTAATTATATGAGAAAAAAAAACCACAACAAAAAAGCAAACAAAAATATTCTAAAAATCTGGAGGAAGAAGAGTGACAAGTAAGTGGATATGCTCTTTATATGTTCTTTTTTATCCTAGACATTACCCTTTAAAGTTTAATGGTGTTAATTGATCCTGAGTTAAAGTACTTGGTAACACCATGATCCTTGAGTAAAGCATAACAATAACTCACATTCAGGGCTTCTCTGTTGTCTTCAATCATACAAGATTACAATAAATATTATTAATTTGAGCAAGTTAAAATCATAACAACCTTTGTCCTGAAGAGATTAATGGTTTATAACAGCTAGTTAGATATGAATAATTTTTTATGAAAAGTAACCTCAATGCAAAGCTGGCCCTTATCAAATAATTCCAGGGTTTTCCAGATTTTTCTTGGCTCCTTCTTAATGTGCCTTTGTACACTGGAAAGTGGTAGCAAAGGAATTACTGCATCTTTAGGAAACAATCAGCACTGCATACGTGCAGGCAGGAACTATAGTATTCATGACCTGAACATGCTTCTTCATTTCTTATAGTCTCCACAATAGTCTTCCTGAATTAACACAGAAACTGAAGAAGATATAGCGAAGTATCTCTGTAAGATTTAATCTTTATTTTTCCAAGCCGGCATCTGTTTAACAAGACTCCTTGTTGTAGGTGGGGGTTTTGCTTTAATTCCAAATATAAGGTTCCAACCCAGTTTCAGAAGAGAAAGAATGTACCATAGTGTCTACTATTAACAGTAATGTATGTATATATGTGAATCTAGTAAGTATCTAGTATGTATGTGGTTCAATTACAGCTAACACACATTTTGGATCTGATTTTCAGAAATGTGAAGATGTATTTCAACACTTTCATAAAGCAATCTTTTTGTTACTCTGTTAGGTATTTGAAGCAAAAGTAACAATTAACTTGAGTATCTTTTGTTCCTTTGGGTTTTGTTTCTACTTTTAGTGCTGCAAAATTGACTGGGGAATCAGACTATGCCTCTATTTTTTTTCAGATACTATACTAGTTTTCCAGAAGGTTTGATAGAAAACTAAAATTTATTTGAAAGTCTTATGCCATCTGGTTAACACTCAGAAAAGCTCCTAACAAATGCACTTCTTAAACCTCTCTTCTTTATTAGTAGAATATTCTTCTTTTTCCCATAGCAGAAGGAAGTAGTTGCTTAGTCTGTTGGGAGTTTTTTGTAAACATATATGCCTGCATATGCCTAAGGCAGTAGAGAGTTTTCAGAAAAGAAATGTATCAATGCATTTCAGAATAAAAATGCATTGATATTTTTTAATATTTTTTGTCTAAAAGTCATACTGTGTTGTTAAAGACCATTTACACTGACTTGTATTTCGTAATTGTTTTACCACATCAGATTTTCTTTGCAAATTTTTAAAACTCAAAGCCCTTTATATCCTGCCAAAAACTGCACATTAATCACCCCACTAGTGTGTTATGAAATTCTCTCAAAATAAGACAGCCTTTACTCTGAACAGTTTCTTTACTGGTGAATAACAGTTATATTTTTAGGCTTTTAACACCGCAAAGTTCTCGTAACCTTCCAAACAACTTTTTCTTTTGTACTCTGGTAAAGAGACTCTCATTCACTCCCCACATGCCTGATCCGTCAGCCTAACCTACTGCCATTCTGATCCAAATATACTCACACTGTGAGGGCTAATCCCCTCCTAAGTAGTTCAGCCTCTCTCACAGGCAGTAACACCCTCTGTGGAGAGGTAAAAAGGCTCTGCCTCCTTGCCCACTTCCCTGGGACTCTGAGTGCACTGAGTTCACATGTATGGTGTGTTGCAGACAAACTCAATGACATGCTTCCCATTGCTTTCATCCTCACTTTTGCTCCTTTCCCCGTACACAGAGATAACAGCTTTGATGAACTCTGCTGAGGTACCAGATGACTGGGGAAGTGCTCCCACAGTCAGACAATAATACAGCTAAATGCAGACTTGTCTCCTTATACCCTATGGTGGCACAAGCTTGTGAAAAGAGCTGAGAATGTATACTGTGCACAAATTGGGCTTGTCTCCCCAGCTGCTGTCATCAGAGTACAACGTTTAACCTTTTGAAGGACTCCAGAGACATTCACATACACTTGGTGTAACAGTTTAGCATGTACAGCAATCAACTCCTTTGCTGACAAATCAACATAACTCCATTTTACCAAACTAATTCATATATGTTTGAAATCTGAGAGAGTATTCCATAATACGAGGTGGAGATTTGAGTGTTTATGAGCCTATTCATGATCACAGTGACATCTTGCCATTTTTTTCTCAGACAAAGTAAGTGACAGAGGTCAGCTGCAGCCAGTCAAAGCACTGCTTTTCTGTCTTGTTTTTACTGACAGCAGTTGCTTGTCAAGACAAACAAATTCATGATCTGTAACTCTTCCTGCTGTTAACATTTCAACAGTAGTAGAACTTTTCCACTTAGGGTATTTTCCTACTGGACTTTAGTCTTGTTACTTGTCTGGGTTCAAGTTTTGCTTAGAATTGGGATGGACATTTTATTGATTTGGTATTCGAGTTTAAACAAAGCAGTCTGATTCTGAATAATGTAGCAGTGCTAGCCCACTCAAAAGTGCATTTCCTTTGTAGGCAGAGTATTTCTTTCAGTATATTCTGTGCACACACATTCAAATATAACTTTCATATCAAAGAATTTTAAAACCTCCAGAAAGACTAAATATGAACAGTGTGGTAATGACTGTTACAGAATGATTTTGTTTTAAATAAAATCCTTAACAATTTTAGGAAATGAAGGAGAAAACTCTTTGAGCCTCTCCCTCCCCACTCTGAAACTATCCTTGTTTCAGAAATTGATTCTCTAGTTATGCATGAAGAGAATACAGTAGCTGTATTTTCAAAGATGTTCCAGGAATATACTGTCAATAAAATTACAAAAAAAATTATGAATCTATACTCAAAATTCGCATATATCTCCTTATAACTGCAAAAGACTCCTTTGAAGCACCCTCCCAGTTCTTAAGGTATGAAGATGAAGGATGTGTTCACATATTAGTGTTAAGCAGGTGAGTGGAGACAGGACAGCTGTGGAGACAGGCTTCCCTACACCATAACTCTGACCCTTTCCATGCCGTCCAACTGCAGGAAACACCATGGAGGCCCAGGTGTATTCCCAGATCAGATGTATAAGGAGATTGCCCTTTTCATCACAAGTTATCAACCCAGGAGACCTGTTTGGAGTTGCTTCAGGAGCTGGCCTGAATATTAGCTTCACTCAGCTGTCCATAGGTGTCCAGGTTCAGAAATTCTGGGGTCTGACTTAAAAGATTCCTTTCTGGAAATAACTGACCTAGGAATCTTTGGTACACAATAAGGCGACTTACAAATATTTTATGAAGGTGAAAAGGCTACAGTCTGGATGAATCAGGCTGTGAGGCCAAGGGCAGTGAGAATGCAGAGCACTCAAGCCTTTTCCTAGTCACATGTACAGCACTGAGCAATAACAAAAATGCTCTATAGCCTTTTTAGTTTCTCTCTGCCCCATAAATTTTTGTACAGTAACAATGGAAATATTGAGCATTCAGAAGTTTCCAAACAACAAAATCTAACATATTTGGTATTACTATTAAGGGAATCAGAGTGAGGAACAGTGACAAGAATGAATTGTTATATTTCACTACTAGCAAATATAGACATCAAAAAGGCAACAAAACATTTCCTCTTCTTCTTTACTAATCCTTCTCCAAGTCTGGCATCAATATTTTGAATCTGAGTTCAAGAATATCTGCAATAGGAATTTTTTTTTTAACATTAAATATTTTTGTAACATTTAAAAACTTTTTTTAACATACTTGTTCATCTGTGTACTGACTATGAATTATTATACCAAAAGATTAATTGTGTGACACTTTCGGATGATGGTTACTGAATTAACTATTTCCTAGACTAAGAAGAGGAAAAATAATTATGAAGTTCTCTAGGAGTCACCTTTCTTACAAAACAGTTCCAGAAATTAGGAATTTGGCTCTGCAAATTGAATGTGGATTAGAGCACACAATCCAAATGCAGAATAGCTGTTGCTTCTATCACAAGTTATGCACCTATGGTAGCAACTCCGGAAATGCTATCCCACCCATCTGAAGACACAGTTCTGTGGAAGTGAGATTAATTTCTATAGGAAATCTTCCATATCTCTACTGTTTGCACAACCGAGAGTGCTTACAAGACTGGCTAGAAATGTAAGCTTGATTCCTAGATTTAGTGCATCTCTCCTAAATGTAGTTTCTACAGAACTAAATATATAGTTTAGTTGGTTAGAGAATGGTACCAACAATGCCAAAGTTGCAGGTTTGATCCCTGCATGGGCCATTCACTTCAGGGTTGGACTTGGACTCATTTATCCATGTGGGTCCCTTCCAACCCAGAATATTCTGTGATTCTGTAACTAAGAAGAAATTAGAAGTAAATGCTGGTGCAGTCAACAGGCAAAATCCTATGATGGGAAAATTATTTAACATGAGCTTGCCAGAGATTTCATATGTTCACTGGCTTTCACAGAGAGAGTTAAAAGGCTTTGTTTTGTTAAACAGATAATGGCTAAAAAAATAATCTGACATCTCATATTTGCAGAAATAAATGCATTTGTTACAAATATAATGGCTACAAACAAACCTGCAAATTTGAGTGTAAAATGAGTGAAGAACATAGACAAACCAACAGGTCTCAGGAAAACACTAGTGAACACTGGAATACCTCCCAATAAAAAGAAGGTTATTGAGCCTGACATTAAATGTAGAAGACAGACAAAGGTACTCAAAGATAAAGAAGGACTTAGAGAAGAACATGCTGCTTAGCAATACATTGGCTTAACTGCACAGTGTGAGACTGGAAGACTAAACTACAACAAAACAAATGTGAATACAACCAAAACATCAGTCTTCGAGGACTATCTTGTAATTGTGAGAGACACTTTTTAAAGAGTTATTTGAATGGGAACACTCAAATAAAGCTACTACTGCCTTCATAAATGAATTAAAACTGTTCTTTACTGTTCCACTGAAAAAGGAGAACATCAACTGCAATTTTTTTAAAAACTTATCCTTTGCTCTATTTAAATTATTTTTGGCAATGAGATCATGCATTTTTTATAACTTCTTAACCAATTAAGATAGGGAAATTTATCTTAATTCCTATATATTACTTTTAATAAAGAAACTGACATAGCCTAACAGCAAGACTTAGATGTGGCTTAAAGCTTTATTTTTCCCTCTGTTTATGTCCAGCATTACTAAGGGAACCTTAGACAATTAAGATGTAAAGCAATATTGTGTTCCTTTCCCTTGATTCTAGACATGAGTAAGTCTAAAATATGTAAAACCCTCTCGGAAAAGAAAATCTTAACAATATGAATTTATACATAAAGATTAAATCAAGGCACTCACTTGTACTTGCTGCAATATAAGCTATGAAGTTTCAGTGTTCCAGAAGTCTCTGTATACTCTCATATTCAGCCATCATTTGGGAATATTTCCTGGCTAAAATGAAGACTTTTGAGACACAATTTTCAGAGGGAATATAAATGTCGATACAGGAGTGCTCTGGGAGAACAGACTGACCTCGAGCTATAGCATTCCCTACTTAAACACAGATATTTTCTTTTCTTGCTAGCTGTTCAGATGAGGTTGCCAGACCTCATTTTGTAGTTGCAATCTTGCAGTGCTTTTACAGAGCAGCTTGGTTCAGATTTATTTTATTTAGAGAGAAGAACTAGTGTGAAGGCTTTCTCCCATTTTATGCTATGATAGAATGTACATAGTAAGACTAATAGTTAGACAGTACCAGTGGCATGAAATTCAGTGCTACAAACTCAGAAACACACACAAGAGTAGAATGGAGTCACAGAGTTCAAATATGCTTTCTTATGTCTATTTAGTTAATACTTCAGTTATACTTGAAATTATGCAGTAATTATAGTAATAGTGCTCTCTTAAAATCTTTCTTCATCCTCCTTTCAAGGCAAACATAGATTTCATTGCATCTCTTTAAGCACATTTAAAAAATTATATAATGTGTCTTATGTAGTCCAGTTAAGAAACATTTAGAGAATTCCAATGCACAGTAGACATTAAGGAAAACAAATTGAGCTTGCATATGATACACATTTACTCCTTGAATCATGTGCTTCAGTATCAATAATGACATCAATACACAGGCTTTTCCTTTTAATTAATTGGTTAATTAACTAAGTAACAAAAAGAAATCACAACTGAAAGGCAGAATTATTATTAGGTGGTTATTTACATAGACTTTAAAATTTTCACGATTTCTTCATGCTGGTAGTGAATAATTCACATTTTAGAAGTACAAGCGCTATACAACCATCCCACAGAAAATAAGTTAGAAGTAATATGCACATAAAAAGACCAAACCTGAGTCTTCAGACATTTCACAGAATATTTTTCCTTGAAACTGAGGTGCTTTTAAAGTTCAGAGTTTCATGAAAGGCAATCTTTGGCTAAAATCAATGTACCAGCAAGATAAAAGGTTCAACAGTATGACTGCAGTGATCAAAGCTTTTCAGAAGAATGATCTACTCTTTTAAAACCGCATCCCCGGCAACAAGTCCTTGTTGGTTGGTACCAAAGGTAAAAATGATGAAACTCTGTAAATCCACAAGAAATATAGCACTTACATTTTACTACATTGGGTGCTTTAGAAATGACAATGACTTGACAAAAAATAGGTTATTTTATACACACTGTAAAAAAACCCAGGCAATAATGAGTACAGCTAGTGGTAAGAAATAGTTTAAGAAAACAGGGCTCTTGCAAAGTCCTGTGCATAAATTCCTCAGCCTTCTGTTGTTGTAAAAAAAAAGTTTCAAGTAGGTTGATGTGCTCAACTGTGAGAAAGAAACATGTTTTGCCCCTTTCTTGAGTAGCAAAAACATAAAGTTGACATGGAACTGCAAGAAAAGTAGGATGGTGAAAATCCTTATTTAAACTCACATGCTTTGAACAGTAGAAAAGAAGGTAGAAGATGACTGGTTAAGTAACACATTTTTTGTCTGAACGTTTTGTGTTTGCCTCAGAGGTCATAAGCAACTCAGACTTCATTATCTGATATGTTCTTCTGTGAACCACATGGGACAATGAGATAGCATCAATCCCTTTCTTTGTGGACATGTATCTGTATCCAAGAAAGCTCATCAGAATTAATATTAATTGGCCTATTTGTTGCTAGGCTCAGTCATGAGAAGAAAAATTAAATACCACCGTTTAAAAAAAGGAAACACTGATTACTAGAACTGCCCTCCAAGCAAAAGGATCAAGCCGTATTTGCATAGAAATGTTGGCAAACTTCATAACTTTTATTTAAGACTTCTACTGTTTTAGAGAGCTACATTTAGAGATCTATTTTTCAGAGTCTAAAGTGAAACAGCCCTCTCCTCAGAGCTGTAATTGGTCACACTGGATGTCTCCTCTACTGCAGGAGTGTTGGGAATGTCACAGCTTCCTCCCATTTGCTGACTGAAGGGGCAGGCTGGCTGTGTTTTTCAGGGGCTAATAGTTCAGGGGTTAGTAAGCCAAAGGATTTTCATGACTGATGAAAAAAAGTGGTGAGGAAGAGGAAAGGGACATCATCCTTACACCACAAAAGTTTGACTGCTACCAACCTGGTGAAGACATGGGACATACCAAAATCAAAACAAGATTAGCTAGTGGTCATGTATCTGTTGACAGACCAAACAACTAGCTTTAGAGGAGAGACTTCAAAAATATCGTTACAGAATGGATTACACTCACATCTCCTTAGCAAACAAAAGAAAAAGCAGTCAGACTATACTAAGAAATATTGCTCAATTATTTGGTCTAAAGAACACCTTGACTCTTCTGAAAGCTCTCAATCAGTCCAGCAGTGCCAAGAACTGCAGGTAAACCAAGTCAGAAACCAGCTCTCAGCATGTTATAGGTTAGAAATTCAGGAGAATTTTTTCTTCCCCTGCTCCACTCTAAGAAAAATGGAGTGAGTGGGGGGAAGGGAACCAATTAGCTTTACAAAAGATCTGGCCGAATTCCTGGCTAATGGTCCATCAGAGAGGCTGGGGGGAGAGGGGAGGAGTTTTGGGAGGGGGTGGCTGACTCTGCTCGGAGGGGAGAGATTCAGACTGCGGATGGAGACGGGGATCTGCGTGCGGGCATTTGGAGAGAAGGCCTGGAAGTTTTTCTTTCTGGCTCTCTGTCCTGGTGAGGCCGGACCACCGGACTTGGTCGTCTTGCACACTGCCTCGTGACTCCAGCTGGGACCTACTGGGTTTTCATCGGAGAGGTCTGTGCTTGCTGGTAGAGAAGGGAAGAGCCTTGGAACGCCGTCATCTGGGAACAACAACCCCCCTCCTCGCGTGGTGACCGCCAGAGCCCAACAGCGCCCCCTGCCGACCACCAGAGGGTACTGCAGGCCATACACCTCCAGTGATCCAACAGCGCCTCCTGCAGGCCACGATTAGGACTGCGCTAAAGGACAGAGAAGTATTCATTCAGACTTTTTTTGTTGTTTTTGGTTTTTTTTCTAGGACTACTGTCTAGTTTTTCTGTGTTCTGTTACTGTCTTTGCCAACATACATATATCTTTTAATAAAAGGTTGTTATTTCTTCTGTTTTTTCCACACTTCCTCAATTAAAGCCCCTTAATTTTGAATTTACAATTGCTGAGAGAGAGAAGTTTGGTCTATCTCATAACTCATCCTCTTTAGCAAACATTCCAGTCTCCTTAGACTGTGACACATTATCATGAAGCATTCTATACTGCAGAGAAAGGCCAATTCTTTGGAAAGTCCATAGCTATTGACCTCACTGATATATTAACTGTTTGTAATGTCGTTAATGTCGTTAAATTCACAAATTTAAATACTGGGAATATTGTATTATGCCTAGAGAATTCAACAACTTCCTCTCAACATGTCATTTTAATATTAGTTCCTGTAAAGGCTCAGGGTTTAGAGGAAAGTTCTTATTCATTTCAAGAGCACTGACCACATCAAACATTCTTAGATTTGCTTATTGCTTCTCCAGGGGCTACTGGTACATGACGATAAGTACAAAAACATGATGAATGTGTGAATAGTTTCTCAGGCCAGCTTAAAAGCTCACAGTCAACCCTTCTCAAAGATTTTAAAAGGGAAAAAAAGAACATTGATTTTAAAGTATATTGGCATAGCTTATTCAGGGTAAATGAATGACAGCTTTATTATGGCAATGCCATTGAGTTTTATTGTTTTCCTTTTTATTTTTCCCTAGTAACCTGGTAATTCATAACCTTGAGACCAAATAAGGGTCATTTGCAGTTCTATCTACAAGTTTGTTATTGGAAATAGCAAAATCATATGTTGAAATGCACTCACAGAAATCTGAGATTATATTTATACACTCCTCAGTGAAAAAAATACCAAACACTGATTACAGAGTTCAATACTGTGATCAAGGTTATAAAAGCCCTTTCTAATCAGAAAACTTTGAAAGATCTTCTGTTCATGGAGCATTATCAGTGCAAGACAAAAGTCTTCCTTCAAATAATGGATTTCACAATACAACTTGTGCTCCTTTCAGTTTAGTAAAACATAGTAATTGCTCACAATTAGTACTCATTCATTTTCTGCTTTTTATTTGTGTCTTGCATACTTAAAATATATGAAGAAAGATTGAAAATGTACAGATTTAATGATGTGACCAGTGAATGAATCAATTGATTTTGTATCTCTGAACTGTCCTGTGAAGGTAAAGGCTTAAACAACATGTTACTTTACAGAACAAGTGGTTAGATTATTTTAGACAATTGATCAGCAAGCAGTGCACTGCTCAGTCCTCCCTCTGAGAGCATTTGTTCCAGAATCTCCTATCTCCTCAAAGAACACTCTTTCAACTTCCTTTGACTTCTCCTGCTAAGAATTCAGCATATGGCAAAGAATTATTCAACAAGCCAAAAGAATTGAGAATGTCTGTATACATCAGAGATTACAACAGGTTCTCAACTAGAAAGTCTGGCAGTCTGGATGCTAAAAGAAAGCAAAAGGACACTCCTTCACTTTTGCAATAAAGCAGCTCTAAAGACATTTCAGGTCAAGAAAGTGGACCCATGGGATGAGGTGATCAATAGAATAAAAGATCTAGCCATCATTACAGGCTCACTTGAGGTTATTGCTTCTAGAGCATGAATTTGGAAAGAATATCAACTGTCCAATGGTATTCCTTAAGTAAGAAGTCACTTAGAACTCTCCTGTTTTATTAAGGAAGAAAGATGTGGAAGAAATGAAGTTTCCTTTGCCACTGTTAATCACTTCTACCTACCTAGATTTCAGTCAGTGCACTGTGGATTACTCCATTTTTCAGTGTATATTAGCAGGGAAGAACAAAGCCACACAAAAACCCCAAACAATCTAAGAAACATGGGGGGTAAGTTAACTACTAAAAAATATCTCATAAAGATAGAATATGATTAACTGATGAACAGTGAAGAAAACCTCACAAAATCCATTTTTGAAACTTGGGAAACATACAAAATTGATACTACCACAAGATTTACCTTTTTTTTTAATTAGTAACAAGAAATTGAAAATATTAGGATGTACTCTTTTAGCCCAGAGAGGCATATACCTTATTATTTTTTTTTAAGACTTGAAAAAACATATTTAAAAACATATCCTCTGAGGACAGAGTTTTTTTGCAACCATTCATTCTTTCTCCTTGAGATGAGCTACTTTACATTTTCTTTCTTCTTTCACATCTCACCTCTGAGGATGCCTAATTTCTTCAGCCTACAGGAATTTTCACTAATCCCCCCGAGATTATCAGAAAGTCCACCATCTGCCCTGTGAAGGTTGTGTGTGGATTTATTCTTAAGAAGCATTTATGATACATTTCTCCCACCCCAAAAATAAAGGCTACCAATCTTATTTTGCTCAGATAAGAGCTTATTCTATTTTACTGTATTTTTACCTCAAGGTTTTGTTATGTTTTTGTAGTTTCATCGTATTTTAAGGAAAGTTGTCTGTTGCTACCGGTTCATAATTAATAAATTTACTCCTTTGCTGAAAAATATAAAGGACTTCTATGACTTCAATTAAATTATATGGCATATTTTTCAGATCTGATAAAGTATTCAATTTATGGAGGTCACCTTTCCACAGAGCTCATCTATGATGTTTTATGAGTTTCTAAACCCCAGTCAAAAATGCAGACTTGAACCCACTTCAGATGTTTTTTGGGTTATTTTATATAAGTTATTAGCATTGGCTAAGCTGAAGTATGAATCTTTGTGTCTCATAAGTTTTGTATGTTCATGGAATTCATTCCAAGATTTCTGACTATGTAGTTTTATTGTGTCTTTTCATCTGTGTCTATCTCATACATATTTAGGGTTCCTAAAACAAGTTCACTGTTAGGCACTTTGGTCTTGGGGAATAAATACTGGGGTTTAGATATTGTTTTCCTTCCACTTCATTAAGTTACTTCCTATTTTCATTCTTAAAATGTATAGGTTTTGTTACCAAAATTATTCATCAAAACTTTAATCTTATACTTCAAGATGGGTGAAAAAGGAAAGTTCAGTAAATACTGTTTTAAATTAAGAATTATTTTGAAAATGCAATCTTCAGTTTTAGCTCTGCAAGAAAAAAAAATACTGTTCAACAAAACCCAGTCCAATAAATATCTTTTAAACATTTCATACAGGCATTGGTGGGAAAAATAGCAACCTGCAGAAGTTTCCAGATAATATACAATTAATTCATTCAACATGCAATGCTTTTATGCACTCAGTTTATTTGTATCCATGATTCAGCACTTCTGATATAACAAATTTGTATCAAACTGATAGTTCCTTTTTCTTTCTTGTAAACACTTTTTAAGGGCAGCATGACAGTAAAACAGTGTTAAGCATATGCAGAGTGATAAGAGTGCTCCCATCACATTACTTCAAGCTGCTATGGTTTATCACTTTGCCTCAGAAAGCTTACAAAATACAGCAAATTAAATCTGTTTTTAAATGCCTGTCTACCTCCGATTTGTTCCACAATTCAGGGAAAAATTCTTCTTGACATGTTATACTGTTGGATTGCAGGATGGTGCCAAAGACAAAATCAATATGCATGGCAGGTGACACTTTGTGGTATAGTCAGGACCTTCTAGATGAAATTAAAAAGAAACAATTGTTAGGTTATTGGTCTGACCTCTCCAAATTTGGAATATGCACCACAAAAAAAGACTTAATTTTCTTAAAAAATGGTATTCTTGAGAAGCCAGTGTGTCTAATGTGCATTAGATATAAAAACAGAAAAAAAATAGATGTTAAATCTAGCCTGACAAAAAAGTAAGAATGACCCTTTCAGGGTAAAACTTTTTTTTTATTTTTCATCATTTTCCATGCAGGTAAATAGAAAACCTAAGACTAAAGATTTATTTGCAGTTTGATGGACAAAAAAAAATCAGATCTTGTTAATTTCTATTTTGATATTAAATTAATATTTTATCCTCTTTCAACATGGGTGTAAAAGATTCTTAAATCAATTTAATAGGAGCATTCAAGTACTTAGAAGAAGGTTATAAAGAAAACCGAGCAGAGTCCTCACAGTAGTGCACACTGGGATGATGAGAGATAATGGACAATGAAGCAAGACAGAACATGACTGGATACAAGGAAAAACTCTGTGAACTGAAGACTGGATACAAGCAGAAACTGGGTAGTAGAAAACCAGCACTGATGGTTTTCAAGACCCAGTTGGGTTAAACCCTAAGTAACATAGTCTGACCTCACAGGTGGCCCTGTTCAGGCTACAGTCCTCCTGAGAACCCTGCCTGAACTTGTCTTGACATTTCTGGAGCTTTGTTCTCACTCGGCTTAACTCTACCAGACTTTTGATTGTTTGGTTGGGTTTTTTTAACGATCACATGACTATAACTACTTCTATTTCTGCTTAACTTTTTATATTGCAATGGCAGTAACAAGTAGCCTGTGGAACTACAGGCCAGTAGGCGTGGGATGATAGTAGATAGAGAACTAAATAACACTGGAGACCCAAAGAATGGGGTGTCTCATGGGTGGTTAGTTCAAGAAATGGAGCTAGGGAAAGAAAAAAAAAAACAGCAGTTTTAAGGGTAATAAAGCGAACAAATAATAAGTTAGCAAATATATAAAAAATGACCACAATTGGATCCAAGGATAACAAAGAAGCCAACACCACATTCCTGCCAGCAAAGGACTTACTTCCCCTCCAGCAACATTACATGCACACATCCCAGACTGAAACTTGATCTTAGGACCCAGAAAGACAGTAACAGATGAGCATAACACCAAGACAAGGTGTACTTACCAGTCAGTCTATACATAACAGATTTAACTGGATTACTATTACTGAGGCTTTTCTATTCCACTTTTCTTTTTTAAATAATTAGATGTGGACTAGTAATATTTGCTTAATTAGATCGATTATATAAATAATAAATTATTGGCTTTATGCATGCAAGTTCCCTTTTTGCCTACAACATGATTTTAAGCATACCTAATTATGAGAGTCTATAAAGTTCTTAGTAGTAGTAAAACCAGAAGAAGCACACTTATTCTGTATGCAAAGCAAATTCAGCACAATGATTAGTACACCTTTCATCTTATTCCAACACCTATGAATTAGAGATAAAAAGCATATCCCAGCTGAAGGAATTATGTTCTGTTCCTCCAATTCCTCTGCAGATAAATGTGATGTTATGCAGTTGACCTCCAATGTTTCTTCAACGAAATTGTGATTGATATGATGTTCATATAATTTTAACCTGCTGTGAAAAGGAACCAGCATATAGCAAAACAGTCATTTATCTAGATCTTCATCACTGTACTAGTGAGACTTTACTCATTTACTAGAAATAACATGATACCCATAGATATATTTTATGAATCTTAAAAGAGATTAATCTACTTCTAACTGTATCATCAATGGAAATGAACTATGATACATAACAAATACATTACATACTTTTTATTTTGGATTATGAATGTGACTTGAATAAAATATAACATGCACATAGTTATTTTTCAACAGTGAAATGATAACAAAGAGGAATAATATACAGTTCCTAACTGCAAATATTTTTTTTTTGTTTACGATATACTCATAACTGAAATAATAAGCTGAGAAAGTTTACAGTTGTCTGAACCTACAACTTTAGTTTGCTGCACCGAAGTTTTGTTTAACATGCTTTCTGTGATAGGCATGAAGAAACACACTTTTTCCACTAACATTTAAGATAGAATTTAATGCACAGAATTTTCTGAGAACGGTTAAAAATTCTGTGGAAAAGAGACAATCACAAAATCCACACTAAAGATACCAATCCACACAGTCGGAGATGACGACTATAAATATCTGGCAGACTTTTGGCAAAATGGTGTCTGAAGATGTCTCACACTCATCAGGACAAGAGCAGATGTTCTTAGATTCCAACAAAACTTATACCTGATCTCAATAAAAAATTAAATCTGCATTTTATTTTCACTCCTATCTTAAGTATTAGCATTTTTTTAAACATTCACATTTCTTTTGTTTAAAAGAAAAGTAATTTGAAATGTTAGATCTCTGAGGATGTCATTCCCAGCAATGGGAAATTCATAATGAATGTTCATTAATGTTCTTTATCAGTTCATTAAAGCTCCTTGTGCACTATGTTTATGAACATCTTTGATAAACATTTGGTTTTGTTGTGCATGAACTGCTGATGAATAGTCATTAAACTGTCCCTAAGTTTATTCATTATGAGTGCTTATTAATTTCTCATGAATTATTATAAAATTCAAGCTGCTCTAGCAGTCATCTATAAACAAAGAACAATCATTCACAGTATGTATTACTTATTAGAAATAAATTAAAAATATAAGCTTAATTCAAAAGATTAATGCATAGAAAATGTACTTTGTTCTGGCAGTAACTTAATCAAATCTAAAGTAATTTCAGAGAAAGCTACTGGAAATTATGTTACAATTTGGAGACGTACTTTCACTTATGAATCATCTGACAGCCAAAATGGATCCATATTGCTGCAGTGTAGCTCTCATTTCTTGTGCATGTTTATAAAGATGTCCAGATCTCTCCAGAATGTTGAACACCTCTCTTCTCTATATTCCTAATGTTAAGGGAATAATTTCTACTGAAAGTACAGGTAGCTAACACACACTGTTCACACACATATATTAATTAAATGCTAAGTAACATGAAAACTTTTACTCAAAAAAAAAAAAAAAACAAACACACCATAACTACAGAAACCTATACATCTTTAATTTTCCTTGTCCTGTGCACAGCTCTCATTATTCAGTCACGTTTTTCCCTATGAAATTCCATAACCTCCAGTGTCAATTGGCTCTTTATTATTCTGACTGCAGGAGGGATCAGGAATTTCTGAACTACATATGTACAATTTAGATTGCATACTGGTAATAATCTAAGTGGCCTTGCTCTCTCTCTACCGTGACAGATGCATCAGTGCTTAGCATCTGGATAGTTTAGCTGTAGAAAACTTAAAGTTAGGTAAGATATGTCTACACTATACTAAGGCATCCAATCCATTGTACTCACACATATTATAAATCTGTTCTCAATAGAATTTTATGTTATTAACCAAACAATTAGTATTTAAGTTTTGTCCAGGCTTTGATTGATAAATCTTGATGCTGTGATTTTGGGGTTCAATTGGTTATTGCAATAGAGAACATTTTTCACAAGTACCACAAACATAGACCTTCCGTCCTGTTTATATTAAAGGAAAGAAAGTAAAAGTAAAGAAAATGGAGTATAAGTAAAGTGCAAGTAAATGGAGTGCAAGTAGAAGAACGTCATATGTCACTGTATCACAGTGTCACAGCAATTTCTGCAGGTGGAGAAAGGTCATGTAGGCTAGTCCTGTTAAATGCTATAGAAGATCAAAAAGCTGCTAGCAAATGCTAAAGTGTTCACATGGGGTAGTTTCTGAAAAGCTGGACAGTAACAAAAGATAAGACTTCTGGCAGAAAGAACACAATCACTATAAAAGGCTCACAGTACAAACAAATAATGTGGTTTTGTTTTAACAAGCTCAAGTTTGACAGAATTCCCTGTAACAACATTCAAACTGAGATGAGATCCTTTGGACCTCATCATCAGTATATTAGTTTCACAGTTTGGTTTCTTCACTGGTTCCAATCAAAACTTCTAATCTCCAGCAATACATTTGTTAAAGTACACACTGTCTACACTAATAACTATTCAGCCATTTAGTAATGTCATTGCTTTCTATTCCTCAATAAACTACTCAGATGTAATTTAAAACAAATGAGACAGGAAACATGGACTTATTTCTATTTTATAAAGATCGTAGTTAGCACTCCCTTTCTTCCCTGCGAGTACCTGATTTGTGCACATAGAAAGGAGGTACAGCATTACAGACTCTAAGATTTCCTCTCCTGCAGCCCATCCAGGGCCACACATCTCAAATCTAATGCACAGAATGTCTGTTACTCACAGAGACATACAAAATCACTTGCACATAAAAATATCCATTCGTGATGTTATAGATTTCCATTAATGTTAGTAAGAAGAAAATATATATTGGGGAGGATTCAATCTAATTGCTTCTCTTTATCTTCTCTTTTGTAGTCTTTTTTAAATTACCTTTTCTCCTCTTACTGGAGTCACAATTTTATTTTTTATTTTCCCCACATAGTTATTTTACCTCTTTTCACTTCTTTTCCAAAACTGAAACTAGAAAGAAACTCAATGTTTTGTTTGCATTCACTCCTTCAAATAAAACAAGATTAAACTTTAATAAAAAAACCTGCAGTCATTAATATTCTAACAGTAAGACAATACTAGGAAATTTAGTTGGGCATATGAAAACTAGCAAGTTTATCAGCAATAAGCTGATAAGTTCTTTCTGTAAAGAAAGAACTGAATTCTCAGTTTGTGCAAAAGCTATGAACAGGAAGAGAAAGGCAGGGACCTGACAAGCAACAGGGCAGTTAGCAGGGAGTACCCTTTAACATCCTATTTCAGTGCAAGTCATCAGGTTCTAGTACGCCTTTCTGACAAGGAGCTTGCAAGTACTTCATGAAGGGGAAAATCCCAGCTCACATCTTCTCCCAAATAATGTAATACAACAAAAAGACAATTAGAATGATTAAATTGAAAAGTTCAGTTTTAATATTAAGTATATTTCTGTCAATACACACTTAAAAAGTTAAATATGTGTTGATTGCAAAATCTTCTTCACTACTCTAAGGGCTTTATACTATTTTAGTATCTAATTCAAAAAATCAGAAATAAATTCACAGTGTAGAAATAAAAAATATTTGAAGCAAAAGCTGTGTTAGTGGGAGTTAAGATCATACACCAAAAGGCAGTATGAGCCAAAGCTACTTAATTTAATAAATTAAGCATTTTGTCATTATTTAATTATCTAAGAGTAATCAAAAGTGGTAACTGCATTTTCATAGATAAGGAAGTAATTCGAGAAATAAGGCTGATTGAGCAAGACTACCTCATGGATTCTTTTTCTGGAATAAGCTAATTTGATAAGTATCATTTGGAACAGCAAATCATTAAAATGTACACATGAGGAAGTGGTAGCTGTAAATTGAAGTACGTAAAAAGAATCAGAAAATATACTTGGAAAAAAAATTTTTTAACCATTGAAGAGCTGATAGAAACATCACAGTCCTTTCACATCTGAGCACTTCTTTCACTGTATCAGAAACTAACCTTTGATTTGTTTGCTGCTTACATGGTTAAAGACAGAAGAGTAACTCTTGCATATTTATCCAACATAGGTAAAATGCTTTTTTTCAGGTGGTGAGGGTTTTTTTCCAAAGACTGGGTTTAGTGCAGTGAGGGGGTTTTGTCTGACACAGAATAGAAATTAGAAAGGTTCCAACACCTTCCACACTGGTTTGCAAGGGGTGGGGGAGAAATGATGGAAATTTGAGACATTAGATTTTAGAGTTTGAATTCATGCATGGTTTATCTACACTAAAAATGGTGAAAGCACAGCCTTATGAGGGCCAGGATCCAAAGGATGACAAAACATTGTTTCCATTTGTTTGTATCAAAGGTATGCGTTGTCTACCAGGAATTCAAACCTAAGTTATACACTTCTATGAAATGGCATTTTTAGACTCAGCATGCTTAAGATGGGGGAAAGGAGGGGAGTAAATAAATAATTACTTACAAAAATTTGCAGAGATGTATCATCCAACATCTGAAAATACTCAAAAACACTTTCTTAGATAACAAGAGCTGATGTTTGCTTAAGTGAATTAGAGATTATTCAGTTTGTCCTTTGTTTTTTTGTTAAGCATTATAAGCTGAACATTCCTCACATTCTGGTAAAATTTAAGTCATTTTCCTTTCCATACTTCATCTAATACTCCACCCTAATGGCAATTATGCCCCTACACATGCTCTCTATGACATGTAATGCTAAACTAAGTTTCAGAAGGAAAGACTGCTAGGAGATGTAGATTGCCCAACTGAGAAGATTCTAGGAGTAATAAAGCTTTGGAAGATCAGAGATGAGCATTTTGGTGGAAAGCACTACATATAATAACCTTGACTGCCAAGAGATACTTACTTGGGACTACAGCTGAGGCAGATAGAGGTACTGTGTCTCTTTACCCTCCCTGACACCACTGAGAAATATCCAGAGATCCACACCTACTCACCCTTCTTGCCCTCTGCTCTGGAGTGCATAAAACATGGTAGCACTACACAGGACCTTGCACAAATAGGTAAAGACCCACTCTTCACTTCAGAGTACAGTTATCTCCATTCATAATAATAGACTTAGGTAATTTTTGGACTGAAATTAGCTTTTCTTTCCCTGAATGCTTGCCTTCAAATTTCAGCAGCCTTCTCCTCAGGAGTGAATGACAGTTTTGACCTTAGCCCAGCAACTGACAGCATTCTGTAAGGGAAATATCCAGAAAATTATCTGGGTGTTAGAAATGACAATTCTTTTGGGTTTTTTTACTCCTTTCTGAGTCAAATATTATCTGAGTGACCAAAGACAGATAATACTGTCTAGTTCAGACACTTCTGTAATTTCCTTTAAAAAACTGTTTAATCAGCTCAGACAACAGGTCATCCAGCTGACATAAGAACACATCATTGCTGATGGATAACCTCCACCTCAAGTATGTGTGGATACACGCACAGTGAGTGAAGTCTTCCTTTTGCCCCTCATCCTCAGTGTTGCTTTGATTTATGAAAGAAATCAACTCTGAAGTCAGATCACCTTAGTTCTTGAGGACTGAATGAATTTGTATAGAAACCTATCAAATCAACAGGCCTATATTATTTTAAAACTGGTATTTCCCAAGGTTTAATGTTGTCTCAGTCTGAGGAGACTGGAATGTTTGCTAAAGAGGATGAGTTACAAGATAGACCGAACTCCTCTCTCTGAGCAATTGTAAATTCAAAATTAAGGGGTTTTAATCGAGGAAGTGTGGGAAAAAAAACCAGAAGAAATAACAACCCTTTATTAAAAGATATATGTATGTTGGCAAAAACAGTAACAGAACACATAAAAAAACTAGACAGTAGTCCTAAAAAAAAAAAAAAGTCTGAATGAATACTTCTCTGTCCTTTAGTGCAGTCCTAATCGTGGCCTGCAGGGGGCGCTGTTGGATCGCTGGAGGCACAGGGCCTGCAGCTCTCTGACGTGGTCGGCAGGGGGCGCTGTTGGGATCCAGAGGTCACCACACGGGGACAGGTGTCCGGAGGGGATGGTGGTCCCAGACCGCGGGGGAAGCTGAGAAGAAAATGGGGGACCCTTCCCTCAGTGGAAGGAAAAAAAGGGAGGGAAGCATTTCACTCCCATGGGACTCACCGTTGTCCCAGGTGACGGCGTCTCAAAACTCCTCCTTTCTCTCCCGCGGGCACACAAATCTCCGATGAAACACAGCAGATCCGGGGAGCAGGACAGCCAGGCAAGTCGAAGCCAGCAGTCCGAGCTGACCAGGATGCCAAAAGAGCCAGATGCCCAGTCCCTCTCCCCAAGTGCCTGCACACCGACCCCCGTCTCCATCGGAGAGCGAACTCTGCAGTCTGCCTCTCCCCTCTCCGAACAGAGCCAGCCACCCCCCAGCCTCTGATGGGCCATTAGCAAGGAATGTCTGGCTACATCCTTTGTAAGGCTAATGACCTCCTTTCCCCCCACTCACTCCATTTTTCCTCGGAGTGGAGCAGGGGAAGAAAAATTCTCCTGAATTTCTAACCTATAACAGACGTCTACGACCAATAGGATTTTTTGTACTAACTGCTCTTTATAATGAAATACTGAGCACTCCTCAAACTCTCTGCACAGTCCAACTGACAGTTTGTCAACCGTCTATACTGCAATCACCTCAGTTCTTTGTAACTGAACAGTTTTCCATTAAATGCATAATTGTTCAGTAAAATGAAAGTCCTCTTCAGTCTGACTATCCTGATGCTTACCATGATAGCAAACATGTAACTCACACATCTCTAGGTTTAAGTAAAATTTTGAAGTCACTCCTTATTCAACTAGATACTTTTTAGACAAGCCAGGAGAGGATTCCTGGTAGAAGGCTCCTTACCTGAGGAGCAAATACTTCTGCTGACACCAATGAGTTATGGAGATCTAGAAGTACTGGGCAGGAAAGAAAAGATCATTGCAGAACTGATTCCTTCAGAAATCTTGGATGGTTACAAAAGTCTAATATTCAGAAGTGCCTTTGAAAGTTAGGAAGTCAAATTCCATTAAAAAATGAATGAATTCTAAAACCTAGAGTTTTAGAAAATCTTCCTTTAAAAAGCAAAGAACAGAGACATCTAAGCTTTCAGAACAAGTTGCTCTTTAAGCTACTAAACTAATCTGTCTCTAATGACTGTAGTAACTGGGCACACAGTAGTCCAACTGTACACTGAAAATGTTAAGTCAAAAAAGACAGTTCTTTTTGTAGGCTATGAATCATAAAGACAGGGAGACAAAATAATTAGCACAAGGTCACCCTGTACCTGAACTCAGAACTAAAATTGTATTATTCAAGTTCCTAACTCTCATCTCAGCCAGTAACCTATCCTACTTCTAGGTTTTAAAAAAATGTATACTCCTATTTTCATCCCAACAGAGTCTTATGCATTAAAGGAGATGGGATTCATTCCTCAGTGACTGGACTCCTAGAAATTAATTGATACACCAACTAGACTCTTTGTATTAGGGGCTGTTTGGCTGGATTTTTTTCTGTGCTTTACCACTTTCAAGTATTACCTGCACATACCTTTAAGGTATATGAAAATCTACACATACCTTTAAGTATGTGCAGTACCTGTACATACCTTTAAGGTATATGGTTACTGAGACTGTAGCTGCATGTGAAGTGGTCACCACAATCTCTGCACTCAAATACACACAGTGATGTGCTGGATCAGAACTGAGAGGCAGCTGAAGCTCTTCTCACACTACTTGCACTTGTAAGCCTTATTTGCCATGTGGCCACGCCAGGTGTCAGAGAAGTTTTGAGTTGCAGTTGTGCACTGATGAGGACTCTGTCACGGTGAAGGTTTCCTGAGACGACAATACCCTAGAAGTCTCTCACATTACAGCTTCTCTTCCTAGACAGCTCTGTCTGTTTGTCTTCAAAGGACATTTTCAAAGCGATATTTTGAGACATTTCATTCTTCTGACAACTTAGGTCATCATTGTGGACTATCTCTTCTTTTTGACTTCCTGATGATTACTTGTGTTTTACCATGTGTCCAAACCTGTTCTGATCATGCATCTCCATTTTTCTCCAAGTCTATCATCCACTGCAAGTAAAAAAAAATATTTTTTTGAAAAAAGTAATTTGCTACTCTCGGCAGACTGAATTTTTTAGTACTTGAGAATAAGCAGACCAGTATGAAAACAGAAAATAATGTACCAAAAATTAGGGTTTCCCTCAAGGATGGTGAATCCTTCATCCTCAGCTTTCAGCTGCAGTGAAAGAAACGGTTTTGAGGAGCAGAACTTTTCTGGGTTGAAAGGAACATGAGCAGGAAGACCAAAAGGAGACGGAAGATGTTTTGGGGAATCACAAACTAACTGCTAATTGGTTAAACTAACTCTTCTGAAGTAACAATTTAAATATAGCCATATAGATCACAACCTGAACTGGATCCAGGTTGTGCAACAAAAGAGATCAAGGCTTTTGCTGAGCTTGGTACTGCAAGAGAGGTAGATATACATTGTGCTTGATGTTTTCTAAGGCATTGATACTATTTTCTGGAATAAAAGGTTTTTCTCAGTCTGTTGTTTCAAAATTTGAATTCAGTTTTAGAGAATGGTGCATTTAACATCCTGGTACTAGCTCCTAGACCTAATGGGAGTAATTTTAAGTAGTTTTGAGAGTCCAAATATATGTTTCTGCACCAGTACTTCCCATCTTTTTCATTCCTCCCATGTGTACTCTTGAGTGTATCGATTTCAAAGTTTATTTCCAAATACTTCAAAGTATCAGTGAAAGTAACTTCAAGTGTTCTTAGTCTTTTTGAGCTTCTAGCTTCCCATTGCATAAGAAAGTGACAGTAACATTGAAAAGCATGAATGTTCACTAAAACTAGAGATATGACAAAAATTAAAATCTGTGCATTTATTTCTTTAATGGAGGAGATTTAATCTAGAGGATTTAGTTATGCATTAAATTTATAAGCAGGAAATGTCATAATGTTTTGTGCAGAGCACTTCTTAACAGCAGCTGCATTTGGTCATAGTCACAGAATGTTAAGGGGTTGGAAGGGATCATGTAATCCCAACACCCCCTTCCATGGGCAGGGACACCTCCCACTATACAAGGTTGATCAAGGCCTTATCCAACCTGGCTTTGAACAATGCCAGGGTTGAGGCATCACAACCTCCCTGGGCAACTTGTTCCAGTATTTAACCAACCCCACCGTAAAAAATTTCATCCTAATATCTAACGTAAATTTCCCCTCTTTCAACTTGTATCTATTACTCCTTGTCCTGTCACTACAGTTCCTGACAGAGTCCCTCTCCAGTTTCCCCATAGGCCCCAAACAAGTACAAACAATCCTTTGTTTTGCACAGGAATTTCAGATAAATGTTTCATTTCTATTTTGTCCTTCAGTTGATGAAGTAGAATTACTCATATTATTTTTAAGTTTTCATCAAAGTGCATTTGCAGATTTGAGTTACCTTACTTGATGATTTGTGACAACCTGCATGCCTGAGCCTTAAGCCTCTCTCTTTTATTCTGCAAGGTTTCTTCTACTTTTAGCATAATTCATGGTATGCTCAGGCCTCCAGTTCCCACCTGGCAGGTAAAAGAATCCCTCTTACAGGCACTAAGGCTGACCTACTTCACTCTGTGTAAGTAATGGGGATCTCATGGGTTCCTGATACTTTCACAGCTCGTCATTATCATCCCTTCACAAAATCCCTCATTGGATTATCATTCCCTAAAGCTCTGAGCTGTCCCCATAAAAAAATGCAGGTGAATGCAATTTGGGAAAAACTAAAATGGCAAAACATAAAAGGCTTAGTATAGACAGATCATTATCACCGCAAGGAGTCAAAATGGACATTTCTATTGCTTCCCTCCTGCCTTAGAGATAAAAACTTGCATCCAGCCTCTGAGTGGTCCCAGATAGAAATCTTATGCTGGAACAGTAGCCTGGATGCAGCTACCTGGACCATATTCCCAGCCCCAGCTCTTCTGGCAAGATATGCAGGAACTGTAACAGGGTAAGCATGTCCTTGATCTGCTCCTTTTTATGTCTCTCTCTGCCTTCAGCTCCAGATGCATATGAGCCCCACAGGTACCCCTCAAACTGCTGGAAGCAGAGTTGTCTGAACCACTGTCACTGCTTCTCTGTGCAGATCCTTCCTCTTGCAGAATTACTGCTTTACTCTGCTATCTACTGCCTGCAGTGTTCAGGTTCCTAGAGAACTCTTAGCTATTTTTAGGTAACAAGCAAGCTTTACCAGTTCAAAGTTACCCAGATAACTATAACTAAGCATGAACTGTTGACAGCTGCAGATTTTCCTAGGCTGAAACAAAAGGGGAATGCAAGGTCTGAAAAAACTGCTGACACTGAGTATCTTGACATTTTACCATGCCTATACACAACGTCCAATTACTGCATTGACATGGATACTACTTTTCCTAAAATTAATGACAATGTCCAGTCAATCCACAAGTTTCCTGGCTTATGTCAGTCTCCTCCCACATTTCAGAGCTAACCTTGACTCTGTTCTTCATCATGTATTAAACCAACTTCCCAGCAATAGCATTCTGGTTCTAACAGTTCATGTAGTAGGTAACATTTTCTTCCCGACATCTAAATTATGCAGAAACTGCTGAGTCTTAGTATTTAATACCTGGTGAAGATCAATCAAATCTACTCTTGTATCTGAGTCAGCAGCAGTAGGAAAGTATTGACTGACTAGCAAGGGCAAAACAAAGATAGGCACATCAAGAAGTGTCACTTGAATTAGTTAAAAAAAGAAAGAATTACAACAAAAACAATTACAAACTTTGCTGCTACTACTTTTAGCTAGTGGTAGCACTAGCTAAAAAAAAAATCACCACAAGGTTCTGAAACAACCAGTTTTCACTGAAAATTACTTATCTAGAATTTATGTCTTTCTTGGATGTAATTCAAAACCAAAATAGGTGATAATTCTTATGAAGGACCATTTACAAGCTGTTAAAATTGCACTACACAAATTTTCATTATAAAAGCTGAAAGGCATACAGTCTATGCAACTTATGCAATATTTAGTGTATTCTGAAGGGCAGTTCACTGTGGAATTCCACAAATATTTATTTTCACTATGAAAATTAAAATTCAGCCCCAATATTTCAGGCAAAATATTCAAAATGTAATTTAGGTATACAGGCAGGATAATAGTAAGGACAATACACAAAGATATAGCACTTTTTTTAAGTACCTCATTAATGGTAATTAAATCACAACATGCAGTTTTACAGTATTTGAACAGCTCTGCTATGCTGTCTACA
The DNA here is from genome assembly GCF_009829145.1 of Chiroxiphia lanceolata. NCBI lineage: Eukaryota > Metazoa > Chordata > Aves > Passeriformes > Pipridae > Chiroxiphia > Chiroxiphia lanceolata. The sequence goes on from NC_045640.1 coordinate 22,918,026, forward strand.
TAATTCTCATACTACATAACTGTAACTTTAAATGCAATATGCAAGAATAATAAACTTATAAATACACTTTTTTTTCTCCTCACTGCTATTCAGAACTTGTGTTTTCAAAAAGCTGAGTGTATTTTCAGCTGCAGCAGCTGGAAACCTATTCATATGAAATTGTCAGTGCCAAGAAACAGTGCTCTTGTCTCCACCACTGCAATATCTCTTTGGAGCTCAAAAAGGAAATGGAAAACGTTGAAATTTCCAAACTCATTTTGACTTAGAATCACGGAATATCCCAAGTTGGAAGGGACCCACAAGCATCATCGCAGTTCAACTCATAGTCCTGCTCAGGACAGCCCCAAGAATCACACCATGTGTCTGAAAGCATTGGTCCAAATGCTTCTTGAATTCTGTCAGGCCTGTGACCGGTTCCCGGGGAGCCTGTTCCATCACTCAGCCACCCTCTGGGTGAAGAAACTTTTCCAACCTAAATCCTCCCTGACACAACTTCATGGCATTCTCTTAGATTCTGTCACTGGTCACCAGAGAGATCAGAGCCTTCCTTTCTGCTTCCCCTTGCAAGGAAGCTGTAGACCATGATAAGTGTCTCCTCAGTCTGATCTGACTGCATGTTTATTCTCCTTTCCTTGTCAGTGCAACTTAACAAGCACACTATGTCCTCAGAGTAATTTCTTACAGAAAACTAAAAACTAGCAGAGGGACCTGCCCCTTCATCCCCGCCTTCAGTGGCACCTGCCCAGGGCCAGGGGAGATGGAGAACAGGAAGGCTGCTGCTGCCCCTGTCACCGCTGGAGGGGATGATTCGGAACTGGTTCATGGAGCCACTGGGAGAAACCATCTCCACTCCAGGTATCGTAGGAACTGGGATTCTTCTCTCTGGGAGGAGGTCCTATTCCTCAAACACTTGTACTAACTAAGGGCCAAGGGCCAAAAGGTGAATGTGACAGGAAAACCAGAAGTACCAAATGCCCCTTCTAGCTTTTTGTCTGGACCTGGGAATGATACTACAAACTGCTTATCCAGGCACTCCCATCACATGACAGTGCTGCAGGGGCTCCCACCTGGAAGGAGCAATTCTGTGTCCCAGGTATAAAACGTAAGGCTGCAGCAGGCATTATTACCAAACTGTGGAGGCTAATTAATTACCTGTTCACAAAAGATCGGAGCCCAAGGCCTCCCTAGAAATTTATCTCAGTTTCGTAGCATGCTACCATGTCTCCTCTCTGGCTCCCCTTGCCCTTAGGCACTTTGGGAAGGCAGACCTGGTATTTTTAAAAAGTGGCTGGAAAACAGAATCATGTTCATAAGCCCAGCCAAGTTCCTCAGTCCCCTCTCTGTGTTCTGCTACTGCCCGGACAAATCCTTCATTCTTAGTTCACCGTGAGAGCTGACCTCAGCAAAGAGGGGAATCCAGGTGATGACACATTCTCTTCCATTCAGGTAGAACAATAATGGGCCATCTAAGCCAATAAAATGCTCTTAATTTTTTTCCCCTTAAACTTACTAGTCCAGCCAGACATTCAATTCCCTCATTGCAGCTTTTTTTAGTTTGCAATGGACAAAGATTAGGCTGTAACAAATATTTTAGGTTATGACCATGATGCCGTAAAATCCATCTGTTTTTTTCTTATTTTCCTAATTTTATAAGCTTTATAAGTAGTTAAGTAGTAGAAGTAGGTTTTAGAAGCAGCAGCCCTTATTCCCTCACCTTTTAGCGCAGTAGTTTACACATTCCTCAACCCTCTTACCCCATTCTGTGTTCCGCATATCAATTCTATCCCTGAATTCCAGTAGAAATGTTTTGTCTTTTGTCAAGGCAAGGCCTATGCTGTTTAGAGAACTCTCATATCTTAGCCCAAACCACAGAACACAGTCAAGAACTGGGTGACCATGTACCCTTTGTGCTCTGAAGATGATGAAGGTGATGAAGAGGTGGTCCCGAAAAGCCCCTAGACCCAATTCCCAGGGGGTGGGCTGGGGGTGGACCAGAGTAAAGGTTACGGTGTGGAAACACTTGGGATTAGACAGATAGTATTATAAATTGTAACACCTGAACACGGCCGGTGCGCGCGTCCTGTAATCTTATGCCTAGGCACAAATTAAACCCTTTTCTTATCTCATCCTCAATTAACTGCTCCGGAGTTTTTTTCCTCAGCACCATTAGGCATCAACCATCTATTCACTTTCCAAAATGGTTTCATAACCTTACAGAAAAAAATATCAATAGAAGAGAGGGAAAAAACACTCACAACTGTCACTGACTGTGTGTTCCCTTACTTAACTGTTCAAATAAACATAATAATCACCAACTTTGCAAGACCATCACTTGGACCTCTATTCACATGTATTCAAAATGTTATGGGCTACTTCCACATCTTGTGCCACATCTGGCAAAGTTTTTTGCAGCTGCTGTTTGAGTGTCTCATCCACAGGATCTGGCTGCACAGGGAACAGGGTGCGGGGTTCAGTCCTGCCGAACCGCCTGCTAGCAACAAGTGAGGCTGGATAGCAGTTACCGGCTGATGGTATGAAGTATACTAAAGGACCAAGACAAATACAGCTGTCTGCAGGTTAACTCTGGTGGAACATGTAAAATGTTCCAGCAAATACATATCTAGTTAAAAAATCAGAGATTAATGTAATAGGAACGACACATGAAGCCACTCTTAAACTTTCAAGCTAAGCCTTACCAAATATCTTCACCACAAGCACACTTTACTGCTGGCCAGTTCCTGTACAACATTAAGCACCATCATCATGAACACAAACCTCTGTCTTTGCCTCCTCTGTGAGCACACTGTCCCATGGAGCCCTGCAGGTCCTCGGCCCCCTGGGCTGCAGCCCAGCATGGGAGCCGTGTCCTTCCTTCTCTTCCTTCTCTTGGAGTCCTCACTTACTCCCGACCTTTCCCAGAAGGTGCTCCCTCCCTTGCTCCACAAGCCTCCACACCGTGCCTTGCCACCCGCCCATTCCATGAAACACTGAATTTTATATATTCATTAGTACCTCATATCCATAAAGCTATTGTCTCTTATGTATCGAGAAAGGAAAATAAGTGTGTCACTACAAACTAAAATAAATAATCTGAGGGTCACAACATCAACAGCTTCTCATACCCTGAGACACCAAGAGCTGTCTTTGGTGTCACCAAAAACCAGGAAATAAACTCTCCAACCAGCTTGCTAGATTAGAAAGCTGACATAACTTTATTGACAGCACACTGGGTGCAAGAGGATAACTCCATAAAGCTTGCACACTCAGCAACCTAACAGACCAGGCTATATTCACTAAACTAATACATATTCATCACTTTGTCATTCATCATCATCATCATCATGGTTGGGCTTCCCGAATGAAGATTTGGGAAAGGTTCTATCCACATTTGTTACAAGTACGCTGGTGGCTAATGAGGCCAATACGAGATAGACATGTCCGATTGCATATTTCCTAATTATTTTCATGGACTTATTTGGATATGGTTCTGGATCTTCTAATGAATCTTTTCTCCTGGAAAGTATCTCAAATATGGGATCAGGTCATAATGTACTTCTGTTATTATTTGCTCTGACACATAATCCTTTTTTCTTAAAACTAAGATACCTGCTAGTACATAATACAGATAAATAAGAAAGCAATGCTAGCACAAGACTATTAGTCACAGATGTAGGCATCAAACACTATTGTACCAAAGTTAGAGAATTTTCCAACATCTTCCCCCACTGCTGCATAGGGACTGCATGCAGGCTCCTTTTTAAAAGAAAATATGACTTGTTCAGTAACATTGGTGAAGCCAAAACTTTCTGACTCATGCACAGGGGGTGTAATGTTTAATATCAAATTTACTTATTTCAAGACAGTTGATGTTTCATGGTACATCTAATTTAGCAGAGTGATATGAAATATACTGAAATCACAACTACAAATGTAAGTTACACTCAGCAAAACGTATAGCGATTTCAATACACTGCTCAGTCACAATACCAACCTGAGTCCCATTACTGGTCTCTGTCAGGTGTTGAAGGTTGCCAAAGAAAGAAATACGTGGTCTGAAGCCAGCTCAAACCTGTTGCTGTCTTTGAAATAAACACTGGGACAGGTTTACCAGAGGAATTGTGGGTGTCCCATCCCTAAAAGTGTTCACGGTCAAGTGGGGCTCTAAGCAACCTGGTGTACTGGAAGGTGTTCCTGGCCTGGCAGGGGGTTGGAAGTAGATGATGCTTAAGGTCCCGTCCAACCCAAACCATTCTATGATTCTAAGTACTTTTACTAGTTGTTAGGTTTTTATACTCCAAGTTAAGCTGAGCCACTCCTCATGCCCTCCTCTCCTTATCCCCCACGCTGACCTGACTAACTCTGAGAAACACTGACATTTTAATGAACTCTGGGAGACATATTTGCATCTCCCCAATGGTCCATTCACTGCTGATGGCTGTTTAGAAAAAACAAAGGTCACCCTCCAGTGCCCTGTTCTCTGAGATACAATAAGCCTCCTCATAACAACTGTGGACAAACACAGACTGTACTGTTGCAGGAGCTTCACAGGCTCATCTCCCTTGCTCTTCGCCTCTGATCATTTTTCCACTGTAGGGCTAGATTGGTCAGTTACAGTCTTGCATCCTTTTCTTGCCTTAAGTGTAACAGGCTCTATAGAGAAAGTGAAATATTTATTCTGGGTTTATTGCTTCTAAATTAACGGAAACGATTGTTTCCTGTTAATGGAGAGAGACATAGGTATCAAATACACGTACTGAATTTCACTGGACTTGTCTGACATGCTTTTAAAGAAATGTTAGTGTAAATAATTTATCATGGCAAATTTATAGAGTAATGTTTTCTACTAAGGTATAGAAACAGCGAAATTGTAATCAAAAATAATGCACAGTAAAGAAAGATAAACTCAGTTTTTCAGACCTAAATTTGTGAACCATGAAGGTAGTAGTGGGCCTTTATTTGTTAAAAACTGCAAAGCCAAAAAGTATTTCATTATTCCCTTGAGATTCTGCCCATTTCTTTAGCTATCTGTTTTCTGTATGTAATGGCAGCAGGAGTCATTATATTCCATAAACATTCATACAACCTCTTCTCTATCTAATGTTGCATATGTATGCAATTTCTTTCAGTTCATAAGGACTGTTCCTCCTCTGCCCATTGTTTCTATTTCTCTTGCACTACCTAACAAAGTTTGAACCACAATTACATTCTTTCCATAAGTGACCATTGAATTCTTAATCAACAGTAGTCAGAATGTTTTGAAGGTTTGAGAGTCTATAGGAATATTGACTTAATAAATATATTAATGAGGGGTTTTTGTGACAAACTTTTGTTTAAAAATCATCTCTCTCTCTGAAAGAATGTGCTTCCAATTGTGCCCACATGGACAAATTGGGAAGAAAAATGTGGACTATGCCTAAAATGCAAAAAGTATAAAAATTGCATATGGATATAGCTTTGATATGGAGGGGGTTGTGGGCTTTTTTTTGATCGTTGGTTGATTGATTTTGTGGGGTTTTTTGCTCTTTTTTTTTTAGGCTAATTCATTCATCACTTATTTTTATTTCTGTTAAGCACAGAGCTCTGCTAGTTTTGAGAGAAAACAGATGCAAGCTTGTTTTCTGTTTTTCAGAAAGAATAGCTTCCCTGCTGTCCTTTCCAAGTTAAAGACTAATTAGACTTACAGAGATATTTCCAGGAAGATAAACATAAATTGTTGGGACCTGATCCTGGGAAACATAGAAAAATTGCAATGCTAGTGAAACCAATGCCAATAACAGGTGATTTGTTTATTTACTTTTTTTCCCTCTGGGCCCAATTTCATCTTCCCTATAATGAGGTTTATACTGAGACAAAAAAATAAAAGTTACAATATAGTCTGTTAAATATTGGCAGTTTCAAGGCAGGCGTCATACTTTGTCTTGCAAGTATATGGACTTTTTGTTTCTTGCCAAAACAAAATTGTTCCATACATTGCAAACAGTTCTTTTATGCTCTATGAATTAGGATTGACATATTCCATCATTACAAGATAGAAACTATTAGACTGTACTATATATCTGACAGAAAGATTTTTCAGCCTTTCTTTTTTCATCTATTCCTAGAAGCAACATAGTGTTTGAGGTATTGATATTGCTATAGTCTTAAAGATTTTTCAGAAAATCAAAAATCAAACTTTGATACCAAGGTATTTCAGAGGAGAAATATTGCATAGGTTAACTACCGTATAAATTTGGTAGGGACCATTAAGTAATCTAATTTAATCTGACCTCCAGCATACCAGTACATTTCCTGTGCTTACACAGTGTGTCTTTGCTGAAGTGAACCTCCCCCAAAATGCATCTTTCAGAAAGGTGTCTGCCTCAAATCCTGCTTTGGGCTTTCACTAGTTTGTTACAGTGGTTAACACTGGCGTTATTTCCAGTCATGTCTTGTTTCTAGACAGTGATTTTTTGTTATGTTTATCTACCTAAGGATGGTTTCAGAATCAGCATTTTCTCTGCAATTTCTCTGCTTTTCATCTTAAATCAAATAATCAAGATACTTTTCAACTTCTTTGGAAAAAAAACCTAAACTCTTTCAAATGTCTTACTAAAACATGGCTTTTTGAGAATAAATTTTTCAGCTTTTCTGTACTTTCTTCCATATTTCAATATCCTGGCAGAACTGTATGTTTTATTCACATAATTGTAAAATTCATAGTATTCATACAAAATAGGGCTGGGAAGGCACTAGGCAAATTTGTCCAGTTCATTCACTACTCCAGGGAAGGATCAGCTGTACGTATTGTTAATCCAGGTTTACCTGACTTGTTTTTAAAACTTCTACCACTGGAGAGTCTATAACCTTTCTAGGCAATCTATTCTAACCCTTTCCTGTCTGTACTACCTAGAAAATAAAACTTCTAACTAAAATGGGACACAATACTTCAAATAAGACCTTCCTAATGCTGAACAGAACATAAGGATTTCTTCACAGTCTTGTTATCTGTTATAGTAACATACTGAATTTTTACAACAGTACAACCCTTCGCTCATTTGCAGCTTCAAATTTACAGTAGGTTCTGAAGCTCTCTTTTGTAAAATTAATATCCAGCCAGTAGTTTCCCTCCTTGTGTTTGTTCAGATGGCTATCTTAATATTGTTCTCAGCAACCTTGTATAAAGGGGTAAAATTACTCCATTCATATTCACTACTGCCTCTTTTGTACATTTCTAGGTCTCATCAGCTCCTTTAGGTTACAACATGGCACTAAAAGTGAGTTAGTTCTTTTGCCTTATGATTTATCAACTCTCCCCAGTGATTCAGTTTTTCAGGAATGTATGTAATCTTTCAACAAGGCATATATTATTCCTAGAGATACTGGCCAGTATTCTGTAGTGTGGAGCTGTCAAAGTTAGTCAACTGTAATGTGGTTTAAATGTTGCCTTTCTGTAGTATTTAGGTGCATTATTCAGAATTATTGTGGATGTGCCTTGCTCAAACTTATCTCATACTCAGATTTCTCACATTTGTGTGCCTTATTGAGAGCTTAAAATCTTCCCTGATGATAGGTATCTACAGCCTTTCTTTAAAAGTCAAAGAGAAACACTGCGTTTAGCAAGACATTTACATACAAATTTAGACTTTTTTATACAGACAGAGCAATGTAACAGGGAATGAGTTATGGCAGCATTTTTGGAACACAAAAAAAAAATTGAAGTCTAATGGTACAAATAAATTGACATGGACAATGTACTCTAACTTCTTCATAAGGTAATTTATGGTGTCAGGTGTCAAGTTAATTAGTGGAAAGAATCATATCTGGTTTCTGTATAATATAGCAGTGTTCATTGAATAGTATTAGATAGAGTTGCCCCTAAAGAAAGGATTTGTCACCCTCACCCCGTGTGCAGTAAGCAGATCTTACACACAGAGCCAAGGTATTTGTTTATTTTATATTTGTGCAAAGATGGGTGCTAGGTGGTAAATCCAGAAAGCTAGCACGCATATTCTCACCATTTTACTCTACATACATTTTAGCAAACAAAGAAATTATGATTCATCGGCTACAAAGTTGCCTAGTTTTCTTATTAATTAGTGTCCTACCTTCTACTGGTTCAATGATCCTCTCACTTCTCATGCTAATTAGTCCGTATGCTCAGTCTTTCTCTCGTGAGTCGCTGGGTTTCTTCAGTTAGTGGTCCAAGCATTGGTGGTCGCCATCTCTCCCTACCGGGGTTACCTGTTGGCCAGGGATCTCTGTGAGCAGCTGTACACTGAGCGCTGTCTGGCCCGAGGCAAGAGGCCATGACCTGCTGACCCTTTGCATAACAAAGGGCAAGGGGACCTGTGCCCAGGACACTCAGAGGCACAGCAGGAGCTGATGACCCCTGACTATAGCGCACCTAAGACTGTGAGGATATAAAAGCCCAGGTAGTCCTTTGTTCAGTGTCCCATCTTTGAGGCTCTGAGGTCTGATTTGTTCTTAGATTCACTGCTAAGGCAAGACCCTGTTTCACCCTCCTCATTCTCTGTAACTCTCTGGGTGAATTACTATCTATTTCCGACTCTTGAGATATCAAGTGTGTCACACAACCCTTCCCCCCTGCAATTTAACAAAAAACTATTTTAAAATAAGATAAATTAAACTACAAGTCTATTTAAAAAATATGTTGGTAAACTAGATGAATTGCCATTTGTCACATATTTTGCATATTTGCTGTACATTTTATTTACTAGACATAAATTAGAAGTATTGTTCCTGAGATGCATGTGATGCCTTAAGACATGATGGACATGGTGCATCTAAAAAATTTAGCAACCTGTCAATGGAAATAGTGAGCATATAGCAAAAATGCACATAATAGAACATAATGGTGGACTCAGATCCTACTAATTTAGAGAAATAATAAAATACCAATCAGTAACAAAAATTAGTATTTTGAAAGGGTAACCTCAAGAAACCAAAAAATTGATGAAGACAACAGCACTTGAATTAAAGACAGAGTGCATAGGCAGCACAGATTTATCTTATTCAAAAGTAAAAATAGTAGTTGTGATTTTGATTCCTGAATGGGTTGAGGGGATGGCAGAGGGGGGAATGATTAGGAAGGACTTTTTTGTAACTCCCTTCCATAAAAGTGAGAAAAGAAAGTTGTAAAGATGGAAATAAAAAATTGGTTTACAGGTATATTCTGTGTGTTAAAGATTAGGCAGTGTAGAAAAATTAGAGCCCAAAAGATATTTAATTTAGACTTTACACAGAAAATTAAAATGAATAGCAAAAAAAAAGGGGGTTTAGACATAAGACAAATGTGCTGTTACAGACTTACTGGTATTGCCTATTGAAAGTAAATATTTTGCTTCTATTTAGGTTAAAGACTGATAGGAAGTTAATGGCACAATACCTAATGGAAATTATAGGAGAAAATAAATAGTAACATCATATTTCAGGGTGTAAACAAAACTTTTATTGCTTACGGTGAAAAAATTTAGGGAACCTTGAACCTTTCATACTAAAGTAATTAAAGTATAGAACATGAGTCGAATAGAAGATAACATTAATAAATATAAACATAAGCTTTTGCAAATGCAGTATTATATATTCACCTAAATTTTTGTTAACAACCTTAAATTATTTTAATGGAAATGCTCCACATTTCCAAATTATGATCATGATGAATTAAAAAAAATAATAACAGAAAAGTAGTGTGCTCTTTATTGATAGTGAGGACTACCTTTTGATGAGAACCATTATATGTATTCATTAGCTTATCCATCATCCCCTAAAGACAATATTGCTCACTAGTAGAATATGTGACAGCAATGTTGCACTACCTCCTTGTCTCAGAAGACCTCATGGCAAGTGCCTGCTGTGGATTCCAAAAGTCACACTGATCAGACATGTCCATAGAGTAGGGAACGATTGAGGTTTTCTACCCCTAAAGTATGCCTGAGCCTCAGGTGTTTCCTTAGCTTCAAACAACTTGCAACTAGAAAAGAGCCTTAAGGATGCTTTGTACATCCTTCCTCCTTTCTATACACCCTTCTCTGAACATCCACTTTTGGTTGTATCAGTGACAGAATACTGGACTAAACCTGTGACTTGACACAGAACTACCTTCTGGTACTCATATATGTCATAGGTATAGTAACAACTTGTCAAGAGTTAACTCATCAAATTTTTGTTGATTTGTGTTCCCAGTTTTATCAGGGAGACAAATTTTGTATGTCTACCTAGCCATCTTAACTTTGTGAGTCCCTTCCTTCTGGAAATTCTGTGAGCCTTTTTGGTTTTCTCTTTTTTTTTTTTTTCCCAAAAACTAAAGTTTCTTCAAAAAACGAGCTTGAGAAGAGTCACTGCTGAAACTGTCTTTTCCCTCGAGAAACTGGCAGAGATTAAACAACCTTTTGTTTGAGTAGAGTCTGTGTTAGAAAGCTTTGTTTTACTGTAAGGGGAAACTTTGTTGAACATGTAGGTTTCGGCCAGGTTTTGAGTTTGAAAGAACATTTCTGGAAGTGTAGAATTCTTTTCTTTAGCTATTAAAAAGAACAAAAAAAGAGATCTTTTCATTATTTGGGTTGTAACTTTAGAAACCTTTTCTAAAGGTTTCTAAAGCCCCCTCAAATACTCACACATACATATTTTACTGATAATTCTGGTGAATTTTTTTCAAGAAACTCACTGAATACTTTTATTATTTTTTAAGTGCTGCTGACATGACTGTTATTCAATGTCACGCATTTTCAGTAGAGAACTGTAAGGTTGATTCTTCAGTATGTATTGTCATATCAACATTAACCATTTATGTTTCTAGTCCATGTTAAATGACAGTTTATAACCCAGGTACAGCTGTGGCAAACACATTTATACCCGTGAACAAATATTTCAAGGGAATGAATATGCACTATTACTCTGCATTCTAGTTCACAATGCTGTAACTTGTGCATGTAGTCATAACCCTAGCTCCAATATTGACACAGACACTAAAATTTATCCATCATGAGTTACCACTGGACTCAAAAAGATTATTTTCAGTGAAAAAGCTGAACGTTCCAATCCTGCAACTATTTTTCATCTTGGTTATTGTGGTGGTTTAATACCAGATAGAAAATAAACTCCGAATAAGCCACTGCATTTCTCCCTGCCCCCTCCAGCAAGAGAGAGACAAAGGTAGAGACTGTGGGTTGAGATAACAATTTAGTGAAAGCAAAAAGCAATGGAATAAGAAAAGCACAGTGACAGCAGCAGTATTAATAACAAAAGCATACAAAAAGAGAAGGTGTTTTACACACTGCATGGCTGCTGGGACAAAGACCAGATGACAGACACTCCGCCCACATGACAAAATAAGACCGACAAAAAATGAGACTCCACCACTCTCCCCCAACATTAAATATCTTTCAGACAAATTTTGAAAAGTCAAAAGAAATTGATTGACTAATAATAAATTGTATCAACTAGTAAAAAGTCCCTTATATGAGCACTTTAATTTTGAGAGAAGCAGATGTCGGTCTTAGATCCATAGGAATGATTTTGCGTTGTCTGAGTAGCCTAGCAGGACAATAGGCATGACCCTAATTGAAGAAAATAGTGTGGCTGAGGTAAGGACAACCAAATCCTACTGGAAAAAGATTATTTCTTGTTTGTTTTGGCAAAAGAATGGTTGAAAGGAAAAGAAAATATTTTGTATGTACACAGATTTTTAGGCCAGCACATCCAGATTTTAAAATTCGATAACATTTTTTTCAGTAAACTTCATAGTCCTTTAAGGCTGTTAAGATTGAATTTCAGAGAATTCCTCAAGAAAGAGTGAAGAACTACCTAGTAATTTCTATCAGCAGCAGATCAGGAAAGCCTGGAATTGCATCAGAGAAGTAGGGGAATGCCGATGTATGTTAGCTAGAGAGAAATATTTCTTCATTCCTTTTGCTACTTAAAAAGTAAATAACTTTTGTATAAATTGCAAAAATTAAATAGGCTTAAGAGGAAATACTTTAAGTCAGTGAGGACTGAAATATGTCCCTGATTTTCTAACCCTTTGTGCTTCGCTGCCTCTAAACAACACAGTTTCTGTGAACTTCAGAATTGATATTCTAGACTATCACATGATAATGCAAGTGTTAGGTATGCAGAGATAGTAGTGGTTTGATTTAACAATCAAAGTGAGGCACCCAATAATGCAATTCTTCCCTGGTCAGTAAGAGTTCAATCACAATACAGTTAAAGACTAATTTAAAAAATACGTATATGTAGACAATTCTTCTCATGAAGTCAGTGAGAACAATCATATTACACCACGTTACATAATACTGGCTTTCCAATTCATGTTCAAATATTACATTGGATATTATGTTACTGAATATTATATTAATTGGCTTTTGATTCATGTACTGATTTGAAAATAATAAGAAAAGTATATAATAGTCTGCATGTTACATCTTCATTTCTTATGTAAATATGAGTTATTATTAACAAAACCAATTGCAATGGAGGACAAGTAGTGTAATTTACATTTCTATCCAGCCTTCAAGAAAATTGAATTTTTAAATCAACCATATTTATGATAGAGCAATGTAATAATGTTGTATTCAGTTCCAGTCTGACTAATGGTCTCATTAAATTAGTTGCATTCAGAATGTCCAATTTACAGCATTCATAATTTTTCATCTCATCTTGTTCAGCAGATACTAAGGAATTTTTTTCAGTTAAAAGTTATTTTTGTAAACATTAAAAAAAAAACCAAAACAAAAAAAACTCTCTAGTTCTTATTTTAGTCTTGTCCTACTTAAAAATTATTTTCTTGTAGAGCCATTAAATTAGATAGTTACTTTTGCCTTTTCACATATGATCATCACTGATACTAACAAGTGCTCAAGTGATGCACTCGACATACAGTGATCAGCATTGCAATCTTTACCATTGCCATTTGTTAATTAACATTATTTTGTGGTTGTTTCAACACAGAAAAGGAATTTTATTTATAGATCTTAAAATAAACCGCTTGAAGAGGTTTTTCATTATGATATGGATTTGAAAACCAAAGTCAGTTCTTGTCAGAAGACCACTAAAGAAACTGGCTGTTAAGAAAAGCAGTCCTCCTTACTTAAACATTGCTCAGAAAGAGAACCAAGGAGTTGTAGAGTTCCAGGATGATGAGCTTTCAGTAGCATAAGCCTCTATCGGGATTCAAAATCAAGCATGGAGGTTACAGAAGTTGTCAGATTTCTCTGACTTGATTGCAGACTAGAGCCTGTACTGGACTATACATAGTAGAAGAACTTCAGATTGTGACTAACCAATCGTGTCCACAGTCCTCTGGCTTTCTTCCCTATCTATAGACCTAACAGTACCATGATACTTCTGCAGGATTGGCAGAGTCAGCACTGATTTTGTGTGTACCAATTGTCTGGTACTCTGGGCTGATACAAGAAGAAAATTTTGGAGTTGTGATCCATAAACACTGTGATAAGCCTGTACAGTTAGCTCCATTAGTTTAAAATGCTAAAGCTAATTTTCAGAGAACATTGTAATTAGCAGACTCCCACCTGCCAGTTTGTCAGATAACTTAGACTAGAGAAGCAAAAGTTGATCTTGTCTAGCAGACACACAGTAGCTGCTCCCACTACCCATCCTTGCTGGCCCTTTCTCATCCTGCAGGTTTTCACCAGTGATCTCCACAGTGCAGATCCCTGTTCCCTGTCTCTGCGCCCAGTAACACACTAACTTTATGAAAATTGTTTTGCACCATTGCCCTCTGTCAGGAATGTTCCAGATTACAAAAATGATCCTGCATGAAAAGAACTATCAGTATCAAAACAAAGAGACAGAGATAGTTCTTAACATAATTGTTAAATTGCAGAACTCTTTGCATCAGGATGCATGTCTCAAAGCCTGTACATCAGTTTAACAAAGACAAACGCAAGTAGCACTTCCTGACTGAAAACTGTTTCTGCTTCTGGTGGACAAAAGTGGTATTCCATCCCTCCAGAAGTGGTTCCCCTGAAGGGTAGAGGAAGAAGAATCAGCTGCAATACTATCTACAGTGTTGTAAGCACACTTGTAGGTGATCTTCCAAAGAGGACAGCAACAGAAAGAACTTCTCCATTCTTCAGGTTATGCAGTACCCCGACCTGTCACTGAAGAGTCTGACAAAGGCAAACGAGAAATGAATTAGTAGTTTGTATGATCAAGTTGCAAGATCATTTTTCAGCACAACTTTTTCAGATTATTTATAAATATATGAAGGTGTTACTGAATTAATTTCATCCAAGTCACAACTTTAAGTTTGATAGAGTTTTGTGGAGCAAGAAGGAAGGGAAATAGATGGGATTCTTTTAAAATTCAATTATAGATTCTGATGTAGTCAAGTAAGTTCAAGATGCAAACTGTAAAGCAAGCACAGGTGGTAAATTCAGCACTATCACGTCAAACTTGCCTTTCCTCCAAGTTGCAACTTTTCAGTCACATGTTAAGCTTCCTTTTGGAATGAATCTGACCTGTTCTGACCAAACTTGGTTTTGTTTGGAAATTTTCAGTTAATGGAACCTGGAATAGATAAGTGTTTCTGGAACTTTCATGGTCTGGAACCTGTTCTTTATTTTTGTAGAAGGACTGTGCATACTAAGGCTCAGAACACGTTCTAAAAATTGGTACCCATGTAGGTAAAGCTATTTCCCAACACAGATGTGTAATTTTTATTCATGCAGTGTTTCTTTTTGATTAAGTCTCTGTTCACCTGCTACTTGTTCCAAAAACTTGAGACATCTATTTCTAGATAGGTAAAAGAAGGAGGTTTTACCACCTCTTTTAAGGCAGTATGGGTCCTTTAAAAAGATATTAAGTATTGTGAACCAGCAGTGAACCATTGAGAGCCCTGACATACAGGATCTACACACACATACACACACACACACACACATATATATATAGTTTTGTATACTTTATTAAGATTTATCCCACAGTCTTTTCTCAAGCAAAACTATAGTGGTGTGAAATATCATTTTCTCCCAGGGTGAATAGAATATTTAATGTAAATGTAATTACATGACCAAAAGCATTATCACAAAGTATAAGAATACGGTGATCATCAGTGCCAGTTACCATCATTCAGCATGTATTCATTTCTGTTCTAGTGAACAACTTTTCTCTCTTGAACATTTTTCTAGGGTAGTTTAATAAGGGTTGATTTCCTAAGAGTTCACATTGTGCTACTCATCAAGAAAGATCCTTAGTATTCAATCACGTTAATTCTTCCTCCCTGGCTAATTTTTTATGTTAAGATGACATAAAATTGATATTCTCCCTGTATGTTTATACATCTCCTTATCCTTGAAATCTTTTAACTTGTTTAATGTCTTTCCCAGTGTTTGAAGATAATTAGTTTCTTTCTGAGTTCAAAAATCTAAGAATTGAAACAAGCCTATAGACCTTACTTTTCGAGTTCGGATTCATTTACCTTTTTATCTCTTTTTTTTTTTTTAATGGCCTTTTCAGCAATATGGTAATCTCTTCAGAAGGATATTTTGGCCTTATAATCCTTTTTATACTCCCACTACTTTTGTAACTAGAGGACTAGTTCTGGTTAAAGATTTTTTTTTTTGGTATTATTAAAATTAGAATGAAAGATTAACTCAAAAGCATTACTATCTAAGTTTATCTTCATCAAAATACATACGTTAAAACTGATCAATAAGTCTTTTGAATTGCCTATGTTTTTATATTTACCAGCTGCATAATTTATTGTCCTTAGAACTTAATTACATCCTCTGCCTGTTTTCATTAGCATGGAAAGTATGAGCAGTGATAATTCAGTACAGTCCAAACATTTAGGGATATGACATCACACCTTATTTTGGACGGTGAGATTATGGGTTGTAATCCCTAATTTACTATGCATTTTATATATATGCCTGTCTTCCATTCCTCTCACAGTTGGAAAATAAATTGGATATATAAAATGGACTGTGTAACAAGTATATCAGAGGTCTGCTTGAAACATGTTTTCCCTAACACAGGGGTAAAAGGAAAGCTTCTATGATCTTCTGAAAATAGGAGATTGTAATTTTTAGAACTCCTGAAGGGAACCCACAAGAAAGATGGAGAGACTATTTACAAAAGCATATAATGACAGGACAAAAGGAACTGAAAGAGAGTAGGGTTAGATTAGATATTAGGAAGAAATTCTTTACTGTAGTGGTGGTGATGAGTTTAGATGGGTTATCCAGAGAAGTTGTGGTTGCCCCATCCCTGAAAGGCCAGGTTGGATGGAGCTTTGAGCAACCTGGTACAGTGGAAGGTGCCCCTGTCCATGGCAGGGGGGTTGGAACTAGATGATTTTTAATGTCCCTTCCAACCCAGACCATTCTATTGATTGATCTATTCTATGAATATTTACATACCTTGCCTCATAGTGATAAGATGAACTAACTATGTGTTGACTTACTCAGATCTTATTCTTCTGTTCTGTCTTGTGTATTTCTCTTTATTTACTCTAAAGATCACTAGAAATTTTCCTCTGAAAATAGTTCTTTTACTTGGCAAGGGTCTCCACAGAAAATAGTTCCCAAAGACGTGATCAAACCCCTATGGATAGGAAATCTCCTCTGAGTTCATTAATCTACCACACAAATGGGAAAGATAATGGCTTGTAGTCTCTCAGCTTTGCTGAGAGGAAGCAAAATAAGCTCTCACTTTTTATTACTAGCCAGTGACACCAAGTAGTTTTACATGTACTCCGCTTTAGAAGTATAATTCAGCACAGTAATTATATCTCAACATATAAATTTAATTTACAGCTAGAGTACCTAATATACACAGAGTTCACACTATAATGTATAGCTCTTTTTATACTGTTACTACTCTTTTCTGCAGCATGAATTAATGTGCCACAAGTCAACAATCATTGTAATATTCAAGGGAAGAAAATGTGTCTTTCTCTTCAAGCCATTTATTGCACATCCAACCCTGAAGATGTTTTTAATTAGTTGATGAGAATGGTAAATCATAAACTTCATGAACATTTTATTACTGTGTGTTTGAGTATTAATTGTTGCCAATCTATCAACCCTAAAGCACATTAGTTCTGAAAAGATTTATTTTATCTATTCTATATTTATGAGTACAATATAATTTCCAAAATATTAGTAAAAATTAAAAAAAAATCATTTGAATATAAATGTTAGCACTTGTATTCTCCTATCTGCAGCTGGTTTTAAATGTTATCTCAGGAAATAGGGCTCCATCCTCTGCCTAGTTTTCTTCATTAATGACCTGAACACAGGACTCGAAGGAATACTGAGCAAGTTTACCAATGACACCAAACTGGGAGGAGCTGTTGACTCCTTTGAGAGATGGGCAATCACGAACCATATGAATTTTAGCAAAGGCAAATGCCAGATTTTGCACCTGGGACAGAAAAATCCTGGTTGTGTGTATAGACAGGGGAAGGAGATGCTGAAAAGCAGTGCCACGGAAAGGGACCTGGTGGTCCTGGTTAATGACAAGTTGAGTATGAGTCATCAGTGCCCTGGTAGCCAGGAGGGCCAACCATGTTCTGGGGAGCATCAGGCAAAGCATCGCCAGCCAATCGAGGGCAGTGATTGTCCCGCTCTGCTCTGCACTGGGGCGGCCTCACCTTGAATATTATGTGCAGTTTTGGGCACCATAATATAAAAAAGACTTTAAGCTATTTGAAAGCATCTGAAGGAGGACAATGAAGATGTTGAAGGGCCTTGAGGTGAAGCCGTGTGAGTAGTGGCTGAGGTCACTTGGTCTTTTCAGCCTGGAGGAGACAGGAGAAATCTCATTGTGGTCTTCAACATCCTCACAAGGGGAAATGGAGGGACAGGTACTGATCTCTTCACTCACTTGACCACTGAGAGGACTCAAAGAAACGTCAAGAACCTGAGTCAGGGGAGGTTTAGGTTAAATATCAGGAAAAGGTTTTTCACTCAGAGGGTGGTTGGGTGCTGTAATAGGTTCCCAGTGGAAGTGGTCACATCACCAAGCCTGAGAGAGTTCAAAAAGCATTTGGACAATGCTTTAAGGTATATGGTGGGATTCTTGAGGTGTCCTGTGCAGGGCCAGGAGTTGGATTCAATGATCCCTAAGGGTCCCTTCCAACTCAGTATATTCTATGATTCTATGAAATATTTTGTTGATTAATGATTGATTTTAAATTATAGTCATGATTTAGCTTACTCTTGGTCTTTTTAATTACTATACTGGTAATTCTTTGAACTCTGTATTTCACCTGAGAATTAATTAGATAACATTTTCCTCCTTATCCGGTTCAATTACCAGTGTCATAGACACTACTTTGTGCCCTGTTTTGATGAAACAGATAACTGTTTCATCACAAGATAACTACACTAGCCTGAAAAGAGAGTCTCAGTGTTATTTATAGAAGGAATTTGTAATAGATGTAAATGCACAGCAGAACCTAAACACTACCCAGAACAAATTAAGAAATACGTTAAGTCAGGAGAAATAGATTGCTGAAGGAATTCTTTCAACTTGAATCAGTGCACAAGGGAGATATGTATATAGCAGAAACCTTTTATAAGGTATAATCCACTTCACCTTGGGTTACACCCCAATCCACAAACAGTGATATTATATCCCTCTTGACAGCACAGCAGAGGACAAGTTCAACAGAGACAATAAAGTTCTCCAATCTTGTTCAGGTCGTGTCAAGAGAAAGGAGAGACTATTGGCAGTCTTCATACTCGAGGATGTTGAAAGAGAATTTTCCAGAAAAGGAGTCGGTCACCTCATTTTTTAGAGTTCCTAATTTTCTATGACATATGCTCTTGTACAGCATATGTAGAGTACCAAAGTTAGTTATTCTCTACAATGATAGGAACTCTGCTTAGATAATGAAGAAAAAGGAGTCAATTATATGCTAATAGGAGTTGCAGATATTATGCTGTTCATAATAATATTGCAAACTAAAACAAAAAAAAAAAAGCATAAAAGAAAGATCTACTAAAATAAACACCCTAAGCTGATCCCTCCTGGATGCACCGGTCCTTTAATTTCACCCATGCCTTTCTGGTGAACTCAATAAATACTGTGACAAAGCTGGTGTTTGTTTTGTTTTTATTTTCCTGGGAAGCAATATTTCTCAGCCTATTGACTGTCATAGGCTTCTGACAGGAAATCTGCTGTCAAACGGGAGCACAATACTTTTCAGTAATAGATTAGAAAGCATGTGAACTTGTAACTTGACATGTGAAACAACATTTAATCCCTTTTTACAAAGCTAGGAGCTCTCATCCTGGGAGTGAAATAAGATTAAAGTAGTAGCAAGGGCATAGAAAGCAACACTCTAAGGCTGACTGAACAAAATTTTTAAGAAATTTTTTTAAAAGAGAAGAGGTTGTCTGCTTTACACAATCAAGGATTATAATGCAAAATACAGAAAAGTTTAAGTGAAAAACTAAGTTATTGTAAATGGTGATTCCAAAACATGAGAGAAGCTGAAAGGATCTACTGCTCTAATGAGATGAAACCTAGAATCCATCAGTCACCCCTAATGGTCTGCTTCCCAAAGTAATCTACATGGGCTGCACAGGAGCAGTGCTGTGCTTCAATTGGTTTGTGATCTGGATGGGGTCTGGGATCTTGTAGCATGGGCTTCTCTCTATCTGTTAGTCTAGATGCAACCAGAAACATCTGCTTTGTACATACAGACAAGCCTTACAGAACAGTGAGATGGTACTTGCAGAAAGCAGACTCTACAAAGCAAGCTGCACATCTAGAGAGGCAAGGAGGGAGAAGATTGCTCTAGATCTGTGAAGGTCTGAAATCTATGCCTGGCAACAATTAAATATGTCAAAAGTCTGAGCCACTATGGGGTGGCAATCTCTGCCACACTATCTAAGAGAACCTTTAATTGCAATAGTGGTGGTATTTGGTAAAGAAATAGTTGGATTGTCTTACTACTAAGACTGACATTTCCATGTTCTTAAATGTGTCATAAATATTATTCTGACCAAAAATATCATGAGTTTGCTAATATTTTACTTTTTTTTCTAAAACATTCAAATAAGATGTTGCTTGTACAATTGCTCTTTTCAAAAGGGTGGTGTTTGAGCCATAGGCTTTAACAGAAAAGAAAGAACATGGAAATCAACTCACAACATGATTTTATTTGCGTTCCAGAGGATGTTGAATAACAGTCTTTAAACAGACTGATTTTTTTTTCTGCATGAACATTTAGGTGCACTTATACAAAGCTTAGCTCTAAAGTATCGTTTTATTTTTCCTTCTAGTGTTTTCAAACCATTCACACTGTGCACAGGCGGAACTCCAGAACAGATGCTTTGCCACCCCAACCTAGACTATGCTGTGTTCTTCCCAGATGGTTTCTCAGTTCAGATTTTATAATGACAAAGACTTTTTGACTTCTAATTAGATGTTTATATTGCTTCTTCAAGCAGCAAGAAAAGTTAGCAAAACAAATATCTGCTATCCTGTTATATGAAGACCATCACTGTATTTTTCCTTCAGGCAACAGCACTTCCACAACAAGGTATTTTTCTTCAAATTTATTCAAGGAACTACTGTCTGACAAAGCAACTTTTTTATTGAATAAGTATGGTGTTTCAAAAATAACTTTCAGACATTCATGAAAGAGCTACATTATAAATATAATCAGTCCCTGTTTGATAGCCTTGCTGTTCTAACGGTTTATACAGCTGCAATTAATGCTACATCTGCCTTTGGAATACCTTCCTAACATAATGCAATTTTTAAATGTTTGCAGTCTCATGGTATTTGCAATCTAGTTCTATGCTTCAGTCCTCTTCATCTTTGAAGGTCACATGTTTTTCAATTGCATCAGTACAAGATGCTGGGAACAGAAAGGTCTGATGACTCCTTGCTCCTCTTTACTTTAGCAGTGCAAGCAGAAACCCTGTGGAAGCTATTCTCCCTGTTGTGCTGTCACACAATGAAGATACAAAGAGTAATAAAAGGTTATCAAGGGTTCTTCCCTCTCTAATCTCATTCATATGTCACTATAAGGGCAGGTCATGGTCTCCAGTTCTGGAGAACTGACCATAATTTGTCACATCTGAAAGTATTGTTTCATTTTAAGGCCACTGAGGCTGTTCATAGGCTTCTCTATCACTACATGTCAGTCCTAGTACTGGCTTATGTTCCTGTTAGCAATTTCCCTGGCAAGTTATAGCAAAATAAATTCTTTTAAGAGAATGGTTTCCTCTGAGTAATTTTAATTAATATAAAAAATATCAAGTAACCAATATTACAAACACAATTATCTTTGCATATTGCTGTTTGGACTAAGAGATATTTCAAAGTCATTAGCGTCAGTGCCCAGTAAATGGTCTTTTATGTTTGAATGAAAAAAAAGTTATAACAATGAGTGCCTTTTTAAAGACAGCCATAGTCCTTCTAACTTGTGCATGGGAAATTTAATGACTCTCACGTATCTTTCTTTGTGTTAACATCATATATATTCAATTATACCAACTTATTAGTGTGTTTTTCACAAAATTTGAAAAACAGTTCTTATAATAAAAAACCATCATCAATCGCAAAAGAGTGAACAGGAATGTCTCAAAGAGCACTACCTCATCTGCATAACTATAGATAGGTTACATATTAACAAGGTTCTTGAAGGCTAGAATAATGATTTTGCATACTAAACAGTGATGCCTTGTGTATTCCTTTTGGTGGCTATGTCATAAACTGTCTAAGTGTAACCTAAGGTAGGTGAATTTTCTTTAACTTAAAAGACTTACTAATGAGAAAATAAATAGAATTTTAGTTTAACTAATTCTTTTGAATTAAGGTCATCATGCTGAGTACAGAAGATTCCCAAAGGGCCTTAGCTGCAGTACAGTGAAAAATACAAGTGAGGTATGAATTTCTCCACCACAGACTAACAACCACTTACAAATCTGTGTGGTTAAATAGCAGATTTCTTAGGGAGAAGTAGTATAGTTTATTGGACCAACTGATACAGTTGGAAAAAGGAATGATTTCTTAGCAGAAGTCTAAAATAGACCCAAACAATTCCAAACAAAGTACATTGGAACAAACACTTCCAATTGTATTTCATTACATAAACTGACAATTTTGGAAAACAGAACAGTTAGTGGGGGAGAATAGTGGCAAGAGAAGAGATGATAAAATCCTTGGCATTTTGAGAAAGAAGTAGAAATAAGCAGTTAGTCGCTCTGAGACCAAAGCATTGTATGGCTTTTTTTTCCTCAAAAAAATCTATTTCCCCATCATTTTATTAAAGATATTATCTCCCTCTGGAAATTTACCTCACTTATATCCCTAGACTATTACAAGTCCAATAGCACTGCACTTCTGATTGATGGTTCAGTACACAGAACATATCTGTCATTTGCTCTTTGGGAGATATTAAAACCCAGCAAAACTGTAGAAATATCCTCCTGAAGATGGGCACCAGATAAAACCTAATATAAATCAGACCTCAGAACCTGAAATTTTCACAAGCGTTATGATCTCCTGCTGGCATAATCCTACCCTTTTTCAGCTTCGGGGAAAATAAAACATGCCCAGATATAAAACCAGAAGTTTTTACCAAGAAAACAAGGCTTGTTTGTTTTGAACTCCCTTCTGCTGGTATGGGAGCTGATTTACCCTTCCAGGTGAGTGTTCCAGTCACTAGGTCATTCTGTAAAATATACTACTACTATTGTAGGCTTTATATCTCTACCTTCAGGATAAGTTTGCCACCTGTGGTCGTCTCTCAGACAAAGTAATCTCCCAGTAAAATCTTGGAAGAAGATGGCATTTTAGACATATTCCTATACTTGATGTCTCTTTACGCTTTGATCTCAACAACTGCTCATTAGTGCTATGAAATCTTGTCCTCTTACTCCATCACTACAAATTGCCTTTCATTGGTACAATTTCTATTCATCTGACGACCTATGGAAGATTACCAATCTGTAAAAAGTAGCATGCTTTATTCTTTCACTACATATTCTAAAATAGAGTTTCTTTAATAAAGGTTAAAGGGTTTTTTTCCAAGCAATTAGAGATATTAATTGCAGACTTGATGCTTTACTCATTCAAGTCAGCAAGTTTCTATTGACTTTGGTAGAGTCTAAGAATAATATGTTAACTCACTATCTGCATCTCCAGTATTGGTATAGATTTTGAATATTATATTAACAGCAGAGAAGAAAGAATGATTCACAAGTGCAAGAGGTTTAGGTTACATTCCTATTAGTTACACTTCCATTTTTCCCATTGAAGATCACACCAGAAGTTTATGTTTGGGCTCAGGGGACTTAAATATTAAGTTATGGCCACTCTAATTTATGGCCATTGGACAGTGTGCAAACACACAAGATCTAGGAGATTAAACTGTATGGAGAAAAGGATTTAAGTAAACAGCCCAAGTAACTAAGCAGAAGAACAGCTATGCTAAGAAATTTCAGGACCAGATGGAATATCACATTACTTTCCTAGATGCAATAGTACAAGCCATAGAACTCTATCCAGTTTACCTGTGTATTATGCTAAAGGCTCATTATTCAAAAGGTATCCAGCTTTGACTGTCTGAGAATCTCCCTGTCTCTCAGAACCCATCACTTGTGTCTAAGGACAATTTACATTTCCCAAAAGCAGGCAAGCAAACAAACACATAAACAACAAAAACACATGGAAGATTAATGGTTTTTATTTTGTCTTAACACACCTATATGCCTCATTTTGAGTATTACCTTCTCTATTTAAAACTTCAAAAGCTTCAGATTCTCAGTTATGAAGCAGTTGAGCTCAAAAGAAATCAGATGAATATTGGAATTCCTTTCAGCTGGTGTTGATTTTACAGATTATTCCAGACTAGTGAAATCTGATGTAGTCAATCAGTCAAGCTGCTTGAACAATCTGCTCCACTCCAACACTGCCATATTTTGTCTATTCCACTGTCATCACTGAAGACATTTGTCATCTTCTAAGTGCAGCCCAAAATGTCTATCGTGATTAATTTTAAAAATACTAACCATATTTTGCACAGTTAGGGGACATATGTCAGTCCTGAATATTTAATAATAAAATAGACATAATCTAGAGTTTATGATGAGTTATAAGCTAGTTTTACTTCATCCATTTTCCATGCAGATTTATACAACAAACTTCAACCTATACACAAACATATATGGATATTTGTAAATAGAAAACATCTAGTAAACACAACAAAAAAGTCTGCTGAATACTTTATATTCCTAGATATTTCAGTACTGTGGTCAAAGTCAGAACGAGGTATATTTAAGGTATTGTCTTCATCCATCCAACCTACAGTGTTGAGAGGAATATAATCTTTCTCACATCCTGCCCCTATGATGATATTCAGACTTTTATTATAAAGTTGGTGAAGGAATAGTAAAGAAATGAAGTTTAGAAATCTCATGAGTAACCTAGTTCAGAATGAAACTTTTACCCCGAAGAAGAAAGAGCAGCTGAATCAAGCTTTTCATGTCAAAACATTATGTCTTCCAAATACTTTGACTTATATGTCATAAAAAGTGACCTTCAAATAATCCAGGCAATCTGATAACATAGAAGAGCAGGTGCCAGTGCACAGTTAAGTTCACAGCCTTGTGTTTATATATGATTTCATGTAGTTTAAGGAATAATATCAGTGAGAATGCAGAGACCTATTCTTGTGATTTTAAAAAGAACTTCTATCCATACAAGCTTCACAGAAAAGCTGTGTAATGTGAATAGCAATGCTATAAAAAAATCCAGAGACCTTTCCTTTCCAATTATTACTCTAAGTCTTAATCCATATATGAAAATTTAAAATATTAAAATATACAGTATTGAAATATAATGCAAAATGTTCATTTGCAGAATATGTTTTGTAATAATTCCAGAATTATTAGACCTGTCTTTATTAATAAAAAATTATTAAATAGAATAGGATTAAAATCAATGTTTTAAACGTGTTACTAAATAGACTGAATGCTTTTCTGAAGTGAGATCTCACAACCATTGATAGAAGCAAATTTTCCTGCCATTTCCATTTTTTTTTTGAAATCTGACACCGACTCTATATGATATATTCCGACATTATTAGCTGCAGCTTTGCTGATTAGGAATTACTGTCTACTATTTCCATAAATTACACATCATTAACAGTGACAGGCAGGCACAAGGAGCTGCTCTGTTAAAGCACGGGTCTCACATAGGTCTTGTGCTATAAACCAGTGAGGAACTTTCTTTGTAAGAAGCTGTATGGCCTTTGATCCCTCTGACATTAAGAGTTTAAATAAATTATAATTCATAATTACCACATCCAAATTTTAAGGAGAGGTGCTAAGGTGAGGCTAATTTAGAGATGCAGCACACTATTAAAAAAAAAAAAAAGACTTTTTGTAATGTATGCCTGAAAATATCATTTCACCCATCCAAGAAATCCTGTCAATAACATTGGATCCCATAAGATAACAGAACCAAATCCTATATGTTGCATCAAATAATTGACTTTTATTTATTTTTAAATGAAACAGCCAAAGTTAATAATGATGATGTGTCTTAACATGTATTTGTAGCATTACCCTACTTGTTTGACATTACTTATCATCTGTTACATTATAGACATAATCTAAGCTATGCAATTGCAACTCATTTTGAGAAAGCATAGAAAAACAATTGATATATACAAAAAACTTCATATTTTCCTAACATGTGGAACTGTGAAATGCATGACAGAACTGGCCATAACCACAGTCTAAAATATCCCGCAAGGCTTTCTCTATTGTCTAAAATACTCCTTGGAAAAGAGATGCAATGTCCTCCCACAGCTCTTTTTCTGAAACACGGAGATGTTGGTCTCTGTTTTCTGTAAAAGTCAGTTCTGTTACTATGGTTGTGTTCACCTCTACCAAATCAAACTTGTCAGAGAATTTGTATGAAAAAGTTTTAGTTTAATGTAACTTGATTACATATCAAAGCCAAAATAGTTATTGAGCTGAAACAAATCTCTGGGATATGAAAGACTCATGGATGTAAAATAAAGTTTTATGTTACTTAGAAGTTCTTAAAAGAATAGATAAAAGTTATGACAATTGCATTCTTGGTTGTTGCAGCCTACATAGAGACTATTAATTTAAGACTTTAGTCTTCTCTTTGGACTTTGTAACATTTTGTATTTACTTTTTACTCACTGTTTTAAAGGGGTAAATAACAAGCATTCTATTCCCCATGGACTATTTAAAGATACTGCTTTTGTATCTTAATTAAAATTGAAATACAATTTATTTTTATTTCTAATTGCTATTGAGAATATACCTCTACAATGATATGATTAACAAATTAAGTTCATGTTCTTTCTTATTATACCAAATTTTATAAACATAATTTTAGAATTTTATTTCTGGACAATATGTAAACAAATCTGGAACCTTGAAGGATTCTTCTGTACTTGTAACATTAAAGGTATGAGCTTTATCAAGTATTTTGTAAAGCTAAACATTCCAGTATGAACATAGCTCTCATTCCCGGTTCTTTCATTTCCTCTCCTTTTGTCTCTTACTGCTTCCAGTTTGGAATAAGATCAATAGTTTTTCACCTTCATTTCTAAATTTCTCCATGTAATAAACAGTTAAATATATATTTATCTTTCTTGCTTTCCATTTTAGAAAAAGAAAATATAAGAATAATAAATGCAAAAATAAAGGAAAAAATCACTACAATTTTAATTAATTGTGAGAGCTTAATAGAATAATAGTACTTTATGGTCTTGAAAAGTATGGATGAGAACTAGCTGAATTAAAGTACGTCTACAGGTAAATTTTTGCATTCAATTCAGAAATACTGTAGAAACTTAGGGAGTTTTAGGTAGAAGGAAATAAGGCTGTTTTTAACATTAAAACACACAAAATGGCTTTATACCTCAGAGTAAAATTTAGTTAATACACAAAAGTTTGCATTACTTTAAACATTTTCTCTATGGGTTTCAATTTTAAATGCAATGTTTACTGGTTTTTCTTTGTTAATGTGTCTCTAAGATACATAAAACCGTTCTGAAAAATATTTTGTGATGTTTATATGTTGCATGCTGTTTCTGATCTTTAGCTAAAGCATGAACAGAATGCTTCAGCATTCTGCCCCATCAGCCTATTTTCTGCATTACGAGTAGCTTTTTATTGAGTTGTGACTGTTGAAGACTCAAGTGCATTGTGATAAATATTGAAAGTTCCCTTTTATTAGCAGATTAATGTGTGTGGTCATTGGTCTCTCCGGACACCGCTTCTCAATAAAAAGTAATATGTTCAAATTACTTTTCTCACTCCTTTTGTTAATATTGCAAAATTACAAACAAGAAAAGGGAAAGCTTTTAACTCTGCTTTGCAGGAACTAATATTATTTTTTTTCATTTAGGATCTAAATTAGTTGATTGACCCATGTAAAACCTAACCAGACTAACTGTAACACAAAGAAGAGGTGGCCAATTACAGTTTTCCTCATCTTTCAAAGATCTCAACTAAACTGTAAAGGAAGAAGTATGTGATAATGAATCATTACAATACCATGGCAAATTAGATATAGATGGTATATTTGTTATGACTTGCTTTAGCAAAGGGATATCAGTATAACATTCATCATTCCCACACAGGCGTTACTTCAGAAAAAAAGTTGTTCTTCTAAATAGTTACCAGAATTATTTTAAACATAATTCTCACTTCTAAAAAAAAAACATGAAAGAATTTTGTGGATTTTATCAGTGACTAAGCCTCCTCCAAAGGGAATCTGCCTGAATCAATGATAAGTTAGAGCTTGTCAGAATAACAGGCTGGTATTTTTCATGTAAACAACTTTTGTTTTGTTCTCTTTGAAGCAAAGCACCCAGTTTTACTGTAAAGATAATTTTCCATTTGAAGATTTAAGTTGATTACATTTTAACAATCAAATGCAAATAACTAAAAGTTAAGGAAAACTTTCAAGTTCAAGGAACATCACAATGATTGTATGGAGTTTTTTATTACTCTTAATTGACTTCTTATGTAGACTTCATAGGAGGAATAATTTCCATATCCTGAAAAATTTTGGCAGCTAGAAATAGTGTTTCCACCATGACCACCTACTCTTTGCTCTAGGCAATTATTCCATGCCAAGGTGACTGGTACAAACAGGAATAACACTCATGTGTTTTACATCCACTGTAAGATTACCTTTCTTCTATAAAAGTTCAATAGTGTTCTAAATTAGAAAAAAATAGTTTTACAGTGTTTTATTCCAATATAGCAAGATGATGAAGAATTAGGTTTATTA
This sequence comes from Chiroxiphia lanceolata, assembly GCF_009829145.1. Classification (NCBI taxonomy): domain Eukaryota; kingdom Metazoa; phylum Chordata; class Aves; order Passeriformes; family Pipridae; genus Chiroxiphia; species Chiroxiphia lanceolata. The sequence goes on from NC_045640.1 coordinate 22,946,295, forward strand.
CAGCTTCCTGTATATATGGTACCTGCAAAAGTTAGGATGAAAATAGAGCATTTCCCTTTATAATTCAAAAGTCTGCACAAAAATTTTTTTCAGTCACAAGAAGCTCTACAGTTGAATATAGGAAAAACAGCAACATGGGTAAGAAAATGTTTTTCTAATATCTGACCCTGTGTAAATATATAGATCAGAAATCTTATGTCATGCAAAAAAAAAAAATCCAATTTTCCAAGAGTTCAGGACATAAATAAAGAAAAAATCAGAAAGTTAAGATCATGATGCTGCTGGATTTCTTTGAAGACATCACTTTCACTGACAAAGGACTTAATGGTTTCCTATCACATAGTCAAACATTGGGACTTCATCATCCAGAAAAGCTCACAGACAATCTTCCTGACTTGTAAGACTTTAAAACAGTGTGATGTCTGGGAATACAATTTTTCTGCTATAATTTTTCAGTACTGGATGTTACAAGCTATTTGTTTTGCAAGCCTCAATAACTGCTTTCTATGCAGTACCACAAAACTGACCTTAACTATGCAAACTAGCATGAACACAGAAAATGTAGGTGTTTACTTGACTCTGGAGAGTGATAAACTAACAATTAAACTTTAATTATCTTGTATCATGCTGTGTGTGACTAAAAATAATGCATATAGTGCACTAAATACATTCTGAACCACTCTGTCTAAATCTGACCTTAACTTGTAATGAAATTCTGATCAATATACAACACTCCAAGTATACATGTGTAACAGAATATTCATCCATATTCTACTCAAAGAACATCTGAATTTCTTAATAGTTCTTCTCAATGTGGAATCTTTCCAATTAATGGATCTATAAACTTACAGAGCTGAAGTAAGTGCTATTAAAATAACAATTTGAACAGCCATGATTAATGGCATGGACAGGAAATGCAAGTCAGAAGAGATGTATTAGATAAACAATTATAGTAATATTTCTTTTCCTGTAACAAGGCTAAATCTGTGGATTAGCAACATAGTTTAATTTTCAATTCCCTTGGTTACTTAAGCCTGCCACTGAAGACCCTTTTTATTTCTTTAGACAGATGGTAAAAGTGCAAACTAACTTTTATATGCTTTTAGACCTTCCAACACTCTAGTCATAACTGCACTATGCTATCCTCAGTGGTGAGGGTTCATCTTATACAACCTGTAATGCTGCTGCAAAGCTCAATGAAATTAATAAGATCTGTTGATTAATGACAATGAGCTTGATCAGTTTCTAGGTTCCTGATTCTGTAATACCGGGCACTTTCTGCAGATCACTTGTCCAAAACTTGTACAAATAAGAATGGTAGCTTTTCCTACTTGATTAGATAGCTTAAGGTCAAAGGAAATGCAGATCACTGCTGCTCTGAGGTACATTATCATCCTTACGGTAGTAACAACAGTATTATCAAATTTCTTAATTTCCACCAAAAGAATAATCTCTCTCTATATATATATATATAATATCTCTCTCTCTATATATATATATATATACACTTCTAGTAAGAAACAATTAAGATAGAACATTTAGGCATAACAATAAAGACATACAAATTTGTGTGTGATTTCCACAGTTCCAATGACGGATTTGCTGTTTATACCCAGAATACTTTATGATGACAATTTCCTTGAGAAAGGTCAGCATATTTAATGTTGAAAACATCTCTGTAACAAGTATGTTAGTAGCACTAAGAATACTAAAATTACTGAAAATAAAAATTTAATTTGCTTGTGAGGAACATCACAATAAATTCCTGTTGTTTTTCACCTAAGGCCTCAAGGATATACACAGGCTTGTTCTCAAATTGTTATTTGTCTAAGAACATGTATTTCAATTGTTTAATTACATTTCTTTATTTGATATGATCAAAACTCCTATACAGCTACTCTTGCTTGTGACTGGAACAATTTAAGATGATCAGAGCAGTTCAAGACATTTCCAGCTAGATTTCTTGCCTCCTACTGGAGTTGCCAACTGTCAGCTGATTGTAGACAATGCATGCATTCTCTCAAGTTCTTTTGGTGTGAACTAGAATAGGTCCCTTTAAAGTTGTCATGACTTTAGGAATGCTACTTCATATATCATAAGAACTGAAAAAGAACATTCTTTTATTAGGAAAATATACCTTAAGAAAATATGCAGAAATCTCCCACTAGAAGAGTTGGCTTACCCAAATCAAATACAATGAAAAATAACCATTTGAACACGTCGTTCTTCAGTTTATTCCTAATACATGTACATGAATGGAAATAAGCGTTCTCCAAGCCATATGGATCCCTCGGGTGCTTTTGTCTGTTTTCTCCACAGTTAATTACTTTTTTTACAGGTATCACCTAAGAAAAAGTTAAACCATGCAAATACCAAAAATGCCCCATTTTCTGCTGTCAAGACATACTTTATTTCATATGAACCAAAGATTTATGGTTAAAAATTATAATGTATCATAGTAGTCATAAATAAAAAAAAGAGTTTTCAGTGGTTTTGTTTCATCACATTCTTAATATTTCAAAATTTTATCATGATTTGAAGAAAAAAAAAAATCATGTAGAAATTCCAATTTCTACTTAGCTCTACTAAATTAGCTTTGTTCCAGGTGACTGGAGGTTTTTTTCTTGAAGGTGTTTCATTCATCAGAACAGACTTAGATGAACAGTTTTAAATACAACCATTTTGTTTATTCTAGGTTTTGGAAAAGAGTGAACAAATGAGCATTAAAGTAATGTTTGCCTTGCCTTGGGGACAATGTGAGTTTCCTGTTTCAAGTAATGTATCTGCTTTAGGTATATTTCTTTGTCTTTTCTCTTTTTCTCTGCAAAGCTTCTGGTTTATGAAATTTCAAAGACTTGTTTGTGAATTCATCCATACAACTGCGACTCAAATCTGGGGAAGATTTATTTAAACTGTAAACAATACACTGCTATATTAAAGGTATGTATTTCAAGAAGGATCTCTTTAAAATACACTTTCAGGCTGAAATGTTTATCGCTTAAGCTGATGGCACTGAAACTCAGAACTACAGATGAGATGAAAACTAACTACGGTCTGGTTTTTGAAGACAAAACACAAAAAGAAACAATTTTTATTCAAGGAAAATATGGATAGTCTGAAAATAAGTTGTGCAGTACATAAATATTAGGTGCATATGAAACACATAAATTTCCTATGCTACTCAGTGTCATCACTGACAATTATTTTCCCAGCTTGGAACACCAGTAATGTTGACTCCTTTAAAACTGATGAAGCCTGCTGTTTTTCCCATTTTTATGTATCACTCAGTGCAGTAATCACTCTGTTTTAGAGGGGGAATAAGCTAATATGAAATTAGAGAACTCTCTTCGGAAATTCTTTATTTTGGTATAGTAATAGAATCCTTCATGCTGCTTCACTGGGCATGTCTATAATGGAAAATTAAATATAAAGTCCCTTTTTCCCCATCGTTTCTCAATATAGGCTTTTTTTCTATGCATTCTGCATTCATGAAGTCTGATGACAGGCATTTAAATGGGGAAAACATTTTTGAAGAATATTTCTTGTATAGACTAGAAATATGCCAGCATTATTGTCAATTTAATTTAGATTATTAAAGATACAAAGTGTAAATGGGACCTGCAAGACAACATGTTTTCTGAAAGAGTCTTACTAATAACAGATATGAAAGGGTCAGCAGGCATCTTGCAAAAAAATGGCAAGCATGATTTCCATCCTTGCTAGAACACAGATTCCAGGGAAAGGTTCTATTTCCAAAAACCCTTTATGCATTCTGCCTTGGAGCGATGTTGATTAGCCATATAAATTTTTCACTGGTTAGGCTGGACACCCTAGCTCTAACAGTCAGGTTGCTGATTTGATGAGGCTGAGGCCTTGCGGGTAAGATACTTGGTTTAGAAGTATCATGTGTTCCACCTTTAAGGTAAGTGCTCTAAGTAGAAGCAGTTTTCTTAGTCCTGTGTGTGTAGTGCAGAAAGAGCACAAAGGAATCCAGGGCCAGGCAAAATTCAAGACACTTTCCACTTATAACTTTCTCTGGGAGTCTTTGCAATTGGCTTCTTGCTTGGAGTGTTAATCCTGCACTCTCTAAGCATTTAACATTCCCTAAGCACTCCATAGTAAATGAATTCAGAGGTTATAGATTCTGTTTCATTCAACCTTTATTGATTGGCACTAAAACACTTTACTTTTGATTGCAACATGAATTACAATGCTTAATTTATCCTAAGAATGGTCTTGTGAGCTAAGCAGGGAAGTGCTATTTTCTCTTTTACAGATGGGAGTTGAATTGAAATACATATATGAAGTCCAGCTCTTCAAATATACTTAGGGGAATTCATCCATCACATAAGTAGTGAATTTCAGCCTAGGCTGTCACCTAAAACCATAGACATCTTGGTCTTATTTCAGTGGCAACATTGAAAGTTTTGCTAGTTGATATTTGCAGAAATCACTGAATTGCAAGCCACACGCAGTGGTACTGCAGTCTGTCAGGGTGTCCCCTGCATAGCAATTGACAACGAAACAGTGAAAGTTCCTTCTCCAAATCAAGCAGAGCTTGGCTTTGAAGGTGAATCCCATATATCATAGTCGTTATAGCTGTTCAGGGAATAGCACTTCCTCTGGCTTGACACATGGTAGAGACAAGTGCAGACTCAGAAAACCAGGATGGTACACAGATGCAGGCTTCTGACTGGCCATAAGCAGATGCCTTCCTCTCTCTAGTCAGCCTCTTAAATCTGTCTTATTCTTTTCTTTTTAATTAATACTTAACTAACTGACATGGTTTTCTATCGGCCTGAAGGCTATGCTTCCCTTTGGTGGAGCATTAACTGTGTATTATGTGGAATCCAGGCATTCAACTCAGGAGGGAGGATTTCAGTAGACCATTTTCCTTTACCTTCTGCCATATCTCTCCCTTCAGTTCTCAGCAATAAAAACAGCAACAAATGCTTCCTGGATCTGAACCTTTTCTTCTTCAGATACAAAGAAGGTTTTTACTTTTTACCACACAAAATTCAGGGAAGTGAGAAAGAGGTAAAGGGAAGTAATGCCCTTGTGCATCTGTATTTTCTTTACAGGTTGTAAAATTTGAGTTAGCACATGGTTTTTCAGAGATATTGAGATTTCTGTGTATATTTCTGAAAATATCTAATAGAAAAAATGAGTACAAAAAGATTTTTAAAATAAATACTCCTTATTCTGATCCAAAGATCCTGTTCTAACCACGGTATTCTCACTAATTTTAGAACCATACAGTCTATGTAAAATATATGCCGAGGCACATGTAACGTGGGTTAGCAGGTTATAGATAATCTTATTAGTTCTCCATATCTTTAATGTTAGTGTTTCCAGAGAAGCCTGAAAGAGAGGTGTCAAAGACTTTGTATGATTTTTTTTACCTTTTAAATAGTCAAAGTCCTGTGAAGCATACAAGACAAACTGATGTTACAAAATTATCAGAACAAAACTACTGGATTAACTTAATGCAAGTGCTTTAGGATTCACTAAATATTTTCTGAATTTAGCCAAACACCAGTTCCCAAAATCATATATTTCCTGTCTCTTTCAATTTCAGATACTGGTACAGTTGACATAGAGATTACATTCACTGCAATGAGCAGAACTGAAGCTTCAGTAGTAATGTTTTTTAAAACATTGAATTATTAATTCCATTTCATTTTTTAAATTGAATAGTATGTCACCTGGAAAGAAAGTATTATGGTAACAAAGTAACTTACCTGAAGAAATGTGCATTCAGTAATAAAATTTACTATTTTAACTGATTTAAAAGCAAAACAGTTTGTATGTATAATGGGTAAATAGTCCTTACTTGCTACAAACAACATACTGACATCTTAGAATGTGTAATTTAGTTCCAAAAGTAATACTGTTTCTAACACTTTCTCCAACACATTATCATGTCTGTACTGAAAGCAATTTTCATTATTTATTGTACCCCTTAGATACCTACCACTAATTTATGTCTTGAACTCAGCACTCGGAAGTACTGACTTTGAATGACATTTTCTTCAGCTCCTTTCAGAGATGGCAAACACTGTCACTATTAGATGAAGCTTTAGTACATTGCCTAAGAGTAAGTCTTAGGTCCATAGGTCATTCAGCAATTCTGCTGTTGCAAATTATGATATCTCTTGTATTAGAAAAATTCCTTGCTTGTCAGAAATTATTCTTGTCACTGTGCTAAGATGCAGTTGGAATGAAAGTGATAGTGTAACATATGGTCTTTGCTCCAGGATGACAGACACATATTCACTCTCTCAAAGTCTATTAATCAGCTCTTGATGCAGTGCCCTTAACTTGCTAACCTCACTTCTGCATTTTGCAGCAGAAAAATTGTTCTACCAAAGTCTCTAAAGCAAGTTGTGCATTGTATTGTACATTTTATGGAAGCAGACTATCCCACAGTTTCTAATTTTAGCTTATTTTGAGGGTTAACTGTCATCTGGTAACCACAAGAATATAGTACTACAATTAAAGTTATGATATCAGGGGTGGATACTTTGGTAATAATAACTGATTTTGTATAATGAACTTTTATAAAAACAGTTTTGGTAGAGATATTCTTCAAAAGGAAAAGGAACCAACAATATGCAGCAGATATTTTCCTTTAATCTTGTTATTTCTCTGTGTAGTTATTTGTTCAGTATAGTATATTAATGATCTTAGAAGGGCATTTCAGCAGATAGAGCTGCTATTACTTGGACATAGATATCCTAAGTAGGCATACCAAATAAATATGTATTGAAAAGGTATCAAAAGAAATATAAATTATTCCAAGCAAGTATTTTTACTTCATTTGCCTAAAGAATAAATTCTGAGGCTGATTAAATAATCAGGGAAACCCCACAAAACTAGAGCTAACAATCAGATTTATTGTGTCCATAACAAAAGAAAAAAAACCACACTGTCTAATCAGTACGCAAATAAATTATACGCAACCTTTTTCAGCTATATTAAAAGTTTAACCAAATAAAACTGAATCCTGTGGAAGGATATGCATTCGGAAACCAACGGTATAGGAGCCAGATTTCTGTAGGTTCATTGCCTAATAAAACAACACCAGCTAACAACAGTCACCTTACAAAACCAGTCTGCCTTAAGGAATGTGCAAAATCATTTATTCTCAGTCAATGGGTTTTGTTGAGGTTTTACAGTGTGCTCAGCCACTGGATTTAATTTGATACAACACTGGAGTGTACAGCAATTCTACAAGAAATAAAGTAAGTAATAGAGGCAGGAAAACATGTGCTCGTATTTGACTTAATTTTGGTCAGAGAGTCAAACTGTGTGTATGTTGACACGTGGCTAGTTGGCTAGCATGTAGAGATATATTCTTGTTTTCTACTGGACTAGGTTCTCCAATAATAAGGAATACAAAGCTTTTTTGATATATTTGTTTGAGTAGTTATTTTGTTTTCATTTTCACAGAAAAGCCAGCAGACCAATTTTTATGCCTCTGGTAAGAATACTTTTTCCTGAAGATAACCATGCAAATAATTCTTTACAAGACTGCACCTGTCTATAAAAAAAAAATCAGTATTGGATGCGCAAAAATGTAACTGCATTGAACTACACCTGTGTTCCTCACAGAACCCTCTCACAGTATTTTACAGTATTCTATGGAAGACGCTTGTAGTAACTTTGAGGACTATCCTGAGTACCACTTTACTAATTTCTAAATAATTTTCCAGAAGACAACTTCAACCTAGAAATGTAATTTTGTCCATGAAGTTGTTATAATTATGTACATATAATGATATAGCCCCTACATCACATATTTATTATCATTAATGCTGAGAGAGGATAGTTTGATAAAAAAGAAAATCTGCCACAGATGTTGTTGAAGGAAAAGATTAGAGTTTTGGGATGTGATGAATGAAGTCCCTGCTAAACTGTGTGTGATTTAGATAAAAGTGTTGACAGTCCCTAAGGTTTAGCCAAAGATAGTAAGAGGCTGCAGTAAAGGCTGTTATACTGAATCATAGAATGGCTTTGGATGTTAAAGACCATCTAGTTCCATCCCCCCTGCCATGGGCAGGAACATCTTCCACTAGACCAGGTTGCTATTGACCATCCAGCCTTGCCTTTAACACTTCCAGGCATGAGGCATCCACAACTCTGGAAAACCTGTTTCAGTGTCTATTTTGAAGAGAACAACAAGTTTAAGTCTGCTTCAGTTACCCTCACAGTAAAGAATTTTTTCCTAATACTTAACAGAAATCTACATTCCTAAAGACGTTCCCCCTTGTCCTTTCATTGTACTGGCAGTCTCACTGGGGAGGGGCAGAAGCAAAAAGTAAACTAACTGATAGGGTGAAACATAGCAGTGAAGGTTCAGATGTAGAAATGTGGAAAGGAGATGGTACACAAGAGAGGAGCAATGCATACTAAAGTTCAGTGAGTACACTTAGTTGTTTTTTACTGGAGGTCCTAGGAAGGACTCGACACCTTCCAGCAACCACGGATGTCTTTTGTTTTGATTGTCGAGAAAGTGAATTTTCTATAGCACTTTGCTTGCAAGCACATAGTATTTGCTTGAAGTCCTGTTAGTAGTGCAGTAGTACATAAGTGCAGATCATATGGCTACATTCTTGTTATAATGCATGGGATAAAGTCATAGCTTAATGAAATGTCTGGAAGCCAGAGCCAGGGAAGAAGGAGGGATTGATCAGTTACTGCATTTATGCATAGCTGGGAGCTGTCTAAATGATGCAACAGGCTAGACTCAGTAGAGGATACCATTTAAGATTCATCTCAGAAATATGCTTAACTGTGATGAAGTGGAAGGCAGCTGATGGTCTGGGACAGGCACCAGCACAGTGATACCAAGATGCTCACTCCTTCTCTCTGGATATAAACTTACTAGTAAGGGGCATCAGTCCCACACCACTTCCACACCAGTGCTCCTCACCAAAAAAAAAGGCAGGTTTAGCTCTTATGGTTTATTGAACTGTTCCAGCTACAATAAATCTCATGGCCGGGCTTCGCGAACGAAGATTTGAGAAGGATTCTGTCCACACTTGCTACAAGCGTGCTGATGACTAAAAAGGCCAATACGAGATTGACAAGTCTGGTTGCAAAAGGCACAGTAGAAAGACTCCTTAGGTGGTATTGGCAAGACAGAGTTCTTTCTGCGTTGTCTTTTCTCCTCAAGAATGATTCTGCGTGTGTTCTCAAAAGAAGCAGCAGCGTTATAGATAGTGTGTCTCCATGTCTCCCAATAAATAAACACAAGGTTGCTTGACTAGTACCCCATGACAACCCTGGCCACAACATTTGCATTATCTGGATGTCATTCTTTACATCCTTGTATCTTCCTTTCTTGGAGCCAGTCTTCTCTCAAGTAAACAACCTGTTTCTAATTATCTGTCCCCTACTGGTCCTAGATTTATGATATCCTTACCACAAACAGTATTATGATGTAGTATCAGCTATATACAATATTACTGGTATGGATACATAGGTGGTGTTGGCCTTACAAGACTGTGCTCCCCTAAAGGTTCTCGATACTACCCTCCAACAGCCCATGGAGTTTAGCTGCTTCTCACATAATTCCTTCACGGCCTTTGAGATCCAGCTGCCTTTCCTTGAGTTATCTATAACTTTTGTCAGCAATTTATGATGTCCTGTCTAGTAATTTTCCACAGTTGGTTTAACCTCAAGCCAGGGTATAGTTAGTGGCCCACTGATTTGCCTTTGGCTCTAACATTAACTCCAAAGATCAGGAAGGTACCTTTCCCCGTGAAGAATCACTATCAAAATCTTTTCTTAAGTGCAGTGCAATAGACAGCCTTTTTCCTTTAAAAGGTGTAACAGAGAAAGAAGTGGTAGCAAGATGCCAGTAACGCAGTGATTGCTATACCTTCTCAGTATACAGAAGTTTTGCATGAAGATACTTAACTATAGAAGTTTCATCCTCCCCAGTCATGTCCTCACTACAAAGCTATGTGGAATTCTGCTGTCCTTGATCTTTTCTGTTGAGTCACTTGCCTTCTTATATATGGTACTTAAATTTTCATTGGACCAATTACTGGAGCCCAAGGCTCAGTAATGAAAAATATAATTTGCAAATCTCAACAGGATTTGCTGTGAACAAAACAACTCATCAGTCAGTTTTTTCAGGTCATTTTATGGACAAATGACACATTGATATAAATACATTTAGAAAGTATGACATGGTAGATACAGTATTTTAGCAGCAGAAAGACATTTTGCAGCAAGAGCAATCTATATTTCTCATTATTGGGTAGTTATGTAGTTAAAAGCTGCAGCACAGAAAGGGTTTACACTGGATTAACGATGAAGAGACAAGTGTTGCTGAAGGTATCCAGAATACCTAGGGAAATTCAGACACTTTCTCATTCAACCTTTTTTCTTTCTTCCTCTTAAATATTTCCCTTTAAGATCCTCAGCTGACAGTAATTAGGCTTCTCAGGTTAATTAATCTCAGAAAGTTCACTAGCAAAATCCAGGTGACCATAGGAGTTGACCTAAACTTAATCAACTCCATTGTCAAGTTGCTCTAGCATGACACACAATAAACTGTAAACACTATACACTTTCATTTGCTATTATTTGATTCGTAATTTACATGTATTAATATGTAAATCACACCTGTGAATAACATTTTAACTTTTTTTATGATGTTACTTTATGTAAGGGAGGTTTAGAATGCAGTAATCACTTGCATGCCTTTTTGAAGAAAAGTACTACTAATGATGCCTTACTGAAAACTTTAAAAATCAGTCTATTACATATTTCTTTTGTATTTCGTTTCCCTTTTTCTTTATTTCTAAGTCAATCTTTGTTTCCTATACTGTTCACACCTTTCTGAAGTTTCAATTGTTTACTACTCTTTTCTTCTCACAAGAAACCAATTATGATGAAATAAATTAAAGAACAGTTTCTCTTAACATTATATTTAATATTGGCATGAATGAAATTATACATCACTTAATCAAATCCAGTATATTAGGGATAAACGATTAGCCAGTATTCCTTAAATAACTACATTGCTTCCTGCATCACCTCTGCTACTCCATTTTTGGCTTTATTTTGACTATATTTGTATGCATCCTATTATATAACATAAATGTCTCTATATTATCAGTATGTATCACAAGACGAGACTACTCTTTACATCCTGAATATAAAAGATTAGTGTTGGTCTGGAGAAGTGAGATTGCATTAACTCATCAGCATTGCAAGTAAAAACAATAGCAAGTACAGGCGTAAGAACAAAATGTATCAAAATGTAAGAAAATAAGATCCTGATTTCAAATGCACCTGTAATGATAAAGTCTAGGCAGAGAGACATGCAGCTATGATATATAACAGCTCACGTGCTATTTCTTCAATCTTTTGTAGTAAAATGTTCTGAAAACTATAGATTAAATGCCCTTCATTTTACTGGAAGCATGCTACGAAAGTAAATTTCAAGTTTTTCCTTAAATAGAACTATTTTTTTCTCTCTCTGTATTTGAATTACTGAAACAAGACAGAGAATATAAATTAACTATAGGGGGGTCTGAAGTTGTAGGTTACTAAAGTTCATACCAGGTCGTACACAGTATGATATAATAAAAGATTTAGATAATCACTAAGAAGGGCTAGATGAAAACATGTGTCTGAATTCATACATACTGAATTGAGATTAATATTATACCTCTTGTCATGACAAATTTACCTTCTGAATATTCAAACACAGTAGAAGCAACAGAAAATAAATAATGAGCTCAACATGAGTGAAGATAGAAAAACTTTCTGTGACACTGACCTTTGCCTCTGGAGAAATGTGTATTGCACACAGTCCTTTGGACTAATTCTCTCACTTACTTTGTCACAGCTGAGAAAAAAAATTCTGTTCAGATGTGTCTTGAGCTTCTTTCTGCAGGAGGGAAAATCATCTAAGCCATTAAACTTAAACTTATGTTAACCTGAGTTATACAAGCAAGAAGAATAAACAAAATTAAATAAGAATGATATGACTATGGTATTCAACAAGTTCAATTCATTAATTGATAAAATCTATTGAGTAATTGTCTGAAAAACAAATAATTATTTAGATTCTTGAAGGGCAGTGCATGCAGGGGATCTTTTATTTTGATTATTATGGAAATCTGGTAATTGCTATAGAACATTATTGCACAAAATCTCCAATACCTGTCATATGACAAACGTGGTATTCAATTTAAAAAAAAAAAACACAAACGACTGTGCACATGCTTACAAAGGGAACATCAATATTATAATACACTATTAGAAAATAATAATTCAGACTTTAGTAGCAAAGACCATTTTTGCAATTTTGCCACAATGCCAACAAAAAACATTAATAAAAATTAATTTTTCCTAGTATTTTTGAGTGTGTCTTGGATATATCAAGATTGTATCAGAACTGCATGCAGTGCCCACATTGTTTAAAAGAAGACTACTTGTCTTGGAGGGGGGAGTGGAAGGCTTAGACAAAGTTTATTAGAGAAGCCTCTCATTGAGCTACGAGGTGCAGAAAGGACCACCTTGCTTTCTAAACTCCTTCTCAGAGAGGAGCCTGGGTGCAGCTGGATACAGCCTTAGCCTCAGATTTTGTCAACACTTTAAATTTAAGGAATTATAGACGTGTGATTGAATGACATTGTCACATAGGTTTTAATGATGACAAATCAGATATATTTATATAAAATGAATTATTTATTATGAGAAGGGAACAGAGAAATGAACAGACAAAAGACCTTAATCAAAATTATTTACTACATAGTATAAAAGCTAATTACTACTAGTAGTATAGTATAAGATAGGATAGTGCACTATATCAAAGCAATTATATTAAAGCAACTATATCAAAACTAGCAAAAAGAAACAATCATTACGCAGAGATTTGATGAAACTCATCATACCAATGCCTGTAGGCAGATGTCTTTCACCTAACCCCTGGGGAGTAACCATGAAGAGACGTTCCCTTCACAGGAGAAGGTCCACACACTTCAAGAAAGTATGTGGAAGAATCTGCCATATGAAAGTTGACAAGTTTAAAGTATTTGACTGCCAGTCACATATCTCCAGGTCAGCTAGCAGCTTATCTGTCAAATCATGCTTCAAAAAGCAGGATTTGTGTTTGCAGTTTGGAGAACCAGGCTGGTTTTAGCATAATTCAACACTAAAAGCAACACCATGGCACCATCTGTAGGTCACCACATGCAGTTTGCATTGTTTGGATTCTTTGGCCAGATTCTAGGCCCAAGGCATATAAGCCTTACCAAAGAATCACAAAATCACAGAATCACAGAATCACAGAATATGCTGAGTTGGAAGTGATGCATAAGGATCATCTAGTCCAACCCTTAGCCCTGCACAGGACTGTCCTAATAGTCACACCATGTGCCTGAGAGTATCTTTCAAAGACTTCTTGAACTCTGGCAAGCTTGGGGCTGTGAATATTTCCTTGGGGAGCCTGTTCCAGTGTCCAACCACCCTCCGGATGAAGAACATTTTTCTAATATCCAACTTAAACCTCCCCTGACACAACTTTAGGCCATTCCCTCAGGTCCTATCACTGGTCCCCATAGAGAAAAGGCCAGTGCTTGCTTGTGCTCTTCTTCTCACAAGGAAGTTGTAGGCTGCAATGAGGTCTCCCCTCAGTCTCATCTTCTCCAGGCTGAACAGACCAAGTGCCCTTAGCCGCTCCTCATACAGTTTCCCCTCAAGGCCCTTCACCATCTTCATTGCCCTCCTTTGGACACTCTCTGATAGCTTTCTGTCTTTCTTAAATTGTGGTGCCCAAAACTGCACACAATATTCAAGGTGACTCTGCCTGAGTGCAGGGCAGAGCAGGACAATTCCCTCCCTCGACTGGCTGGCAGTGCTTTGCCTGATGCCCTCCAGGACACGGTTGGCCCTCCTGACCCATATTCAACTTGCCATCAACCAGGACCCCCAAGTCCCTTTCCGCAGCACTGCTTTCCAGCATCTCATTTCCCAGTCTATATAAACATCAGAGTTGCCTCATCCCAGGTGCAGAATCCATCACTTCCCCTTGTTGAACTTCATATGGTTGGTGATTGCCCAGTCCTCTCATTTGTCGAGGTCTCTCTGCAGGGCCTCCCTACCTTCAAGGGAGTCAACAGCTCCTCCCACTTTTGTGTCATCTGCAGACACTTAGTATCCCTTCCAGTCCTGTGTCCAAGTCATTTTTGAAGATGTTGAAGAGCACAGAGCCTAAGGTGGAGCCCTGTGGAACCCCACTAGTGACAGGTCACCAGTCTGATGTTACCCCATTCACCCTGTGCTTGACCCATGAGCCAGTTGCTCACCCACCACATGATGTGTTTGTCCAGCTGTGGGCTGGACAGTTTGTCCAGAAGGACCCTGTGAGACACTGTGTTGAAAGCTTTACTGAAATCCAAAAAGATTACATCAACTGGCCTCCCTTGATTGGTTAGGTAGGTTACCTTGTCATAAAAGGAAATCAAGGAAGAGCATCCTGCTACACTACTTCACAGTCCATGATCATGTTTAGCCTTCTATACTGAAGATAGCTCTGGCACTTTTCAGGCTATAAATTTATCTGAATAAATTTAATACACTTTAGTAGTCACTCTCACAACTTTGATGGAGGAGAAAACCTACAAAAGACAGAGGCCAGAAGTGGCATAAATGGTGGAATAAAGACACAAGTACTGTCACATCTTAGTGATCTATTTTGCTGAAACTTGGAGGCAATCTGTAGTTCAACAGAGATGCTTTAAAGATTGTTCTAAGTACAAACAGTTACAAAACTAATTAGGAAAAGTCAGAATACTGTGATGTAAAAATTAAGGAGTAAAATGTTTCAGTTTTTTTTTAAATGAGAAATGAAAACTTTAAAAGTCAGTCCCGTGATATTCACACATTTCAGAAGATGCAAAGGAGATGCAGAATCAAGGCTGAGAACCTCAGACTGTGCAAGAGGTTTGTCTGTTACAGTTCTTACTCAATGTATAAGAAAGCAACTGATATACTGAAATGTTAATGACTTTTGTATAGTTTGACTACACACAATCATAACCTAAAATCCTGCTGGAAACTTGTGGCATGGACTTCCTGTGGTGCAAGAACACTTCCCTCCAGCTGGGCTCCAAACAAAGGCTAAGGCAAAGGTTTATGGTTTAACATGATGTCCCATGGCAAGGAATATTCCTTTGGTCAGTTTGGTCCATCTGTCTTGCCTGTGTCCTCTGCAGCTTCTTTCCCACCCCCAGGGCTACTCACTGAGGGGGTAATGTGAGAAGCAGAAAATACTTTGACATTGTGTAAGCACTGCTGAGCAACAGCTAAAACATGGATTTGTTACCAACGCTGTTTTGGTCACAAATCTAAACCATAGCACCACATGGGTTGCTATGGAGAAAAGTAACATCCCAGCCAGTCCTAGTATACCAGGATATTCTGTTATACGAGCATTGTAGACTGTGTTACTGCTTTTGCATGCCACAGTGACCACTGATGAGATAAAAACAAATGATAACTATTCCATTACAAACTGTTAACTGCAGCAACTATGGTAGGCAAATGTCAACGTTTCAAAAATAAAAACCCTGAAATCATTGTACATTGAAGGAGTAAAATTTTATGCCTATGCTCTTCAATGATAAAAAATAAGATTTTTGTTTTCTTTCAGCATATCATATGAAAATTAACTATTTCTGGAGGGAAGAAATTTTATATAGAAATTATGCTGTCTGATGCATGTTCAAGTAATAAAAAAAATTGCAATGAGATTTGAGTCGCTGTAAAGATAAAAAATTCATTTTCAATGTTCTAATGAATTGGAGATTATATTTCAGGTGCTCAAAACCACGTAGTTCTTTTGCATCTGTTGTCCTTTCCTTGTGAAATTAACCTACTTCTCTCTGATGAATTTGCTCAGTATTTTGTCTGAGTTTAAAAGTAAATCTGTATCTCTGTGACAAAAATAGACTATGCATCAGACACCCGCATAAATAATGCTTGCATATTTTCTGTGTTTCATTTTTAAACACAAAATAATAAATTAATTTTTTTCACATAATATATCACAGGGGGTTATTTTGGGATGGTTTTGGTCTGATAAAAATCAGATACTGCCTTTTTACAGGATAATGAAAAATCCAAGTGTTTGACTTTCCAAGGTATATAATGATGGAAACAAGGGTGCATCTGAAGAGAGAGCTAAAATACAGTTAATATTTTTCTGTCTTATTTATTTAGTATAGTTTAACTCCTCACCCATCAGGAAAAAACCTTCATAATACTAGTACAGATGAAAAGATATGATTTATCCTTCTACTGATATTTATACAGTGAAGGTATTCTTCCAGAAGATTGTATGTGAAAGATGACACTTCAAGAAAATCAATCACTTATATTACTACTAGAAAAATGATCTCTCAAATGCTTGCAATAAAACCTCATTGGGAGACATTGCTTTCACATTACAAACCTTCAGTTCTATGTAGCGATTAATACTAAAGTAACAAATTATAGTTGAGAAGATACATTTTCTGATATAGATTAGTATCAGAAACAGTGAAATTAATTCATTGTTATACATGCTAATTTGTGGAATATATAAATTAAATGCATTTCCCTGTAATATTTGAAAAAGGTAAAAAAAAGCTTTGTTTAATGAAAGGTGGTTTGGCCACTTTGCATCTAGATTTACTAAACTGAAAAACAAAATTCTGTCATTCCTGTACATACATGTCTTGTTTAAATACATGTAAGCACATGGGAAGAACACACATGGTAGTAGAAAACAGAAGACTGGAAGTTGGATTTGAATGTCATTCATAGAAGAGAGAGGGACATTCTAAACAAGCTGCATATTTTCTCACTTTATTGTCTTTTATCTTGCCGAGGTGCATAAGAGACAGTATTTCCTTTCTCTGTAAAATTCTGACAAAGCTAGAAAAGACAAGATAAAAAACAAAACTCAGAAAGACAACAACAGTAACAAGAGACGACGTACATGTAAGGTCTAAGACTGATTGCATAGCTCTGCTCAAGAGTAGTTACCATTCATTTACTGACAACAGTAAGGGATATTTTGAGATGTATCTTCAAAAATGTTTCCAGAGTCTAGATGTAATCAATATTTTCATTAATCACTGGGGTGATAAAATAGGCTAATTTGATTTGTGCATAACAAAAAAATATGCAGACACCCTAGAACATTATAGGAAAAGAATTATAAGTTATTTTTTCTGTCAGCTCAAATAAATGTTCTGAGACAATAATGAAGATGAATTCCAAAAACATAGTAGACTAACACACATAAGTAGAAATAACCATTTTGCAATCAGAGGGTTTAAAAAAGCTGAATTGCTCACAGTTTTTAGAAAAAGATAAGAAGATTTGATTGTTCCACTGTTTGTCAATCCACATACAAAATATTATTTTGTTGTGCTCAGACAAAGTTTCCTGCATTTCAAGCTGCCTGGGCACAAAGTCTGGGTAGTCAAACATTTCCTGCTCCAGCAGAGTCACCTACAGCAGATTGCCAAGGGCAATGCCCAGTTGGACTTTGAATATCCCCAAGGATGGAGATAACACAGCCTCTCTGGGCAACTTGTGACAGTGTTCAACCACTGTTATAATAAAGTCATAAAGTTTTTTGAATATTCAGATAGAATTTTCTTGTATTTCAACTTGTACTCAGCTCCTCCTATGCTGCTGAGGACCATTGAGAAGAGCCTGACTCCATCTTATTTGCATCCTCCCATCAGGCGTTTATGCACATTGATAAGATCCTCCCTGAGCATCTTCAGACTGAACAGTTTCACCTCTCTGACTCTTCTCATATAAAAGGTACTCTAGTCTCTTGATCATCTCTGTGGTTCACTGGACTTTCTCCACTATGCCCATGTTTCTCTTAAAATGGGAAGCCCAGCACTGGACACAGCTCTCCAGGTATGTCACACCAGTGCTGAGTAGAGGGGCTGGATCACCTCCCTCTGCTTAGTACAGCCCAGGAGCCTGATGACCTGCTTTGTGACAAGGGCACATTGCTGACCAGCATTCAACTTGCTGCCTGCCAGAACCTCAGGTACTTTTCTGTCAAGCTGCTTTCCAGCCAGTCTGCTAGTGGCATGTACTGCTGCATGGGTTTATTCCCCTGCAAGTGTGGAAAATGGCATTTCTCTTTTTTCATCTGCATGAGTTTCCTGTCAGCCCATTTTTTCAGCCTGTTGAGGTCCTTTAAAATAACAGCAAAACCATCTGGTGCATCAAATATTTCTTCCAGTTTTGTATCATCAGCAAACTTGCTGAGGGTGTGCTTTGCCCCATCATCCAGGTTATTAATAAGAAGGTTAAACAGCACTGGACTCAGTGTGGAGCCTTGGAGTATACCATCAGTGACTGGTCTCCAAGTAGGCTTTGTCCTGTTGATCACAATGTTTGAGTATGGCAGCTCATTCAGTATTTGATCCATCTAACTGCTCAGTAGCCCATTTTGAACTAGCTTGTCTGTGACAATGTTGTGGGAGACAGCATCAAAAGCTATGGTCAGAATAAGCAACATCTACTGCTTTGCTCTCATTCAACAAGTCAGTTATCTCACCAGAGAAGACTATATCTTTGTATTCCAATATTTTTATTCATTTTATGATGAGCATTCAGGGGATAAAAACAATAATAAGTCCGATAAATGGTAGCAGACTTAGCTTAAAAACATGGTTGCTAATTCATGCATCATCTGGTACTTTTTTCATCTCCTCCCTGAATCTCATATTCCATGTTTTGAGGTTTCAGATGCAAATCAAAACACCCTGAGTCAAAAACAAATCAAATAAACCAGAACTGTTGTTGGGTCATGCTATCTTGCTATGGCTACAGGCATATGCTATGGATACAAGCATATGACAAGATGAGCTCATCATCTAAATGTGTGACTCTTTGTGTATTTCTGAGCACTTAAAAACTCAGTTAGAGGCTCTAAACCAATCAGCAAACAGAAGTGGGAGGTATTGTTGCAAATCCATTTTTAACACTGTTCTAACAAGAGGCTGTACTTTACTATACAAAAATCTAGATCATTAAAAATTATTTTCAAACTTGTAATAGGAAGATGCTGAGTTTAACAATATACTTTGACACTTAATTCCTTCCTGACACGTTTGGAAATAGATATGCAAGGGGTTTTTTTTGTTTTTTTCTTATTGAGGAAAAGTGCAGCATATCAAGTTGGAATGTTGTTTCATAGTTATTTATTTTCAAGAAAGGAGATATATTTTTTAAATCACTAAACTCAGAATGGGACTTAACAGCCATTCATAAAACAGGGACTTTTCTGTATACCTTAGAGTTTAATGATTAGGCACTTGCTGGGCTGCAGGAACCTTGGATTCAAATTTTACTATTATCTTATTCAGAACTGTGACTGAGCTGGAGACTGTCAGCTTCATAAAGAGTAGTCTAATCAGTAGCTGTTACAGCTATTATAAGCCGGGACTTTTCCTTCCTTGCAAGGCCTACACCCCAGGTGGATTCTCAAATAAAAGTCATACCACCAACCTGCATAAGGTTATTCTTACATACCCAGTCAATGAGTACTCACTTATAAAAAATGGAATAGCTACATCAGGAGAGACAGTTTTCCATTAAATTTAGAAGCCACAGGCTGCAGAGCTGAATACATTTGGATGACAGGAAGTATTTTCATGTAAGGTGATGGAATGGGGCTAAGGAAGTAAAACAGACTCACTTTTAAGATAAACATCTTTTCTTTAGCAACTGGGCACTCCGTTACACGACACTAATCTGTTTACATTAGGCCAGTACTCAGCTGGTACTTAACTGCAAGTGGCTCATAGGACTTGAAGTTTCTTTGAAGACAAGCTGTTCTGTAGCAAACTCGGATGCGTGTGACACCTGTATTACCCGAACAGAAGTGCTCGAGGCGTGTAACCCTCCAGAGCTGCGCTCTGCCACGGCGCGGGGGTCACTGTGCGTGGGACAAAGGGACATCCTCAACACTCCCAGCATATACACATACCTGTAAGTATATATAGATATCTATATTTATGCACATATACATTCACATCTAGCTATTTTAACACCCCACACCCCACCCACCCCCGATTCATTCACTCTGCTGGCTTTTTTCCCTGCTTTCTGAAACGGTTTTGATCTCTCCTTTTCCTCTGTATAGTAAGACAGATGATGATTCAAGCTTACACCTGATACATTTTACTTGAGATTATATCCTACATGAACAAGACTCTTTTCTATTAGAAATGTTAACATTTGGAGTTACACTTAGCAAATATTCAGAATCGGTATGAACTTTAATATTGTTTAACATCTTCTTTTTATTACATTTTATCTTTTTTGAAGAGTCATTGTAAAGTCAATACAAATGAGGAATGTGAATTGAATATCTTGCATACTATTATGAAATTGTTCATGTTCATCTATCTGCTAAAACTAGGCCTATCAAAAAAACCATCAAACCTTAATATTTCATAATATAATTGTCAACTTGGAGTAGCTGCAGTTTTATACTGTGCTGCTATATAATGAATTCGTTCCCTTTAGGTACAATATACCCTAGAGTATTTTTCAGTGCAATAACTGAAGAACATCCCTTCTATTTTGGTATAAAGAAAAGTGGGAATATTGAATCACTAGCTAATGAAAAATTACAGATCCATGCCAGCAACGTAATGTGTCAGTAGTTAGAAAGCTATGCAGCAAATTGTGCCAACAGTAGCTTTATAGAAGAAAATTAAGTTCATGGAATCCATTTGAGGACTTTTAGAGTTGCAAATATTGATTGATATGCTTTAGACTGTCTCCAAGGTCCTGATTTTTCCTCCAGTGTACACCAGGAGAACACAAATTTAGTTACAGTGAATTAAATCTGAGTGCTAGGGCATGATATTCAAGTGCAGAATATCTGAAGAATTGCTGTCAGGGTATTTTTCCCCCTATATGATTCATTTTAATTTCATTTTTTTCCTTTACCATCTGTATAGGCCTAATTTCAAATGAAAAATCAGACAGACAAAAAAGTGTTCATTGTTCTGCCAAGAAAAAAGCAAATAAAAATGATTGAATGGCTGTGACACGAAAAAATACAGCATGTACTCTTTGATTACAGTTCTTCAGAAAAGATATTCAAAGTTCAAATTACATGGTTACAGTGGCGTTGGTGAGTGCTGGCATTAGCTTGTGGAATTCCATATCTAGAGGGCACAAGGACCACTTGATATCAGGAAAAGTAATCCATTAAAATGTTGCATTACCCACACTGTGCCTTTTTGCCATGGATGAACTCAGCCATTAATACCACATATTGCTATATAATCCACCTTTTTTGGCCTTCTGTGTTTAGTTTATAGAGTTCATCTGGTAATTCAAAGGATTAAGTATGGATGAAAGGAATCTGCTTTTCCTTAGATTTCATAGCTTTTCTCAGTTACTTTTCAAAATGTGTGGATAGCAAGTGCTTAGTTTCCAAGACTGTATTTCTCAATAGTAACTGTTGCAATGCCAGTGGACAGGAGTCAGAATCTTGCTGTGAAAATTTATTATATAAACACACATAGACATATATATGTATATATGTTTTCAAGCAAAATAGTATCACAAGACACAAGTAACTTAGTGAAAGGTAAAAGCAAGGATTTTGATGGTACTGATATAAAAAATTAGGTAAAATTATTAGCATTATCATTAATAGTAGTAGTTTATTATTATTGTGCTTTATTTTGCTTTAATTACTAAACTGTTCTTAACCCACAAAGTATACCTTTTCTTTCTGATTTTCTTTCTCTCAGGGGAGGAAAGTGAGCAGTGAGGGAGTGGCTGCATGGTGCTTAGCGGCCAGCATGACACCATTGGATTTTTTTTTGGTACTTCTAAACAGGTCTTCTTTCCCCCAATATTTTGCTACTTATTGGAAATTGATACTAGGATCGTATATTAGTTTGACCCACACTCCTCAGTGAATTAAAAGTCATTCATAGCCTGCGAAGGCTGTTACTACCACAAGACTCACATCTGTGATATTTAGGAAAAGCCTAAATTTTTGAAAATTTCTTCAGTATGGTCTTTATAAAGACATATGTGTGTTCTAAGAGAGATCATCCAGAACTCAGTTTCTCTAGAAATTAATTTCTTGTGTCATCATCATCATCATCATCATGGCTGGGCTTCGCAAACAAAGATTTGGGGAGGGCTCTACCCACGTTTGTTACAAGTGCATTGGTGGCTAAAAAGGCCAATATGAGACAGGCATGTCTGGTTGCAAAAGGCACAGCAGAAAGACTCCTTAGATGGTATATTCTGCAAGACACGATTCTTTCTGCCTTGTCTTTTCTCCTCAAGGGTGATCCTGCGTGCTTTCTCAAAAGCATCCGCAGCGTTACAGATGGTGTGTCTCCAGACCTCCCGATTGGAGGCCAGAGTAGACCAGTTGTGTTGATCAATATGGCCAAGGCTGAGATGTTGTTTCAGGCAGTCCTTGTACCTTCTCTTTGGGGCTCCTCTCATGTGGCAGCCGGTGGCAAGTTCACCATAAAGCAGGATCTTAGGGAGGTGGTCCTTCATCCTTGAGACCTGCCCTGCCCAATGCAGCTGTGTTCTCAGCAACATGGCCTCAATACTTGTGACTGCTGCTTGTTCTAGAACAGATGTATTAGTCACATAATCTGACCAGTGGATGTTTAGGATTGTACAGAGACAGTGTTGATGGAAGCAGTCTAGGAGTCGCAGGTAGTGGCAGTAGATGACCCATGATTCAGATCCATATAAGAGAGTAGACAGCACTATGGCTTTGTAAACACTGATCTTTGTATTTTTCTTCAAGTGTTTATTTCACCAAGCTCTTTTATGAAGCCTTCTGAAGGCACTATATGCCCTTGCTAACTTGTTGTCTATCTCTCCGTCAATCCTAACATCCGAGGAGATGAGGCTACCCAGGTAATTGAACTGCTGGACTGATTTGAGCTCTGATTCACCAATGGTGATATGGGGATGATGGAAGACTTCCTGAGGTGCCGGCTGATAGAGAACTTCTGTCTTCTTTAAGCTGACTTCCAGCCCAAAGAGCTCAGCAGCATCTGCAAAGCAGGATGTTAAACGCTGCAGAGCTGCTTCTGTGTGGGTGACAAGGGCGGCGTCATCAGCATAAAGCAGCTCCTGGACAAGATGATTTAAGGTCTTAGTGTGGGCCTTCAGTTGCCTTAGGTTGAATAGGCTTCCATCAGTACAGTATTGAATGTAGATACCATGTAAGAATTGCTTAAATATACCAAGCTGGGTGTTCTGTGTACATTTACTAAATTGCTGAATAATGAGATTTTATGATGCAGTCCTTTCCTACCTACTATTCTGAGTTGTTTTTCTAATGAACGTTTAATAGTTTTCTTTCTTTTTTCTTTTCTGCATCTAGTCCATGGGTCAGAAAAAGTCTGACATAGCTAACCAGGAAATGGGAGGTTCAGGTGTTCAACTGAATCACAGAGTAGAAAATAATTCTATGTGTTAGTCTTTCTATATTTCTTCCTTCATGCCTTTAGCTAGGCAGCTGGCTAGAAGCTTTTTAAATACAGTATACAGGTTCTTTGAACCATCAGATCCCATTAAAATGTGCTAAGCACAGATGGCTCAGTGATCCTTAGTTACCTATAACCCTGTAAAATATTGGTAAACCCCAACCGGCTACATGAGTCATAAAAACACCTGGTGTTTAAATAGGTGGACCCAGCTGGAAGTCTATGTTTTTAAAAATGTAGCTTGCCTTCGACAAAGCAGTACGGTCAAAACATCTCTCTTACAGAGAGGGAAGTGAAACTCCTCTTCATCCACTTAGCAGTACAGACCTCTCTGACTGGATTGACAACCTGGGAAGCTTCACCCTCATACTTTTATGACTTATCAAGCCAGGCATAGGTTTCCAGCAGCCCACATAGTTACGGGTAGCTCATGCTCACTGGACCAGTTTGCTCCATCTGCATTTAAAAGAATTAAAATCATGAGGAGCAATCCATGCCACACTCATTTTAACCATCTGGGACTTGTGGTGCCATTTGCAGCAGTGCCAGGCAGAACCTCCTGCACTTTGAAGGGACAGTGCAATTCTATAGCAGTGCAGCATCCAAGTGCCCTTTGTTGTTATTATTTATGTTATGTCTAATGGGAAAAATAATCTTCTTTTATTAAAGGTCAGTTCATGATTTTAAGACCTACCGTGTTATTGTGCTGTGCCTGGAGAGTCCAAGTGGAGTGTACAATGTAAAACTTAGTATCTAAAGAAATTATCAACAGCATAGAAAAAGACAAAAAATATTTACACTAATGTGGGTACCTTAATTATTTCCTCTGGTAGTTTATATCAAAAGAATCCCTAGCAGGGATTGTCCTATGTAGAAGTTGAATCGTGGTAAATTCTCTGCTGCATCCTTCCAGTTGTACTCCACAGTACATGTCAGGAGATAATAATCTGTTCCTTAGGGTCAGCAAATCAGCATCTATATTCAGAGAGGCAAGGAATAATAAGGAATTCAAGGGAAAAAAATATTTTCTGGTATTTACATTTTGTCTCAAGCTAGGTTCAATCTGACCTTCAGCTGAAATATTATCCCAAAACATACAGAAACACAAAGAAAACTTACAAATGTATGCTTACAGGTGCTGATATTTCTTTAATCAACCTTAACTGAACTCTTATTTTTGTAATAATAATTTAATTTTATTTCTTTAAACACCTGTTTGTTTTACAAAAAATGTGTTTGTTATTTATTGATCTTTGTAATTACTTATAAATCTTTCTGAATTTTCACCTGCTGCAAATGTTCATTCCTGTAGCTTGTTATTGCACAGTACACTACCATCTATTTCACTCAAATGGAATGACAGAAAGATGTACTGAATCAGCATGCAAGTATGTTATGAAGCAATTATATTTGATGGTGCAGATGTGTTCAAATTAACTTTCTTCCCTGACTTCAGAAAATTTACATCAGAGACTTAAGGGAGTATTTCTCATATTATTAAAAATAAATTACTAGC
Source organism: Chiroxiphia lanceolata (assembly GCF_009829145.1). NCBI lineage: Eukaryota > Metazoa > Chordata > Aves > Passeriformes > Pipridae > Chiroxiphia > Chiroxiphia lanceolata. Next base: position 22,971,351 of record NC_045640.1, read on the forward strand.
AAATCAGGGAGAGATTGATCCCACTCTAACAGTTTAGAGTAGTAAAAGGGAAACCAAGCCTACTTTGCACAGTCAACAATTTATTATACCTTGTTTTTGGCCCTGGATTCCATTTCATAAGCAGAAATATTTTAAAGTAATACATGCAATCTCTTAAAGGCTTGCTAACTCAAGAATGAGATTTTTTTTTTCTCCTCATAAATGTCTCTAATGATTACTTTGAAAAGCTTGAGCCAGGTACAATAAGGCATCATATATTGAGGTGGTCATCTTAAACCAGAATGTTGACTAACAGGTATCAGCAAAAACTGATGCCATGATTTTTTTTTTTTTAAATACTGGCATTAAAACCTGTACTAAAGAAGAGAAGGAACATTAAAGACAGCTTGACTCTTAGAAGAAATCCATATACTCTTTAAAAATCCTTTAACGGGACCAGTAGTCTCATTAGATCTAAGATTCTTTATTTTACTGTAACATGAATCAGAGTAAATTTAGCTCCTCAGTATATTTTCATTCAAAAAGAAAATGTGGTATAAAGATTTTTTGCATAGTTTGATCAAGCAGACTCAAAACATTATATGTAAGCTCATAAGCAGTCACCTCAATCCAAATGACTTAGTCTTCAAACATGTATAGAAATAATAACTCCCATTTGAGTTTAGAATGCCTTCCCTTTGACATGTACTGTTCACAAAACTCCTAATCTTACTTCTAATGAAACCAATAAGAAATCTCCTTCTGCACTCACTGCAATCAGAAGTGCTACAGTTTCTTTGCATAATTATTTTTCTTAAGTTCGAATTGATTGTTAGGTCACTTGATTTTAGTGTTTAGAGCTAAAGCATTTATAAGTGACTGGAGAATAATTTTGCAAGCAAGATCCTTAAGGAAGGATAATTCCAACATATTAAATTCTCTGCTTACCTGAAAGTAAGTACCCTACATTAGCTTCCTGAAGGATATATGCGTGTGTGCCATCAGAGACAAGCTGTCAAAACAAGATCAAGTGTTGCTTAGGTTCACTTAAAAGTCAACTTTCATTCCAAAGTGATATACTTCTTCAAGGTGAAGTGTGTGGAATCACATACATCCCTGTTGCAGTTCTGATTTTGCTTGTTAGTAAATGTCACGAATATTCCTGTAATTTGCTAAGGCTAGCTAGACTTCACAGGTTCAAAGTATATCTTAAAGGAAGCCCTGGGGATTGTATATTCTTCAAGGGTTAATTAGGTATGGTCAGATATAAAGCAGACAAACAAGTGTATGGAACAAATCATTAATTCTCTCGTGAGAATATTATCAGAGCTCTAAGTCAAAATACGTCATTACCCACATAGTGCTCTCATCTTTTAAAACATTACATTAAATGTATTTTCTATATTCAAAGGAAACCTTGAATGTCTAGACTATTAAAAATGTTACTAGGAAAAAATCAACGAGAGATTCAGATACATAATTAAACATACTTAAAAGATAGATTTTCTTTGTCAATCTCGCTTTTTTGAAGCAGCATATTCTATAGATAGACCCAGTGAAATAAGTGGAACTTTTATATTCAATGAATGTAAATTCTTGTTTTCCAGAAACTGTTTCATAATGGAAACATACTTTTAAAGTGAGAAATGTGTCATTTTCTAATGGGGGAAAAAAAGGCAGGTTTTAACCAGGAGGATTAATTTTATTTTTAAATTTCAGAACTGAGAAAGATTTTTTGTATTCCTTTGATGCCTATTAGGAGCTAAGGAAAAAAAAACTCCAGAGCAGTTAATTGAGGATGAGATAAGAAAAGGGTTTAATTTGTGCCTAGGCATAGATGTTAAAAGACGCGTACGCAGGCTGTGTTTAAGTGTTACAATTTATAATACTATCTGTCCAATGGTACAGAGGGTACATGGTCACCCAGTTCTTGACTGTTTTCTTGCAGTTCAGGTCAGGATTAGATGTCCTCAAACAGGAGAGACCTGCCTTGACAAAAGACTAAACATTTTCTACTGGAATTCAGGGGTAGGATTGATATGGGGAACAGAGAATGGGGTGAGAGGGTTGAGGAATGTGCAAACTACTTGTGCTAAAGGGTGAGGGAATAAGGGCTGCTGCTTCTAAAATCTACTGTTACTACTTAACTACTCATAAAACTTATAAAATTAGGAAAATAGTAAAAAAACAGATGGACCTTACGGCATCACTTCATGCACCGACAGACCTTGTTCCAGGACCATTTATTATGAATATAAGTCATTGTCTGGATAATGCATAGTTTTTATCCCCTTGCTCTTTCTTTTCTAACAGATATTGTTACCTGTGATCAGTCCATGATTACCTGCAGCTAATTTTGCCAGTAAACTGTGTATCTGCTTCAATATACACATGTTGCTTGCTTTGCATAGTGTGGCTTTCATATAATCACTGGGTAGTATTGGTTCCAATACAGTCAAGTTTTATTCTTGACTTCAAAGGGACAGGATTTTACCTTTTCTGCTTTTTTTTTCTCCTGCATCAGTTTAGCAATACAGAATTGCACCTGTTTCTGATGGGATGCATGAGATTTATTTTTTAAAGATTATAAAATCTCAGATATGTATTCTCGAACTTCTGCACCTAATTTTCAGGTATTCAGCTCAGATTTTTGTGCACAAATGCATGCTTTCACAGGTATCTGTAACTTGCAAGGACATTTATGAAAAATGAGCTATTTACTTCTTTATGAATAGAAGCAAATAGAGTTATGTGTTTGTCACAGTTTTGGACAGTGGGTGGTTTTCAAGCTATGTAAACTGGACTGATGTCCTCCTTTAGGTGTTTAAGCTTGACATCCATTTTGCCAACACAATCTTAATCCTTAGTTAAATAGGGATGAGTTCTGTTACAGCCTCTTTTCTCTCTTTCCCTTACAGATCCCATCATCTTACACTATAACTATATTCTACTTCTTTCTTGCTGAGGGCATTTTAAAGATTTTCTAAGCTTGGTGGCCAAATTTTTGTTTTGTAGTGTTTTTATTCTTTTTTCTTTTTCAGATATTGAAGCCCATCTGTGTTTACCAGCGATGCAAGAACTGTATTAGTAATTCTTCTAAAAACTGTGAAACAATATGAGTATCAATTTACTGAAGCTTTACTTTCCCTTTAAAAACAGATACTTCAGACATTTGCTCTATGTCTGATTTGAAATCCAGTGCTATTCATATCAGAGAAAACCAATTATGAGATGGTATGATCACCTTCCCTTTTCAGCACTTCATGTATGAATCACGCCCATAGGTCTGACATCAGATAGTAAATTTTCAAAGTGATAGCTGAGGATTTAACCACACAGTTGATGTTACTGGAGGAAGTATAGGCAGATCCTCCGACTTTTCTTGAAAACTCTCATCGTACAGCAGGTTTAATGAATTTTGTGCGGTTACTTACCTAGTTATGATGAATGGAAGGAGAGATACTGACTTCATTTTTAGAAAAAAACAATTTAGAAAACAATAATGTCATCTGTGAAAATGTATCAAATGCAATTCATGTTAGTTAGGCCCTTTTACCATAATAGCAGTATCTCAGTCTCATTAACAGCTGCAGTATCATTTGTTTTAAACTCTAAATAAAAGGGGTATCTGTGCTCAACCCATATGCTCCTGAAAAAAATAAATCAGTTGTTTACTCTGTATTATCCGTCATTTAACTTGAAATTAAGACAATGAAAAATTGGTCTTCAGTTCCCATTTTTCAACTGAAGGGGACAAGGCATACCAGAAAACTGCACTATAGACATTTTTGGGGGGTTTTTGCTCTGATTTAATTTTCATTATTGCCTCTCTTGTTGGACTATACAGCTAGTGCTAATGTGTGACTTGCCCCTTCTCCATCACTTTTCCCTGATGAAGCATCAAACCAATTCACAAAAAGAACCAAAAGTCACAACAGTAAAAAATCCTTTTAAGGGAGAAGAAACTGGAATATGTTTTAGTAGAAGAAAGAAAATGTAGTGGGGAAATGCTTTGTGGAAAAAAAGGCAGATAAAGATGGAAAGGAAAATGAATCTAATGCAAAAAAATGATGGTCAGAGGTGACAGAGAGCCTGTCACAACATTTCAGTTCACAAGCTGATGAGGGAAAGGCAGAGTAATGTAAATGCTGCAGTTAAAGTCCAAGGCAGTCAAGAATAGAGTGTAATGTACTCACCTCCCATTGCATCCCTCACCATCTGCTGTAGCTTGACATAATAATATATCACAGAATGAAGTGTAAAGTGCAAGGTCAAGAGCCAAGATATTTCTTTCATCAGGGAACTCCAGATAGAAAACCTTTATTGATCAGTCAGAGCTACCTTACAACACCTCTACAACCCTAATTGGTGCTGAATGATTTTATTTTTTTATAACATTAAGATTGTGATGCTATCCAGCATAGTAAGGACATGCAAAAGGTATAGTAGCTTACAGGCTGATTTAATATCAGAAAGCAAGGTGTAGATCAAGCAAAGGACTTAGGCCATACCTTAGCATGATTTAATCTTCAACCTGCAAGATGAGATGGCTGAGCAGACAGAAAATGGTATCAGTTATGAGATTGATTATAAGGAATTGAATGTGTTAAAAAATAATTTGCTTCATAAAACTGGCTTTTCAAGTGACAGCAATTACAACAAACATAAATTGCTTCCTTGGGTGTCATACTTGCAGACAGAATTAATGAGTGACTTAATAAGTCCTGTATTAACATAATAGGCTAGTTAGACTAATTCACTGGAAAAGTAGAAGTATCATTTTATATTTTAACATAGCATTGTTATTGGTGAGGGTATTTTATTAAATGAAAGAGAATTAAGTTAAATCACAGGTAAAAAAGGATTAATCGTATAATATACCTTGCTAGAGGTAGCTAATATCAATCCAAAGGAATTTGAATTATTAATAAATAAATATGGATCTGTCATCACAAAATCATGTAATTTGGCAAATATAAAGATGCATTTTGCCCCACGTTTATACACCAATCTGCAATGAAACATAAAGTTTTAGAATAGTAGCAACATTCCCTTCACCGCCATTAAGCTTCTCTCAGCATTTTTATAAAGGGATTTTACTACTTCACCATTTCACCTTAAAGTAAGGTTTACCATGCATGTTCTTAACGACTAATTCAAATTGGTGCTGAGCACTTGGAAAGTCTGTGGAATTCTTCAGTGAAAGTTACAGGTGCTAGGACCAGAAGTTAATTTTCTTGTCTCTGATTGAGTCTGAAATAATTTCCACTGTCCTTTTTGAAATACAGCAGACCAAAGCTAGGCAAACAAGTAAGCACTGAAGTAAAATGCTCCCTAAGCTTGAAGTATATTAATATTCATCTACTCATTTCCATTTTTTCAGTCCTATGAAAATAAGGTCTATTTCAAAAGAAAAACAGATTTTATCAAAATGTACAAAGTAGTACACACATTAGATATCAATATCAATCAGGGAGATTTCCATGTCAAAATATACTCATTTTTCATTTCCCTGTAGTCACTGGTTCTGAATGGAGTGTATTATTGGTTGCTTGTATCACAGATGGTGCTTGCAACAAACGTGGGTAGAGCCCTTCCCAAATCTTCGTTCACGAAGCCCAGCCATGAATCACAGATGGTACCTTTAGGCCCCGATGAGGATAAAATTCTACCTTCACAGATAGTTCTTGCTACCAAAATTTTACAGTCTAAAAAGAAAGATTACTACAAATACTGCAAAAATTAGTCAAGGTTGTTACTTCTGAGCAAATTGCATCCCATTTGGGAATGGGACTTGAATGGTTTACATAATTGTATAGAGATTTGTAACGGTTTTGAGTCTTAGGCCTTCCTTCCTGGTAACCAAGGAAGTATTTTACCCTATCCCTTTATGTAAACTGAGGTATAAACAAGACAGAGAGAGAGACCTCTTCTTCTTTTCTATTTCTGCAAACTTGGGAGACAGCAGGTCCCTGCAGTTGGTCTTGCTTATCTGGGAGTTGAGGCCTGCTCAGGCTTGTTGTTTGCCACACGGGAGGTGGAGGGTGCTGGCCATGTCTGGTGCGATCCTGCTTTTCTTAAGGGAAGTGGTGAGATTTCATTTTGCTAGTTCTTTGTTTTGCTAGTTCCCGGGTTTTGACTGTGCATATCTGTTTTGGTTTTGTCCTTTTTTTCCTCTCCCTCCCCTTCCACAGAATCCACCCCCACCTCCTCATAATCCTTCTCCAGGGCAGCCATATCCTCCCAGGCCTCTGAGAACTCCTCCATGCCCTCCCCCACGTACCAGTGCACGAACGCCCGCTTGGTGTACATCAGTACACTGGCGTACTTGTATAGAGATTTTACATCTAAGATTGTCTATTCATACCTGGAAGGACAGAGCAGAACTTTGTATACCAAAGTCTACCCTAAACTGATGCTCTTCTCAAATATCTCCAATGCTTAAAGTTGATTAATAGATTCAGGTTGATATTATTATATTTATGTCTCATGCTAAATGGAACAATAATTTTTTTCCTGCATTTTAATCTTTTTTTTCTTTAACTGCATGAAAATATTACATATCTATCTCACAGAATCATAATTTTTTTAATGAATTAGGCACAAGTCATTGGATTGCTCGTTATGATGCACTTAGTGAAGTCTAAATTTACTTCAAGGAGTGCAAAAAGAGTTTCCCCCTTACCATGGCAATATGAAAGGGATATAACTTTATCTGAAACAGAAGTCTAAAATTATAAAGGATCTGGTTCAATTTTGAGTTATATCCCAGAGGATGATGCTGTGACCTATGAAAAGTCCATTTGACGACTAAGCTGGAGCATATGCTATAGAACTTCATGACGTGAAATGTGTTAAAAAAGTCTTCCCCAAAGACAGAAAGAAATTCAAAGAAGCTTGTGGTTACAATAATCAATACCTTTACTAATGATGCCTTTCATAGTAGATGAGAATTGTGACATTCTAGCATGTTAAGGTGATCTTTTCGCATCCCAGAAAAACCAAGCAGATACGATTTCTTTTGCCAAAAATATAATTACTATTTGCAATTGTTTACCCTATCTGTGTTTCTCATAAGAACAAAAAAATGATGTAATATTAAACTGCAAAACAAACAACACACAGAACAGGTTTCCATAAAACTGCAAGTGTATCCTATGCATCAAATCACACTGTAAGAAACTGTGCCTATAAATATCAAGTAACCTCAAAAATCACTCAGCTGCAGAAGCTTGAAGCAGTACTGTTGCTGTATGCTATTTTTTCCCTCTTTATTCCTATCTGAGGCAGCTGCTGACCCATGTTACTTTTTGTAGTTTTCCAAATGGCTTCTGCATAGATCCAAGCTGCTTAGGGAATAAAAATAAGGGGAACTGAACATTACGCTATTCTGTGTGCTTATAACCATTGGTATGAACCAATGGTCAATATAATTTTCCTCTAGTATAGGTATTAGCTGAAATGACACAAGTCCAATATGAATGTTCAGTCTGACCAGCTATGAGAACAGTAACTAGTAACTCACCAGAGAATATACAGACTAAGAAACAGTCTGAACAATGACATAAAAAAAATCTGAAATAAGCAGAATTCATTTTAGTGGGAAACTAATGATCCCAACCTGATGAAAGGTAACTGCTTTCTGCATCCCTACTGCATGCATTCCTATACTTTAAATGGTGTCTGTTTCATCCCTGGGAAAAAAGTTTTCCACAACCATTCAAGTGGCACAAAACTTTGGGTAGTGAGTGGCAGCTGATGTTTCATTTCTGAAATAGTTCTTAGTGCCATTTCTTTCAAGTCTCTCCACTTTGCCTGGAGACGCTTCCTCAGAATAAATGTTCTATTACACATGTATACTGGAAACATTAAAAGAAATTTTTATGTCTCCATGACATGGTATTTTGAGATATATGTGCTCTTAGGTTTTGCAAACCTAAGGTTGCAGAGATTAAATCCTTTTCAATCACTATGTTTTTCTCCTTGGAGGTTTAGGTAGGTTTCTTTCCCCATATGAACCCATCTGTCTGCCTGTTACTGCAAAGAATGGTAGCATCACACACTCGGAATTGTTGATGTTTAAGCCTAGGATGAATTTTTGTTCAGACTCAGATTTTTACAGCTATTTGGGATAAAGTACCTTTTGTTTGTACAAACAAGTCTTATTAAGCTTGCTGTCTTCTGTTGTAGAATTCCTGCAAAAATAAACAACGGAATGTAAAACAAGATGCTCAAATGGAAACCCAGGCCTACAAGGGTCAGTATAAGCCCTTAGCAGAAGAACTAAATAAGAAAATAGCTTAACTGAAAAAGAAACATAGAATAGGTGAAGTTGGAAGGGATCTCTAGAGATCATTTAGTCCAACTCCCCTGCTCAACAGAATCACTGACAGCAGGTTGCCCAAAGCAGTGCCCAGATGGCTTTTGAATATCTCCAAGGGTGGAGACAGCTCAACATCTCTGCGCAGCCATCTGGTGCATCAAACACTTCTCTCAGTTTGCATCAGCAGCAAGCTCCTCCACTGAGAGTAAGTCTTCCTTGCTCTAGACTTTACCTCTGGTCTCAGGGACCTGAAGACCAATACTACTGATAAAGACTGAGAACAAGGTGACATTAACTACCTTGTCCTTTTCCACTTCCTTTGACTTCAGGCCACCTGTCTCATTCAAGAGCAGACCTACATTTTTCATAGCCTTTCTTGCAGCTGACATACCTGCAGAAGTCTTTCTTGTTGCCTTTCACGTCAGATATCAACTCCAGATGGGCTTTAATTTTCCTCATCCCACCCCTCCATGCACTGACAGTAACCCTATATTTTCTTTGCGTCATTTGTTCCTGCTTCCAGCCCTTGTATGCTTCCTTTTCATATCTGTGTTTAGACAGGAGTTCCCTATTTAGCTGAGTTTGCAGGAGGTGATACTTGAAAATCATCCAACTCTTCTGGATCTCCCTTCTCTCATGGTCACTAAAGACAAGGCTGGCCCCAACATGCATATCCCACCCAATCCCTCCTTGTTTGCAAGTATGAAGTCCAGTAGAGCAATGCCCTTTGCTGGCCCCTTGATCACCCATTTGTCCTCTTTGCGCTCCAGAAACCTCTTGGATTACTTATGTCTTGCTGTGTTGTCCCTCCAGCAGGTATTGGGGTGGTTGAAGTCCCCCATGATGCTTCTTTCAGCTGTCTGCAGAAGGCCCCATCAACCTCCTGATAAGTTAGCTGGTAGCAGAAACCCACAAGAACATTGGATATTTGGCTCTACCCACAAACCCTGAACTGTGATCTCTGAATTAACTCATTAACCACCCGTAGACAGAACTCTAGGCATCCCCACTGGTCTTTCACATCAAGGGCAGATCCCTCTCCTCACCATCCTGTTTGATCCTTCCTGAAGACCTTGTATCCGTCTCTCAGACGGATACACCTCTCAGAGCACCCCGGTCATTTGAGCTACCCCATCACATCTCCCTAAACCCAATGAGATCATGGCCCTGTTTAATCCCCATGCTGCATGCACTTGTGTATGGGAACTGCGTGTCATATCTGAAGGAACAAACAGTTGACTTCAATACTTCGGAAAAAACTGTATGCCTTGAATCCCTCAAGATGCCATTGGGAAGAACAACTCTCAAGTTTTTTAAAAAGTACACATATTTTGGAGGGATAATGTAGTCAGACACATAGTGGCATATTTTGTGCTGTTTAATGAACACTATTATTAATTAAATTAAAATGAAAATTTCATTTCCAGGAAAACTATCTTCTCTCCTCTTAGATCTTCTGAACAATTTGTGTCAGTTCATGTAACAATAAGACAATGTAATATTTCATGGAGCATGTTCATTGAACTCCATTTCTAATCAAATGAGTTAAGAATAGAATATACTTTAATAGCAAAATTGAAAGTCTCCTGACTTCATTTTGCATACAAATGCTGAGCAGCATTAAGATTAGATTAATTCACAATTCTATCTTCAACTTACATTTATGGTCAAGATATTTCCACCCTCCCTTGCCCCACATGGCCACTTTTTGCTTTAAACTACAGCCAGTGGTGATAGAGTATTTTGCATTATCTTCTAAAATGACTTGTGAGATTGCGTGACTGGAAACTAGTCCAATTAATTTTACCACAGCCTATACCACCAACTATACAAATAATTTCAATCTCCTAATTTGCACCCAAATCAGGACTTTAACGAACATAGATAGTGTGCCAATACAACAATTTATATATTATTTATTTGAAAATTATGATACATGGTTCAAGTTGATAGACTTAGAATTCCATTGCCAAAATTTTTCGCAGCCAGCCCTCTCAGCATTCTGTAGTAAGATCAGTATTTATATATAAGAAAATATCCAGCATAATTACCTATAGAACATTAATAAAGCTAATGGAGATACACTGAGGGCGACTTGGCCTAACAGCACAAATGCAACTGCAACTCAAATATTACTCCAGCTTATGTTCCAGGATAAGCTAATCTGCAACGATTTTTTTCTTTGTAACTGTTATTGAAATCAACAATAAAACTATAGACACAGCAATTTTTTTTTGTGCAAAATCAGAGATATCTGATATGAAAACACTGATGCTGCTAGCAATGTAAATAGGATTGAAGAGTTTTAAAATCTGTAGTGTGATTTCCTTAAAAAAGAAAAAACTCTCACTAATATTTGTTCAGAACCAGGGCTCCTATATCACTTTTATTCATCCTATGTCTCCTTAGAGACTTCTACCCTACAAGAAGACAATAACACATCTGGGTTGTGTGCTTAAAACCATGTATATAACTTAAAACCAACAGTCCTAATATAGAATCATAGAATGGTTTGAGTTGGGAGAGATCTTTAGAGGTATCTTGTTCAACTTCCCTGCCATGGGCAGGGACATCTTTCACAGGGACACCAGGTTGCTCAAAGCCCCATCTTAACGTGACCTTGAACACAGTTCATGGCTTAGCTACATGAACAATTTATCACACACCAGTTTATAAATGGTAAATTTTCATGTATGTAGTATCAGGCCATCACAAAAAAAACATCCTGAAGTTATTGGAGGTACTTCAATCTACTTTGAAAGATTAAAAGAAATTTGAATTATTTGCACTTACCATTATGCATTAACAAATTGATATTATCATGGCCCAGCTGCTGTGCAGCAGCATTTTATCCACAATAACTTGTTTGTCTAATATTTAAAACCTTAGAAATATTGGAAAATGTGTCTGTTTATTCAGTTGACAAACTATGAAAAAGCTTTTTCATACATTTAGATATTTTGTATTCCTTATAAGGTACTGAGTGGGTTCTCTCCTATAAGTTTATAGTGCTTCAGAAACAACAAAACTATGTCTTTATCTAATGGTCAGCAAGAAAGAGTAAGTTAGATTGGCATATTTAAAAGCTTTGATTAAATAAATGCTAACAATAACAGTCCTACTAGTGGGATGAGCCTCCAAGCTGGATAACAAAATACAGTCCAATCCTTTCCTTCATTTCCAAAATATTTTACATGTACATAAAAAAGGCATATGTAACATTCAGGCAATTGCACTACAAATTCAGAAAATAATAACATCATAGTTAGCAATTCAGCACTTGTTCTTTACTTTGAAATGCCTGTCATCCTTCAATATATGGGGCATCCTTCTTTCTCTCTCTTTCTCTCTCTCTTCCTTCCCCTTGATGCCTCAGAGCATTTTGATTTCTTTAATTTTTATAGATTTTAGAAATAGATGTGTAGTGAATGTAGATTTTAATGTAGCAGTATTATATCCCTTACCCTATAGCATAATGTTTACACATAACAAACCCCATCCCATATCAACCCCTCTAAATTCCGTTAGCAGTTTAGTCTTCTTTTCAAGGCAGAATTGCAGAAAAACACCTTAAGGCCTGGACCAGAAGATATCACACAAACACAATGACCTTCAAGCCCAGAACTTTGGAGGAGCTTCGAGGACTGAACATGCTTCAAGGAAGATGAAGATGAGGAAGAAGGGGTCCCAAATACCCCCAGACTCAATTCCTGAAGGGGCGGCACGGGGTAGAACCGGGGGGTGGACAAATTGGGATTGGATGGACCTTATTATAAAATCATAGAACCACTGTCTGAAAGGGTATGTATTCCTGTGGGTCTAAGGACTTATTAAAGCTCTTGCTCTCTTCATCTTATCTCCTACACTAAATTGGCCCAGAGTCTTTTCTCTGCAATCTTTTAGGCAACACCCTCCTTAAGACACTTACACAATATAAATAAAAACCAAAATATTACAATATATACACTGCATATATAGAGAGAAATAATAAGGCTCAGTGGAGACAAATTGTATAATCATTAGCTTAACTCATAAGAACTTGGAAAATGCTGTTACTTAAAAAGTCCACAATCAACCCATTGATAATATTTTGTCCCACAAAATAATGTGTCATGGATCAGTTAGTACCAATGAACAAAAATTTTGTATAAAGCAGATTTCATCTTCCATTTTTTACGCCTTAGATCACATTATTTTCTCGGGGAGTAATGTCTTTCATCACATACACAATGGACTTTGTGCATAACATGGGTTAATTTCCTTGGTGATTTGTTCCAACTTATGGGGATAATTAAACACTGAATTAAATGACTTTGGGACATGCTGATTGCCCTTCAGTTTAAGTTTTCAAAGCCAAATCTGTTGTCTTTTTAAAGGATATGCCTTAACACAATGTGTCATGTAATGAATTTCAGTGAAATGTCGTAGTCCAGGGTATGCAAAAGGAATCAGGCTAGGTCAGTAAAACTTTCTGAAACAATGACAGGCTTCAATTGCAGCTTTAAAATTTCTTGAGGACTAGCATGCACCGAATAAATACAGGCATTTATTATGACCTTGCAGACTACTCAGCAGCACACAGACCACATTTGCAGAATCATCAATAAAGGTAACTTTAGTCCTCTGAATCACAAAATGTATCTCTGCCAGTGGCAACAGACAGAGCGAGGCAAGTGCTCTGCCTATTTGCCAAATTAAATTGTATACATCTGTGCAAATAAATTTTAGCTGCGTTTGAGTATGTATCAGCACAGTTCCTTTGGAATTAGTTATTTAGTGCTCAACACCTGTTTTTCTTGTTAATTTATATTGCTTAAGATTTCCCACCCTAATTTGCAAAAAACCATAAAGATTAAACTATATACAATTATTGATTTTTCCTCTGGGTATGCATTTTTTCTTAGAGAAAAACCCATATTTGATTGTCTTTTTATCTTCCCTCTTATTCAAATCTCCTGATTTTTCTGTTTGTTGTTGAGATAGTTTCTTATATTAATGAAGATATAATTACCTTTGTATCCTCTGCACTGATTTTGCCTCACTCATAGAAATGAAACAAGACAGGAAAGGAAATAAGATATACTATGAGACCAAAAAAAAAAGTCAGCCCACAATAAAGGTGAAACAATAGCTCCACTCAAGATAAAATTTGACAATGACAGTACACAAATCACCATTATTTAAATCATATTAATAATTAATAGGCTTATGTGTTACAGAATGCTCTCCCACCATTTTTTCCTCAGCATCACACTTTCGACTCTGAAGAGTTTCTATCTTTTTTCAACTTACATAAAATATAGCAAACTAAGACCAATATTTTTTTAGAAACTGTTTGCTGGTTTTTTATGTTTGAAAAATTATTATCACTTTTGGTGGATGTAAGACTTTACAGATTAGAAAAAATATAAAGGAGGAATTTTCTGTGCAGTTTATACCATGATCTACTGTAGCTGAGAACCACATTTCTTCCTGATAGTAATGGAAGTTGCAAGTTTTATTAGACACCAAACAGTCTGGTAAGTTTATCTTGGTTGCTAGGTAATTGTGAATATATGCATGCTAAAAACAAAAGAAATGCCCACAAAATCTGATGCCCCACTGGGGTAAATCAGTTCAACTTCACCATTTGAAATTCTAATCTGATGCTTTTTCTATCCTAGAATATTTAATATATGTTCAAAAGAATGCATCTTTGAAACGATTTCTCATGGACAGCAGCGCTGCTCAAGAACAGCTTGCAGTGCTCCATATGGCAAGAGATATTGCCGAGCTATTATATTACGCAGGCAGTTGTGGAGTATAGGAAACAATTCATACTATAGGCTATATTTAAGAGCATGAGTCTGTGAAAGCAGCAGTCAAAGGAGTATAACAGCTGTAAGAGCATGAGGATACCTTGTGGAACTGTCATATTCAAAGGAGGTAGAGAGTTAATAAAGGAATACCAGTATTTTGCAAATGGCAACTTTGTTGGGGGAAAGAAGTGATGAGAAACAGCGAGCACCACAGAGATGAAAAGGCAAACCAGCTGTACCAGCCGAGCACGTTACTGGTACAAGTGGCTGCTTTGGTGAAAGAGAATTGTACATAGAAACATGAAATCATTGTCATATTAACAATTAATTTTAAAGCAGTTTTGTACAACCAAGAAAAGGTATTATTTAACAAAGAGCTTTTTTTTCCTTTTTTTTTTCTTCCTATAGAGAAGGTGGAATTAAACCCTCTATTTTTCTTTTTTTAAATCATAACAGAATTTTTCCCATCTGCTTTTAATGCTTGTGGAATACTGGCTTCAGACATTTCCGACATTCATCACTCTTGTATGAAGAGGCACACAAATACTTTCCATTGAAATTGCTAGTGAAGACATACTCTTTACATAAACAGGAATCACCTAATCTAAAAGCAGTAGCATCAAGGAAAATCTTAACATTACAAAGTTCTAAGCTGTTGATGGTGCAAGACAGATAAAGCTGAAGGATTTTGTTTTAAAGAAAGGATCTAGTTAACGCCAGGAATTATCACTACCCTGTAGTTTTCATTTATCCACGACTGGCAACTATGACATCTCTCCTGAGATGTGAAGATGACTAGTCACCTTTGTCTGGCAGAAAAATACTGAAATCATCATCTGGTAAAATCAAGGTAAAGATGAAGTTTCACAGAGTAAATTTACTGTCTTTGACCAGAGTACTTGGTCAAAGCTCAGGGCACTGTTTATTGATTCTGTGAGTAGGAAGGTGGTGATGGAGTCAGATGTCTTTGATGTCATCTGTTTACTTACAAAGAATGAACAAGCTTCTGAACTGCTGCAGAAAGCAAACAACAGTTTCCTTGATCATTCCACCAAAAATCTTTCAAGCTGGCACCCAGAATAAATTTTCGTTCTTAGATGTTAAACATTTACCAGATGGAAAAGGGGAAATAACTCAGCATCTTTTCTGGGTCTAATTTCTGTGATTTTACAACTCTCAGTGCCATTCTCCTGTGCTCCAGTACCTTACTGTGTATTGTGTCTCCACTCTTAGGCACTAGATTTTCCCAGGAATATATTTCTACATTCAAAGTTTCATAAAAATGAATGAATATGAACTCATTAGGTCATGAATGTCCAGTCAAATACAGAGGGTGGAAGCCTGTATAGTTTGTTAAATAATCTTGAATAATTTCTCATAACTGGTGTTAATGATGTTAATGGTGGTTATATCTCCTGGTTTCTGAAAGACTACATTGAATTCCTCACATCTATTTCGAGTGCTAGCACACGGAAAATGACTGTGTTTAAATGCTAAGGGAATACATGCATTAATCAATACCAGTTTTCAGTTCTGATGTTAAATCAAAAGAGTTAAAGCACTGTAATTATTTTGGCACTCACTTTCTTTTGTTACTATCTAGCACCCACCAAGCACTCACACTCTCTGGTCTGAGCATAGGTGAACACCAGAAGATGCTCTAAGACTGACCTTTTAGATTTGTGCATGATGAGATGGTCTGGCTGTGGAACCACGGTTATAGATCTCTATTTTCTTGGCATTACCTCAATGGGTACAGAGCTTCACATGTACAATTAGCCTTTGCTAGGCAGTGAAGCTGCAAAATTAAATCAGACAATCCACAAGCAGATGTACTGACAGTGCATTTGGGTAGCTGAAGACAAGAGAAGGTAGGTTGGAAGAAATCCATACCTTCATTTTAATCTATATTGTTACATATCAGCAATCTCATACATCTGAGCCTAGTTTACCTTACTGATCTGAATAAAGAAGTTTGTACAGAGCTGCTTGAGAGCCATGGGTGATTAACGTCCATTCTTTGCAGCACAGTGTATTTGAACAACCCATGAAAAACTGAATCAGGTCAAATCCAGACTAGAATATGCCACACTGTAAGTTTGCTGCATATGTTGCATCCTACATCTGTGAGGCAAACTTAGAAGAAAATGAAGACAGCTGGGATTAAGGTAAAGTGGAAAAAAATAACTGACAGAAATTCTGTATCCTTATAATCTCCTACTTTTTTTGCGGTCACCACTATCTGCAACATTATTTGTCAACTGTTATTCAAAAAACCAGAATGTCTGAAATGGCAATTTATTTTCAGAGGCGCCATCACAAGTGGTTTGCAAGAACACTGCTTCTTTATGAGGCAGAAATTCAACAAAAAGATTTTTTAAAAAAAGGTTGTAATGTACCAGCACCTTTGTCAATCACACTAATTCAGCTCCCGCACAGGATTTTCTTTCCACGTTAACAGCATCTCACAATCGAAAGCAACCCAAATGATAGACTCAGTAAAATGGTACTGTAAAAAAAAAAGATATTGTTTTGTGCTCTCATCAGAAAAGAATGCACTCCATGCCACAACAAAATATAACGAATAAAAAAAAAAAAATCAAGACATAAATACATTAAGAGACAAAGTCAGTTTTCGTCTTTGTCCTATGATTCCAGAAAAGCTTGCACCATTTAATGGCAGTAGCAACAGTAAAAGTCTTGAATTTAATTCCACCTTCTTAAATTACAACAGGCATCAGCGCTATGAGGGCAGGAAAGCTGCAATAAGCCAGAGAGCTGATTATGGAAAAAGAAAAATTTCAGAGTGCTCCCCCCCCCCCCCCCAACCCCTCGGCATCACGGTGCAAGAACTCGGAAGGGCTGGGGGCTGCATCTCGCAGCGAACAGAGCGCCGGTAGCGGCGCGGCCGCAGCCCGCGGTCCATCGGCGGAGCGGCAGCGCCCCCTGGAGCCAAAGCGGCCGCAGGGACGCGGCTGCGGCGGGAACAGCGGGGAAACGCGGGGAACTGGGGCAAGGACTTCTCCCTCTCCTATCTTCCTCCTGCGGGTGGGCCAATTCTAAGCTTTGGAAAGTCATCCAGAACAGCTTTAGGAGGCACTGAGGAAAAGAAAAAACTTCAGTGTCTGAGAAGCTGTGAACGAACAAACTGCTGATGAGTTTTCAGGCTGAAGGTTGGCAAAGATATTTTTAATACCCCAGCCTTGTTTCAGAGCCCATCACATGTGTAAATATATGAAGTATATATCAGACACTTAAAGGGAGAGTAAAATTGTTTGATTGCTGCCCCCAGCATAACCCTCAGGAAACAGTTTCTTTGAAATTTCAAATATTAAGCTGTCGCACCCTGTTTATTCAGCGTGCGTAAATCATCTTATTTCTGCAACAAAATTTTCTCTAGTTCTTACTTTAAATCTAAAATGACACTGCAGCCACTTCACTTTAAATCCAAGATATTTTTGAGAACTCAAAGGAGTATTTTATCTGTCTTGAAAAGTACTGTCCTGAGACTTAAAAATCTTTTTCTTCCTTTTTTTCCCCCTTGTCTTCAGCGTAAGATAAAAGATACCAAGTATCTTTTTCTCCACCTGTAATTTTGCATATATACTTTCTTGGTTTTCCATTTGATCTCCTTCCTGCCTATTCTCTGTCCCTGTGTTGGCTCAAACCAACATTGGTGGGTTCTGTCAGAAATGAAACATTTCACTGATGCTTACATCTGTTTCATTGACTTATATGACCTATATTGTTATGAATATTGTTATATTATATGCTATTATGAGCCATATTTTTTCCAGCTATAATAAATCCATTAAATGAGAAATGAAGTTTGATCAAAGCAGCATCCAGGCTGTACGGGACCCCAGGAGGTTTCCAGGACAATCTTCTTCTCACAGTATGTCCAGCTCTGAGGTCAGACCAGATTGCTCAGGGCAATCTCAAAAACTGCCAAGGACAGAGAGTGTGCAACCTCTCTGGGCAGTCTGTTCCACAGCTTGGCTATCCTCATGAAAGACCAGGTTTTCCTTGCATCTGACCTGGGTATCTCTGGTTCCAATTTTTGTCTGTTGACTTTCAGCCTTCCACTATGCTATATAGCACTGCTGTATTTGTCACCTGAAGTCTTCTCCAGCTTTGAGCACACTGGGAAAGGAAACTTCTGCAAGTAGTACTGTATTGGTTTTGGCTGGGGTAGAATTAACTTTCTTCAGTGTCTCTCACTGCCTTCTTGATGGCCACATGTAGATGCTAAAGGACTGCTTTTAGGTCCGCCTGAAACTCTCTTCCAGACTGAACAATACCAACTTCCTCAGCCACTGCTGGTAGGACAACTCCTCCAGTACCTGGCCACAGTGGGGTTCTACTGTTGAACTCACTTCAGCAAGCACTAACCCTGCATGCAGGGATAGCATGCAGTATTTCCAGAATCCCTAACAGTTCAGTAAGACACTTCTTTCTCAACTTATATCTCCATTCCCATTTTTATTTTATTTGTTCTTTCTTTAAAGAAGTCTCTCAGGTTTTGCATCTTTCCTACACCAGAGTTTTGCATCAAGAATTGATGACATATAATTATATACCACAACGTGAACTTAGACAATATTCTGTGATTCCTGAAGATAGTCTCAAGAAGGTTTTACTTGCCTTGCTGCAGAATTATTACAGTTCTACTGCACAAATCAGCATCATTTCTTTAAAGTCCACTATTTGGAAACTTTCTTGGACTTCTGCATTTTGAACATCCTGTTCAAAACTAAATCCATCTCTAAAAAAAGATACTGTCTCACAAATACAGAAAATTCCATAAGTAACTACTGTGTTTAATTCCAAGTAGCTACAAAACACACTGAAAGATATTTTATTTAGTCTTTTCTAATACTCAAAGTATCCTCTACTTAGCTTGCACCAAAATGAGATCAATTCAACAGCACAACACAGCATAGCAGCAGACTACTGTTTTTTGCGATGCCTAAAATTTTGCCAGGGAGCAGCAGGCTTGGGGCTGCTCTGTAAGAGAGGACAACCCTGGGAGTGAAGTTAGGGCAGCAGGGGCAGTGCTCCTCTGGGCCAGAACACAGCTCTGCAGTGTGGGGTGTAAGCAGAGTGGGCAGAGCAGGGTGCCATCAACTAGGTCTGCTGACAACCTCAGACTGTCCCAGGCAAGATAGAATTGGGCTCAATGTCCTTCCAGGGACTCCAGTCCAGGACCAGCAGGAGACAGGACTAATCCAGAGGTCTGAGGACAGGGCAGAGGCAGACACAGGGCTGGAGAGTAGGGCACAGGAATCCCTGTGGCAGAAATCAGGCAGAGACTGGGTGTCCAGGGGTGTGGATGGGGACCCCAAGTGAGGCTGATCAGGTGAAAACCTCTTAGTGGACCCCAATAGCATTTTCCATAATGATACAAGTTAATTGCTATTTTATTTTTGAGTTGAGAAAAATTAGATAAAAAAGGTGATCAATGGGTTGAAGGAAGAAAGGTGTAAAATGTGCTGACTTGCATATTTTTCTCAAGTAGAGTAATAAAATCTTTTTAGTTTTTCATTTATATATAGGACTATGATTAAATTAAAATGTATATATTATATTGAAATGTAAAAATATTCTTATTAGGGTAAGTTTGATGTGTTAAGTCAGGAAGCTGAAAAACTTCCATAAAAACTTCTCTTTCTCTAGGCTGCTGGAAAAATTCCCACTGTTCATCAAAGATTGATATTTCAAATAAGTTCTTCAACTACCTCTAGAGTCATACTCAGAGATGTATCAAAAACCACATACCTGTCAAGTCACTGAGATTCTGAGAGTGATGGGACTCTGGGACTCCTTTACATAGACCTGTGGCCATTGTCATCGTCACTGATCAACCTGACAGCTATCAGTTTCTGCCACAAAGAACTAGGATTCAGCAGTCTAATTCCTCTTTACTGCCCATTTTTCATTGCTGCATCTTTCTGTTGAGTTAACCATTTTCATACAGAGCCTTCTACCCTCCCAAAGGATACGTGCTTTTTCCTAATATTAGGAAAGAAAGTCGGGGTTTTGACAGGACTGTAAATATCTTAGTCATAAACGTAAATCCTATTCTTCCAGCTAATACATTGAGACATACAGGGCAATAAGTGCACTGAATCACAGCAAGCAGTGGCTGGGGAGGGGCCATTCTTGCTGTTGGGCCCATCTCTGTACAACCAGCTGCCAAGGATTGCTGTTACAGCTGGTTCATACAATGCTGGTGCCTTCCCTTTGTTTACCTGCTGGCTACTACCATAAAACAGGTTCCTCCTGTCAGTGCTCAGGCAGGCTGTGATCTAACTCACACTGTTGTATTTCAGCAGCCTTGCAGCCTTGTGAATGGTACTGTGATTAAAACCTTTTTGTGAGAAGGACCTGTTTCTTTTTGTATTCTCCACCTTTTATTTCTTAGTTAACCATTTGATTATTTTTAAGTATTTAGCTCCTTACCAGTTATGTATTCATATGTTTGAAAATGTGCAAATATGTTTGCCTTATTGCAGTGATGTATGCACTCTTTGTGCTCACGTCTCAGTCCTCATTCTGGAATAGACAGATTCCTGACAATAATCTTCTCTCCACCATGTCCTGAGGTATTTTTCTTCTTCTATCTGATCTCTTTTTATCTCATGCAATGCTATTTTGCACAGATTTTCTGCCAAGAAAGAAAGAAGAGGCAGGAATTTGTATTTTATCCAGCTCTGCTCTTTATCTCTCTTTGTAACTCTTTTTTCCTAGCAACTCCCTCATTCGATCCACCCATGGTCCAAGTGTGGGAATGGAAGCCACCAGTACAAGAACTGGGAGGCAAGCAGTTCTGCCTACGAGCTCTTCAGAGATAGTATGTTTTTTGCAGGTGTGTATCTTCATGTCCAAACACAAACATTTTAAAAACCTGACTCCAAATGCCATGGTGGCAGTAAAGGGAACATAGGCAAATTTTTCTATCAGCTTGCATCCTTCTACATCTGTGGCTGACTGGAAGAAAAGGAGGTAAGAACTTCTGAGAGAAGTAAACTGTGCCTTTTGGGTAATATTTCCAGTGAATCTATTATGACGTCCTGTTCCCTCACCCTTTCCACCTGCTGATCTGCTGCTATGGCATAACTCCATCCACAGAAGGTCTGTAGTCAAACCTGGAAGACACTACTACCAAACTCGAAAAATGCCATATAGTTTAATGAGATTTTTTCAATAGTCATTCTCCCTAAAATGTCAGAATTTATGCACAGTTAAGTCTTTCTGATTTGACATTCCATCCACACAGAATAAAGAATAAATGAAACATTTCAGATTCAATTATTTGCTGACTGTCAAAATATACTGAATTCTAAGAGTTGACCAGTGTGCCTAGTTCCTCAACTTTCCAAAACTGAGTTAATTTTAGTGCTACCAGAAGAATGATTGCATTTGTTGAATTTTATGGCCTAAGGCTCAAAATCTCTACCAGCTACTATTATAGTTTATACTAAATGTAGCCAACATGTATTATAACTTTGCGCAGAATTTTCTACATAATGACCTCGTCTGCTTGTAGAAATAGACTTACAATGAGATGCAGCATCACAGTTATGAATTTTCTGGGTAAAATATATTGAATAAATATGCAAATATTTTGTCTTCTCCAGTGGAAAATGATATTTAAAAATAAAAAAATAATATTGGCTTGAAGATTCTATTTTCTAAAAAAAAAAGAGAGAGATAAGAAGGAAAAAAGTGCATAGGCACATACCCAAGAAAAGGTGAATTATACAATTTTCATATTAATTAGGTAGACTTCTGTATTACTGACATATTTTCCTTCAGAAATTCATACATACAGATTTTGATAAAGATGTATGTATTCACCAAGACAGTTATATATACGTGTGTATATAGAGAGATATAAAAATGTATGTGCATATATTCACAATTTGCAGCACAGCCTAGTTAGCTTTTTAAGGAAATAGGGATTAAAATTTTGATGATCATATTGTGCTTTGAGACACTCAGTGTATCTCAGTTCATTTATTTTCAGTTCAGACCTTAGTTAAGAATCTAAAAGAGGACAGGAGGTTCAAACAAAGGGCAAGATATTACCTCTACCTAATGAACTGGCACTGAATGTGCCAAATGCAGAGGCTCTAGCTCCCCATACGTCAGTGACACTCTCCCCCAAGTCCTCCACATATCCTCTTTAAGCATGTTACATTTCTGATTACATCGTCTGTATAACATGAAGCAGAAATGTCCATGTTTCGGTACTGGGCTGAGAGTTGGGGATCACGAATCAGTCCTTCCTTTGCCAAATAACCCTATGTGAATCATTTTATGTCTTCCAAATAATGGAATTAATTATATTCTTCTCCTCAAAAGTATATTTTAAGGTGGTGTATATTAAGTATTTAAAGGTATTCAATTATAAGCGTAACTTACACAACCTACAACAAGTAGGCACCGGTATTGTTTGAACTGTGTTTTGGTTATACAATAATCAGTACCAAAGAATGATTAGCTACCCAAATATTATCACAAAAAGTCATTATTTCACAATACATTTTAAGATTCTTGTTCTCTCTGATGAAAAGAAGTACAAAGCTATTAAATATTTAAAGATGAGATCAACACATGCAGAAGCAAAGGGTAAAAGAGGTTAGGTATTTGATACATGGTGGAGGAGAGGAAGATACACGGAGGAGGAGAGAAAGAATTTCTTACCATGACCTGAAGAACAGAGACTTTCCCAAATATCAAACCCTTTATGTACTGATAGTTCTAAGAAGCCTTGTGGTGTTTTATTTCTGAAGGATTTTGCAGGAAAACCTTTGTCTGGTTGGTTTGCTTAATACCAGTTCATGTTGTCTGAGATCTCTAGTTTATGTTTTTAATTTTTTTTAAGCATACGCAAACTGAAGCCAACACTTTCCAAGACAGAATGTCCGTAAACATTACAGTAATATTTATCTAGTAGATTGATATTTCAATATTAAGCTCACTGCTGTAATCATTTAAGCAAAAGGCCCTTTAAAATTTTCTGTCACTGAGTCTATAATGTTAAGATTTTGAATGACAGAAGGGACACCATCCATTTTATTAGTCTTTCATTTGATAAGAGAGATTCTAACAAATTCAGTTGGCCTAAATAACTAAAAGGCAGCTCTCAGCTTTTGTCCCTTTGTCTATCTAGCACTGGAAAAGAGCCAAATTCCTTACCTTCCTTTATAGAGAAACTATCATCTCACTCATTGTATCAAACAGTTTTTAGGACTATTGATCTACATACTAATGTTCCTTCTAACAATTTTAGATTTTTTTTCTGTAGCCTGAAGGTAGAACCCAGCATTTCAGATAATCCTGAGTTTCTGCTAACTAATAAACAGTTCTATAACTTGTAGTGAATATACACATTAAGACCACTGCCAGCTAGCTTTCATGCCAAAAGAATTCCAAAACCTTTCAGTGACATATTATAAAAAGATTGTACGACTATATGTAATGCAGATAGTAAAAAGATATACTTAAATACCTGTTCTGTTAAAATTACAATCATCTTTAACTTGAATAAATAAAGTGTATATATTTTTGTAGCATTATGCTAGTATAACTCAGTAAAATAAGTGTGTGTGTGAGAGAGTCATGTCCCACTGGCCATTTAACCCACAGAGAATTGATTCAGTTGTAGGAGACTCTAATCTGACTTTGTCAGTTTTAAGGTAGAAATAGCTTTTCGAATGTATGGAATGGTGACAGATATGCTGATGAAATAGTATGACTGATAACAAAGCATGAAGTGAGTACAAGGCTGATAAAGTATGAAATGCTTTTTATTATCTACTGCTGATATTATCCTGTAGTCTGAGCTTAAAGCCTACGGTGTATGAGAATATCAACAACAGGCAATGTAGTGGTGGAAATAAATACATAAATCTTGTCCGTTATTCTGTGCCCTATATGTTTCCAATGCTCCCTATCTTCAGCTGCTACTGCCAACATTTTCTGTTCCACCTCACACTTCTCTCTTGCTGCATGCCAGCTTCAGAGGTCCTTTGTCCTATTCTGTCACCACAGGTATCTGACAAATAGTTATCCACAATAAAAATAATTAGCATACCAATTAAAGAAGTCTTCCTTATCTTATGCCTTGATTTGGAAAGTCACCAGCAGGTCCTTCCCATACACTTCCCCCAGTTCACTCTAAGCGAAAAAAGGCATTACCCTCTGGGACATCAATGAAATAAACTGTGCTTTACGACATAAATTGGGCACATACAGAACAAAGCATTTTTATTTTTATAATCTGGTAGTAATAAAATAAATTTGTACAGAGGCAAAAATCATTCCCAGAGTGGCTGATGTGATGTGCCATTGCTATGGCATGTTAGAAACAAGCACTTCTAGCAGCTTTTCCTGATTTTACAAGCTTGTGTATGTGGCAGGTTTCCCACTGAAGCAACTATATCATCTAATGAAGTTCCTCATGCTATAAGCTGTACCTATGAAATCGCTATAATACCTGTCATAACCTAAGAGAGAATTTGTGGTTTTAATTCCTATCCATTTGAAATTCAAGAGGAGGATATAAATTTTTTATTTCTTTCTTGAGCTGTTATTTTTTCCTAATGAATTGTATCGCCATGAGCATGAAAATGAGCTAGGAAAAGTACTTTCAAATCAAAGTTAGTAAAGCTAAGTAATTGATATATATATATATATATTTAGATAAGTTGACTTATGGCCTTTTCTCAAAGCTACAATTTTTCACAAAAAATGTTGTTACATCTGCCTTTCACTATTACCCAGCCTTTTGTTTTTAAATCGGTACCATATTATGGAGAAACCCTCAAAACAAAACAAAACATGCAAAAAACCTAAACCCAGACCTCACTAAAAACAAAAGCAGCAAATCAAGAAACAAGGTCCCAAGACTTTAAACAAAAACACCATAGAAATATTGTGAAAAATGCATAGTTCAGAAAAATATAAGTGGCAAAGGCAGACTCAGAGAAACTTGGTGACTGGGAAAACATTTTAATTGGACTGCTGTGACACTGATAAGTGACATGATCCACACCAGCTTGTGCTGGATAAGGGCAGGGTTAAGCACATCTAACCTCTTCTAATACTGCTAGAACTCCTCTCCTGCACAAAACCTTTTCCTTTTTTTCTCCCCTGATGTATAACATGAAGATTGTGTTTACTGTTGTAGTAACCACTGCCTATTTAAGTATCTGCCCTACTAGTACTGAAGTAGTTAAGTAGTATAAGGAATGCATTTTGACTGTAACCCCATTCTGGTCCATCAGACTATCTGAGTCTCCAAAGTTTTTGCGTTTTTAACATGTTTAAGCAGCTGAGTTTTAAGTCATGAAACTGAAATGACAGCATGAAGTGGAGATGTTTTCAGCAGCCGGTTAGGATTTTTTGTGCATATACTGTAAAGGACTCCCTGGTGTGGTCCTCAGAAGAGATACTTGTTTAAAAACAGCCTGCAAGACATAAGATAATGGCAAAGTGCAAAAAAAAAAAAAAAAGGCATGAAGGAATGAGATGAAGCTGAGAATGCAAACAAAAACTGTTTTGTTAATTTAGCTTTGGAGGAATTTTACTTTCAATCTATCCAATGCTTGAATTGGACTATAAAAACTTCTATTGAATTGAAAATATTTACTTAAGAATAAAAGAAAACATTTCATGTGCTAGCAGTGTATCCTAAACCTAAGAGAAATAGATAACAAATTGGTGACAGCAGGTTACAAATTGGTGACAGCAGGTATGCTATCCTAACAGTGCAGATTTAACAAATCACATTTTATGTTCATTTTTCTGAAGTAAGTGCTACCACTGCAAAAGAAATAAGTGAACCTTGCTCTTGTCCCATAGATTTTCAATTGCATTGTGTAACTTGAAAATAATCCACTCCCAGTATGTATTTTTTTTTCTGATCAGTGGTGCTCAAATCATGTTTCGTCTTGTCTCTTACAATTCTGGCATGAATACTGGAGTGTAAGTTTACAAACTATTTGCCTTATAAAAATTACTAATATGGAACTATTATTCCATATTTACTAGGAATTTATTATTCCATATTTACTATTCCGTCATTTACTAGGAAGCAAGTTTAAACTGTGTTGGCATTGAAAAATCCTTAAATTAAGAAAAAAATTACTTGATGTATCTCTTAATTCATTATTATTATAAGGGTTATTTTAATGCTTGTGAAAATAAACAGTCTAGAACTAATAGAAAATGAAATCTTATCTACAGACCATATATATCTCAAGTTCCCTTAAAATTATTCTTCAGACTACAGACCTAGAAACAAAAACTTTAGTAAGGTGACATGTGATTCTATCTTGTTTATGTACAAAGATTATTTTTTTTAATACACATTATCATCTGTAAAAATTTAGGAAAAATACTGCACCTTGTACTAAGTGATCAATCTTTATACATCTAATGAGTTATACTCCTGATTGTATAATGACTAGTATAATCTCATTAATGAATCATTCTCTGTTTTTGCCCTTTATATATATATATATTACACAAATAAAACTTTTTAAAAAGTGGGGTTTTAGCAGGTGGTATTGTAAAATACTAGATGCTATATCATCTCTTTTCTCTGGAAATAGAAAAATTTATTCAAAACTAATATAAACAAGTCAATGAAGGATTCAAATCTGAATGAAAAAAATCCATCTGACAAGCTACTTACAAGAGGCTGATTCTATAACAAAATAGAAAATAGACGGTCATAGAATCACAGGTGTGGTAGTTTGACCACAAACTACCCAAAATCCAGACCCCCAAAATCCAATTCCCGAGTCCAAGCCCCCATCCCACATCTCACCCCAATGTGAGATGGGTTTTCCAGACACAACACAAGACTCAATATGGGGGGAAGGGAATTATATTACAATCACTACACAAATAAATATTATAATACATCATATACATAATCTGAACTATCTCTCCTATGATAAATCAGTATTTACATTGGATCAAATCTCTTCTGCCTCCAATATAAGCCCAGAAGGGAAGAAGGAAAAGATCTTTTCCACTCTCAGAGCAGCAGTGTCTCAATTCTTCCATGCAGCAGCTGTAACTGGATTGTTGTAGCCGGATCTCTTTCCAATACACACAAAGGGAGTCTCCTCTTGCCCCCCTCGACCCTTCGACTCCAAGCAAAGGTTTGTCTTCTGTGGACTGTGGTTGCAGGGACAGGCTCGCTTCACCACGTCATATCACAAAGTGATACGGGGAGGGGGAGGCCACTTCCCCCACATTCCATCTGGCCATCCCGGTCCAGCTTCCAGGACATCTTGAGCTTCTCAGCTCCTCTCACCGGTACTGCTGCATTTCAAGACTCCCCTCAAGTGAGAGTCCACCACCCCTCCTCTCTAGGAGGTGTCTCAAAAGGGGGTTTGCGGTTTTTTGGTTCAGTTCTTACCCCAAAACTCTGTCTGTAGAGCTTAGTACTGCTCTGTTGCCAGCTATCTCTCTCCTTCAGACATCTCTGTTTCTCTGCTTAGCTGCATGCTTGTTCCTTATCTTCTTGGCTTTCTGCCATAGCCTCCACTCAGTGCTGTCTCTGCCGCCGTTGCTGCTGCCCACTCACAGTGGAGAAAGACTCCCAGCTTCTCAGTTACAGACCTCGGTCCAGTTTAACACTGTTTCTGAGTTTCTGCAACCGCCAGCTGGGGGCTGAGGGCCATGGCCCCCCAGCAGGGATCCTGCCCCTTCCTCGTGGTTTCACAACATGGTCACTCTGCTCTTCAACAACTACCTCATCATCCTTCTTTTCCGGTCTAGTGTGATATGTTTAAATTTTGCAGGAGTGCTGATTGGGTCAACACCAAGAGAGACACCACTCCCTCGGGGGTTACCATTTTTTTAACTCCAGGGGGAAAAAACACTTTTTTTCCCCATCACAATAGGTCATAGAATCATAGTCTAGTTTGGGTTAAAAGAGACTTTTAAAGGTCATCTAGTCCAACCCCCTTGCAATGAGCAGGGATACTTTCAATAGAGCAGGTTTCTCAGAGCCCTATCCAATCTGATCTTAAACTCTTTCAGGCATGAGGCATCCACAACCTAACTGGACAACCTGTTCCAATGTCTTACCAACATGATTGTAAAAAAAAAAATAAAGAAAGAATTAATCTAAATCTACCTTCTTTTAATTTAAAACCATTAACCCTTGTCTTACTGCAACAGGCCCTGCTAAAAGTCTGTCCCCATCTTTCTCATAGTACCAAAAGGCCACAATAAGGTCTTCCAAGAGCCTTCTCTCCTCCAGGCTGAACCCCATGTGTCTCAGCCTTTCTTCATAGGAGAGGTGCTCCACCCTAGCATCAACCTAACAGGGGTTGTTCCTGCTCTTCCAGAGTACAGGACAGCTTTTGCTTGACGAGTCTTGTCTCTCTTCCCTTTCTTAGGGTATAATGCAGAACAGTCCTCAGACGGGATGTCAGTGAGGGTTATTCCTGCAGGCACAACATGAAGCCAGCACATCAGTGGAGCATCGGGTTCCGTGGAGCCTCTTGCTGTTAGAACAGTGCTTAAACTGGTGTTTGTTTGCAAACAGCTATGCAGACCTATCTATAAAATGTCAGTTTTCTGGGGACAGGGCCATTTCTTACTTTCCCTCTTGTGTATTTACACAGTAAGGTCTTGATGTCATTTGGGACCACAGTGAAGTAGAACTGACAAACATTTGCAACTGAGCTGATGCATTTACCTAAGTATTTCTGCTTCATATTTGTCTTCACATTGTTCTCAAAGATAAGAGAAAAGGAAAATGTATATTCCTTTTCCCTCCATTACATCATCGCTGCCAGACACATCAAACTACTGGAGATTTCAGGATTTACAATGGGATCTTCTAGTGCAGGAAGAAGATATGAAATCAACTGTCCTTGTACGGGTTTCTGAGATTTTTTATTTTTTATGCACTTTTCAAGAGAATTGCTAGCTGGCTTAATTGTAGCTGCTTGTTGCAGTGCATTTAATCAGTTAACCACTACTATCCTTGGAAACATAAGAACTTTAATGTTCTTAGGAGTAAGTAGAATGGAAAACTGCATTGTTACTCTGTGACTGGTCTGATCTCAGCTTCCATAAAAATTTAAAACTTTCAAGCCTCCTTTCAAATAATATACATGTTAGTACTTAAAGTATAATCTAAGGGATTTTTGTTTACTAGTTTTCAAGATATTTGGAAAATGGATTCCAAAGGGAAAAGTACTCATTTTTGTACATTTTATACACCTACTATTCACTATATTTGGCACCTATCTACTTAGCAGACCAAATAAATCTAATTCCCTAATGCACATGTAAAAAGCCACATAAGTGCTTTGTAATATTTTTAAAAGCATCATTAAAGTTAATCTATATCTGTGCTCCTACTGCCACATGAATCATGCTAAAAATGGTTGTCTTATTCTGCAATTTCATGCTAACATATGCTAATGTCTATGGAGGACTAGTTTGTAAGAGCTGTCAAAACTTCTAGTAGAAATACCTCCATGTAGCTTTGAATTTAGCCTCCCCTTCGACATTACTAGGACTTGTTCTCAGATGCAGCACATCATATTTTGTACCCTTACTGTGTATTAACACCTTGAATGGTAATGCTAAGACATACATCCTCAAAATGTTTCTAAGAATTTGTGCTGAAAGAAGACTGTCTCAATATTTTTTTAGTGAGGGGTCCAAAACTGAACACAGGATTCGAAGTGCGGCCTCACCAGTGCCAAGTGCAGTGGAACCATTGCACTAGTCCTGTTGGTCAAACTATTTCTGAAACAATCCAGGATGCCATTGGCCTTCTTGACCATCTGGGCACGCTGCTGGCTCATGTTCATCCAGCTGTTGACCAGCATCCCCAGCTCCTTTTCCCCTTGTCAGCTTTCCAGCCACTCCACTCCCAACCTGTAGTTTTGCATGGAGCTGTTGTGACCCAAGTGTAGAACCCAGCATTTTGCCTTATTGAACCTCATAAGACTGGCCTCAGTCCATTGATCCACCCTGTCCAGATCCCTCTGCAGAGCCTTCAGACCATCCCGCAGATCAACACTCCCACCCAGCTTGGCATCATCTGCTAACTTACTGAGGGTGCACTCAATCCCCTTGTCCAGATCACTGATAAATATTAAATAGGACTGGCCGTAATAATGACCCCTGGGGAGGTTACTGAGTTTATGAATCCAGTAAATTCATTGCTGAAAGGTTCCTTATCGGTGGAGGGGATTGTGACAAATTGCTCACAGGTCAATATGGTCGGCAAAATGTCCGTTTATTACAAGAAGGATACTCTTTATATACTGCTTCTACACCGCGACACACGACTTCTTCTTGTACACCATTGGGTACATAAGAGAAACACACTTTGTTGTCCAGTGCTAATTGGATTAAAACAGGTGCCCATATGAGCTGAGGGCACACGTTTACTCTCTTGAAACTCCACCTTAACCTTGGCACTGATCCTCCTTTGTTCTAGTTTCAAAGGCTGAAGCCATGCTAGCTACGCAGTTCTTTTTACTATCTATACCCAGCTATGCCAAGGCGAGGCCCTCAAAATGCAGGAGAAATTGCTCAGAGAAATTTCTCTGCTCCGGTCACAGTTCCTATATGTAAAGTGTATAATTAGATGGAAGCAATTTTTTTTAAAGGTAATTCCATGATCTTTTGTAATTCTTATCAATAAAACAAGAGGGTTTAGAAAAATACAACATATCTTAAATTCAAAGCAGTACCACTTACTCTTATTTACAGATTTTGTTAGCAGTGTCTGTCACACAGAGGACGAGAGGAGATAGTTTTCAACCTTTAAGAAAGATCTAACATTAAGGAAACACTAAAGACTGGGAAAAGTGACATGGCAAAATTGTAAAGTAATACATAATAATTTTCAGTCTCCACAATGAGAAATTTTAACCAGTGATTATAAGAATAGGTCACTGAAGAATGAGGTGACAGAGGCACTGCAAAACACACTTGAAAGATTTTGCCCTTCAAAACATGTCTTTCTAAAGTTACTCCATTCAGAAGAAAAATTCCATACAAAAAATGTTGACAACTTGAAAAAATACACTGAAATACATTGGTTGTCTAAACAAAGATCAATTACTGAAAATTAAATACTGAAAATATTAAGCTAGACATGAGAAAATATTATATTCTCAAATTTCTTCTTTATCTTTGCTAAATCCACACATAACCTGCCTATTGATAGCCACCAGCTGAAAAAAACAATACAATAAACTGCAGAAAGATTTTTTTTCTGCGGGACAAGTAAGAAAATTATTACACACACAGAATATCAGAAGCTCTAGAAGACATAACAGAAACAAAAAAGGCATTTGTGTAGTTTGTATTATTCTCATAAGTTCCTAAACTAACAAATACTTTGAAGAATTTAAACAGATAATCCTGTTTATATTTTCCCCTCTAATGAGTATAAGTAGCAAATTTGACAAGATACCAATTACAACTGATGAAACAAGCAACCTTTTACACACAAAGCCATGTTGTGGACACTGTTGCCCCAAGGGATGAGGAAGATGAGATGCTCAGTATGATTGTCAGAAAGAAAGCTCTTCTGTACAGGTAATGGAGAGAACTGTCACTTTTTTCAAGAGCATGCAGTGACAGGACAAGGGGAATGTTTTCAAACTGGAAGAGAGTAGGTTTAGAGTAGATATTAGGAAAAAATTTTTTACTGAGGGAGTGGTGAGGCACTGACACAGGTTTCCCAGAGCTGCTGTGGATGTCCCATCCCTGGAAGTGCTGAGGGCCAGGTTGAATGGGAGTCTAATTAAAGGTGTCTCTGTCCATGTCAGAGGTGTTAAAACAAGATGATCTTTAATGTCGCTTCCAACCCAAACCATTCTTTGATTCTATGATTTTATGATTGCGGGAAGGTTCCAGGAGTTCACAGTAAAAGTTGAGACAGTGAAGGCTTTAGGACACAATTATAATACAGTGAATCAATGGTTCCATTTATCTTCTTAAACTGAAGAGGGAAAGAGGGGTGGGGGAAAACAAAATTGATGGTGTCTTTCCCACTTTTGGCCTTGGCAGTAACAGCACTTTCACACATTAATAAACCAGTATTATACTAATGGATTTTCTCTCTGAGATAGAAGCTATTTCAGACCTCTAACTCAGGAGTTCAAATAGAAAACCTGATGAAGTAATACAACATATAACACAAATTCTGGCCAAAATGAGCTGCACTTGTCAGGCATTTACTCTTGCCTGTCTGCTAAAGGGGAAAAAAAATCCCAAACAAAAATACCACTTACTTTCCAGTGGCCTGTGAAATCATATGACCATCAGGTAATCTTTCATTTCTTTCTGACTGTTTCAGCATGTCTCTTTTCTCACCACTCCTCTCTGTCAGTTCTTGTCTCTAAAGAAAGATTTGTGACTTTTCACTCTGCAGTAAAGGAACTGATATGACAACTAGATAAGGGGTACCTACCAAGATCCACTCAGAGACAAAACCAGGAGCTCTTTGACCTCTACAAGGATCCACCTTAGCTTGGTCTAATGGCTTGTGGAAAAACAATATCTTTCAAAATGCTCCAGTGCACAAACAAAATTCTGATGAAGACTCTATTAATTAAGTTTGAGTAACAAAAATGCAAAGGTTTTTTTAATACTGCCTGAAAGATAAACGTAGATGTATTTAACTGAAACCAGGATTTCCAGTAGATCTTTTCTGGATTCTATAAGATTTATTGCAATATTCTGCCTGTACAGAGACTACGTGTGTTTTACTCCCCAATGTTCCATTAAACAAGAGATGATTTCAGCTGCCTATTGTTTGGGTATCTCTGAAAGTTTTGAGGCATTATCCCAAGTTTTATGAACTCAATTTAAGGTAGTAAGGTATGCTTAAACCCACTATGATGGCACCCTTATTTTTCACCAACCTCTGCCAACACAGTAGATAAATGAATGAATTTTGGGAATACTAGAAAACACGTATTAAGATTGTATTGGAAAAAAATGTTTAAGTGCTCTAGAACTATTCCACTTTATATAATTCAGTCTTTTTCTACTATAATCCAGGTAAAACTTGGTTCCCACCCTCCTATTCCAGTAATAACATTGTGATATATCCTTATTCCTTTGTCATGCTTTCAAAATTAGAAGAGATGTTTTTCATACATCTTGCAAAACAAAACTGAACATTTGGAAACTGACTCTAACTACACTTTAAGATGATCATAGAAAGTCTATTAAATTGTGGGAAGTACAAGACTGTGATGGTTTGAGACTTGAAGTTGGTTTCTAGATTCCCCACAAATTTGTTCAAGAGTGAGAGAAGTTTTCAGACAGACACAACTCAGTATGGGGGAAGGGAATTATATTAAAATTACTAACACAACAAATATTATAATACATACATATGTATATATACAACAATCTTAAAGTATGAAAACTATAACTAAAGAAACTTAAACTAAATAATAAATAAATACACAGCATTAACACAATTTCTACTATCCCTGGACCCTCAGTTCAGGAGAAGTTTTCAGGGTGATAGTTAAAGCCTCCCTCTCTTTCAGTCGGGATTTTGGGGGTCAGGTTGCACCCCCACCAACTGCTCGGCCTCCACCGAGCAGCTTCTCCTGGGCTTTGAGAGAACTCTGGTTTCACCAGCTCTTCGCCACAGTCAAGGAATTAAAGCTTTTGAGACTTTTTCCCTGTCCCGTGGGGTTCCTCCCAGGGGGTAGGTTTCAAGGACTCCTCCACGCTGGATCCATTCTTCCCCCCGCCAAGGTCGCAGGATTTTCCTAGGTTTTTCTCAGTCTTTTATATACCCCAAAATTTCCTTAGAGTCTCTTCCCAGAAAAACCTGCTCGTTTTGACTCTATGCCATATCTTAGGCCCGCTCCGCTCTGCTCTGTGCTGTGCGTTGCTGTCGCCGCTTCCTCGCAGGGACAGCCCCAGGCCATCACCGCCGCACCGCTGTCACGGCTGCTGCTCTAGCCCATCCCAGGCTACTCCGTGGCTGCTGCAGGACCAAGCCAGCTCCTCACCACTCCTCCCCCCGTGGTGGGGGAAGGTGGTGAGGCCAGCTGGAAAACTCCTGGGGAGTTTCTCGCTCCAGTGCTGTGCCCCCCTGCCGGGGACCCGGCTCCAGCCCCCGCTGGCTGCTCAGGGCTGTGCCACCGCCCCCGCAGGCAGTGGGGAGGGCGAAACGGTGAAAAACTCCCGCAGCCCTGGCTGGGCCAGGGGAGCAGGGGCGCAGGGGCTCCTCCAAACTCGGCGGGGGGGGACACACACTCCCCTCAGCACTTACGTGGCTGCCTGATTTTCCAACTACGCCAACAGCTCCCCTTCTGGTTTGTGTAATATGCTAATTTCGTGAAGGTGAATTACAACTTCTGATTGGCTCTGTATCAGAAAAGCCACTTTGGAATCAACCATCTCCAGCCCCAGGGGCTGGGCAGTTCAAACTACCACAAATACCTACCAGAGAATTTCACCATGTTTTGTGCATGTTCCAAAAGTCATTTAAAAAAAAGCAACCTTGCAGAGCTGCAACCTTGTTCAACATTTACATCAGGGAAAAAAGTTCCAAAACTTCAGTCTATTTTTTAATTTCCACTAAACTCTGTAGAATAAAAAAAAGGAGTATGATTTGGTACTTTATTTTATGTAATTTAATAATTATTTATTGATACTTCCATTTATTTTTTGTTTTTTTTCCCTTCAGCTGGTGAACAAATAGCTAAATGTCTCTGTCAGCTTTTGTTGTGAGGAAGAAAAAAACATACAGTAAATCAGAAGAGGGAATATTATGATAGCCACCTTACGCTACTTTGCCCTTGCTGCTTTTTTCATTGTCACCACAGCTGCCTCTAGGTGTCTAAACACTCTGCATGCCTTCCGCATCGTACTTTTGTCAAATGAAAGGATCAAGTGTTATTCAATACAATTTTTCACTTTGGCAGTGACCCCCTGGAAGTTAGTCAATGTCTGTTGACATCCAATCCGCTTTACACTCTCTCAGCAGTTGTCATGTTTTCCTAGATTGCTAATGAGGATAGCATTGTGATTGTGACAAAGCCTTAGTTAAGTCATGATATATGCCATCTCATTCTTCTCCTCTGTTATAAAAGAGTTAATTAGCCATTATGCACATGCAAAGTCAACATCTGACCTACACTTTGCATAGTTCTACTGACACAGAGGTAGGATCCAGTGAGGGCTTA
This sequence comes from Chiroxiphia lanceolata, assembly GCF_009829145.1. Classification (NCBI taxonomy): domain Eukaryota; kingdom Metazoa; phylum Chordata; class Aves; order Passeriformes; family Pipridae; genus Chiroxiphia; species Chiroxiphia lanceolata. The sequence continues at coordinate 23,006,678 of NC_045640.1, forward strand.
GATACGTTAAACTAATTTTGCGGAAAGATGCATTTACTTAGATAGCTGCTGTGCCAATTCTACAAACATCAGTATTGTTCATATCTGCATCCCACTGCTCTCTACCTAAATGCTCCACATTCTTCTGATAGGTACCATTTTATTGCTCTTTCAATCCTTCAGGAGAACCTTTCTCTGATTCATACTATTGGCAAAATACCTTTTCTTTCACCTCTTATACAAGCTTTACACTGAGTATGAACATATTTCCCTGTATATCAGCTTCCTGGTTAGCATCCCCAGAAGCCTACCATTAGAGACAGATATTGTTTAGTGCATTTTCCTCATTCGTCTTCATCCCTTTGAAGTGAAGTTCCTAGAGGGAATGGTATATGCTCTGCAAACCCTACAAAGCTGGTCAGCTAATCTAGCCAACACACAGCAGATAAAGTTCAGGCTCCACCTGGTGCTGAATCCATTCGTGCGACTGGTAACACTTGTGAGATGTGGTCATTGTCCTCAACTGAGTTAGAAACCAAGTTCAGGCAAAGTCGAGGGCAAATGGCTCAGAAGGAAAAGCTGTAGTTATTATTAACTATGAGCAGGAAGGGCTGCTTCAGAAGGAGGGATTCTAATGAAAGTGTACATTTTAGTTGCATACAAAGAACTCAAGAACCAGACAAAAAAAATAAATAGATGACTATGGCAGAAAAGAATCAGAGGGAAAAAAGAGAAAAGGAAGGCATAAGAGAAAGAAGATGATGTGAAAATGGAGAATTATGGTTTACCATGAAACTGAAGTGGAATAATTTCAATGACAAAAGTTTTTACAGTATTTTTCTCTGCTCATCATTACACTCATAGAAATTAACTTAGGAGTTTACTGATAATTTCCTTAGGTTGCAGCTTGTGTTTTATAGCATCTGCAATTTACTGGTTCACAGACATGTGGCTGTTTAAAACTTGCCTTTTCAATAATCCCACCTAATAAATTGCTTCAATCTCCTATTTTGGTATCTCTGTACCTGTATAGTAGGCTTTTACTTTTTTACTAATATTTTGTCTTAATCTTGTTGTTTGTTCCGTTTTATAAGATGAATTATGGCTCCTGATTTTTTTTTTTTTTTGGTAACTTTCTTTCCCAGTTGCTGCTATCCCTCTCTTTACATATGCAAAGCAGTAGTAGTTTTGTCAGGGGGAGTATCATGTGTGGTAAAAGAGGTATTGTACAGCACTGAACTATATGGGAACAAAGAAGTAGGAACGAAGAAAACACAGAAGGCAACACATATGAAAAAAAGAAAAAATGCTGAAGCATAAATACTATGTTATGAGACTGTTGAAGGGGTTACAGAGTAATACTATGATTGAAAAGGGAAAGAAATAACTAGGGAGTCCACAAGAAAGCTGAGATAAGCAGAAAAACAAACATTATTAAATAGATATTTGGTTACTATAAAAAAACAGAAATCCATTTTTGTCTTCCTAATCAGTTGTTCATTGGGGTCTCCAACAAATCTCTGGTGAAGGGTGTTAACCTCACATAGACAGCTTGATTTATCAATTATTACATGTTTAAGTCAAATTAGATAATTCATAAAAGCTTAAGCTCCATAGTAATTGATGAGTCATTAATCATTCCCATGTTTTAACTTTACATTCTCCTCTACTTCTCTGATTAAAAAGAAGAAGTTGAAAGTTGCCCTAGTAAAAAATATGGAGTTCACCTGTTTAAGAAGTGATAGCATGAAACTTTGCCTTGTCTTTTAAATGACAAGCTTTTGTGGCTGCTTTATCAGTGTAGCAAGACAGTATCGTCTTATCTATACTACTGGTATTAGGAATTGTTTGCAATTACTGTAAATAAGCATTTAAAAATCCCAAATATATTAAATTTAATCTTGGTTGATCAGTAAAATTCAAGAAAGACATGCAAGAGAATATATAACTCACAAATGAAAAATATGAAATTCAGTGGAAGAAAGCTTGGCAGCATGATCTCTCCAGTCCTCTGAGATAATTACTATAAATTACTATAAACTTTTCTTATTAGAAGGGGCACGAGGCCTTCCGCCCCCCCAGCATGCAGCATGGGCGCGTCGCCCCGGGCGGCCCCCAGGACAGCCCCCAGTGGGGAGAAAGGAGAGAGGGAACTTCGCTGGTGGGGACTGCTGGGCTTGATGGAATTCCACCTGAAGTCTGGAAACATGGGGGCCTTGCACTCCATGCTAATTTTCGTGAGTTTGTACTGCGCTGTTGGGAACTAAGCGAGCTACCATCAGACCTTCGAGATGCAGTCATCATCACCTTATATAAGAAGAAAGGAATTAAATCAGACTGTTCAAATTACCATGGTATTACTCTGCTTTCCATTGCTGGCAAAGTCCTGGCAAAAATACTCTCGAACAGACTAATACCCTCTATAGCAGAAGGAATTCTACCTGAAAGCCAATGTGGTTTCAGAGCCAACAGGAGCACCACAGACATGGTATTTGTTCTCAGACAACTGCAAGAGAAGTGTAGGGAACAGAACAAAGGTCTCTATGTAACCTTTGTTGATCTCACAAGGCTTTCAATACTGTGAGCAGAAAAGGTCTATGGCAGATTTTGGAACACTTAGGATGTCCCCCCAAGTTCCTTAAAATAATAATCTCACTCCATGAGGATCAGCACGGCCAAGTCAGATATGGCAATGCACTTTCTGAGCCCTTTCTAATAACTAATGGTATGAATATACCACCTAAGGAGTCTTTCTGCTGTGCCTTTTGCAACTGGACATGCCTGTCTCGTATTGGCCTCTTTAGCCACCAGCATGCTTGTAACAAATGTGGGTAGAGCCCTCCTCAAATCTTCGTTGGCGAAGCCCAGCCATGACATGACCTGATGGCATGCTTATTAGAAGTATTTATTCCTATCGATACTATTTCTTTGTCGGGTAATGTCTTTCTATGTAAGATAATATCTGAATAAAGAAAATGATGAAGAAACGCTCCTTTTCTTTCACTCACTTTCACTGCTTCTTGTCCTCAGTTGAGAGACCCTAGGTATCACTTTTTCCACTCCTGTGAGGTAATTTTAAAACAATGTTGAAATGCAGAAATAAAAGCATCCTTTTCATTAATACTAGACTGTGTTTTCCAGACATCTGAATCATTCTTGTTTCTGTATTGCTCCTCTCTCCATGCAATGACAGCCACCTGTGATGAAGTAGGTTGTGAAGAGGTTATGAATAGCCTCTGCCTACCAGAGAATAATAATGGAGAAGAAAAATATAGGCTTTGCTTGGATGCTGAGGTCTTCTTATGTACTTTTCTGAGATAAAGACAGCATCTTAAATTGTTATGCACTCAACTATCCCCTCTATTTTTACTTAGAAGTCAGCAATTTTAATTAGAAATTTATGGTACATGTACTTCAAAGATTTAAATAGCACATGAGCATGCATAGGCTTTGTGCTGTACCATGCTCAAGGATGAGTTAACAGAAAGGGCACAGGACAGATAGGGAAAAATCCTGGATTATTAATTCTAACTGACATGAGGTATCTGCCAAAATTACCTCCGATCTCAAAGAAACACGACAAAAAATGTGTTCCCTAGCTTTATTTTCTTTGAAAGACAGAGAAATATATAGAGATATATGTATAGATACAATATACTCTCTAAATCTAGATGTGGATCAGAAAGCTAATGAGTAATTTTTCCTCTAATAATAATGAACACAGAAATGTTTTGCTCTGGGTTTTCCCTTCTGTTTATTTCTGTGTTGGCCCTAAGCATTTATCAGGACACCAAGTTATTTCACCATTCCTAAGGGGAAAACGATTCAGGAGGTGATTGATGGAGTTAATGGAATCTCACTTCTCCTCAGATGCCTGAAACAAGTTATCCTTAAAATTGATTTGCTGTTTCTTGTAGCAATAGATCCCACACTGAAAGTATCACTGAAACAGAGTATTACACAAATTCTTAAACTAGTCAAAATCTGAAATGGTAAATCCACTCGGATGCATGCAGATGTTGCTATCACAGTTTAAATTCAGTCTAACCTTGTTAGTGAAAAGAAAGATCCTTAAGTCTGCCTAAAGTTTAAAGTCAACCTAGAAAGGCAAATTATGTCTGGTGCTGAGCCACAAATTGCTGCATAGTATTCGCGTAGATCTTGGCTAGCTCAGTTATCTCTGCATCATACAATATTCCATGCTGGAGGTATATCCAGTCTGAGTAGTAGCTGCAAGGGAAATCAAATCTTGCTTGTTAGGCACAAAATTCTCTGGATGTCTGTAGCGTAAGGAAGGAAGAAGGAGAGACTGGGGTAGGAAACTACTTACACAAGAAGAAGAGCTGTAAGTATTTATTGAGTATCTGATGATCCGGAGTTTTAGTGAGCTCATAAAACAACTGTAGATCTTTCATTATTTTAAGTCAGTCAAAACCATTTTACTAATATGTCCTGTTAAACCACTCCTAGAGCGTTCCTAGAGTGTTTGTTATCTCTTGGAATCTTGTTTTAAAGCTGCAACAGCTGGTGCCTTTCAGCTTCTTTAAGATTTCTGCCTCTAAACTGCCTGTTGCTCTTCTTCCTCTAAGAGATGACCCAAAAGAGAAAAAGACGACACATGGCCATTCTGAAGTGATGTCTAATGTCTTAACCTTGCCTTACCGACCTTGAAAACTTAAGTAGGAATTTTTTACATTATTATGTCTATTTAAAAAATCAATAGAGTTATTAGAGCTATTACCTGCATTCAATATGACAGTAATATCCTGTAATTAAATATTACACTTCAAAGATTTTCTAAACCACCATTATGAGTTTACATCATGTCTTTCTTCCCTTAATTGCTATTCTTTCAGTGTTCAATTCTCTTGGTGAAGATGTGAAACATCCATGAAGCCTTTTAGCTTGTATTTTTCCCACCTAGTCAATAAATCAGGGGTGGAACTTCGAGTAATCTCCAAATTTGAATAAAGAAATAATCAGGCATTGATTCAGAATCATGGAGTTCCTATTATATGCTGAGAGTTTCTAGCACTCCCTGTTGACTAGACAATGAGTTATCCTGCATGACAACGACTTATCACACATTCCTATGTTACGTTCATGGAGTTATTAGAACAAATCAGTTTTTTTGACACATAAGCAAGAAAAAGAAATGGCATTATATATGCAGAATAAACTGCCTCGTTAACTAACTAATGAGGAATGAGTTTGACATACCTCGTGACAACTGCTCTTTTCTGCTTTTTGTTTCCTAAACTTTTTCCTAGCTATTTGCATGAAGACCTCTTTCTGATTTCGAACCCTTTTCCCCAAGATTTCTACCTCTAAAACTCAGCAAAGCATATTCTATGGCGGTGTGCACACTTTGCTTAGTAACTTTTTTAACCACGTTCTATGCCTACTCTTTCTCTAGTAAATGTAAAGTCATTTTACTTTTCACCAGTATCAAAGTTTTGGCTAGCAGCAACACTGTTCTGCATCAACTGTTTCTCAGAAAGTTTTATAAGAAAAGATATTAAGAATGGTTGATGTTATCAGTTTAGAACGGAAATTCAAACAAATGAAGGAACTGAAAACTAGGTTGCATAGGAAAAAGTGGTAAACAACAAGAGAGGAAACTAAGATTTATTCACTGATGAATCCAACCGCGGGGAAAAAAAAGAAGGAAAGGAATACTAGTTTGAGCATGGTTAAGTCTCTTTGAAGTGTTTCTCTCTTGGAAAGAGATGGGGAAAAATTACTCAGAAATCTGGCTTTGGGATTTTTTTTCTTTTTGGGGAGGGGGAGACATTTAATAAGAACTTGATATGTATCTGTATGAATGCAGTTATTTACCACATGTGTCACAGTACTAAACAAGAACTGAAGTTTTTAAGTTCGAAACTTAATAACTTGACTAACTTCGATAAACATGTGAATTTTAAGGGGCTGACTTCTTCAAAGTATTCATAAAGCAGAATTCCCAAATCAGAGGATAGTTACTCACTCATTGGAGAAAAAAAAGTGCTTGAATAAGAGCCAGTAGGGACAGAAATATCAAAGCTACTGAATCCTCAGTGGAAAACTGTGTGTGTGAGATTGTTATGCATGCTATATCATGGCAGCAGACATTTATCAATGATATTCTTTTTCATTTAGGATCTAGTCTTACCTCTATGATCCAGCTATGGAAAATTTATCCTTAATTAGCACAACCCACCAACTGAAAGAAATCCTTTTCATACTCTCCCCTATGGCTTTATTGTGGTTCTTTACTTTTTTTTTCTTTTTTTTTTTTTTTTCTCAGCAGTGTCCCTTTGAACTACCAGCAGCCGCAGCAGCAGACAGCTTGAAATGAAATCAACAGCCAGAGGACCTCGGCATCAGAGCAATAGATACCACTGAAGTGTCAATGCTTCCAGATATAAAACAAACAGTGCCTCCCCTATTTACATTTACAGGTTAGAAGTGTTCCTATTTTGTTTCATTTTCAAGGAGCGGGTTACTCAGGCAAGTAGAGCAATACAGGATCAGATCCCTTCCTCAGCTTTCTTATTGTTCTTCTGTAAAAAGTGGTGTCATTCTTAGTAAACTGTGCTTGAAGTTTAATGCTTTCCATTCATTAGACTGAAGTACTATCTCCTGTACCCTAGAGGGAAACCAATTCATTAGTAGAGCTTTAAGAAACATGTATTCATAACACAAGTTTGCCCTCTTTAACTGCACCTCCAGGCACCTTGCAAATAATTTATGAGGTAGGGAGATGTTTGACAATCAAAAAGAATGAAAATTCACTAGGCAGACTCCTAGGAAAATAAATCTCAGTAAAAGCATTTTTAATTCTATTAGGATTTTAAAACAATGTCCAAATTCCTCACTCAGCAATGAAGCAGTGTGTTTTCAGTCATGTCTGATAGTTTTTTTGTAATACAAAAATTTTTTGCTTTACTAAGCAAAATTAATCTTCTTCTTACCACTTGATATTACAGCTAGACAAGTATGATGGTCCACAGATAACTTGGAAATTTAAATGGGTTTTTTTTTGGTATTCTGTGTTAGAACTCCAGAAGCATTTTTTTAGGCTTTGCTAAAAAGAAAATTTAAACCTTTTCTTGAGAGAACCACAAAGCTCCATTTCCAAAATTCTGAAAAACCAAAAAGCCTGAGTGAAATACATGAAACTCCTAAAAAATTTTAACAGGATGTCCAGCATGTAAACCAGAAGTCTTTCTCTTGGAACTCTAACTGTTTGGGAAATCACCTTCTGTGGTGCCTCGGAAAAAGGATTTCACACACGTGGATCAGGCAGGTCTTCAGTAAATCCCTTCCACTAATCCAAGTAGAAGAGTCAGTTCTTCAGAAACAGCAATACATTCCAGCTTAGTAGCTGAAGATTTTTTTTTGCTATGAATCTTTCACTACATAACACCTCCAGAAAGACCATCTCTTTCTAAGGCAAAATTTTAATAGCTTTCCTCTTGGGGAAAAGACACCTCTCCAGAGGGCAGCAGCAAAGTTGTCAAAGTGTAGCTTCAAGTGAGATAAAACTATAGGTGACAATAGAAGGAAGGGAAATGATTCTTGTTGTTCAGACTTTTCTTCACATTCTCACAAATTATTAGGAAATCAAACTTTGGAACAAACATGAACACAGGTTATCAAGGAAACAATATTATCTCTCATGAATTTAATAAAGTATCTAAAGGAGATAAGAGAACCTTTACCTTCCAATAATTCTTATCAAGTCTTCAAAGTATATTAAATTCTCTTACACTGTATATATGTCATTGCACAAAGCAAAACATACCATTTACAATCAGTAAACTTTTCTGATGTGGCAGCAACAACCTTACATTACCAGTGAAAAACCCTAGCCTCTGTAGTTAAAAAGTACAGTTGCATGTATCAATCAAATCAAAGAACTTACAGATGTTATACATGGATATGAGAATGACAGCCTTTTCATTCTGTAGAGTCTTAGCTATGTTGCAAGAGAAAAATCTCTCAAAAATTTCTTCAGAGAGTAAGAACCATATTCTACTACATCCCCATCATGCTTCAACCTTAAACAAGAAACCAGAAAGAGGTTCTGGCATAGTGACATAGAGGTTCCATGAGTCCAGTTGACTACCAGGATGTACAGACATAATTGTTACTTATAGTAAATTTTTTGGAAGTTTGTTGAAGGAAATACAGCTGAATAAACCTATTGACTTTCATACGTTCTTCCTTCCTGTATCTTCTTTTCCAATTTTTCTCTGATTTCATCAAATGAAAAAATCAAATCAAAATACCAATTGTAATAATTTTCCTATTTCAAGTCACCAGGACAGGAATGTGTTTTACTGTTGTTGCCATGGGATTTAGGTGCTGAAAAAATCTCCAGAGCAGTTAATTAGGGGTGACATAAGAAAGGATTTATTTGCCAAGGCTAAGATGTTACAAGACGCACGCACCTGTGCTCGAGAGGTTACATTTTATAATACCATCCATCCAATCCCAGATGTGTCCACCCTGTGGCCTTTACTCTGGTCCACCCCGGGTCCACTCCCTTAAAATGGGTCTGGGGTGTATTTCGGGACCCCCCATTCATCCCATCTTCACCATCATCAGAGCACAAAGGGTACATAGTTACCTAATTCTTGACTGTATTCTGTGGTTTAGGCCTTGATATGCTGTTCTGCCAACCATCTAGGCCTTGCCTTGACAAAAGACTAAACATTTCTACTGTATTCAGAAGTAGGATTGATATGGGGAGCATAGAATGGGGTAAGAGGGTTAAGGAATGCGTAAACAAGGGTGCTAGAGGGAAAAGGATAAGGGACAAGGGACAAAGGAGGGAGGGTTGCTGCTTTTAGAATCTACTTATAAAACTTATAAGGCTTACCAATATTAGAAAGATAAAAAACCATTAGGGGCTTAAGGCATCACTGTCCATTCAGTACATCCATAAAGGAAATATCAAATTTTTGTAGCAATCTCTGGAGGTTTAGTTGCCAGATGGAACAGATCAGGGGTTTTCTTCTATACTTAATTTGGATGTTTCTGATTAGAAACAGGAACACTTACACTCTAAACTTTTGTGAGACAAATGATTTTAATCTTTTTATTTTGTGATTAGTCATAAATATAGATAAGCTTTAACTAATGGTAAAACATGTAAGTGTACATCAAGAGAAAGAGAAACTTTCTTATTATATACCTCTGATTTGTTCTCTCTCCTTTTTTTTTTCCTGATTAGTTTTTCATATTCTGTTATACTAACTACTCATTAGCTTTTAAAAGTAATCTAGTATTTAGAAGCTGTAAGCCTTAGATCAGCCCAGGCATTCCTACAGATATCAAGAGACTGGAAGTAGCACATATTTTTTCTAATTTATATTACCCACTTAAAAAAAAAATCATATTTCTTGAGTATAATGGATGGACTTCAATGATTTACAGGGAAATAATTTCACTGAGGGACTTTGGGTTTGTGGTATCATATAACACGGGAAAAAAGTCTGATTGGTTTATGATTTCACTGGGAAGCTGAGAGGAAATTAATTCTGTTTAACTCACTACTTGTCAGCTCCTTTGTTGTTGTTGTTTGTAATATATGTACCTAACACTGTATTTTAAGTCTGGAGATATTTCAAGCTACTAAAACATTTATTAGTTTAATAATAATGTTAGAAATGATTGAAATGCTATAAATGTTTAAATTGGAACATAGAAACTTCTGGGTTTGGTGTTCAAACTAAAGTAATTTTGACTATGGCTCCTAGAACAGCCAGGTAACCTCAAGCATGTTAATCAAGAAAACCTGTCATGCTAAGGTTTTGTTGATAGGTTTGGACTTTCTGAAATCAGGAAGATGGGTTAAAATACAGTATTAAACAAATACTGGTATACTATCCTTGCCCAGCTATTATCCTTCTTCTGCACATTTGCACAAAACAGAAATCTGATAACAGCAGAGAAATGGTGTCAGGGAGCTTAGGACAAGAAAACAGTGAAAGCTCTGTGGCTGCACTAAGTAATTGCCTACTGTATCTATAAATCACATAATCATGGTGGGTCAAGCATTTCTGATTACTTTCTTAACCTAATGCCCTCAAAATCTGAGAGGGAATAAGATTTAATGACTTACACAAGCAAGCCTTGTTCCCTGATCACCATCACTGTTACCAGGTGAGTAGCTACGGTTTCTCGTCTACCCTTATGTTGAAAGCTGACCTCCTCTACAGAGGAGAACTCTTAGCTGGTACATATGATTCCCAGGAAGATACTTACAGTCTCCTTAGATCAAAACACTACTTTATAACCAGGTTTTAGAGCCTTTGTTGTCACAAACAAGGAGGAGTAAACTGCTCTGACCGTAGTTGAAATGCGTCATTTGAGTAAGGATGTACATCCCAACAGCTTAACTGGAGTCTTTGAGAAGGTATTAACCACGGTATGTGTATCTAGCAGCTGACAAGTCTGTAGGTTATAGTAAATCTGTGAATGACCCCAACATTTGTGTCGTAATATCACTTTTCATTTTCTCAAAAACTCAGCTTCTGACCAAATATCACCCCTGTCTTCCGTGCTTACTGCTTTTGCACAAGGCTTTTTCTGGTTGGTGGTCTTTGTTACATCCTGGTCCAGAAGCTCCAAGCTCCTACTGGGTGTACACTTTCATTTTAAACTTCAAGAGATTTCGCCCACATGAACCCTTGCAAAGTCTTTGATTCTTTGAAACCTTGAGGTCACATCCAGAGAAAGAGCCACACACTCTTTCTCTAAAAGATTTCTTTTAATTTGGTGAGAAAATAGGCATTTTGACTAAAAGGGTTTTACAGAAATAACATGCAAACCAAGGAAAAGCATTTCACTACAACACTTGGTACAAAGAACCCAGTGCATAAAAGCATTGCACTTAATAGCATGTTACTAGACAAACACTAACCCAAATTCCATACAACTTAAGTGAAATACAGAAAAATAGGTGTTTAAGTTACTCACAGGAATAAAGGGAGAGATTAAGAGAAGAAAGAATAAAGAGAGGAGAGAGACATATTTACCACTCTGGAGGTCACACATTGACAGTTCAGAAGGGCAGAGGCCAAGAGGGATGGAGATCTTGTGCGTGTCTGTTTATAAACTGTGGCTATAGTGGTCACCCCCTCTAGGCAGGACCTCTGTTTTATGGACCACTCACTGTCCCCCAGCCAAAGTGAGGGGTTCCACAGCCACTTAGAGGCTCTGGGGGGTGTGATGTGGGTGGGCCACCAGGTGGACCTTATTAACAGCCCAACCACATGGCTTTCCCTGCCATGTGCTCTTCATGGGCACAACCATGTTGGCTACAGGCCTAGGGCCCAGCCCTTTCCCCACCCCACTGCCCCTACACTACAGACAACATGGTTTATTTGACCCATCAATCAAACAATCCAGTGAAATATGAATCCAGTCTCTGACAGTCTTGTATTTCTGTCTTGTCTCTGACATACCAGCTAAATATTCATCTCCTGACTCTAAGCATACTAATACAGTGGACACTGTAACAGCAACTAGCAACTATTTTAACCTTTGTGGTGGTGAGAAGACTTCACTGTTTTGTATTAAATACCAGTGGGGACTCATTGCTGTCACTGGTTAAAAATAACAGTAGCATTTTGGTCTTTGTTTTTGGCTCCCAAGCAGACCTACTTAACCACATATACTTCTTGACTAAAGCTGGAACAATTTGGTTTTCTGACATTTGATTCCTCACTGGTCCTTGCAGAGGGAAGGGGGTTTTGGAGGCTGGATAGGAGGGCAGGCTGGCAATTACCATGCCCAGCCAGAAACCTCCCTAATTGCATTGTCTCCTCCTCCAGCTCAGACATTCAACAAAGTTATGGTGACAAACACAGAGGAGATAACAGATCGGGAAAGGCAGAGAACTTCCTTCTGGTTAGACTACTAATTGCATTTTCATTGTCACTGTCTGATTCTGCTGTACAAAAGAAGGAAAAAGATTTAGGTACAACCTGAAGTACACTGAAAAGAGGTATCCTTTCTTGGTATTTGAACTGGGGAAAAAAGGCAATCCCAGGTAAAGTTAATTTTAATTTAAAGCAAAACAAAAAAGATTATCATAAATATTTACAATTTAATCCTCTCTAGTTTACCCTTCTCACATTTCTTAGTAATTAACTGTTTCTTCATATTAAAACAAAGATATCATGAAACAGGAGAAAAAGGGTAAATAAAACATACTTTTGTCTCTTTCAGAAAAAAACTTTTAAAAATTCTGAAGATTTTGAAAATGTTATTTCATTCAATGTTTGTTGCTACATGATGTATCTTTTAAACTTCTACAGAGCTGAAAGTACATGATATTTTTATGTCCTGTAAAAACTTTGCGATGATATTTCAATAACACTTGATAGCAATGTGGTAAACAAATACAATTAACTTCACATGCAGCAAAGTCACACAAGTGTTTTATGGTTCACTGTATCTCCAGTCACTGCAGAAATTACCATCAATCTGTCTGAAACTGGTTTTAAAGTGTTTTACATGAAAAAAACTTGCAATTTTTTTTCTTTCCATTTAGTGAAAATGATCACCTCCTCACACCAGTGAGAAGCCTGTTTTATCCAACATGTTTAAATCCTATCCCTCTAAATATTTAAAATGCCATTACTAAAAGGCCATCTTGTGGGAGCTCTGCAAGTTTATCATCTTAAAAATGTTTCTCCAAAATAGTAGCAAAATGAACTCGTCGAGTCCAGTATGTGCATTCCTTGAAAGATCTAAATATTTCTTCAGTTATTTAACAGAAAATGAGATGAAAAAACATATTTTCAGTTTTAAGTTCGCATCTTGAAGTATTCATTTGTACTGAAATGTTTGAGCCAGATTGAGATTCTGCCAGCTCTTCACCCAATGATAGATATCAATAAACCAGGCAGAGATGGAAGAGAGCACTGCCCTGAACTGGGAAAAACTGCCATACAGGGTGATTTATCATATGCATAAGAGTCATAAAAAGACTGAATGATCTCTCTGAATGGCACAATACATTATACCAGTACTGAATAACAGAGAAGCTGAGATAAGAATCTTGTAATATAGCAAAAAGTAATGGAAGAGACTTAGATACAAAATATGCACACAAAAATACCCCACAAATTTCTATAGTGAAGTAAAAAAACCCAAAATTATATATTCATTTAAAAGACAGAAGGATTAGCCTCAGAAGCAGGAAAACAAAATGTACTTATGAAGTAAAAAGTCATTCTTTGCTTAGACATGTCTGATTGGCAGTTCTGAGTAATGCGGCTATGCCCATGTATTTCAGTGGTGAGAATGATGGACAGCAAAAATTTTCTATTGTCACTAAATTCTGGCACTGGTATACCACCGGTTTTGTATCTAGGACTTTTTTTTCTTCTTAGAAACATTTTTATCTTTATTTTTAAATTTTTGTTTAATTACTGACAGGAAATTAACAAAAAATCTTCTAGAGTAGTATCTTTTTGTCTTTAAAAACAATGTAGAGAGATATTTTCATATATTATATAGTTATTATATAGCTATTATATAGCTGGGGATAACAATATTAGAAGGAAAGATTATTTCTGGACTGACAGTATTAGAAGGAATGTTTATTTCTGTACTGACTCTATTCCTGTTCCCTCTTCTTCAATTGCCCAGTATTTTTCTGGCCATTATGACTGTCCTTAAGCAGATCATCATGGATGGAATTGCAGACAAGGTTAGTAGTGACTTTGAGCAGAGGGGTATTCACCAAGCTCAACAGACCAAACGTTGCATTGCAGATTTCCAAAGTTCCTAAAATTTCTAGATAAAGGTATATTGAAGGAGGAGAATGCTGTGAAAGTGATTCAATGACAGCCAATGATTAGCTGATTAATTATCACTGTGTAGTCCAGTCTATGGAAGAAAAATGTCTGATGTGTATCTGTATTTAACAACTCCAATAAAACTGCCTTGCAAATGACAATAAGTCCATATAATTCAAAAGGTAACTTTCTGGTTTTCAGTGAAATTAATCCCCAAAACACTGTTTGAAAGACACAGAAAAGCAGTTTCAAATAAATTCTTGGCAGGATCTTTTTCCTCCTTAGATCTTGAAGCATACCTTTCCAGAGACATTGCTAAGCCTTCCATTTTTACCTCCACTAATAATCAAATTCCATCAATCCATTCTCTTACCTGAGAAAGCTAATTTCAGTAGCAACATCTGCCACTCCACAGTAATTTAATCCTTTTGAGGTGTAGCAAAAAACTGTAATTGGTCCTTTGAGATATAAGCAGTAACTTTAATCTGGGCTAAAATATGCAGATACAATATGTTTGGGACAACTTTATACTTTTTTGTCTCTCTGGTATTCCCTCTCTGAAGTTTCCTATTTTTTAAGTGATTCATATTCTACAGTATTAGTAATTTTTTCCTTAGAATCTATACTTTGCAGAACTAAAGCTTTTGAAAATCAAACATAGACCTCCTTTGCAAATCTTTGTAATTTGATTCCAGCTCTAGCCAAGGATATCTAGATAGGCTGAGACCAATCAATATTTTTATTAATCTATATTTATTTTTCATTGAAATTTTGTGAAATAATAATGCCAGAACATTTTGTTTTAGCATCTGTTTTGGTTTGACAGTGTAAGTTCGTTCAAACTAAATGTAACTGAAGGGGGCCGAAGTACAATCACTCTGATGAAAGCCATAGAGCTGCCCCCACAAACTCTTCTGGTATGAACTGTTGAGATTTTTCAGTGCTCTATGCTGTAACAGCAAAATAAAATGACCAGAAATGAGCAGTGCAGGATAAGAACTGAGTAAAGTTGAAAGGAAAAATGCTCTCCTAAAGATAAATAGCAGAACAAAGGTTTTGTTTTTTTTTTTTCCTCTGGCTGGTCAAAACCTTAGGGAAGTCTACTGGTTGCATAGAATGAAAAAAGCAGAGAGGGCAAAGCTGATAAACTGCTGCTTTCAACAGAAGATAAATGACCATGATGATCTGGCTTCCACATTTTTGAGAGGAAAATCTTTTTTATCTTAATGAGGAATGCAGACTTTACATTTCTGTTTTCAACCTTATTTTATGGGATCTGATTTTCCCTTTGACCAAATTAGATTTAGGTAAAAGCAAATATACAAAAAGGATTCTTTTCCAGAAGTTTCGTCTTCTTTTTTTCTTTTTCAGTAATCCACAGCACATCATATTGTACAATATTTAGTTTGAACATTCATATTCATTGTAATGTTCCTAATTTCATGGAGTAAAATATTTTAATTTGTTTACTTGTAGCATCTGTAATACATCTTGATTTGCCCGACCACTTTCAGAAAAGGTGATCTAAAAAAGTGGACCCAAAGTATACAATGTTTCACAGCAAGGAATCGTAACAAGAGAGAAGTTTAGAGTTAATGAAAAGAGTTAAATACTAATTCTCATCTCAAGGCTGACATTGCATAACTAACAGCCACTTCCACTTCTGTAGTAACTTCAGCTTCAGCGCATTAGCAAGGGAGTTTCTGTTACCTTAGGCTCCATTTCACACTCATTAACACATCACTTCAGCCATCATTAGGATTCATTACAGAAGAGTTTAAATCTATTCAGAAATTTTCTGTATTGAAATGATCCATGTTGATATTGTGGCTTCATTCCAGAACTGACTCATGATTTATCTGGACAGCCCACACTTAGATCCAGAACACATTATAAGAAAGTCAAAGGAAATATCTGAATTTGCTCTTCATGGTCCTCTTTGGCCATGAGTGCAGGCCCTTCCCTTTTTCAAACCTGACATCTTTTACCATATGCCTGAAAACCCCTGCTGCCAGTTGTACAATGTACTCTGGTTTTCTTTCCTTGGGTTCTGCTTCTCAGTCGGGTAAGCACTGTGGGATGTGATCTTGAGTTCTGTCTCCCTACTGTGCTCAATGTTTTTCTGGGCACAAATCCTATCTCCCAGAAGTGCTGTGTCTGAATTACAAGCTTTCCCCACTGTTTCCTTTCCACACCACCCCCCACCCCAAACCATGAACTCTCACATGCTGCAGTTTTTTTTCTCTAATCTGACTTCCAAAAGGTCTATGAACCTGAAATATATTAAGCTGAAATGCAAGTTCGTCTCAAGAGACCAAGATCAGGTTAACTGATGGTTGGGTTCCTAATTTGAAAAAATGCATAAAAGATGATTGTTCTTGTTTAGCTTCCGTGAGAAACCCAGTCTCCTCTATTACCTGCATGCACTGGCCACTTCTATAATTCTTAAACCACTTAAATATACAAGGTGAAATATTTGCTGAGGTAGCAAAAGAGTAAAATGGAATTTTCACTTTTGTAAGTAGGAGAAGAAGCCTGTTTTTATTATTATCACTACTGGGTAACTAATATTGGGTTTGAGAGAAATAACTAGAATATAGTTAGGACCACTTAGTTGTAGTAATAACGAAGTCTCCTCAGGGCAGAAGAGCCCTTTCATCTGTCAAAATATAAGAATAGTATTACTTCCAAAATAAAAAGACAATCCTTTGTATTTTGCTACACCTCCATGCCTTCCAGAGAAAAGTGTTTGGGTATCTGGAGCCATCAAAAGAGGGCAAAAAAATAATTGGAGAAATAAAGTCAATAAGTACCTGAATACTGACCCCACTAGAC
The DNA here is from genome assembly GCF_009829145.1 of Chiroxiphia lanceolata. Taxonomy (NCBI): domain Eukaryota; kingdom Metazoa; phylum Chordata; class Aves; order Passeriformes; family Pipridae; genus Chiroxiphia; species Chiroxiphia lanceolata. The sequence goes on from NC_045640.1 coordinate 23,023,294, forward strand.
TAATTGCTGAATCCTGAGTAAAAACAATTATTTTTAAAAAGCCTGGGGTTGCTTTGTTGTCAATTACTGTTCTACTATATCAACAATTCAAGTTATTATTGTCCTGCAGTAAGAATTCAAGTGGATTGTAATAGATAATTACAGTATTTGCAAGCACCACTATTACAAAATGCTATAATACTTTCTACCCTTCATACTCTGCACATGCATTGCTTTAGGTAATAGATAGTGGCAGAATAAATAATGAAGAGAAACATTGCACATGAGAGGCACACATATCTGCATAGAGAAGTTTTGCTTAAATGGAGAGGGGACTTTTTCAGCTTAGCACCCTTTCCTTCTACCTTTCTTTCCTCTTGAAATAGAAAAAAAAAGAATAGATAACAAAAGTTACTTTGTTTCTCCCAGAGAGAAAAATAAACTTTGACTTAGAAAGATTATGTCTGTGTGTATAAGCAAGGCTGCTTGCAAATTAAACTTTATTCTTCAGGCTGGATTCTGGACTTTCATGTTTCTAGTTGGTGTGGAGTAATAGATAGAATAGTTGATCTTACTGGTTTTAGATCTTCTGTAATTGAATGCAGATCTCAATAAATCCAGTTCATTTTAGTTGGACACTACAGAGGATTGGTCTCTAGTCCTGTTCTTCTCCAAAAAAAATGACTTGAAATAAGACTGTGATTTATCTGCAGGAGGTACCTGTAGGCATCCTCCAAATACTTGCCTTCACACAGATGTCTTTATATCAATCATGGTGACATCACCATTATGAAGTAACCCCCTTCAGTTAGCACACTGAATGGGCTACCCACACGACTTGATATTTCCTGATGTAATGTCTTCAGGGTACTTTTAGAAAGGATGCCTGTCAAGAGAGTAAGCAATACATATACTGTTTCAGGAGCAGAATGAATAGGGAAGAAGTACTTGACTTACCCATAGGCTTCTGTACATTATCTTATTTGGTAAATCTTTCTTTGTCAGTAGCATGGTGTCCCTAAGCAACTTGTCACAAAAAAAAAAAAAAAAAGAAAAAGAAAAAGGAAAACAGATAGGTATGATCTATCTAGCACAGAATGCTTTTAATGAAAGTACTGTGCCTCTAAATGGGTGCTATCCATTATCTACTCTTTAAAAAGGATGAAAAATCATGTTGCTTTCACCCAATATGTGCCAAACAAAGGCACAATAAAAATGGCATTGAAATATATGAGATCTTTGACAATAGTATTAGTCACATCTTATAACCTGACCTTTCTGCTGGCAGGGACATTCACTAAGGTGTTACAAGAGGGCAAGAATTTTCACTAGTAAGAAAATTCATTATATCAGCCATGCAATAAAGAAACATCATTCGCTCCTGACTGACAATTTTTCTTCTCTGCACATTATCTTCAGTGTTCATGTCTGCTCCCAGGTGTTAAAGAGTATTCCAAAAAGTTTCTACAGTGCTGGAAGAATTACTGGGATAAATACAAACTGGTAAGTATACCACCATGGCTACTGGTGATCTTACCACCATGGGTCAGTACTTAAAGAGAGTGCTTCTAAGCATGTTCCTAAACAAAATGAAATTTAGAGCCCTATCCCTCATGATCCTAGTTTTAGGAGGCATTGAATTTAAGAAATATACTTCAGGAATAGCAGTGCCTTGGAAAGGGACCTGGGGGTCCTGGTTGATGGCAAGTTAAATTTGAGCCAGCAGTGCCCTGGGAGCCAGGATGGCCAACCACGTCCTGGGGGGCATCAGGCAAAGCATTGCCAGCCGGCTGAGGGAGGGGATTGTCCCACGCTGCTCTGAGCTGGGGCAGCCTTACCTTGAATATTGTGTGCAGTTCTGGGCACCACATTACAAGAAAGATATTAAGCTATTAGAGCGTGTCCAAAGGAGGGCAACAAAGATGGGGCCTTGAGGGCAAGTCTTATGAGGACTGGCTGAGGTCACTTGATCTGTTCAGCCTAGAGAAGAGGAGACTGAGGGGAGACCTCATTGCAGTCTAGAAGTTCCTTATGAGAGGAAGAGGAGGGCCAGGCACTGATCTCTTCTGTCTGGTGATGGACTCAAGGATGTTGTGTCGGGGCAGGTTTATGTTGGATATTAGAAAAACGTTCTTCACCCGGAGGGTTGTTGGGCACTTTCAGCTCCCCAGGGAAGTGGTCACAGCCCCAAGCCTGCCAGAGTTCAAGAAGCATTTGGATGACACTCTCAGGCACATGGAGATGGTCCCGTGCAGGGCTGAGTTAGACTCAATGGTCCTTGTGGATACCTTCCAACTCAGCATATTCTGTGAATACAAACTAGTATAATGCAAATACAAAGAATTTGACAAGGGGAGTGATCACTCCCCTGTACTCAACAGTGGTGAGGCTGCACCTTGAGCACTGTGTCCAGTTCTGGACCCTTCAGTTCAGAAAAGACACTGAGGTACTCGAGCAAGTCTAGAGAAGGGCAACAAAGCCAGTGAAGTGTCCAGAAAGATATATGAGGAGTGGCTGAGGGAGCTAGGGTTGGTTAACCTGGAGTAAAGAAGGCTGAGGGGAGACCTTATTGCTCTCAACAGCTATCTGAAAGGAGGTTGTGGCAAGGTGGAGGGAGGATCGTCCTCTTCTCCCAGGCAAGTAGCGACAGCACAAGAGGAAATGGCCTCAAGCTGTGCCAGGGGAGGTTCAGTTTGGACATCTTGGAAGAATTGCTTCACTGGAAGTGTTGACAAGCATTGGAACAAACTGCCCTGGGCAGTGGTGGAGTCACCATCACTGGAAGTGTTCAACGAGCAGCTGGATGTGGCATTAAGTGTAATGGTTTTGTTGACATGGTGGTGATTGGTCAAAGATTAGACTTGATGATCTTGAAGGTCTTTTCCAATTGTAATGATTGCATGATTTTAAACCTCCTTCTCTTGCTGAATTGACTGCAACAGCTGGGATTTGTTATTTACCTTCTTTACTTCTAGATATCATTTCCTAAATTAACTTAATGGGTTTGTTACTGTGAACAATTCAGCCAATCAAACCAAGACAAGGTGATCCATAATAGAGGAAAAAAAAGTAATATGGCAGTGTCTACCTCTGCTTGCTTCTTTAATAGGGAGCTAATATGGCTTCTACAAACTCTTCTACCAGCTGCTAGAGGTCCACATTGCATTTGCACACCTGTACATGTAAATATATAAAATATCAAGAGAAAACTGAAGTGTGGGAGGCATATGCTGTTCTATGAAATACAGAAAAGGTGTCCTCAGTGACTGGGGTAGTGACTGAATACAATGTTCCAAATTGTGTTTTCAGTCATCAGGGTCACTGTGGTCAGGACACTTTCTTCCCACAACATACAAAAAACTGAATTGCCCAGGGATTAGATCCTTTTTGCCTGATTGTTCAAATGTATCTTGAAATATCCTTGGTTTTATAAGTCCAGTTTATTTGATAGGGGACTCTAATCAAATCACATTTCACTGTATTTAACTTTGTTTTGGTCTACTAACCATGTAACGCAATGGTTGCTATTTAAGGAATAAAGTAGAAGAGGGATTAGACTAGCTGTTGTCCAAGAATCAAAAATCTTCTCCTGGTTTCATTAAGCAGGAATAAAGAGAAGAGAGAGCCACTCAGTGTTGGTATTTCAAAAAGCTGATTTTTCAAGAATAAAGAAAATCACTAGTGAATTCATTGGAAAGTAAATACGAATGTGAATAGATGTGGGAGTTTTAACATTTTTATTATAAAGAAAGAAGATTACTATGAGTAAAAGCCCAGTTTGACGAAGAAATGAAATGACAGCAACGATACCTATTTTTAAGACAAAGAAGGAAGTGTACTACAAAGTAGTAACAAAAAGAAAATAGAAGTTGCTAAGTGTATGAAATTTATGGGCAAGGAAAAGATAAGTTTGAAAAAAAAAGAAAGACTGGCAGCACTAGCACTCTACAAAGGACTCTATGCATATGGAACAAAAATTTCTTAAAACAGTTCTTGAAAAACAGGTATTAAAATTGTTCATACTGATAGAGAAAAAGGTTTTCAGGAAATGTTTGTATTTGTGTCACTTGGCTGTTACCCCTTCTAAACCATACCCAGAGAAGACATTAAGCACTATAAAAGACATGCTGTTTCCTGTAGCAGACTTTCGCAATGTAAATCTGTGTTCCAGTAAAGCAATTTATTTGACTCACTGAAGTAAATTTCTAGTACAATAAAAATGGCAATGAAATTGTGGAATAATTGAAGGATACAGAAATTGCAGACATAGATATATGCAACTGAAAAGGGGAGGGCAAAGGATTTGGAGATAAGGGTCTAGAGGAAATATTTTCTCAGCTCTATTCACAACCATAGCAGCATAGGCCCACACTTTGTGTCAAGCAAGCTAATCCAGCCACATCATAGTAATATAAAGGGCTGAGTTGCCTTTCTTGAATATTGTACCAGTATTCAGAAGGAATATAAATAAAAGAAGAACTAAATTATCCTGACATCAGTTCAGAGTAGCACACAGACACCAATTCAAAGTACTGATTCTGTGTCAGCTGACAAGCATCTACTAAACAGGAAATAAGCCTGGTCAAAAAAAGCCTAATTTTCTTCTTAAAGAGTATTAAGAGGTCTTTAGCTGTGCAGTGGGCAATTTTGATATCAGTCATGGTATTCTGTGACAGTATATTTTCTAGGTAGTAAATCTGCATAAACTTGAATACTGTTAGTTGTAATTACCAGCTGGATGTGCAGGTGAACATAACAATATGTAAATAGAATTCATACAATAAAATTTATAGAATTTCCTACATTATCAGCTTGATTAATGAAAATCAAAATGTCAGAGATCTACCAGGACACAAAAGTCACCAATCACATCAAGACAGGCAATGTTTTGCAGTTCTTCCAGATGTTCACCGTTAATACTACTTACATAAGTGGATAAACAATTCATTTGACACATTTAAAACAACACATTTAAATTAAAATTCCAATAAAGTATAAAGGAGGCTGATAAAAGTGTACAAGGTAAGATTCAAAGAATTCATAACATTTCTATAGAACAGGAGATGGTCTGATAAGGTAGGTAGGCACCATAGAGTGGTGAGTATGCAGATATTTCCCTGGTGTACTCAAAAATTAGGTACTTTCTATCCACCCAGAAAGCATACTTCTTTGGCCCATAGTTTCAGTGCAATCTTCCATATGACATCTAGGGCTGTCATAATTTCAAGTAGCAAAATCAGGAGAGAAATGCTCTTCAAATATTCTTCTTCTGTGAAAGATCCGAGTGAACCAGTTAAGACTGAGTGTGTCTCCCATATAATGAAGGCCTCTTACTTTGAGGAAGTTTATCAGTGTTTCTAGCAATAGGTTATAACTATTCTATGGGAAATGTCACTATATACTATTACAATTTATAGCATGATCAAGGTTGTTTATTCGTCTTCATTACAATTTTCCCTCCCTGCATTTATCTAATTAATTAATTCAGATTTGACTGGCATCAGCCTATATGTACACATCATGTATACTGCCAGATATGCCTGTTAAAATTGTCTCATAAATTAATCACAAATGTGAGATTCATTGAGAAATACTGAGTCTTTTGAGAAAGACTGAAAAATGACCAAATAAAGTGACTTGGGTGCAAGCACTGTATGACTTCCTCAAACATGAGTTAAAAATAACATCAAACACTGTTTCATGCTATTTTAAATCCTTATAGTTTTTTCTTTTACCTACCTAACCACCCAGTGACAGAAAACACTGACATATTATGTGACATTTTTAAACTAAAGGTAAGTCTCCCAGCGACCATAAAATACGAGCTTAAAAACACCATACCTGTGGCCTAAAGTCTAAGCAATTGATCTAAAAACTATTATCTTACAGCAGCAGTGGAATCACAACCACTCTGAGGTAAGGATAGCAACTAATTCTCCAGCATTAATCCACACATTTTTTACACTACATAGATTACACAGGACTGTCAGGACTGGAGCGAAACTACAGCAGGTCAGATTTATGTCATGCTAAGTTGTAAACAGAGTGTTTGAACTTTCATATATCTCTTTGAATGCCCACCTGTGCTCTGTTTTTGTCTGCAAATAAGTCTCTTCGTATAGGAAGTAAATGTTCCAGGTGGTCTGTCCACAACTTACATCAAGAGTCCTACAATGTAAGTTGGAAAAGTTGCATTAACTTGTGTCGGATTGTTCAGAAATTCATCATCCTAAACCAAAAAGACTTTAACTGCTGAACATAGCAGGCTCCACATCTCAAAGACCAGCAAAGGATCAGAAATTCCAGCCAGACAGCTGTGGGTTTCCAAAAGGGTGATTCTGCTTTTCCAGTGCATTCTCCCTTCCTGTCTGTATTTCAGGCTCTGATGGATGTTTCTTCAAGTTTTGGACCAGATGAAGCATTAGCTGATATAAACTGATCTGTATGTTAATAATAATTCTTACATGTATATGTGTGTATACACATGTATGAAAATAAGCTATTTAAAAATTTACCATCAAAAGAAAAGAGAAAAAACAGATTTCTTCAAAATGTTCAGCAAGTTCTGGTCTTTATGGTGAGAAATAATTAATAATATTTCAAGTTGTTGTGGTTTAGATTTTCTTGTTGAATTTTTCCATGTCATTATCAGGTTTTGAAAGTAGGTGCGGGCGGGTGGGTTGATGTGGTGACAGTGGCATGCGTGACTGGGTGCTGGCTGTGGAGGGGTGAAGGTTCCATGAGAACTGGGGCAGGATCCCTGGAGCAGAGATCCCACTGAAACTGGGAGGAATAAAAGGACCCAGCAGTTCCGGTTCTTGCTCTCTGAAGCAAGACATCAAGGGAGCTGTTCCCACAGACATCACCTCATCTCATGGCTAGGCTTCGCGAACGAAGACATCAAGGGAGCTGAAAATTCACCAGCTCAGATTATTCCACTGATTAACAGTTTTTAAATCTTTCACTTCTCACCTAAGCAAATTCTGTCTACCTGTTGGCTTAAATATAGTATTGCGTAGCCTTGGATGGAGTAGGAATGTATGTCAACTGCTATTTACTAAGGACATCTATGCAATGAAGCAAAAGAATCTGTTGGAGTCCCATGTAAAAGAAGAAAGTTAAGCCTATGTGAAAAGAACAAATGCAGTTCAGGAAAGGAGCTCGTTTCTATTCAAATCTTTGACAAATTCATTCTTGCACTAAGCCCCACTCCTGACAAAAAAATGCCCCCTATTTTATCCAAACATACATGTGTTAGAAAATGTGGTCTTTGAACCTTGCATGGTAAAGCAGTTGGGTCACTTTGTTGCTGATGCCAGCAGAAAAAAAAATACTGTTTTTTCATGCTAGCAGCAGCTTGATGTCCAAGGGATAAGTACTGTTAGCAAGCTGCCATTGGTAGTCCCTCTGTTACATCTAAAACACCCTAACAGCCCCAGAATACAAAGTGCACTGCTTATGAGAAGATGCCAGAAAAATTTCACACACAGTATTCTGCACCAAGATTTGTGTTATTCAGGTTCTATTTTTATTACAGAACACTTTGTCTTTCCCTCTTTTGCCTGAAGAAAGTAGCAGCATTTCCAGAGATTAATAATTTGGAGGGCCCTATCAATTGATGAAAAGAGAGGGTAGACAGAGGGAAAGGAGTAGGATTTCTTAAAACGTTCTTCAAGTATAACTTATGGCAAATATCCAGAGAGATGTTCTTGGGGTTCCATGCCCTGATAAAATCATATACTCAGTTGCCTTATATCAAAGTCAAAAACTACCTGAAGGTAATAAACTAATGTAATTTCCAGGAGAGAAATGCTCTCTCCTGGAAATTGAGTCTGTTTTGCCTGTGTTGGTAATTAGTGAATGATCTATCCCTGTCCTTATCCTGACATAGGAGTCTTTTCTCATTCAGTTAGGGTTAACTCACTATAACTTGGGAAATGAAAATCTAATTGACTAAAGACAACAATTTTTTATTAGAGTATTGGTCCTTAGTCAAAGAAGTTCAGATAAAGTCAAAAATATAAATTTAAATCTCAGGTTTGGAAAACTAATATTTATTTATGCAATAGGATTTTTCCAAAGAGATGTCATTTATGATTTAAACATTAGACTTTAACTATTCTGATTCTTCATTTTCCTTTATTATATGAATAACATTCAGTATATATGTATCTTTTTTCTCTGGTTCCATTTTTCTTCATCTAACTGTTAGATATGTGTAGGGAGACCTTCCTGTAAAGGAAAGCTTTAACTTAAAAAATGTCTTCTTAGTCTTAAAATGACTGCCAGAAAACAGAACTGGTTTAGAGCCTAGCAAATTTGATGGGACGGTCTCACAACAGTCTTTCACATATTTTTCATACAGAATATCCTGATGCATTTCTTTCATACTTTTATATCTCCTTAAGTTGCATTGGCTTACTTGTTTATATATAGTCTTGCTTGGTTGTAACACAAGGATCTAACTTGCAAGGGCTGGACATACCTTGAACACTTTACCTGCAGACTGTATATGTTCCCAAACCATGATTTCTCCGTGGTTCTTGGTAAAACATTTGGTTTCACATTTCTTCCTTCTTCTAGTGCCTATCACCTCTTCTGTTATGAGACTACCTCTTGATAATCTAGAAATCTTGAAATTCATAAAACCCTTTTTGCCATTTTCCAGTATTTACTGTCATAGTCCAATAATTAGATTAAGTATTCACCTGGGACTCTCTCTAAATTGCTGCTTCAGAGGTCCTTCCACTACATTACAAGTTTTTTTGTCACATACTGAGCTAAAAGTCTCTATCAGAAGCTTCTTTACTTCCAGCTTCAGCAGTTCTGTAAAATAATTGAACTTTCTTGTCAATTGCTTTATTCTGCCAGGGTCACAGTGATTTCCAATCTAGTCCCAAGGAAGCCTTCAAATTTATTAGGTTTGAAACCCTGTGATCATCAGGGTCCTTAAGGCACTTTTTAATATAAGATAGAGCTATCACATTTGGTATTGTTTTGTGTTAATTGAAGCACAATTACAACCTACAACACAAAAAAAGGGAGTCATAAAAGCCAGCTGATGTTTAAAAAGGACAATGATAAACACCAGGCACACCTAGTCATATTTATTCTGGGCAGCTGGAAGAGCATGACCTTAAAAACCTTTGAAAGCAAAAATGAAAAAGGAGTGAGATGACAATTTGTGCTCTAGTACTTATACATCTTGCTTATACAAATTCATCTGAAAGTCACTAAAATGAAACTTAAGAGTGATAATATACCGATATTTTTCCATTAAAAGAAAACACTCCAGGCCTCTTTCCTTACCAAATAATTTGCTAAGCCCACTATGCAACAGTGATACAATCAGTGCTTAAAACTCATCTCAGTGAGTCTTACAGAGTGTCATGGTCTCTGTCACCTAACAATTATAGCAAAGATAAACACATCTTCCTCAAATGCATCATCTGTGCTGATCTTCACTCTTCTGTAGGGAAAACATTTTGACCTTTCCTTTACACACTTCTTTCTAAAAGTTTATACCACTTACACTCTGTACTTCTACAGCATTGCTGAGAGTTTTATTCTGCCATCACTTACACAATGTTTACCTCTCACATTTTCTCAAATAAGAACTTTGTGTAAAATCTCTCTCTGCTGTATTTAAACAACCCTGTAACTGTTCTTTCTTAACACTGACTTAAGGATAACAGCCATAACATCAGACACAGCAAAGGTCACATATATATAGCCAGAAGAGCCTCCTGAATCTACAACAATGAATTTATTCTCACAGTCAGAATTTCAGGCTCACCAAAGGCCATATCCAAACAACTTCACTGTCCAAGACTGGAGCTGCATAACTAAATTTGGACATAGTTCAATAGATAAGCTTAAGGGTCACTTACCAGCTTCCTCTAATACTAAAGGTTGAACTCCATACTAACTGCCTGTTCTGAATATCAGAAAAGAGGGTAGGAAAGTCTCTGTCCCTTTTTTCAGGCAAATCTGGTTCTACTCCACTGGTTCTACCCATGTCACACAAATTATTAAATCTAGAAATATTTTCAGATCTTGTTTAATAATAGATGTTCTCCACAAAATGCAGCAAGAGCTATTATTTTCTATTCAATCCAGCAAAAAATGAGTGATGGCAAGACAGTAAAGTCAGTCATACCTCAGAGCAGATAATTACAAGTTAGTAGTGTTGGTATGAATTAAATTTAATATGAGTCTAGTACAAAATCTAATACGTGGTTTTGTAAATTTTGGTATCAACATAAGGGGGAATTTTTCTCCCCAAAACAATAATTTTTTTTCTCTTCACAGTTTTAAGAAAGGCTGAAACTGTGAAAACAAAACAAAACAAAAAAAACCAAAACCTGAACCGTGTGCTAGACTTTTATTTTTATAATAACCTATGTATATGCTCTTATTCACAATTAAGAATACATCTTGACTCAAAAGAGATTAGCATATTTGTAGAATTAATACAGCATCTAATCTAGCACATCTGGCCCTTGCAATTTAGATTGTTGCACTACATCCAAGAAAGGTAGTATAGCCAGTGCAGCTTCAAGCATACAAGACAGTATATTACGTGCATTAAAGCAAAACTACATTCAGTTTGATGAGCTATTTGGCACAGTAATATCATCATAGTAGACTTTATGAAAGAGGACATTATTTTTATGTGCTTACTCCTTAATAATGAACAGAATTCTGTAGCAAATACAAATGTGCTCAAAACCTTTACATGAAGCATGAGGAACAGTGGGATAGAACATTGAACAGATTTTCCCTAACATTGAAAACTGTACACGGGGCAAAGTAGAATATCCACAAGCCATACATTCAGCAGATCTCAGCACGCATCCAGATCTTTTTGTCACACGGGGAAAGACTGTGTGCTTTTAAAAATGCTCACTAAAGCAAAAGTGATGGCCAAGTATCGGTTGGGTCAGTTGACACTGACTCTTCCTAAATGATGAGTAGGAAACTGAAAACATTTCTTCATATATTTAAGTTCCTGCATGAAGAAATAGCCTCTGAGAGATTTTGCTGTTCTGTTTGTGTAACTATGAATAAGGGCATGACAGTTACAGACATATAGTGTCACAATTTGATTGATGGATCCCCAGACTTAGTAATTATTTAATTCCTTCTAATATATAAGCTTTATACTTACAATCTAAAGACATATCAGAAAAACTCTGAAGTCTGTTGTAAGAAACTGAATGTAGGTTACCACTTGATACACACAACTTTATTTGCAAATCTTGCAAAAAAACCTTAACAGCCTTCAAAATAAATTTATTGGTATAGCTGCAATGCTAAGAGAAAATTAATATGCAGAAATACAGTATACTGGTTTAATTACCTAGTTTGGATATGTTTTAAGAAACTATATCTAATGAAGTTAAATAATGGAAGTTATCTGTATTAAACTAGACACCTTCACTGTCATAGACCTACAACAGAAAACTTGTCTCAAATCTAGATGTCTTCCATGTCTTGTTTAGCTATCAATCTTAACTACTCTTTTGAAAAAATAACATAGCCAATTCCCAGCATTTAGGGTTCATAGTTTCTGTTAAACATGAGGATGGTAAGAACAATGAGGTTTTTGTCAGACTACTTTAGTGTAGGAGCCTGGAGAAAACTTATATATGAAAGCAATTTTTTTCAACTTGACAATAGAGTCTCTGTCAGTCTAGACAAGGGGAACAGAATTTCATGTCAGGCAATAGAAATAGCTCAGGCATCAGGACATTCAAAAGGTATGCCAAAGGTCGTGTTTGAGGTCTGTTCAAATTCTGGCCTTGGTAATACAGGTCTCACCATCTGGGTGTCTGGATCAGAAAAATGGCTACTGCAGGCCAGAGTTCTTCAGAACCTTTTACAATTTAGGCAGTAACTATGTATTGGATAATGGAAATTAACCTGTGTTTTACTAGCTCAGTTTTTTGCCATTACCTAACTATGCAGAGCATCCAGTGGGCCAAAAAGACTATGTATCAAAATAATCAACATCCTGTCTCTGTGTTCTCTTAGAGTTTATGAGACCAAATTCAAGTTTATATCATACAAAACAGGAATAAGCAATTTGAAATTCTAGGACATCATCTGCATGACAGAGGAATGCCCCATATCAGAATATTTTCTCTCATAAAGTCTCTCTCCTTTTCTTGAAAATGCCTTTAGTCTACCTTAATTCAGGAGAAGAGCAGTTTTATTGTCTCCGAATGTTTCTCAATACTTAGGAAACCCCTTCTGCTGCACTTCTTTTCCTGAGGAACATTCCACATGACCTATAAAACACCATCTGCTTTCCTAACTACTTCTTACTACTCATATCTCTCAGCTTGTATTCTGTTGATTAGGATATTTATTTATATTTTTTTTCCCCTGAGGGGATTTACCCCTGGAACTCTTCCTACCTATAATTTTCTGTTATAGAAGACAAAATAACAACTGCATTTTTCATCTCTGCTCCCTAATTCTGAGACATCTGGGAATGCTGAGATGATGAGCAAAAAGATTATTTTGCATTTATTTATATCTACTGATATACATCTTCATGTTATATTTATTCTTTATTGTAAACCTTTCCAAAAATCCACTTGAGATAATATTTCTGTTTTCTTCAATTTGAATGTGTTTACAGTGTTATAACTTTTTTTTTTCAGTAGAATAACTCTTGATTTACACATGTGTAAGAAGATAAGCAAGTCTATAAAACAAGCATTACCATCAAAAAAGAAATTATCTATCACTTTGTAATGCTAACATGGAAGTATCTTGCAGCACTCTAAAGTACAATCAATTCATGCTGTTATAATCTAGTATTACCATAACTTACACCTTGAGTTCTATATATTTATTGACTATAGCAAACTACAAAATTATTTTCTTTAGAATCACTTATTCACTTTTAGTTCTTTTAAATTGGTGTTTCTTTCACAACAGAAGGATGCCTAAGATTATAAGTACTTTAAAAATAGTCTAAATAAAAACAAGTATATTCCCATTTAAAAACTACTGAATCATAGTTTCTGCATGGTATATATCCTGTCACATGTTTTCATGCATGGTATACCCTTATCATTGTCATCAACAACCCTTATCATTGTCATCAACAACATTAGCTGATTTCTGCAAGTTTCAGATTTGAATTAAATTTCTGTGCAAGACAGGTTTTTTTAACAAAAAAGTCACTATCAGTTTTCCACTTGATATTCATGACAAAATTCAGAATAGTCTGCTTTACATACATCTAAATCTTTCTGCACCTAAATACAGACAATATTATTTAAGCACCCTTAATATTATTTTGGTTTAGTGCAAGACTAACCTTAAAAGCTGCAAATGAGGCATGTTGGATTTTAATGTCCTGTACAGTGTTCCAGTTTAGACAGCTAATGAGCAATTTGTGTCAAAAAACCCAGATCTCTTCGAAGTCTAGTAAAAACTGTTTATGGAAACACAAAAATTACCTAAATATGGCAGCATAAACAGATGAAACCACGTAAAGAATCAGGGCAACTGTTTGTGATCTTTTCCTCAAAATTCTGTAGATGGTTCCAGTAACTTTCAGGCTTTAAATTTGATCTTCAATCATTTTTTGTAATTAGGATCCTTAAACATGATTATTGGAGTATAGATTTCTGTGCATTAACACTATTATATCTTCAGAGTTTTGGTTGGTTGGTTGGTGGGTTTTCACTTTTTACATTCAAAGGGGGAAAATAGAGACAAACAACAGACTTTGAAGTACAGTTTCTGTGCACACATTACATGTTGTTTCCAAATATCCACTTTGTTTTCAACTTGGTCAACATATAAATACTTAAATGCTTACCTAAAAATTTAAATCACAGAATCACAGAATATTCTGAGGGAATATATATATTGGAAGGGACACACAGGGATCATTGACTCCAACTCTTAAGTAAATGGTCCATACAGGGATCGAACCCACAACTTTGCCTTTATTAACACATTTGCATAATATTTTTATTGATACCAATTGCTGTATTCTAATGCAGAGTAATCTCCAAAGCAGAATTAAACAGTTTACAACAAGTTACAGAGTGAAAATGAAGGAATCTTACCTGCATTGCCCAATGAAACATTATGTAGAAGGCAAACACTAGTAAAGACCATCAGAATTAAAAACTTCCATTGACACCTGAGCTAAAACAAACACAAATGATAACAGCCTGACTATAAACTTGGCTATGTTGCTTTCAGGACAGCAGTTAATACTGCTACACAGTGTTGCATTTGCAAAACCACCATCTTTGCTCAGCATTGTTTCTGATAATATAGCTCCTGTGCACAGTAATATCCCAGTATGCTGTGGATGGGATTCATAGCTGAAACCTTTATCAACGGTAATGTCATTGAGTTCCTCTGTAGAATTCCCCCAAACATATTTGGCAGGGCAGACCTTTCATTGTGAATAGCCTGTCACTCTTCAGGCAGTAAAAGTTCTCTACACTGTGATTAAGGAAAAAGACCCACCACTTCTAATACATAACAAGTGTATTACCAATGTGGGTCCTACCTTTGCTGTATCACTTTAACACAAAATGAATAATTTTATTTTGTGCAAAGGTTCTTTATCTAGGTTCAGGAGTATTCTCTCCTTTGAATTTTTTTCCAAGACCACTGTGGTAACAAATGTTATTCTTCTCAATGCCTTCCACTTGCCTTATTTTTCCACTTTGCTCCATCGTATATTTCAGCACTCTCCTAAGAGAAACTGTACACTCTCCTTCTGGCATCACCATTTTGCATGCACAGTAGTTTTCTTTAAAGTACCAGATTTTACAATTTATATCTTTGCCACAGCTAAGAGGCCCTTCCTATTTCTCCTTAGTCAGATGTTCTGAGGGTGTATACAACCTATCGAATATGCTACTCATCAGAGTAAAATGAGAATGACTTAGACATGATTTCAACTGGTACAGTCATGGCAAATATTGCTAGTGAAAGTCATGAACAAATCTTTCCATTTCCATATTTAACAGTCTCTGAAATGTGATTTTATTTAACATAGTCAGAAGTTAAACAGGAATATAATGACTTGGTTTATGCTACTGTGAGTCACTTTTGGGTAGTAATAATGGACTTTAGAGATCCCAATTTTTCTTTCTCTACCTGGCCTGCTATGACTGGAACCTGGTTCAAATCACAGTTTCAGATTATACAAATCTGAAACAAATCTGAAACAAATGTTTTTCTTTTGAAAAACAGAATCTTACTGTTTCATTTAAGCTATATGTACGTTTAAAAAAAATTAGGAATAGTGACACCCTCACCATAAATATTTTTTAAATGCTAATTCACTTCTAATATTTACATGGAAAAATGTCAAATAAAGCAGTTTAAAATGTTTGTAATATCTCCAACATCACTTCTGTTATAGCTATATTTACATAAAAATATCATACACTTACAAAAGCCTTTTCAACGGCAGGTTTCTGAAATTGTAATGGTACAAATTACTCTTCCATTTGACCTCTTTGACTGTCACAACACCAGAAAGGACCTTATAATATCCATCCATTAAATGGGTCATCAAGGTAATAGCGCAGCATTGCAGGAATTGATTGGTTATTGTGTTGCAGGGCCAGTTTCAGGAGCAATCTGTGACCAATTTCTGTGGAGGACGAGGTTTCAAATTTTGAACTCTGCTGGTTAAACAGAGTTACTGCTGTGAGTCTTTATGAATGTTGAGCAAGTAGAATCTGCTGATCTGCCAGTTGTTCCAAAAGATTGTGCTCCTGTTGTGAGAATACCTCACCTCTTTATGCATGACTGACCTTCTAGTAGGATCCTGCTGCGAGATGTGAATGTGGCCATTGTGAATAGATTGCAAGTAGAATTCTAAGCAATGGATATAGTAGCCAATCTTTTGCAATTATGGGCAGCAATGCTGAATTATGCAGTCTGTTTTAAAATTATCCACACTGTTTCAAAAAAACCCACAACTGAATAGTTGGTTTCTTAACTAACTTCTATTATTGTAGACATCAAGTAGCTGTAATTATCCAAATACATTTTTGGTAAGGGTTTTTATACATTTCAGACAAAACTCTACATCTAATTATTGCACTAGTGATATTCTCCTAGATTTTTTTTCCTGGAAAACATATAGCTGAGAATGAGAATGCTGTATTACAAACATTTTTTTTTGAGTATGTAATAGGAACTATGTACACCTGGCCCATTCTTTTTCCATGAGGTAGTGATAAAAACCTTCTCTTTTCAAATTTTATTGCAGCTAGTACCCCCCACATAACCACCAATTTGGGTAAGAATTAATACTCCTCAATGCATTCCTCCAGTGATGCCTCTTTTGCTATAGTCCCTAACCATAGGTCTGTTTCTGGAAGATCTAAATGCTGATGGTTGTACAGAATATAGGAATACCTTCCAGCTCCTTCCTTGGCAGAGTGAATGACAGTAACAATTTATGCTTGTAGAGAGTTTGTGCATAGAAAATTATATTCTCAATTATATGTATCTGAACTCTTCATTATTGTTGCAAAATGCAGGTAACTTGAGAAGAATTACTGAACTTGGCAAATTATACATGCTTCACAAAATTCTAAAGTATAATTATAAAAAAGATAAAAAAGAACTTTGCTTAGGTGTGTTGTGGTTTTTTGTCCATTCATGCGTGTTTTTTCTTCTGTTTACAAAAGAAAAGTACACCTTAAAGATGTATCATTCCTTAGATAAAATGAGAAACAGAATCCTTCTGTAGAAATAAGACAGACAACTGAAAAGCAAGTTTGTAAAGGATAAGAAATAGCAGCATAACATTATGAAGTAATAAAAAAAATCTCTGCTTGTGTGATTAGTATGTATCCCTCATGAATGCAAAGTGTTAACTGTATTCTAGGGAAGGAGGGCACATGATCAGCAATTTAATTACATTAAGGGTGAATCCAAAGATCTAAATCTGCTTTTAAAACTTCTAAATAAGAGGCATAAAATCAGATTAATCAGGCTCAGGGTTTGTTGGATCTAGAAACTCTGAAACGAATAACAAAACATCATGAAAATGCAGAAGATGTGGTGAGGGTCAGACTGAAACAAAAGCTGTAGTGACAGTCTTTCTCACCAAACCCTGCTGCTGAAGAATGCAATCAGAGAGTCAAGGTGAATTTTAATAAAAAATGAGGGAATATATTACAGAATATATACCAAAGATCAGAAACATACATTTTGTCCCAGCCTACGACACCATCCTGTACTATTTAAAATACATAGATAGACTGAGAGAGCTGTTTCTTTACACACAGTGTAAAAGCCATTATTTGTATCTTCAGTTTTTAGTAGAGGACTTTCTGCGGCTCAGAGGGATACAATTTTATAAGGTGGTAACTTTACATACTTACTATGGGGAACTGGTGGATGTGGTATTCCTGGCTTGCTGGGAGAGTAATATAACCAAACAAAGTCCATCATCCATTCTGTTATTTTCTACTTAAATAAAAACATCACAAATTTTTTTTGTCCTGCGATCAGCCTTAACTGCTCCCTTCTGTAAGGAGATCAGAAGTACTGTGGTCAGTTTTATTTCACATCTGCACAATGTAAAGCTTGTGTTACCTTGTTTCAACTCTATACTCTATATTCAAACTAATTAAAATAGTCAGAAAATAATAATTGATTGTATTTGACTAAATAAACTATGTTCCTGTAAAATATATCTGAAAAGTCTTGATTTGTGGGAGGTAATTTTGACATAAAGAATGGAGATTTAAATATAAATCATGACATTACTGTTTAGCTGACCTCTCTCATTTCATTTAATATGGATCTTTAAGTCATGACCTTTCCAGTTTTAAACTATGTGTATTCCCTTTACTTTTTTATCTTTCTCTGTTTTTTAAAATATGTCAAATTTCAGGTAGGTC